>NC_072373.2:6783500-7406500 GCF_028885625.2 Pongo pygmaeus
CACTTTTCCAAGGCTGGATGAATTTACTGAACATGGCCAAAAAGTCTGTTGACATAGTGTCTTCCCATTGGGATCTCAACCACACTCATCCATCAGCATGTCAGGTAAGCTACATCCTCTGTGTGTGTGATGATTTTACTTATGTGCATTTTCCACTCCTTAGTATTCTGCTCCTCCACTCCTCAAACTCAAGCTCATTTATTTTAGTCTACCCGCACCCAGAGTACATGTACATTATTACATTTATGTAGATGTGCCGTTGTTAATCATATGTCACTCAGCTCCTACTAGAATGCCAGGTTTGCAAGGACAAAATCATGTTTCATCTTTGCCTACAGTCGGCTCTTTATACAGAATTGCTGTGTTGTACAACTTCAGGACGTGCTATTTACATGATAATCTCTGTCAATGGCATGGTCCAGAATTTTGCTTCGCCCAACCTGCATGTTTACAGTTCTAATTGTGTAACTGCTCGCTGAGGCATTTATTTGGTTAATTTGTGTTATAATTCACCTTTGAAGTTATAATTCACCCACAGCCACATTTTTTTAATAGAGTGAAATTTCCCAGGATAGTTGTTTTTCTCGACTGTCATATTTGGATGAATGGGAAACAGAAATATGCTTATTTCTTTTAAAAAATAAGGCTCGGAGAACTACCTTTAGAAAACTGACTTAATCATCTAAACGATTTCTGAATAAAATGCTCTGGGTGTAAGAAAATGGTGCTGGTGATTTTAGTGTGTTTTTCTTTATATTGGTACAACTATGATAGTTTACATTAAGCTACCCTATCTAAATATATAGCCATTGGCCTACACTTAAATGTCATATGTAAGTCAAGGGTAAAACAAGTTTTGTCTCCTTTTATGCAAAATGTGTTGGCATTAAGCTTATAATCATGATCTCATTGGTAGTTTGAAAGCTATTGAATCTACTCAATTATACTATTTTAAAGTCAAAAGTTACTGCAAAATAAAAACAAAAAACACAAAGGCCGTAACTAAAGAAGAATGGAATGAGTTTACTAACTGTGTTCTGCACTTTTCCATCTCTACTAAAGTTTAAGTATGTGTTTCAGGATTTATTACTCCATAATGCCTCCTAAAATGTAGTGGTTTAAAGAAATAGTATCTATTTGTTCATGATTCTGGGCAGGATTTGGCAGAGAGGACTTACCTCTGATCCATATGGTGTTGGCTGGGGTGGGTTGCCCGGGGATGGAGAATCCTGGATGGCTTTCCTCACATATCTGGTATCTCAGCTGGGGTGACTGGAACGTCTGGGATGGCTGAGTCTCTCTGCATGTTCTGTCATGATTCAGTAAATCATCTTGAGCTCCTTACACGGTGGTTGGATCCTCAGAAGGCAAAGAGCTCTGGAATCCTAGCATGTTGCTCCCAATCTATTCCATTGGTAGAAGAACGTCTCAAGGAAGAGAGGAGCAACGTTGCTCCAGGAAGAGAGGAGTAACATCCAAGTACAGGAATGAGGATTATTGGTGACCATCTTTGGAAATAACATACCACAGCCCACTCTCTGGCAGTAGCAATTCATGTCTCCCTTTTACATGCAAAACACGTTCACCTTATTCCTCAAAATGGGAATTCTACTACATCAAGGGCTCTGGAGGGAAGCCAGAGATCACCGCCAATACCCCTTTTGCTCTTATGCGGGCTCTTTGGCTAGATCTAGAAATCAAATTGACATCAGGCAGATTAGCAGGAGAAAAGTCAACAAATTTTATTAGTTTTACTCGTACATGTGGATCTTCACAAGAGAGTGAAGTCCAAAGAAGTGGCCAAAGTAAGATTTTTTATACTTTTTAGACAAAGAACAATAAATTTGAGGAGAAACGACAGGACAAAGGGGGCAGTCAATTTCTAGGGGAGTCACCAGGAGATATAGAAGGGGTATAAAACCAGTGGGAGATAGGGCTACTTCATTAAGTGTATTTATTCAGGTCCATGGCAGCCCCCAGTTTCCAGTCTCTGGTGATAAGGGCTATTTTCTCACCCTGGTACAGGGAGGGTGTGCTTCTCAGAAGAATCTTTATGGTTTGCTGCCCACAGGAAGAGACAGGTCAGCTATCCCTTACTGAACTACAATTTTCCCAGTGTTTTCCACTTGAAATAATCATCACTATACCAACCTGACATATTTTGAGATGGCACATCCTTCACTCCTTCAGCTCAAAATCCAGAGTCTCTGTTTGCACCAGGTCTGGATCTGAGTGAGGATTCTCATGTGGGTTTCTCTTGATTTGGAAACATGCAAGCCCAAAATTTGTCTTTTCTTTAGGCTAGAACCATTCAAATTCTTCCCTTCTACTTATATTTTTATTTTATTTTATTTTATTTTTGGAGACAGAGACTCACTGTGTTGCTCAGGTTGGAGTGTAGTGTTGCAACCTCGGCTCTCTGCAACCTCCGCCTCCTGGGTTCAAGCAATTCTCCTGTCTCAGCCTCCCGAGTAGCTGGGATTACAGGTTCGCACCACCACGCTCAGCTAAGTTTTCATATTTTTAGTAGAGATGAGGTTTCACCATGTCAGCCAGGCTGGTCTCGAATTCCTGACCTCAAGTGATCCACCCGCCTTGGCCTCCCAAAGTGTTGGGATTATAGGTGTGAGCCACTGTGCCCGGCCCCCTTCTACTTATTTCGAAATGGAGAATAGATTATTGTAAACTGTAGTTTACTTCTATAGTTACTGTAGAAGTACTTCAAAAACTTGTAATCTGCCTGAAGAATTTCAGCCGGCTTCACAAGTTCATTAGTTGTATTTTCCATGTTCTATTTTATAGCAGGTGGTACTATTGCAAGCACTCTGCCATTGCATAATACAGATGGCCCTTTCTCAAGGCTTCAAAGGAAATTTCCTACTCTTCTTCCAGCCTTGAATGATAGGAGTAGAGGCTAGCCTCCATCATAACCCAATCCCACATGGCTTTATTTATTTACTTATTAATTTTTTTGAGATGGAGTTTTGCTCTGTTGCTGAGGCTAAAGTGTGGTAGTGTGATCTTGGCTCACTGCAACCTCTACCTCCCGGGTTCAAGTGATTCTCCTGCCACAGCCTCCTGAGTAGCTGGGATTGCAGGCACCTGCCACCACACCAAGCTAATTTTTGTATTTTTAGTAGAGATGGGGTTTCACCATGTTGGCCAGGCTGGTCTTGAACTGACCTCAAGTGATCCACCAACCACAGTCTCCCATATGACTTTAGGTAGATGTTATTGATGTAGAAGGGTAGATGCTAGATGTTATTGATGTAGAAAGATGATAACACTTAGAAGCTTAGTTCATGTCACTCTCTAACAACTGGCCTGCTGCCAACAAATGGAATTTTTCAACTTACTGCCTATGACCTAACTATCGTTGAACTCACAGGCAAGCTTTTAGGAAGAGACCTAGTTTAGAATAATGTCTTCTGGTAGAGTCATACTGTTCCTGCCAAAGAGACACCTCTTACCTGGCTCTCGTCTCCCTAATAGCAACAGACTTCCGTACAATGTAAAACCAGTTGGTTTTCTGTAGTTTTGAGCCTAATTTTGCTTTGCCTGTTTATAAGGGGAAGATCTGCCTTTGCAAACATGAAGGATAGAAGGGCTTTATTTGCTTTGGGAATTAAATGGATTAAAGGTACTGTGAGACTGATCTTGCAGTTCTCCCTACACCTGTCTGTCCCTGGCCATGTCCTGTGGGGAAGCAATGATGTTTGGAGGGTTCTCACTTCAACAAAGTAGTGGAATTTCTCCTATTCTTCTAGTTTGTTGGTGGCCCAGTGACTGTTTCTGCAGAATCCCAAGCCTTTGGTCCCCACTGGCCAAGAGCCAGGCATGGACCATGGTCTTAAAGAGCAAGCGTGCAGAATTTAGGGTGTTTTGTTGCCTGACTGGCTCTCTCTCACCTTGCCCCTATTCACCTCTCTCAACCCCTAGAGCCATATGCACAACAGGTTAGCATTAAAAGGTCCGGGAGAACTTATCTGAAGACCACATTTCTTGGGCACTTAAAGATTAATTTTGGAGAGCCGGGTGTGGTGGCCTGTAATACCAGCACTTTGGGAGGCCAAGGCAGGCAGATCACCTGAGATCAGGAGTTTGAAACCAGCCTGGCAAACATGGTGAAACCCCATCTGTACTAAAAATACAAAAATTAGCTGGGTGTTGTGGCACATGCCTGTAATCCCAGCTACCCAGGAGGCTGAGACAGGAGAATTGCTGGAACCTGGGAGGCGGAGGCTGCAGTGAGCTGAGATTGAGCCACTGCACTCCAGCCTGGGGGACAGAGTGAGACTCTGTGTATTTAAAAAAAAAAAAAAAAAAGGAAAAAGAAAAAGATTATTTTTACAGTCTATTCCCCTCCTTTCCCCCTCTCACTGGGCAGGTAGGGGAATAATTGTGAAGTGATGAAGAATGGAGAAAGGAAACAGGTACTTGCTGCCAACTCCTTCTTTTTAGGTGCAGTTCAAGGACCCCTATATCCTGTTTTTTGCAGATAAAATCACCAAGTTTTACCCTAAAACTTCACTGCCCATAAAGAGGCACTAACTGAAAGCTACTTTGATTTAAATTTTTACCTGATTTTATCTTTCAAATGGAAAAGGAAATTCAAGACTACCCAACGTTTCAAACTTTGGGCAGGCAGTCTTTGGACTTGTGTGTGCCCTTTTATCTTTATCAAGACCCTATAAATATTGGCAGATAGTCTCTCATTGGTTTATCGCATGCAAAAATATGCTAGGAAAAAACAGTTCACACCCTGATTACTCAAGTGAGCCAAATTTAAATTTTCTTTAAAATATTCTGGTGCCAAACACTATCCTTCACAAATATGTGTGATAAAAAAATGTGTCAGGTTCACAGCTTCTTTTTCATTAATTTTTTTAAAGATAATATTTTTTTATTTGGGGGACAATAGTCAAATGTGACATTTAATTTTAAACCAACAGAGCCAGAAAAGTCCTAAATGGAACCATAGATGGCACATACATAAAGAGGGACTATAACAAAAAGCAGCCCAGATGTTTTTTATAAGGTAGCAATAAGAAAATGCACCAAGAAACCACGTAGCCAATGGCAGGCGGAACAGCTCAGCAGCAGACGCACACATTTTATTGGTCTGGTCTCTGGATGAATAGCAATTTTGTTAGAGTGAGTGTGATGGTTGCTACTAACAGGAATGATGAATATGTGCTTTTTTATTTCACACACATTTTATTGGTCTGGTCTCTGGAAGAGTAGCAATTTTGTAAGAGTGAGTGTGATGGTTGTTACTAACAGGAATGATGAATATGTGCTTTTTTATTTTTCATTTGCGTGGAAACAGACATGTTGATTTAAAATGTGTTTTTAATCTGTACCTCCAAAAGGTTGCTGTTTGGGTTTCCACCCTGAAAAACCCACTTTGTTTTTCTTGTCTCTTTCCTGGTGTTAATCTGTTTGTGTTTGTTTCCTTCTGTGCTAAAGGAAACTGGACGGTGCCCTTACTCCGTATCACAGCCTGCTAAGGGCTGCTGAGGTCTAGAGTTTCATGATAACTGTATGTTAGAATTTTATGAAAATAACGTGGTCCGGCAAAAGTTTTTTGTTTCTGTCTGGATGATGAGTTGCCACCCTAAAATGTTGAAATTCCTGGGACATCTTGATTGCTAATTTATGAGACAAAATGATGGGAATTTATGAAATCAAGCCTGTTCAGAAACAGTCAGGAAATATAACTGACAAAGGCTCATTAGTAGAGCTACCTAATTCACTGGGTTAAAAAAAAGAAAAAACTCACACTCTATGAATTCACTGTGAGGAACCTATAAAATAATTAATAAGCTGCAACAATGGAATCTTAAGGAGATGTATTTATGTGAAATCAATTAGATACTGGTCTACCAGTGAGCTGTGATTGCCAACTGATGATACATCAGAATTGTTTGATTTCGAGAAATTATGATTTTTTTAAATCAAACAGTATATATGAAATTGCAAGCAGCAAGCATAAGAGCTCAGTGATCCAGGAGGTTGTTTTTGGGAAGTACAGGCCTGGATCCTACATCTACACAGTGGCTAGCAGATCTTAGCAAGACTGCAGAAATGAGCCAGGAGTGGAGCTGAGGTTTTTTTGTTTTGTTTTGTTTTGTTTTTTGACAACGTTGGGCAAGAGGATGAACTCTCTATGCCTCAATTTCCTCAAGCCAGGAGTGGAGCTGAGGTTTTTGTTTTGTTTTGTTTTTTGGCCTACTTATTAGCTATGCAACCTCGGGCAAGAGGATGAACTCTTTATGCCTCAGTTTCCTCGACAGCAAAATCAGGGTGATAACAGAACCTGCCTCATAGGTGGTTGTGCAGATTAAATCAGTTAATACCTGTAAAGAGTATAGAACAGTGTTTGACCATTTTAGTGCCTATATAAGGGTTTGTTATGATCGTGAATATTGTTATTCACATTCACTTATTTGTGTACACACTGTAACTCTGGTTCAAGTTTATTCTGTTAGCAAGTTCTTATTATGGCTCTTACACTGTGCTAGAAATTGGGATGGTTACTGTGTAAAATTAGAAGGGGATTATAGTTTCTGCAAATGTGAGACTCTGGGTAGATAAGAAGTATTAGGCAAATTATCATTGTATGTGGAATTCTTACTTTCGTTTGATTTATTAATTATAAATCTTCAAGTGTGTGTGCGTGCACACACACAGTCTTACTCTCACTCATCTACTCAAGCAGTTATCGGTTGACACACCCATTGAGAAGCAGCTGCTCTATCTTTGGAGAAGCAGGGGGTACTTCAGATTTGGAAAAGATCCGGAAGGACTATTCACCCCCCTCACCATCCAAAACAGCCCCATTCTCAAGAATTCTACAAGCTTAAGAATGCCTTTTTTTACCTCTCCATTTGTCCTGAAATTTATGACCAAACACTATCTAGCAAAGTTATCTGGTAAGATTGTGAAATATTTGATCTTAGAACACTATCATTTAATAGAAAATACAACCACAGTCTATATTTGCACACATGTGTATGTGTGTGTGTATCTCCCTCTGGACAAGTAACATCTTGAATTTTGAAAACACAGTAAATTATGTGGTCTTCTTGAACCTACAGTCCCTCCTAATTTTTGTTGATTGATGTTTTGTTCTACATTGAAGACCCATATGGCCTGGCAACATTCATATGACCCTGTCATTGTGATTCAGGCAGCTGTATCCATGTGTGACTCAGGTCTCCAGGCGCTAGCTGGTAGCCCACTCATTCCTTTTCTGCAATATTCTTCCTAACTGATACGATCAATGCAGTTTAACCAGCAGACAAGGGCTTTTGTTTCATCAAACTTATAAAACGTTTCCTTGCCATGTTTGTTTCATAGACATCCTTATCATTCTTTTGTAAATGATATTATTAACATTTTCTATTATAAACCACTGCACGTTTTGGCCCATAATACCTCTTACCTGTCCTAAGGAAGCCCGCAGCCTGGTGGAGTCCTCTATAGCCCCGTGCCTCCAGCACCTCTTGCTCCCAGGCTCTGCCATCTTTTCCATTCTCCATGTTCCGTGGCTCTCTAAGCCTACTTGTCCTTTCTTGCCTATCCCTACAGTCCTAGGCAAGTCTCCATTCCCTCTTCAAGTCTTCTGAAGGAGACTCTTTATTCGTTTATCATGCAAACAGTCAGCATCTACTTTGGAACACAGGGCTATGCCTGAAACCCAGAAGAATCCTGTTTTTGACAATGTCACTCCCATGTAAAAGTCTGATAAAACTATCTAATACTCGTGTGGCCCAAACATGAAATATTTAATTAAAATTTCTTAACAATTTTTTTAACCCAGGAAAATAACATCATAGCATTTCCTGGTTTTCATTTTGCCTGGAAAAAGATTGGCATAGTTGGTGGAGACGGGATCCTTTAAATAATTGAAATTCTTTGAGCCTATTGTAAGTGGCAGGTTGGGTAAAGCAGTCAGGGAAAGCCGGATATTCTGATGCAACATAAAAACACACATTTCATTTTTGTTTTGATGTAGATCCTGAGGGCTTATACACATTTCTACTATATTATGCAAACTTCTTACCGTCTAGTTTGTCTATTTTTAATGAGGACATAGGGAAAAATAAAACATGTATAAATGAATGAAAGCATAATTAGGATACATACAAATTCTCTGTTATTTGGCTCAAGTCAGAATTGTGTATTTTGTTTATATTTAGTTCTCAGCTCTTGGTTTTATAGAAAAGGCAAATTCGCAGTATTATTCCAGATCCATGTACTACAGGGGAAAGATCATAGGCTTTGTCATTTATACATTTGATTGACTAATAGTTTAGTAGTTGTGGTCACATTGAACAAATGTCACAGCTCATCTGATCTTCAGTGTTCCCGTCTATTAATTAAAATTAATTCTGATTTATAAATTTATACCCCTCTATAAAATGGGTATTTTAATAATAATGCCTATCTCATTTGATTGCTTGGTGAATTCAATTAGATAATATTTGTAAAACAATAAAGAATGGAGCTTATAAAAGATAGTTGTGGTTTTCATTTTTGTTTTGATGCAGGACATTTACTTTCAAATTTAGTGGACACAACTCTATGTAATCTTACAACAAGAATAATATTCAGCTGTCTGTCAAGATTTCAACTTATATGAAAAGAAGTTAAGATAGAAAATTCTACACAGAATACAAATTCAAATTGCTCTCTAGGGTTTAGGTGAAGAAAGGAGAGGCCGGGCGTGGTGGCCAACGCCTGTAATCCCAGCACTTTGGGAGGCTGAGGCGGGTGGATCACGAGGTCAGTAGGTCAAGACCATCCTGGCCAACATGGTTAAACCCCATTTCTACTAAAATACAAAAAATTAGCCAGGTGCAGTGGCGGGCGCCTGTAGTCCCAGGTACTTGGGAGGCTGAGGCACGGGAATCGCTTGATCCCGGGAGGCGGAGGTTGCAGTGAGCTGAGATTGCACCACTGCACTACAGCCTGGTGACAGAGCAAGACTCAGTCTCAAAAAAAAAAAAAAAAAAAAAATGAGAGACAGAAAAACACACATATTTTTCAGGTAGACTCCCACTTTTATCTCCCAATATGGTGGTTTTCAACCGTGGCTGCCGGTCAGAGTCACCTTGGGGGATTTTAAAATATGCTTATGCCCAAGCCCATCCTAGACCAGTTAGGTCACAATATTTGGAGAGGGGCCCAGGCTTCAATACTTTTAAAAACGATGAGGGGATTTTACTGGGCACCTAGGATTGAGAATCACTGTTTTAAACCATCCCGGTCTAATAAACATTGCTCAACTTTCATAGGTTCCAAGATTGGGCCAGGTTGGTCCCTACCCCGGTTTGTCAACCTAACTTTGCCTGTTTTAGATTAATCCTGTGATTGCTGTTGTTCCCTCCATAGTGATGTAAATGAGTAGCAGCTTGTACTTGACTATTCCACATAGCCCTGGACTCTAGGACCCATGTCGTATTTATCCTGCTGGTGTTATTGTCCAGCGTACCACCAGTAACAAAATGGAGTGATTGCTTTTTGGTTTGAAACAGTAGATTACCTTCAGCCTTCTCATCTCCAGGCTACATATGATATCAGTAGAACTCCTGGTACACTATCAGCATAAAGACAGCATAACCTCATGGAAAGAGTGCCCCTTTATTTCAAAGTAGCACCTATTCCCTGCTCCACAGAATCAACACTCAGCAAATGCTTATTTGTTAATTAGCATCCTCTCATTTTAAATGTGGCAACAAAATGATGTTAAATATGTCTTTATTGAACAAATATTTATCAAGGTGCTGTGCTATTTGCTGGGGATAGAAAATCAAATAAGCAAGGGTCCCTACCTCCGTAGAGCTCAAAGTGTGGTGAGGGAGACAGACAAACAAAAAACCATTTATAACAATACAGCACAGTAGAACAACAATGAGGGGTGCTCTCAGCAAATTGGCTCATACAGGATTACCTCTGCTTTTGAACTGTGCAGCAGAGCTCACACGGTGGATTTTGGTCCTATTTTTTCTTGGTATGTTCCTGCTGCTGCTTCATGCTGCCATTTCCTCATCTGTTGAGTAATCCCGATTATGTTCTTGCTTGCTTTCCAACATATTTCTATGGGAAATCATTATTCTAATATAAACTCATAAGCATTATCATTAGCAAGAGTTTAACCTCTGTGATTCCTTTTAAATCCAATCATATGGCAGTGAATAAATCATGAACCTAAGGTATTCCTTCTAATTGTTTGTATTAATTACTTTCTTTAAGATGGTCTTATCTGAGTTTGTTTGCTTGCATGCTTGTTTATTTTTTCTTTGTATCTTCATTTGTGTTTTTCCTATTTTTCTATGACCATTTTTTTTTTGGTACTTTCACTCAAATAGAATAGGTCAGATTTTTTCCTTTGTCATTAGTAATAACCTCTCATGATCAAAAATTTGGAAACTATGGAGAAATGAGAGAGAAACCAAATCCTCCAAATGGCCACCAACAAAAAAAGTTTTTGACAGTTTGATATTTCATGCATAATTTGTATACATAGGCTCATATTATATAAAAAGAATTATATCTTTTGTTTGTTTGTTTGTTTTTGAGACAGGGTCTCACTCTGTCACCCAGGCTGGAGTGCAGTGGCGTGATCTCAGCTCACTGTAACCTCCATCCCCCCGGTGCAAGCAATTCTCCTGCTTCAGCCTGCCAAGTAGCTGAGATTACAGGTATGCACCACCACGCCTGGCTAATTTTTGTATTTTCAGTAGAGATGAGGTTTCACTGTGTTGCCAGGCTGGTCTCAAACTCCTGGCCTTAAGTGATCCTTCCGCGTCGGCCTCCCAAAGTGCTGGGATTGCAGATGTGAGCCACTGCGCCCAGCCTAAAGAATTATGTCTTAATTTTGAACTTAACATTACAACGTAAGCACCTTTCCATTTTATTAGAAACACTGGTAAACATATTTTAATTGGCTGCATAACATACAGTGTACTAGACTTACCAGGTTAAGTTAATATAACTATTTCCCTCTATTGGACATTTAAGCATTTATCTTTTCCCCCTTTTTCTGAATGAGCTGCTGCAGTAAATATGTGTGCTTTTTTTTTCTTACTGTTCATTTGCTCAAGATCAATTCTCAAAATGTAAGGTATCTGAGCTGCCTTGTGAAGACCACGGAATATTTAGGGAGCATGTGGCAAGTTCTCATGGCTTTTCCCTGGGGATGCTGGAATCTCACTGCAGTGAGGTTTTGAAGGAATTCTCTGTCCGTTCTGTGTGGGGTCCTCTTCCCAGCTGGAATAAGTGATTGCGGAAGCGTTGGGGATGTTTGGCACATTCTGGTGCTCCTTTCTTGCCTTGGTATCCCCTCTTTCCTCTGGAGCAAAGGAATGACGCCAGGCTGTGGATGTTGTGCTCTTCCAGACACTGCTGAATGGCAGTACCAAGATAATGTTGTCTGTCCCCTCTGCAGCCAGAGTGGACGCTCGAGCAACCCCACAGGTAATTTTCAGCTACTGTAGGATTCCAGCCGCCGAGAGCCTGGTTACCAACCTCCTGCTTCTGATATTAATCTCTTGCTATTTCCTGGCCCGTGATTGGCATGATGAGCATATTCATCTCTCTTCATCTGTCCCTGACAGAGATGGCTATGTTTATGCCCACAGGATGCATAATTGAGATAACCATCATTAAGCAAGGCCTTGATGATGAACTGTTCAGACTCATTAAATCGTCTAATGAGATGGAGCCTGTTATGATGAATGGACAGGCAGCCTGCATGCCTCCACGCCAGATACTCTCTGCTGGTTTCAAGCAGATATTCCTTGTGGCTCATTGCCAAAAAATGAGTGCTGTCAATCAAGGTGCTGGGTCTGTGGCACTGAACTCCTAAAGCTCTGATTGATCCATTGGGACATCTGTGAAGAGATGAAGCGTCCGCTATCTTCTGGGTTTGGGATAAGGAATTCCATATTTCTCCTGGCACATCCTTAGAGCTATTTGCATATTCTGGCCACCACTCCAATTCCCCTCTCTCTCTTAAGCTCCAAGCCTAATCAGCAGGTTCATCACTGTGTTATCTCACAAACAGTATCTGGATTCTTTCCAATTTATAAATATTCATATATATATTCATATATATATATAATTTGTGTATACAAATGTATGTATACAAATATATAGAATATGTATATATAATTTATATATAATTTTAAATATTACATATTTAAACATATATCATTTATATATAACATTTATTTTATATTTATATATAAAATTTATATAAATATATATAACATTTATTTTATATGTGTGTATATATATATATATATATATATATATATATATATAAAAATAAAATTTGAGACAAGGTCTTGCTTTGTTGCCCAGGCTGGGGAGCAGTGGCACAATCATAAGCTCACCTTCAGCTTTATCCTCCTGGGTTCAAGCAATCCTGCCTCAGCTTCTCAAGTAGCTAGAACTATAGGTCTGTGCCACCACGCCCAGCTGATGTTTTTAAATATTTTTAGAAATGTGGTTATATTGCTCAGGCTGGTCTCCAGCTCCAAGCCTCAAGTGATCCTCCTGACTGGCCTGACCAAGTGGTTGTGATTACAGGCATGAGCCAGCACACCCAGCTCTTTCCAGTTTTTTTCATTGCAATTGACACTTCCCTATTTCACCAACCTCATTGCTCTTTCAGTCTCCAGTTCTCCCCTGTAATATCATTCTCCAATTTGCAGTCTGAGTTCTTTTCTTAGAACAAAAATGTGATTGTGTCCTTTGCTGTGTTAAATGCTTCAGAGGGTCCACATTGTTTTCCAGATGAGATCCAAACTCTTCAATGCGTCTTACAAGGCCCTTCATCATGTGACCCCATTTATCTCTCCTGTCTCCTGCCTGCTTTCTGGACTCTGCCATAGGCTCCACCTGGAACATTCTTTCTTCCCTACCTTTCTTTGGGGAACTTTCCCTGAGGCCTTATGCTGGGTTATTGATGCCCTGCTATGCTTTTCCCTTGCTCTGTCTTCCTCCATCCTGGAATTTGGAATATTGGGCTGTATTTGCTTATCTGTCAGCTACATATTCCCCTTGAATATCGCTAGTACTTTCAGGTCGCTGACACATAGGAAGCAACAAGTAAATAAATGCTTTGAATGAATTGGCCTAAAAGTCACTTCTCTTTATCCAAGGGCATTTGAGAATAAAGGCTGACACTGACAAATATACAAGGAAATAACATTCATGCTTATATCTGTGGCAAACTTTTGTATATCCTACAAACTAAAAATTCAGTAAGATATAAGTAAGTAAATAAATATAAGTAATATAAGTAAATAAATATCAATCTTATAGCAAATTTAACTAATTGATTAAATAAACTAATGAATTAAGCCCAAAGGAGATTCATATGTGTATGAATATGAATATTCATATATCATATGATCTTTCCTCTTAGGTCATAAATTTAAAAAATCAAGGCTAGTATATTGCTTCAAAAGAACACTTTGACTTAAATCCTAAATCTTATTTTCTTATGACTGTAGCATCAAATGTTTAATATGTTCAATCAGTTATATTTCCTTTTTAATTTTCATTTAAACTTTATACGCATGTATACACACACATATATATGTATGTATAAGTAGGATAATGGTATATCCAAGATAGACTCTTCTGCAATTGGGCGCTTATGTTTCTCTGGGATAGATTTCTAGGTGTAGGATTCCTGGGTGGAAGAAAGCCGATATGTCAGAGTATCATTTCCCCAAATCTCCAAATCTCTGACAAGAGGAAGTATTGACACTCTTAAATGTTTTTCAGTCTCTTTGAGTACAAAGAAAGGTCTCTATTGTGCTGTTTTGAGCTTCCTTGATTACATAAAGCATCTCCCTATGTCTGTTGGCCATAGAGGCTTGCTTTGCTTTGCTTTTTTTTTTTTTTGGAGACTGAGTCTCGCTCTGTCACCCAGGCTGGAGTGCAGTGGCACAACCTCAGCTCACTGCAACCTCCACTTCCCGGGTTCACACCATTCTCCTACCTCAGCCTCCTGAGTAGCTGGGACTACAGGCGCCCGCCACCACGCCTGGCTAATTTTTTGTATTTTTAGTAGAGACGGGGTTTCACCGTGTTAGCCAGGATGGTCTCGATCTCCTGACCTTGTGATCCACCCACCTCGGCCTCCCAAAGTGCTGGGATTACAGGCGTGAGCCACCACGCCTGGCCAAGGCTTGCTTTTCTTAATCATTGACTGTTCTCATACTTTTCCTGCATTTTACTGGGCTTTAGGACTTTTATTATTTTTGTTTGATAGAAACAGAGCCTCACTATGTTGTCCAGGCTGGTCACAAACTCCTGGCCTCAAGTGATCCTCCCACATGGCCTCCCAAAGCACTGGGATTACAGGTGTAAGCACTGCACCCAGCCAATTTTTAACACATTTTGTAGAGTACAGCTATTATCCCTTCATCTCTCATTTGTGTAGCAAATATTTATTCCATATTTTCTTATTAACTTTGTAGTATCTTTTGCAGTATAATTTATTTAAATATGTTATAATTCTATATGTCTGTATTCTCTTTTATTACTTTTATATAGCTGGCTTGTATATTCATTTCCTGTGGCTACTGTAACAAATTACCATAGACTTTTTGGTTTAAGAAACAGAAATGTATTTTCTTACAGACCTGGAGGTAGGAAGCCTGAAATCAGTTTACCTGGATCAAAACCAAGGTGTCAGAGGGTGATGCTCCCTCCAGCGGCTCCAGAGCCTGCCAGCATTCCTCGTCTTTCCCAGCTTCTGGTGGCTTCTGGCATTCCTTGGCTTGCTGCTACATCTTCCAGCCTTCAAGGCCAGCATCTTCCAATCTCTTCCTGCTCCATCTTCACAGTATCTTCTCCTCTAGTTATGTCAAATCCCCTTTTGCCCATCTCTTATCAGTACACTTGTGATTGTATTTAGCATTATCCTCAGATAATCCAGGATAATCCCCCATCATAAGATCCTTAATTTAATAATGTCTACAAAGACCCTATTTCCAAATAAGGTAACATTGATAGGTTCCAGAGATTCAGATGCACTGTCTTTGGGGAGCCATTATTTAGCCTGCTAACAGCCTGATTAAGGTTCCCCCATTCCAAGACAGTACACGTCATTGCCTAGATTTTTTTGAAAGTATTAGTGTGTACTAATTCTGACTGGAAACACACTTTTATTTGTAATATAATATAGAGGTCCCTTCATATGTGCCAGATTAAACCTTTTTAACTTTTTCGAACTGAATTAAAATAGTGTCTTTTTATTGATAAAAATCTTGTGCCTCTATTGACAATAGCAAAGACTTGGAACCAACCCAAATGCCCATCAATGATAGACTGGATAAAGAAAATACGGCACATATACACCATGGAATACTATGCAGCCATAAAAAAGAATGAGTTCCTGTCCTTTGCAGGGATCATGGATGAAGCTAGAAGCCATCATTCTCAGCAAACTAACACAGGAACAGAAAACCAAACACCACATGTTCTCATTCATAAGTGGGAGTCGAACAATGAGAACACGTGGACACAGGGAGGGGAACATCACACGCCAGGGCCTGTTGAGGGACGGGGGCAAGGGGAGGGGGAGAGCATTAGGACAAATACCTAATGCATGCGGGCCTTAAAACCCAGATGAGGGGTTGACAGGTGCGGCAAACCACCATGGCACATGTATACCTATGTAACAAACCTTCACTTTCTGCACATGTATCCCAGAACTTAAAAATTAAAAAAGAAAACAAAACAAAAAATCTTGTGCATACCATTTCTGGATTATCTATTAAGTTCCCTTATATATTTATACATTCTTATGCCTCTACCATGTTAATATGATGAATATGATTTTATAGTATTTTTAAAATAATACTGAAGTTATTTATGGTTATAAATTTCTCTTCCACACCAGATATTGCCTCCTTTCATGGTTTTGCTATGAGGTACCCACCTATTCATAGCTTTCTAGAGAAGGCATACATTTACTTTTCTTCTTTGGTATAAGGATAATCTAAGAGTGAGTTTTAAATTTCCAAATAGGTAAGATTTGTTTTACACTCACAAAACATGTAAATGATTTGTTACTAACTTTCTTAGATTGTGAGCTGAGAATGAAGCCTATAGAATATCTCATTATAACTTTTGTTCAGGCTTCTTAATGGCAGTTACAAGACAGATTTTTGTAAATGTTCCACAAATGAAGATTGTTTTGAGGGGATTTGATATATAGAGTGAGAAGTATATAAAAGCATACATATAATCAAGTTTATTGATAATATATAATTTTTATATATTCTCATTTGTTTTCTATTCGATCTGCCCAATTTTGAGAAATATATTTTGAAGTATTATGTTGTGATAGTGTATTAATTGCATTTCTATTAATTTTTGCTTTATATAGTTGCCACGCCCTTTGGTACATCTCAGGTTACAGCTCTCAAAGCACCATAAATTGTGTCATTTCATAAAAATGACCCACTTTTTCCCATCTAATACCTTAAAGCCCACCTCCATTTTTAGTATAACTTTTACTGAGATTGTTTATCCTGTTGATCATAGATCAGCATTTCTCAACCTGTTTTTTATCATTGTCTTCCTGAGGAGCCTTCTAATATATATTTTTTCTTAATACTGCCTCCCATGATATTATAATATCACGGATATACTGTATATGTGTTCTATGTATATCTGTGTGTTAGTCATCGAAAGAGTAACACTATTTCAGTCCCTTTGGGGCAATATCACTCCCATTGAGAATGCATGTAATTGATTCTCAGTAGACCTTCCCCTGTAATGTGTGACTTCTATTTCAAAAACCCACATTTAGTGCGTGAAACACATGTACATATCGTATTGTTCCTCACTTATTTCTTCTCCCCTCATCTTCTTTGATGGTGTTCAGTGTTATTTACTGTTTGGTTACAGTTTTTCTTTAAATATGAATATGTTCCCCATATGGGTTAAGTAGGCAAGTAGTCTCTAAGTCTGCTTATATCTGCAAATATTTCTTTCACCCTGGCAGGTAACATTCTTGAGTGTGTAAAGGATTCTCGGGCCTCAGTCTTTGTCTTCCGTAGGCTATACAACCTTGTACTTGCAGCTGGTTAGATGTCTGCCAGTCTATCTGATTCATTTTCCTTGATGGATAACATTTATTTTTGGCGAGAGGTTGGTCTTTCTCCTCGATGTTAAGTAATTTTACAGAGTATGGCTCTATGTTTTTTTTCTACATCAAATTTGCCTTCACCTTCAGGTACCTTTTCAGCTTGTAGATTTAGTTCTTTCCTCAACTTGGATCATTATTTTTTAATTTTGGTATTATTTGCAAACCTAATCTTTTTGCTTCTTTTTCTATTCTAGTATGCCTGTGAGCCACATATCTCCTCTATTTATACATCAGCCTTTTCCCCTGATTCCTCTTATTTTTTTCTCTCTTTCTCTCTCTCTCTCTCTCTGTGTATGTGTGTGTGTGTGTGTGTGTGTGTGTGTGTGTGTACTTGCACATGTGTACTTTGAGATATTTCTTGCATTTGATCTTCAGGCCACTAATCCAGGCTTCAACAATGGCCATATGGTTCTTTAATTACTCTTCTAAGTTAGTTCTAAAATCATCGAGTATTAGTACCAGACATACTTGACCATCCTTGAGTGCACATATTGTGTTTTAGTTCTAACTTCCATCTTCTCCAGAAGCCTGTATCACCAGGTCCCCATTGTGTTAAGCATCTTCCTTCTTGTAATTGGTTCTCTTTAAATGTGTTGATATTTAACTTTATCAGATTATTAGTGGCTTCCATCCTTCGGGTGAAGGAAGGTAAAGGCTGGAGATACAGCATTGAATGGTTTACTAGTTCCCCACTGGGGCAACCAAAGGAGGCCTCTCTGCTTATATACCCAGCCTCGAGTTTAGGGAGGTGGCCTAGGCTCCTGCACCGCCTTTTGAAGAACAGGCAACTCTGGAACACTCATATAGGGCTAAGAATTGTTCTGCAGGCCTCTGGACTCCCCAGAACCTGAGTCTGCTGGTAATTGAGTGTCCCTCAGCCCCATCACTGCTTGGCTTGGGAGAGTCTATTAGACCGTAGCTGGGAATGGAAAGAGTGGGAGAGACTGAGGAGTAACTTTCTTTAAGAATACCCCTTCCTTTTCCGACTTTAACATAACAAAATGATCATTCAGGGAGAACTGTGTTGCATCAGGAAGAGAGATGTATGTTCTAGGCCTGACTTTGCCACTAGCAAGTCATGTGGTCATCAGCATGTCACTCAGTTTCTTGTACCTCTGTGTCCTCGTTTGTAAGATGAAGAGATTGGCCAATTATTGATCTAAGTGGTCTTCCAGCTACGGCCTTCTCAGTTTGTAGGAAATCTCAGTATCCTGAAGATTCTCATTATGATGTGGAGTAAAATTCAGTGGTTTTTCCATCTGTGTTCTGTGGAGCCCTGCAGATTCTGTACGGGAGGAAAGGAAGGGATTGGAGAGGTTTCGCTTACCTTTTTATTTGCACTAAGACTTCAACTGCTAAAACAAGCTTGAAAGCCAGCACTAGAGTCTACATAAGCCTCAGAATTAAGTTTCTCTAACATGACTTTGAGTTTCTGTTTGGTGTTTTTGCTTATTTCCTTCACATTGTGTTTGGGCATTTCATCCTGTCTCCCAGTTGTTTTGGGTCAACAGAAGCAAGCAGTATTTATGACCCACCAGTCTTTTGGGATTGAAAGGTACCAGAAGATGCCACCTCAAAATAGGCCTCTTTGGCATATGGATTATTTTGACCTATGGGGAACTGAGAACCGGCAGTGCAGGAAGAGTTTTTTTTTGTTTTTTTTTGTTTTTACCTTTCTCTAACTGCATAAAAATGATGGCTCTGTACCAGGAAGACAGAGACTCCTGGAGACAGCTGTCATCACCTGAAAGGCTCTTACCTGTATAACAGGACAAACCTTACTAACCATACTTCTCCTCACCTTCTTATAACTTGCCTTCCGCACCTGGAAGCCCCAAACTCATTTTCCTTTGCTTAGCCAAAGATAGTATATAAACCTCAATCATCTGGCCACCTCCTTGAGTCTTGTTTCTTTGCTGGATTCCCTTGTATGCATGTAATTAAAACTTTGTGTGTACATAATTAAAATGTTGTTGGTTCTCTCTTGATAGTTTTTCATCAGTTTGATTCCTGGGCCCAGCCATTGAACCTAGGAGGATAGAGAAACAGGTTTATTTCCTCCCCTACAGGATTGAAGGGTCTCCTACATTAAGCATCCCTTCAAAGTCACAAAGGGGCCGAGCTGGATCTCTAATTTGGGGGTACAGCTTCCTGCATACGACTCCACTGTACATCATAAGGTTTTTACAGACTTCATTTACAAATTGGTTTAAATTAGGTCAGCGTTCCTGAGACACTGATAGTCTTTGAGATAATTTATCTAAGTCTGAATTGTTGGCTAATGTTCCTTACTAGAAAGGGCAAGGTTTTATATTGATGATGTTTAAAAGCCAAAGGGCTTTTGTTATTTCTTATTTAAAAAAAAAAATGATGAGTGAGGCCGGGCACAGTGGCTCATGCCTATAATCCCAGAACTTTGGGAGGCCGAGGGAGGTGGATCACCTCAAGTCAGGAGTTCAAGACCAGCCTGGCCAACATGGTGAAACCCTATCTCTAATAAAAATACAAAAATTAGTCGGTCGTGGTGGCAGGTGCCTGCAGTCCCAGCTACATGGGAAGCTGAAGCAGGAGAATCACTTGAACCCAGGAGGCAGAAGTTGCAGTGAGCCGAGATCACATCACTGCACCCCAGTCTGGGCAACAGAGCAAGACTCCATCTCAAAAACTAAAATTTAAAAAAAAAAAGTGAATGTAACTCAGAAAGCATTAGGAGGCCTTACTGCAGATCTCTACATAGAGTACGGTTTAATACTTTTGGAAATGATTACATTTTGAATGTCTTAACAAAAATTATTGTATAGGGAGATAACACACTGAAGATGATTTAATAGAAATTCTACCTCAAGCCTAAGCATAGAAACTCTATCCAAGCCCAAGATCATTACAGTGAGCACTATAATTAACAATTGTGGGATTCCTTGGTGTAAGTAATCAGCACATACTAAAAGTAAAAATAAGCTTTATTTAATGACAGTCTGCCAGTATCTGTGGATTTTGGAATTTCTATTTTCATTCATGTGTGAGAGTTCTGGTTGTCTTTAAGTCCCACAAAAATAACACAGTGGAAATCAATTTAAGGCACAGAGCCAGAAATACGATAAGTTAGATGGTCTCTTGAATGTTTCATCGGTGCCAAATATATTCTGTTAACTAAAAAAAAAATGAATTTGCCAAAAAATACCGGCCCACTGACCGTGGGGCCTTATGGAACACACGAAGTGTTTGTTTGTGTGAAAGGGAAAAATACAAACAACTTACGTGAACACGTGATGACCACGAGTCTAGGTTCTGGAAATCTGGGCCATGCACACATCACCAAACCTTCAATGGAGTAAGAGTAGAATGGACTCTTTGGAGGAGTGCCAAAACTGACAAGGAAGTATTATTGGTATCAACTCTGTCTGTGGAAGAACCACAAAGCCCCTTGACATGGATTCTCCCTCACATCCTATACCTGAGCCTCTCACCATCCAAGCCCCTACCTCTACACAGTACATTTAAAATTTACATAGACACTAAAATCCGCAAATCAGCACCTGTTTTTTTCTTTTGTGTCCTTCTCTGTCTCTCTGGTTGTCTCTGTCTCTTTCTCTCACCCTCCCTCTCCCCTCCTGCCTCTCTTTTTTTTTGGAGATGGGGTCTAACTGTGTTGCCCAGGCTGGAGTGCAGTGGCACAGTCATGGCTCACTGTATCCTCAAACTCCCAGGCTCAAGCACAACCTCATCCTCCTGAGTAGCAGGGACTACAGGCGTGCACCATCATGCCTGGCTATTTTTTTTAACTGTTTGTAGAGACAGGGTCTCCTGATATTGCCCAGGCTGGTCTCGAACTCCTGGGCTCAAGTGATTCTTCCACCTTGGCCTCCCAAAGCACTGGGATTACAAGGATAAGCTTGGCCTCTGCCTCTTTTTTAAATAAGGAGTTAATAACTGTCTGATGCACTCAACATACCATACCAGAATACCTGGTTTGTGGTGAGGCTTCCTCCAGGCTTTTGGGCTTTTGGAGTACAGAGAAATTTAATCGCTTTCGATGAGCTCCACTTTGAGCAACTTTTATTTCTACGCTTGTTTAAACTAAAAGGAAGCCTCCATGCATGGCACAGGTGCAATGGTGCAACTTCCACTCTGTCGTCCAACACCCAGGGGTTATGGAACAATGGCTATGCCAGCCAGCTCCAGGCTAGAGCACAGCTGGATGTGCCAGATACTCCTGCTGCTGTCAGCTGTGACCACAGCACTGGCATGCCAGCTTCTTCCTCCTAACACCCTAAAGCTTCAGGGTCTTGATCTTCAGTTTCTCCCTTTCCATTTCCCTTTCCCTTTCCTTTTCCTTTTCCCTTTCCCTTTCCATTTCCTTTCCCTTTCCATTTCCTTTCCTTTCTCTCTTTTCTCTCTCTCTTTTTTGTTTTTTGTTTTTTGTTTATTTATTTATTTTTTGACGGAGTCTCACTCTGTCACCCAGGCTGGAGTTCAGTGGCACGATCTCAGCTCACTGTAACCTCCACCTCCCAGGTTCCAGTGATTCTCCTGCCTCAGCCTCCGGGGTAGCTGGGATTACAGGCACCCACCACCATGCCCAGCTAATTTTTGTATTTTTAGTAGATAACTAAACTGGGTTTCCCCATGTTGACCAGGCTGGTCTCAAACTCCTGACCTCAGGTGTTGTGCCCGCCTCAGCCTCCCAAAATGCTGGGATTACAGGTGTGAGGCTACGCGCCTGGCCAGCTTCTCTCTTTTCTAAGGCTGAATTGCAGGAATCACCACTCTGCCTCCACATTTCTACCATTCTCTCTTCCCAAGTCACCAAACCCGTTCCATATCATTATTCACAGTCCATTCTTACCAGAGCAAGATAAGACCTTGCCACTGTGGGGCCATTAAGACCAAAGCCTTATTCTCTGTTTAGCTCCTGAAGGCATTTGAGTTTGTGACCCAACAGCAAAAAAGCTAAAAAATCAATACAAGAAGACCATTTTCCTTTTATGATAAGGAGACAGACGAGAGTCTATTAAAACATACAAAGGATGATAAATAGGATAATGGTGCAATCCAATGACCTGAGATAATGCAATGACTGTGAACCTACTGTTACTCAGTCTGCCTGAGATTAAAACTTACTGTAAAAATTATATGCTTTTGAAAATCCTATAAATAAAACTTTTATTTATTTGTTTGTTTGTTGAGATGGAGTCTTGCTCTGTCGCCCAGGCTGGAGTGCTCTGGTGCAACCTTGGTTCACTGTAACCTCTGCCTCCCAGGTTCAAGCAATTCTCCTGCCTCAGCCTCCTGAGTAGCTGGGACTAAAAGTGCGCACCACAATGCCCAGCTAATTTTTCTATTTTTAGTAGAGACAGGGTTTCACCAGGTTGGCCAGGCTGGACTGGTCTCAGACTCTTGGCCTCAAGTGATCCACCTGCCTCAGCCTCCCAAAGTTCTGGGATTAGAGGCGTGAACCACCATGCCTGGCTGAAAAACTTTTATTTTTGATTTTGTTTTTTATTTCAGTTATTTTTAGGCAGAACATTAGTTGAATTCATTAAAATACATTTAAACAACATGAATTCAGGTAAATCACTGATTAGTAACCATAATTTCCCTCTTAACAGCTAATACTTAAAGAATGCTTACTTACTATTAACATCTTTAATCTCACAAAAACCTTTTGAAGTAAATATTAATATTATCTGCATTTTGCAGAGGATGAAACTGGAGATTAGTGAGATTAAGAAACAGCTTTTAAATTGGAAAACCAGCTGGAATCCGGGTCTCTTTGGGCTAAAACACAACTGCTTAATCTTCTTCGCTGCCTCTTCATGTGTAGATAACAGATTCAAAAAGCAGAAAAAGTGTAGATTTGCACTGTAGCATTGGAATTATTATTGCAATAATTGTTTAATTGCACACTACCCCCCAAAAAGTACAATCTGTGTTCATGCTACTACTCTATTGATATAAACTCTTTTGAAAGAATTTCATAAATCTGAATACCAGTTGTTGAAATGCTTGACTTTTTAACATTTGAATGAATAGATTAATTTTAATGAGTTTATTTTTACCTGTCTAAATTGGTAAACATTTAGGTTTTCTCACTTTCTTTGTCTCTGAATATTTTTTCCAGGGTCAACGTCTTTTTGAAAAGTTGCTCCAACTGACTTCGCAAAATATTGAAATCAAGCTAGTGAGTGATGTAACAGCTGATTCAAAGGTATTAGAAGCCTTGAAATTAAAGGGTAAGACCAAGGTTGATATGCTATTCTACCGCTGGGTGTTCTGTTAAGATACCTTTAATTTCACTTAAAATAATATATAATTTCTTTATAGTTAGTACATTTCACTTAGTACATAGTACATTTACATCTTCTTTGAAAAATAACTCGATTAAAGTTTTTGAGTGGAGGAACTAATTAATATATTAGGATTTAAAAACACAGTTGCATATTAGTGTAAGCAAAATAATCTACTGGTCAATAAATGATGATTAACTAGAAAGAAGAATCTTTCCCTTTCTGAACGCTTCAACAGTGTGATTACAGAGAAGAACCACTTCTCGTCAGAACAGACACTGGATCTCTACTTTTCTCTTGCCTGCCAAATGAAAATCCTTTTCACGCTATATATTTAAAAAATAATATAGTCAGGTCCTGGAGTCTATGAAACATTGCCTGATTCATGAGTTTTAAGACAATTCCACAGGAGAACACCATTTATATAGCCACTTTGCAGTTTTTCTCACAATCTCATGAAGACTGAAAATAATTCCAAAATAACTTTTTTTATTTTGCTGTAATATCAACTGAATTGAGCTCTCACGTCCAAATAGTTTTTACTGTGTTGTAAAAATTGTTACCTGGAATTTATTATCCAAACTGTAAGCCTCTAAAAGGAAAAGGCATGTTTGAGCCAGTGAAAATATTCAAGCTGCCGGCTGTCCCTATAAGAAGACAGGGCACTGACCTCAGTGAGTCATTCATGTTCCACCTGATGGCGTTACAGCTCATGTTTGTGCTGTTTAAACATACTGTGCATTTTTTGCTTGTCATCTTCCCCACATTTTTAAGTGGGAATTCCTTCTAAAAATGGAACAGAAAATCAAATAAGTGAACCCCAGTGGCCCTTCCTCCTGAAGAAGAAAAATTGGAAGTGATAAAGCATATTGAAAGTCATAACCACATAGAAGACATAAGCTTGGCCATGCACATGTACCTATCACCATGCACATGTTTTCTATGCACAGGAAAATAAAACATGAGATAGTCGTATGTTTGAAAAGCTGTGCTGTGCTACTTGGGTGCAGCAGAATGTCTTTGAAAAACTTGTAAGTGCCCAGTTCAGTGGATTGACAGATAAATCAATGTGGCTTAGAAATGTATTCTTACTTTTCCTATTTTTTAAAAATGTAAAATTGGGTTCTCACTATCTGATAATTTGTTAGAGAACACTTTTTTTTTCTGAGGAATTGATTACTTTTGGTTAACCGAGGGTCCTGTACTTGCAGATGATTTTCCTTATGGGGTTTACTAGCATCTCTTTGGGTTTGATTATCCTGGCAGAATAAAAAGCTGATGTGTTAGGAAGAGAAGGAGGGAGCCTGAGACATCCACAGCTCTCTTTCTTGCCATAGCCCATGCTAAATCTTGTAAACTCAACCAAAAGTTAAAACTTGGGGATATTAGGAAGCCTAACAGATTTTCTTAGGAGTTGCTGAATATTTGCTACTGTAAACAGCAAATGGTGATGGACAAATGCACGAATAAAGGCCTGGTTTACATTTCTATTGTGAACTATATGTTAAAATTTCATTATAGTAATTGCATCTCACAGAAAAAGAAGTGTTTGAACTTCCAAGTATATGTAGATACTACTACTACAACTTAGGTTCTGTTGATATATAATAAGACTTCTTATCAAAATACGAAAACAAATGATTTTCCTTCATAGGAGTAAAGCAATAAACAGGACCCTAATTTCTCATAGCTATTTTCTAGGTAGCGATAGTAGGCCTCTCTGGCTCTTAGGGATGAACATGATGTGTATACTGTATGTAGAACATGTATAAATCTTTAGAATACAGTTATTGTATTTCTCTACTCTCATCCTTTGGTAGACATAAATGATAACAGTACATTTTAGAAATAATTTTTATGAGACTATTTTAAATCTGTGGTTGAATATCTTGCTTAAGGGTTATCTTTTTGTGGGGGAGGGATTCTAGTCTTTTAGCAAAATTCCAGAAAGTTTTTTTCCAGAAACATCCCACAAAAAAAATAGGTAAATATAAAATGAGCCATGAGCAATTTCAGCTGCAAGAGTTACTGAATATAGAAACTAATCAAATATATTGTGAAAAAGAATAAAAGTAGGGCTTCCCAATAAATGATAAAGATTTAGTGCAGGTGTAAGTAGGCCCAGAAAAGGCCAGACAGGCTGGAGAAGTGAGACAGCTGGCCAACGCCCCTCTGATGGGTGGTATGCAGATCATTCCTGTTCCTTTTGCTCCCCATGCTTTGCCTCTCTCCTTGACTCAGAAATCAGAAAGATAAACCATCTCTCCAAGGTCTCAAACTGTGGCTTGGAGGTGAGGTTCTTTTGAAACCTAGCCCTCATGAAGTCCTTGCACCCAGAGAGGGATTTAATTTTACACAAGGGTCCCTGTAAATTCAAAATGGGTTTTATTAATCAGTTTTCTTAATTTCATTTCCTAACCATCTCCACCTGTATCCCTCATATAAACATCTCAAATGCAACATGTTGACTCAGCTCACATGCTTTCTTTCCCTCCCTGCACCAGCACAGCATCTGTCCCTATACCTGAATTTCCATCTGCTCAGTCACTCATGTTAGAAACTCAACTCCACGCTCTCGTACGCCACATCTAATGAGCCACGGTCTATAGACTCTATCCCCCCTGTCTTTCTTCTAGATACCACATTTCCTCCTCACATACCTGCCTTATTTCAGGTCTGTTAATACTTTGCTCAAGGCTTTGTCACCTTTCCTCTTTCACCATCTGATCTTCCACACAGCTACCAAAGAGATCTTCTACCACATGGTTATTATCACCTTACATGTTCACCCAAACTGCATGCAAGTATGAGGCTGCCTGAGGAATATCATGCATGCAATAAAAGGCACAAGTATTAAATATATAGCTCAATGAATTTCACAAAGTAAACACATCCACGTAAAGCCTTCACAGATCAAGGTGTAGAATGTTGCAGACATCTCAGAAAGCCTTCTCAATCCCCCTTGGAGTCAGTGCCCTCCGCAGAGGGAACCACTATTTCGACCTCTACCGTAGATTACCTTTATCTTTCTTTGAGCTTTATATAAATAGAATCACAGAATTCTATGTCTGGATTCTTTGGCTCAGTTTTATGTTTATAAAACCAATACATGTTGGATACAGCAGTGGTTTATTTTACATTGTTGTATAGTATTCCATTTTATGAATATAACACAATGGATCTGTTCTACTGATAGATGTTTGGGTTTTTCCTAGTTTGGGTTATTATATGTAATGATGTTATGAGCATTCTTGTACATGTCTTTCAGGTGCCTACACATATACGTTCCTGTTCAGTACGTACTTAGGATTGGGATTGCTGACATAATAGGCTATATATGTGTTCAATTTCAATAGATATTGCCAGTCAGTTTTCTAAGTGGTTGTACCAATTTACACTCTCACAAGCACTATGTTAATGTTCTGATTGCTCCACATCCTTGCAAAATTTGGCACCTTGTTTTTTTTTTATTTTAGCCATTCTGGTTGATATATATCATGTTGTATCTTTAATATTCATTTCTCTGATGGCTAATTATATTGAGCATCTTCTCATATGCTTATTGACCATTTCCATATTCTCTTGGAGAAGGTGCCTCTGCAAGTATTTTGCCCAGTGCTATTGTTGTTTGTTTTAATTGACCTATTCCTATTGATTATTAGGCTAGATTTGAATCCTTTGTTGGATATATGTATTTCATATATCTTCATCCATTTGAGGCTTGTCTTTTCACTCTTCCAATGATGTGTTTACATAAATGGAAATTCTTAGTTTTAATGAAATCTGATTTATTAATTGCTCCTTTATTGTTGATGCTTACTGCATCCTGTATAAAAACTATTTATCATTACAAGGTCATGGAGATTTTCTTGTTTGTCGTGTTCTAGATACTATATTATTTTGCTATTCAGATTTAAGTCTGTGTTAAGTTTGGACTTTATTTCTGCTTATGGTATGAAGTAGCAGTAAAGGTTCATTTTTATACTTATGGAGGGTCATTTGTTTAAAAAAGTTGCTTCACTGTATGTTTGAGGCATCATTGTTAAAAATTAGGTGACTGTATTTTGGTTCTGTCTTTGAATTTTTTTTTTTTTTTTTTTTTTTTGAGATGGCGTCTCGCCCTCTTGTCCAGGCTGGAGTGCAGTGGCGCCATCTCTGCTCACTGCAAGCTCTGCCTCCCGGGTTCACACCATTCTCCTGCCTCAGCCTCCCAAGTAGCTGGGACTACAGGCGCTTGCCACCACGCCCGGCTAATTTTTTGTACTTTTAGTGGAGATGCGGTTTCACTGTGTTAGCCAGGATGGTTTTGATCTCCTGACCTTGTGATCCGCCCACCTCGGCCTCCCAAAGTGCTGGGATTACAGGTGTGAGCCAGCACGCCCGGCCTGAATTCTTTACTGTATTTTCTTTGTCTACTTATTTACCCTAGGACAAATGCCATACTGTTTACCTTGCCTTTATAATATGTGTTACAGATGGTGTAACTTTCATCTTTGTTTTTCACTTTTAGAATTGCCTTAGTTACTCTTGGACCTTCAGGTTTTGAAATAAATTTTAGAACCATCTTCTCATAAAACTACTGAAATTGTATTAGAATTACACTGACTCTGTAGATAAACTTGGTGAAAACTGGCATTGACAATATTGAATCTTTTACTTCATGCTTATAGCAAAGCTACAATATTTCCTCTTACTACTGCTTTAGCTGCATCTATTTTTAATATGACATAAATTTCTAAATTATTTTTCTGTACAAAAAGTTTTCTGATTTCTACTCAGTCTACTCTGTACTGTGGCCTATTTAGAAATGTAATCCTTAATTTTCAAACATTCGGAGATTGTTCTATTTATCCTTTGTTATTTTCATTATGTATATTCATATAATATACTTGGTATGATTTCAGTCATTTGGTATTTTTAGAAAGTTACTTTACAAAAATTTATTTAAATAAATTTGTTTTATAAATATCAAGGCTTTCTATTGCTTTCATACAGCTTTTCATTTTTGTTTTTGCATTTTGTCAACCCTTATAAGTCTAAAAGCTGAAAGTGGAGTGTAAGTGAAATGGCTTCTCATTGTCTGATACATGATCTTAATCGGTAGACTTCAGAAACAAGCTAAACAAGATGTGAGATTGTCATTGAAATCCTCTGCTTTCTTCAAATCCACGTTCCTGCGGGGTGTGCCACTTGCTGCCACCACTTGGCTTACTGGGAGTATTCATGACAACTCTTTTTTTTTTTTTTTTTTTTTTTTTTTTGAGACGGAGTCTCACTCCAGTGGTGCGATCTCGGCTCACTGCAAGCTCTGCCTCCCGGATTCAAGCGATTCTTCTGCCTCAGCCTCCCAAGTAGCTGGGATTATAGGTGCATGCCACCACCCTTGGCTAATTTTTGTATTTTTAGTAGAGATGGGGTTTCACCATATTGACCAGGCTGGTCTCAAACTCCTGACCTCATGATCTGCCCACCTTGGCCTCCCAAAGTGTTGGGATTACAGGCATGAGCCACCCTGCCTGGCCAACAATTCTCTTAAGTCCCGTTTTCTCTGCTCATGCCTCCCAGCAAATGCCTTTGATATCCTACTTCTCACCAAACCTGGTGCTAGTAACAGCACAGTCATATTATTGAATTTTTATATTACTAACACAATTTTTATTTCTAGTTGTATATTTTAGTCCTAAGCAAAATATCTCTCAAGGATACCACTCTACTTTTAATTCTTGTATGTTATAGTTACTGTTGCAATTAAACAGAAAATCAGGAATTATTTGTTTGTCTACCAAAACCATGACAATTCATAAATATCATATGACCATGATATTTAATGCCTCTGTAGCCTAGCAACAATTAAAAATAAAATAAAGTCAGAAAACATAAATTTCCTTTTGAAAAAAAAAGCAGGCTTTTATTTATTCATGGTTGGATGATAAAATGATGAGTGAAATAAATGTCATAAAAGATTCAGAATCAGTGACCTAGAAGTTAAGTCCACATTTTCTCTTTTTTTTTTTTTTTTTTTTTTAATTAGAAAGGCATTTGAAACCTCAGGGTCTGAAATCTCTCATTTCAGTCTCATTCTTACTATTTACTGTAAATGACTTTTCAAGTGTCTGAAAGCTAATTGTTATTCCCAAACACAACCTACTTTTTCAGGGCCGTGTTTCTCAAAATATGCTTTTCCGTGTGCCTGAAATACCCTTATTTTCCTTTTTTTCCTTGTTAATTTACAAGCTCTCTTTTCTATCTTTTTTTTTTTGAGAGCGAGAGAGAGGTGATGTCTTGTTCCATCACCCAGGCTGTAGTAAATTGGCATTATAACAGCTCACTGCAGCTTTGAACTCCTGGGCTCAAGTGATGCTCCCACCTCAGCCTCCCCAGTAGCTGAGACAAGAGGCATGTGCCACCATGCCTGACCAAGTCCATTTTTAAGCCTTACGCATAGTGTTTTCCCTTTCACCTTCATCTCTTTACCCTGGTTGATCTTACCATCTACTTTTTCTCCATGTTCATTAATGTTTAATCCAACAATTATTCCTTCACTATCTGTCATGTGCCAACAAGTTGGGCTTTAAAGAGAGGAAGGTGACTAAGACATGAGCCTTCCCCTAACTTCAAAGAGTTCAGAGTTTGGTAGAGAAGACCAAGTGATAAGTGAAATAAAGTGATCGAGAATTTCCTAAAACATCTACACAGAGTCCAATGTTTCTGAATCACTTTTTGCAACAGCGGTTGATGCCCATGCTTTCCACCCAGCATAGTCTCTGTACCACCAAGAGTGTCAACGGTGCTATGTAGCTTTAAGAAACAGAATGCATTACTATTGTCTCTAATCAGAATTCCATCCTGCTTGTTTTTGAAGCTTACCAGAATATGTCAAAGCAAGATATTCAGACAATAACCAGATCTTGTATTCTTTCCTCAAAGGGTCCTTAAATGGTTTGTTGACTGAATATTGGGAAACTTCGAGAGCTGTGTCATGCCACCAGGAATAACGCAGTGACAACTTTGTCACAACTTGCCACCTGGTCTGTAGCAATCATAAGATGCATTGCAATGTCAGAGATGTTAAAATGTGAAGAATAAATGTTTCAGAATGAATGACTTACAGTAGTAAGTGTTATTTTCAAATATTTAGTAATAAACTAGAAAATTCAACTTAGAAACTTTAAACTTTAATAAGTTAATTAAATTAAAATGACCATTCCTCATACCACACTGAGAGAGGTAGATTCTAAACCAAACCTCTTGTAACAGGCCTTCCTTGTAGTGCGGTGACCATACTCAGTGGATGGAAATTTGGAGAATTCAGGCTGTGCTGGTTTTTAAGAAATGTGGGGGTCTTCACAGACCCCCTTGATGGCTAGAGCATTCAGTGATAGGAAGTGTGCCTATCCAAAAATATAAATAAGCAGAAACTGCTCTATTACCTGAAACAGGAAGGAAGTTATTCAAATCAGTTTTTATATGCAATTTCTATAGGAAAACAATACAATGAAACCAGAAACTGAAATACACTGGAGAAGAGACAGTCTCCTGGGGTAGACAAGAAAGATATCAGAAATCATATTCCTAGCTATGCAGCATGATGAATCGCAACCCAAATGAAAAAAGAGGGGATAATCATGAAAGCTTGGTTCTAAAAAGAAGAGGGATAGCAAACACTCAGTGGTAAACGTGACAGGTGTGAAAAGGCTCAGGCGATTGTTCCTAGTGACATTATCTGCTGAGAGAGTGACCGTACAAATAACCAATTTCACTTATGGGCTAAACTCTGTCACTAGGTGCTGTTTGGTCTTTAAAAAAAATTAAATCTTTTAAATTGATTTTATCTGAAAAGTAAAAGTCACATATATTTATCATGTGCAACATGTTTTGAAATCTGTTTACATTGTGGAATGGCTGTATTCAGCTAATTAGCAAATGCATTATTTCATATACTTAATTTTGTGGTGAGAGCACTTGAAATCTACTTCCTTAGCAATTTTCAAGAATACAATCTTGTACGTTGTTATTAACTATTATCACCATGTTGTACGGTGGATCGCTCCTTATTGCCAGTGATCAGCCCAGTTACACAACCACAGAAAGAAATTCATCCTAGAGCTTGGGGACCTCCATGCTGTGCCTCTTTCTCCTGATGGTCCAGCACACTGTGGGCTTGGGGTGTTAACACAGTCCTGCTCAGCTGGTATTGCAAGCTTTCAGTCTGTTAGAATCAAACATGTATTTTCCTCCCCCTCCCTTCTCTCCTGCACACAGACCTACAAGTGATTAAACGTAGAGCTTAGTCTGTGCCACCTATATATGTTTTGTGATAACTTTAAGGAGCTGATAACAAAACTTTTTTTACAAGGTTTTGTTTTGTTTTTCCAGAGCATTCATGTGTCAAGAATTTTCTTTCCTTTTTGGATTCTTCAGATAGATAGTAGATACATAGATAGAAGATAGGTAGATAGTTAGATGACAGATACATAGAAAGATATAGAGATAGACAGATAGATAGATAGATAGATAGATAGATAGATAGATAGATAGATAGATAGAAAAAAGAGAAGAGAGAAAAGAAAGAAGATAGGTAGGTAGATGACAGATACACAGAAAGAAATAGATGACAGATACATAGAAAGATAGATATTAATAGATAGATAGATAGATGATAGTCTTAGTTCATTTGTGCTGCTGTAATAACAGACTGGGCAATTTATAAAGAACAGGCACTTATTTTTTCACAGTTCTGGGGTCTGGAAGTTTAAGATCAAGGCACCAGCAGGTTCAGTGTCTGCTGAGAGCTTCTCTCTGCTTCCAAGATGGCGCCTTGTTACTGCATCCCCCAGAGGGAACAAACGCTGTGTCCGCACGTGGCGGATAAGACAGAAGGGCACAAAAGAATCTAAGCTTGTTCCTTTCAGCCCCCACTACAAGACATCAATACATTTGTGACTCAGTCACTTCCCAAAGACCCCACTTCTTAATACTGCCACAGTGGAGATTAAGTTTAAACGAACGATTCTTGAGGGACATTCAAATCAGATAGAGAAATAGATCTTCAGATTTTCTCCCCATGAGATTTTAAAATTAAATTTCTAGATTTCCCTATCTTTTTATCCACATTGTTTCCTTTCTGTTACTTTTTGTTTATAAAGGCAATACAAAGCATGCTCTTGGGATGAACTCTTGGTCACAGCAACAGTGCTCAGCCCTCTGCATCCACTCACCTGCTCCCTTTGTGACTCAAGTCATACATTTGCTGAGTGACTGTCTCAGACACCCAGTTTAAAAGCAACCCCAACTTTCCCTCATTAGCACCATATGGCAAGTAAGTGAGCCAATTTGACAGAACCTTACCCATATTAGTGAATAACCAATAGCCACAGGGACCTAATGAGCCCTGGCTGGGCATCTTTAGGTCATTTGGGTTACAATCCCACAAAGCATTGAACAAATGGTAGACATTTAATTGGCCTTTACTTGTGACTAAATTTTACTCATTAAAGTCGAAATCTTAATTGAAATAAGACTAAAGCTCTTTCACTCTTGTTAATAACACTGTATTTTTAAATTGTTGAGTTCTGGTGTTCGTTTAGCTATATTATTTTAAAAAGGACAGGGAGCTGCTGAATTCTTTCTGTTGAATTCTAAATGTGATCTTTGCCATTGCTTATTTAAATTCAAGAAAGCTGTACTCATTCATCATTGATAATCCATATTTTTATTTTCACATTCATGGATTACGCTTAACAAAATCTTTGAAAGGGAAAATATATTCCTAAATCTGAGCATAGGAGCATGCGTAATTTTTTTTTATTATACTTTAAGTTTTAAGGTACATGTGCACAACACGCAGGTTATTTACATATGTATACATGTGCCATGTTGGTGTGCTGCACCCATTAACTCGTCATTTAGAGCATGCGTAATTATTTAAGTTAATGCAAACTGCCCTAGTTTCCAGTTCTGCATTTTACAAGGTGATTTTTGAACAGCTTACTCCGAATCAGTGAAGGATAGCTTATTGAGGCTTTTTTTACTTAGGTTTTACTGCTTTATAATTATTCCAAAACCTAACTCTACAAGTACGTATGCCTGTATGTGCTAATTTAATGTAAGCCTTATAAGTATAATTTGGTAGTTTCCCCAGAGTAAACTTTATATTCTTCTAGCTTTCATTTCCACTGTCTGAAAGGTTGCCATCGTTAAGGAGGCTGAACATTTCAAGTGAAGGACAGTCCTCATGGTTATCATGAATGTGGAATCCTCTGGACAGGGGGCCTATGAAGCTGCTTTGTATTGGGTCCACTCTGGTAACGGCCCAGATGGAAGTCAGGTGCCCTGACGGTCACCCAGGCATGCTTTTCCAATATGTGCTTTCATTTCACACCTTCTCAAAGTGAATGCCACTTGAGAGGCTCATGCTTGATTGCCTGAAGGCTGCTGCCTTTGTCCTATACACTGCCGTCAAAATGCATTGCAAGGGATTCTGTCTTCCACCTTTCTTTACAGCACACCAAAATATTTGGCAGCAAGGCAGAAACTTTTCGTCCTATGCTTGTTTGGCCACATTATGCTTTTTAGTGATAATTAGCAGCATAATTAGCATAATAACTAGGAACAGGTACTTTTGTGGCCCAGACCTTATGCTAAAATTCTAAACTTGTCGTTACTGTGTGGTGTAACCATAGGCCGGCACTTTCTCTGAGCCTCAGTGGTGGTGGTGGTGGTGGTTGTTTGAGACGGAATTTCACTCTTGTTGCCCAGGCTGGCATGCAATGGTGTGTTATCGGCTCACTGCAACCTCCACCTCCCAGTTTCAAGCAATTCTTCTGCCTCAGCCTCCCGAGTAGCTGGGATTACAGGTGCCCACCACCATGCCTGGCTAATTTTTGTATTTTTAGTAGAGATGGGGTTTCACCATGTTGGCCAGGCTGGTGTTGAACTCCTGACCTCAGGTGATCCGCCTGCCTTGGCCTCCCAAAGTGCTGAGATTACAGGCGTGAGCCACTGTGCCCAGCCTTTTCTTTTTTTTTTCTTTTTTTTTTTTTCCCCAGTTAAATGAGGATAATAACCTCCCTGAGAGCTATGAGAATTAAATTAGATAATATATAAAAAGTGTCTGGTGCAGGTGCCTACCTCATAATAAACTATTAGTAAATGACATCCACTATAGCTATTGCCTTAATTTACCCAAGTGTGTACTATTTGTGTTTGACCTGTCAGTGCCACTAGACCAGACTGGATTTATTTTTGCTTCTAAATTACAAACCTAGGTCTGTGATTTTCTGATGAAAGAAAAGCCCCCGTTTTAATCATACATTACAGATCGTCTTTGGGAATGCAGCTGGTTCGTTTGCCTGTATGGTTGTGTGCTAACTCTTGCTGGCTTCAGTTTGTATTGGAATTGTTCAGCTGGTGACACCAATGACTCCCCATCTGTGTTTTCGGTCTCAGTTCTAAGAGCTACCCAAGTTAAGTCTGCAATTCAATGTGTTTAAACTTTCACAAGGGTTCATCTGATACATATAATATAGTCGTACCCGTCTAAACACATACAATCTAAACATTTGCTCTAAAACATAGAATCTTGTGCTACAGGTTTTATTTTTATCCCTAATACATAAGAACCTTGGCAGGAATAGCATTTTCAAGGAAATTATATGCATATCCAACCTTGTGACAGGAGAAAAGCAGAATTTTATCTGTTTCATCTAGTTGTGGCTTTATGTATTTCTTTTCTAGGAATGCTAGAATTTGGGGAGGATGTTCTTTAAGAGGTGAAGAGGCCGGGCACGGTGGCTCACGCCTGTAATCCCAGCACTTTGGGAGGCGGACAGATCACGAGGTCAGGAGATCGAGACCATCCTGGCTAACACGGTGAAACCCGTCTCTACTAAAAATACAAAAAATTAGCCGGGCGTGATGGCGGGCGCCTCTAGTCCCAGCTACTCAGGAGGCTGAGGCAGGAGAATGGCGTGAACCCCGGGGGGCGGAGCCTGCAGTGAGCCGAGATCGCACCACTGCACTCCAGCCTAGGCAACAGAGCGAGACTCTGTCTCAAAAAAAAAAAAAAAAAAATGGTGAACAGAGGCTGGGCGTGGTGATTCACACTTGTAATGCCAGCACTTTGGGAGGCTGAGGTGGGAGGATCATTTGAGTCCAGGAGTTCCACACTGCAGTGAGCTGTGATCAATGAGCTATGATCCACCACTGTACTCCAGCCAGGCGATAGAGTGAGACCCTGCCTCAAAAAAAAAAAAAAAAAAAAAAAAAGGCCATACACGGTGGCTCACGCCTGTAATCCCAGCACTTTGGGAAGCCAAGGCAAGCGGATCACAAGGTCAGGAGTTTGAGACCAGCCTGAGCAACATGGTAAAACCCCGTCTCTACTAAAAATACAAAAATTAGCCGGGCTTGGTGGTGTGCACCTGTAATCCCAGCTACTCGAGAGGCTGAGGCAGGAGAACTGTTTGAACCCAGGAGGCGGAAGTTGCAGTGAGCCGAGATCACACCACTGCACTCCAGCCTGAGCGGCAGAGTGAGAGTCCATCTCAAACAAAAAAAAAGGCACTGAAGAGGAATAAAGATATAAATAAAAGAATAAATGGCAATCTTTCAGAAAGCCCTTATAATTCTAAGGGATCCCATGGTCAGCATTTTTAGCCAGTAGCTTTTCTATTTTTTTTAGTCCCGAACAGAAAAGCTAGTTGCTAAAAATGCTGATCATGGGATCCCCAGAATCATAAGGGCTTTCAGAAGCCCTCGTCTCCACATCTATGTTCATACATCCACGTGTATGTTCTGGAGGGTACTAGAGACTTTTTTTTTCTTTGTTGTAGAGATAGTCTTGTTATGTTGCCCAGGCTGGTCTCACACTCCTGGACTCAAGCCATCCTCCTACTTTGGCCTCCCCAAGTGCTGGGATTACAGGTGTGGGCCACCATGACTGGCTAGAGACATGTTGTCTTCTGACAGAGCAGTTCCTGCCTTGCCTGGAGTAGCCAGACAGAATATTCGTTATCCTCATTAGTGAGTAAGATCCCTTACTTCTGTGATTCCATGGACATCCCAATTGCACCTGCTTTTTAAATCAATGTCATGAGAACTGATGTGAGTTACGATGCAAAGCTCTGTTTCTGTTGTTTCCAGCAGGCTGTTCAGCATGAACCTTGGCCATGACCTATTATTTCTGTGCCCACCTTCTTCCCATACTATATTTTATCTATTTTTTTAGCTCATTTCCTTCCATCCCTTTCTCATGCTTGGTAATTCTACTAACTTCCTCCTATGTCATACACAGGAAAAGGTATTCCAAATACTCACAGATATACTCACACTCTATGTCTCCTAACCAACATCTTTCTTCTTCATAAGATCATGTCTCTTACTTATTGAACATAACAAACAAACAAAACTAGAGGCTATCAGCCTGGGACTCTCCCATCACAGTGCTCCATCCCAGTACATTTTCTGTATCTACATGCATCTCCATCTCCTTTCCTTCAACCTCAGAAGGAGGGTATCTCTGATTCTCTTCCAAGGCTAACTCTTCCACCTAAGACATCTGGTCCCACTTTCTCAGGAATTTCAGTCAAGTTTTTCTCTCTCTTACCTTTACATTTACCCTTTGCCTTTTAAGTGGCTCTCTCCCCTCAACGTATAAACACACTCAAGTCAATGAGGGGAAAGGAAAAAGAACTTGGCACTATCCATCCTAGATCCCCTCTGGCAGGTGCGCCCCACCCAATGCCTGCCCTTTTCTCCATGTTCAGGTTTATGCACCACTGTTCCTACCCCTGTGCAGTCCTCCAACCACAGCAGCCTGGCTCTGCCCTGACTTCACTGAAACTACCTTGCCAAAGTCCCGGAGGACTTCCAGGTATGGAACTCAGTGGGAATATCTTAGACCTTGTATCACATGACCTTTCTTCAGCCTTGAACACTGTGTACTGCTTTTTTCTTTTCCTTGGAACTGTCTAGTCCCTTGGTTTCACTCTATGTTTCCCTTCTGTCTCTGGCCACGCTTTCTCAGTCTCTTTTGCCGATTTTGAATACACTATCTTTCCCTTAAACATTGGCTTCTTCTCTTCTTTCTCTTCCTCTTCCCTTCTCTTCACTTTCTTTACTCTTGCTGCATTGATTGCTTCTGCTTCTCCTTCTGTGTCTTCATTCGTCACCGATATGCAGATGGCCCACACATTGTTTTTCCTGAGTTCCAGGCACAAATATTCAACAGCAAACTTCACATTTCCTCTTGGATATTCATGGAATACCTCAAAATCAATGTATCCAAAATGAAATGGATGCACCACCCCCACCTGGCCCTCCATGTTCTTCTTCCGTTAAGTTTTATCTCAGTAAATGACCTGACTGTCCTTTTTTTTGCCCCTCAAAGAAACCTAGAGCTAAACTTGATTTCCTTCTCCTCCTCTAACCTTCAAAATCAAATCAGTCTGCACTTCTACATGTGCAGTCTTAACATTTCTGGAAGTGGTTCTCCTTTTTCCTCCCTACCTCTACTACTCTAACTTAGGCCTTTATCATTTCTCTGGAATGACTGCAAATGACATCCTAACAGTTTTTCCTGACTCCAATGTTAACTATATTCTATTCTCCACACTGAATGAGGCTCCTAAAAGTCAGTAAATTCTTCCTGTCCCTTCCTTGCTTTACCGTTTTTTGGCGGCTTGCTGAATTTTTTATTTGAATGTATTATTTTATTATGTATTAGGATAAAGTAGTACATAACTAGTACATCAAACGCATTATTTTATGATTAGTAATACTTGGGGCAAAGCTAAGAATGTATCAATTTAAATTTGATTTAAGTGTAATTAAGTAAATAATAGCACTGGTCTAGAAATAGGATTGGTTAAAAAAAATAATATGGAACTCAAATGGCAGCAGAGACATTCCAAAGTTCTCAGCAAGGTTTCCCCAGGAGGCATCTCCCACCTCCCTCCAAGCTGAATCGTCTGCCCCTCCCCATTCCCCTTCACCTTCCAGGGCTTCCCTCTCTCTGAGCATCACCGCACTGTAATGCGTGTTTCTACTTCTAGACTTTAACCTCAATGAGGGCAAGATGGAGACTTGACGCTTGACATGTGTGTAGGCAATAAATAAATGTTAGTTGAATAAACAGTGCAAGCTTTGGGTGTATAAAGCACTACGTAGAGTACACTTCAAATTTCCCAGATTTCGGGTTGAGCCTTGATTTTTATAACACTGAGTATACTGTTTTTCTCTGGGAGAGACTAAGCAATGTGGCAAGTGACTAAATTTAAAATCAGGAGATTTAGAAGGGTTAAACTTTGTTCTGACATGGCTGGGACCTAGAAGGTGGTGAAGGAATAACTTTCTTCATATGAAGGGAACCATGCTAGAAAGGAATTTCTTTATAATTAAAGCTTAGGATGGCTCTGAAATGTTATGCTAATTAGTAATTGATGGTGCGAGCATTTTGAAAGTATAGAATGCTATATCAATGCTAATTTTCACGGAAATTTACATAGTATCTGTCTCCTAATAGAAAATAGTGCTTGAAAGTGACATTGAAAATGGCATTTGAAGGGTTGATATAATTCAAACTACTTTGCTTTATATTTCTGTTCCTTTAATAAGCTCCTATGGAGATCAGAAATAAGAACGTTTTGAATGTTTTTTTCTACAGTATTTTTTTCTGGTCATTTGCCCAGTTAGATGATGGAGTATGGATCATACTTAGGAGAATACGTGCAGTTTGTTGAGGTGTTCTAAGTTCTTCAGTCATCCATATGGCTAATGAACCCAAACTTGGGCAGAGGTATTAAGTGATTTCCTTCTCAAGAAAAAGTCAAGGGTATTAATATTTCACTACCCCTCTGGTTGTTTTTTGCTCCCTCCCTGTTAACTTTCTTTGAAAGACGATTTGAAGGTGTTTTAGTCTATTTTGTGTTACTATAACAAAATATCTGAGACTAGGTAATTTATAAAGAACAGAAACTTATCTGAGACTGGATAATTTATAAAGAACAGAAATTTATTTCTTACAATTCTGAAGGCTAGGATGTACAAGATCAAGGTGCTGGCATCTTGTGAAGACCTTCTTGCTGTATCATTTCATGGCAGAAGGTGGAAGGGCAAAAGAGGACCAATCCTGTCTGTCAAGTCCCTTTATAAGGCCATTTAATACCGTTCAAAATGGAGGAGCCCAATGGTTTGAATACCTCTTAAAAGCCCCACCCACAGTGGGGCCAACAATACTATCACATTGACCATTTAGTTTAGTTTTGTTTTGTCTCTGTCGCCCAAGCTGGGGTGCAGTGGTGTGATCTCAGCTCCTTGCAACCTCTGCCTCCCGAGTAGCTGGGATTACAGGCCTGTGCCACCACACCTGGCTAATTTTTGTATTTTTATTAGAGGTGAGTTTTCACCATGTTGGCTAGGCTGGTCTCAAACTCCTGACCTCAGGTAATCCACCCGTCTTGGCCTCCCAAAGTACTGGGATTACAGTCATGACCCACCACACCCAGCTGGCCATTTAGTTTTAACACCGGAATTTTGGAGGGAACATCTTCAAACCATAGCAAAGGGAGTGTGGAGATACACAGTTTTGTAGGCTTATTAAGGAAACTGATAAATTATGGTTCCTCTTGAGGAAAGAGTACATGCTACCAACCTAAAAGGAAGGGACTGAGGCACAAAATATAATTTAAAGAGTTTACCTGAGCCAAAGTGAGGGCAGCTGCCCAGAAGACTTAGACTTAACTAACCTTGGATATGCGCTCCCTTCAGCCTTTGTTACAAACAGGCTTTTAAAGGCAAAAATGGTGACAGAGTGGGCTGATACAAAGTTGTTTGTCAGGAATTCTCATTGGTTTGCAGAAATAACATTGATCATTGATTGGCTATATGTTTGTTTTTGGTTTTTTTTGGGGGGGTGTATTTTAAATGTCATTTTTTTTCTTTTTTTTTAAATATACTTTAAATTCTGGGATACATGTGCAGAACATGCAGGTTTGTTACATAGATATACACATGATTGGCTGTATGTTTTTAAGCTATAGGATGTGGGTTATAGTGTCCAGTGTGGCATTATTAGGTTAATGGACAGCTATTTATGGCAATAGTAAGCGGTTTCAAGAGATGAATACATAGCTCAAAGTGGAGAGTTACAACATGATTGCTGTCTCATTTTCATGCCCTCCCCCAGCCTGATAATTTAAAAGGACTTGCCTTCCTCAGATAAAAGAACTTTGCTTTCTTCGGTGCAAAGTGACTATATAACAAAATGTAAAATAACTAGTAAATATAAAATAACTGCATAATAACCATATAACCATGTGGAACAAAAGATAACAGTAGTTCAACAAAAGCTTTAATCATAGTTATACCAACTTGATAAAAAGCAGCAAGACCAGAGGTGCTACGAGTCACGGTGCGATTTGTGCCATTGGATAGTCATGGCCTCAGTGCAGACAAGACTCAGTTGGGAAGAGATTCTGCTTCAGCCAGTCCTTTATTCTCCAGGCCTGTTGCCTTTAGGTTGCCACAGCAGCCGCTCAGAGTTAGGTTCACAAAGATTATGTACAAAGACATACACTGCAGCACGGTTTTTAGAATTAAACAGTGGATCATCCACATGTTGGAATACCAGTCATCCAAAAATCACATTGAAGGAGAATAGGCACTGTAAACTAGAAGTAAAATCCCAAGCCTCCCAGCCTGCTGAATGGAGCCCCTCTTAACCAAGGGGACCCCCAAAAAGCCTGAAAAACTGAGTTATTGGCCGTGATGAGAACAGAGGTCAGACACAACTCATGTCCTCCTAGAAGTTAGGCACAAGTGACCAGCATTAAGGTTAAAATAGAGATGATAAGACTGACAAAACAGACTGTTTGTGACCATAAGATACAGAATTATAAACAAGACCGAAGGTTATACAAGGCAAGGGTTAAGTCACACCCTGTGAACCACAAAATCTCATTAAATGGGTTTTTGTAATGACCCAGTATAATGTGGCTTACTTTCCAACCTGACTGTGGTACAGCCTCACATGACGGCAGACTCCCTTCTCTTAAGCATTTCTTTCTACTGACGTCAAGGTTTCAGACAAAGCTTAACTCTTTCAACCAATTGCCAACTAAAGAATCCCTAAAACCCACCTATGATTCATAAGCCTCCACTTCAAGCGTCTCACTTTTTCAGACTGAGCCAATGTATACCTTCCATGTATTGATCTGTGATTTCACCCACAATTCCTGTCTCCCTAAAATGTATAAAACCAAAGCATAACCTGACCGCTGCAGGCACGCTTTCTCAGGACGCCTTGAGACTGTGTTCCCCAGGCTATGGTCACTCAGATTGGCTCAGAATAAACCTCTGTAAAATACTTTACAGAGTCTGATTTTTTCCTGCGAACACCACCAACAAGGGAAAAAAATGTTTAGATTATGTTGCTAAGTGAAAAGCAGTAGTCTACAAAACAGAAGCTATTGTGTTATTTCATTTTTATTCAAAGATGATCTAGTTTTACATATGTGAAAACATCTGTAAAGTGTTAATAAGGGTTACCTTTGAGTGATGAGATTATAGCTGATTTTGCTTGTGTGTGTGTGCGTGTGTGTGTGTGTGTTGTCTTTTCTATGCAAGTATAGGGTAGGGGCCGAAAACTCAGATTCTGGAGTGGGAATATGTACTTGGCTTTGTCACTTGTGTGACCTCTGTGAGTTATTTATTTATTTATTGGAGACAGGGTCTGGCTCTGTTGCCCGGGCTGCAGTGCAGCTATACAGTCCTAGCCCACTGCAGCCATGAATTCCTGGGTTCAACAGATCCTCCTGCCTTAGCCTCCTGAGTAGCTGGGACTACAGGCACATGCCATCATGCTTGGCTAAGTATTTTTTTTTGGTAGAGATGGGGGTCTCACTATGTTGGCACGCTGGTCTTGAACTCCTGGCCCCAAGTGATCCTCCTGACTCAGTCTCCCAAAGCACTGGAATTACATTTCTGTAAGTTATTTAACCTCTTGAAACTTCAGTCTCCTGATTTCTACAATGGACTACTAATAGTAGCTACTGCCTAGGGTTATTCTGAAGATTAATGAGATAATAAAGTATTTAACATAGTATCTGGCACGTGATAGGTACTTTAAAACATTTTTCAAAGAAACTTGAGCATATGGTATAAGGAGGGAAATGCTGTGAAGGAAGGAAGAAGGGGGCGGTGAGTTCACTTTGTAAGTGCTGCCTTAAGATGCAAACCAGTGGTGGGTCTACCTGGTGAGAAGCCACAGTACTGGGCCCCACTAACACCAGAACAGACTTCCTTGCTCAACAAATCTGTGCTCGAGATATGCAGTCTAAAGAACAAATTCCCATTCCCACCCCCGATTCTCCCAGGGAAATTTCCTCATTTATATCCTAAAGGGCTTCTCAGCTGAAAATGTCAACTTATAAATGTTGAATGAGAATGAGTTAAAACTACCAATGGATACTAAATCTTTCATGTAGTTTTGAGGAGGAGGTGTGCAGAGATAGGACCTAACTCACTCTGACAGGCTTGAGAATGGGTCTTGAGAATGGCTTCCTCCTGAAGCCAAACTTCTGCTTTCTCCAAGGAGCCTACGCCACTGCATCCCCACACGCTGTGCAGAACAGGCAAGTGCTTGATTTGAGGCTGTTACAGTGAACAAAGAGGCTGATGAATGAATCTAATTATTCACGAAGCAAAGCTGATGAGAAGGCAAATGCCAGCTTTTGAAAATCAACTCTATGCTTCTGTGTTCCCTTAAGCAAATTTCCTATAATTATGCCTCAGTAAAGTTTGTTCATGCTTCAGTTTGGGAAGGCATTATTGAAAGAGTAGCACCTTTACTCTGGTTACATGCAAACTATGCTTATCTTTTAAATTAACCTTCTCTAAAAGGCTCCTTTTTTTTTTCTTTTCCTAACCCACAGAAGTCAGTATTACAGTGGTTCAAGTTTGAAAAACTTGAAGGTTTTATGTAATACTGGAAAAACAACAGCATGGTAATGTACTTGGCACGTGCCTGAGGCTCCCAGCATAATCAGTATTGACAAAACTTACTCATGAGCTGAGTGGAGTTTTATATGATTTAGTTTAAGATTGTAAAATAACTCAGTAACATTTTGGAAGTAATATGTGGCTAATTAAGTCTCTGAGTTCTATTTGAATTTCTGAGTTTGGTATCCATCTTATTCTAATTTGGAAACTTAGGTAGAACTTTATTTTCTGATTGGTTGTTACTGAGTCTATGCTTAGAAAAAGATATCTTTGTCCAAGGCTGCTCATGATTCAGAAGTTTATACACATTCAACAGACAGTTGTTGACCTCCTACGAAGGCATCATGAGAAGTTGAGGTCTTGACCCCTGAAATCTCAGAACAATGGTGAGCTATGCTGAATTTTTTGCAGTGCATTCTCCATAAGGAAGCAACACTCTCTTCCAATGGCTTACTTCCTAGTAGCTGTTGGAAATGACACCGTGGTTACCCATATCCATCCTCTCCATTGTCTCTAAACCAATGCCTCTGCAGGAGACGTATTTGTATCCACACTCATTTGAAGCCAATACTTGGCCAGGTGAATGTGAATCTGTTTTCCTCAGCTCAAGTACCCAGTGAGGTTTTCCCAAGGATAAATTCCTTTCAGTATCTAATTGGCCTTATGTATTCTATTACTCAATTAGATGCTACTTTGTGTTGTCTCCTCTTTGTCCCCATGTGTATCTCCTATTTGTCCCATGAACAGGGACCAAGTCTCCCTGGATCACCTCTCCCACATCATGAGTACTTTGGAGCAGCTTCTGTGCCTGCTGGTGAGGCTCCTCTGCAAGAATACACCATCGTGCTTAACTGCAGATTAGGTGGAGGCAAATGAAATGAATCCTCTAATTTCCCATGCTATCATAAAGAATGACTTTTGTGAACATTTTCTGTATCTCTAAGATATTCCCTGCCCAACCATAGGCCAACACACTCTATCAGGTAATACATGCATATATTTCATTAAATGGAAGGCATATTTATTCTGAATTTGTTATGAGACTTGAAAAAGGTCCAGACAATTTGGGAGCTTTCAGGAACAGAGAAAAATTGCTCTTATGCCTTCTAAATCATTTTGATCCGGAAATGGGAATACCAGCTGCTATTCAAAACTACCGTGTTTTTGAGGAACTTATATATTAGTTTTACAATCTAAGAAGTACATGGAATGTGAAAAGACCTGATATTACAGTGTTTCCAATTAAAAAGCAGAAGCTCTACTGAATTTTCAGCAGAATAGTGTTAAATCACTCTGCTAGCTAGAGATGCCTCACACAGAGAAAGGAGCCCCGAGAGCTTTCACTTTTGATTTCATGGGCAGCAGAGAGACTTCTGTCTATGGTAGAGCCATGTTGGACAGGATCTGGCCTAGGAAGAGTTTCCCAAACTCCTTGTTCCTCTTCTATTGTCCCTTCCAAAGGGCCCTAAACTAGAAGGCACTGTGTTGACTGAGTTGAATTCCTGCCATGTACATAGAACTACCAGTGCTCAATAAACATTTCCTGGCTTGAGTTTCCAGACAAGATGGGATTTCATCTCTCCTAAGCTGAGAATGGGCTCCTCTGGTAGTAAATATCTCTTCCTGAATTATGTACAGATCTTTCTTTGCCCTCTGGTTCAGTTCTAAGCTCTTCCCAGGATGTACCCTATGTCTCCATAGCTGCAGTTATAATCCTCCTCATTTAATTTGTTCTTCAGAAGAAACTGAGAATGTCATATTCACCTCTGAGTTCCAAGAAGGAGTTGTACATGCTCTAGATCTCTTCTTCAGAAACCGGTTTGGCCGGACTCTCTTTAAACTGCCTTTTTCCACTCAAACCTACCCCTCCTCCCCTTGTCAGCTCAGTCTTTACGCTCGCATAAGACACAGCAGGCCCTGGCATATGTGTTAAGTGCGTGCCAATCCCCCATTTGTGGCACAGCAAGCTGTCTGTTTGGCAGCCCCAGATGCCTCCTTTCCTCATTTTTACTGTTTTAGGACTCTGTTTAGTTCCTCAGATGAAATTGCCTGAGAAGCCATTTTGTCACATTTATGTCAGTTCCTTACTGGAAGGAAAGATATGGGGAATGAGCTTTTCAGAGGCTAAGGAGAGAGAGGTGAGGCACAGACTCTCTAGTAATAAAAACCTGCCTGTAATCACCGAGAGGTGGAATACACATTCAACTGTCAACTTGCTATAACATTTCCAAATTAGAGGATAATAATATGATTTACCAAAAGTTCTTTCGCTCTCTAAAACACTCACCAAAAAACCCCACAAATCTTTGGTATATTTCCAATATGATTATAGTTAATGATAGTTCCAACTAATAGGTGTTATTCTATGTGCTTTACCTGTATTCTTATTTAACCCTCAGGCATCCCAGAAAGGAAGCTGCTGTTATTTTCACTTCACAGATGAGAAAACTGAGACACAGAAAAGTGGAATTGTGTGTCTATGATCCATGGTTAATGGGTGGTGAAAGATACCTGTTGTGTTAATTCTTGACAGAGTGCCCCATGTGTGTGATTTTAGCCAATATTATTAGATCTTTAGCAAAAACCTTAGAAAAATGACAAAAACATCCACCCTCTTCTGCTTAGCAACCTTTAAATTACATTTAAAAATGCCTAAGAAATCTGTTTATGGCTCTACTCTGTGTAGAGTGAAGCCATTTTATGATACATATTTTGAAATTTGGTGAAGCGTGGCTGTTTGTTCTCAGCAAGACAGACTGGAGAATAGGGGGACAGGCTGGAGAATCCAGGGCACTGCCCCTGGATTGCAGGCGCAGGTGTATATCGTGATGAAATGAGACAGACTCAGATTACAATTCTAGGTCTAGGACCTCGCGCAAGTTACTCATTCAGCAATTAACTCATTCACTCTTTTAACAAATGTTTATTGCATTCTTACAATGTGCCAGACACTGATGAGGTACTGACGGAAATGACTTGATCTGATTTGGATTTTTTAATGATCATTTTGTCAATTCTCCACATCCTTCTCTCCATCAACCGTGTGTGTGTGTGTGTGTGTGTGTGTGTGTGTGTGTGTGTCTATATATATATATATATATATATATAGTAAGTACATATAGTATATATATAAGTAGGCATATATATAAGTAGTATATATGTATATATATATACATAGTAAGTAAAGCAAGTTCTTTCTTCTTCAAAGCCTTCTTCAATATTTTTAATACTTGTAGAGGTCCTAGAGGCAAATAGTAAGAAATAAGTAAATTTTGTGGCCTATAGGAATATACATATGAATAAATTAGTGGGCTGGCTTCTCCACAGTGCAGGTGGAGAAGCCTGTACCTAACCAACCTGAGCACATTTATAACCAAGTGGCCTGTAGAAATTTCCAGGCCTCTGAATTATTTTTCTCAGAAAGCTTGATTCCAGGCAGTTTGCTTACCATGGTCAACACAGTGGCAGATTTTAGCATATCACCTTATTTGTCATTTTTCAGCACTACCCAGCACTACTAACCATGCTGTCCAGTCAGGAAGTTAGCTAATAAGCTTCCCTTTAATGACATTTGAAAAGGATTGTCAGTTGGAAATGACAGTTGGTATAAGAAAAGAACATAGTGTTCAGAGGTTTTGCTAGGGCTTCTTAATTTTTAGGTATTTGAATTGAATAGAAATTGGGGGGCTTTTTAAGATCTCATAACTTCTGGGACCATGAAAAGATAATCAGCAGGGCTTTTTCAATATGATAAAAACTCATGTAACCTCAGGGTTTTCTACCCTACAGAGCCTTTGTCTAGGGCGTTATGTTTTCATGGGGAGCTTTCCTGACATCACATCAGTACTACAGGCAGTGCTGGTGGGTCTGACCAACAACTTCAGAAGAAAACCCAGACCTTTGTGTAGAATGGTTTAGTACAATTTTACATTTTGTGAGTCTCCTCTCTGATTCTTGGCTCGGTCTAACATAGTGTTCCTCAAATGCTATTTTCTTTTTTAATGAGGCCAACTGCAAATTAATTATTAAAATAATATCTCTGCCAATCATGTTTCTCTAAATTTGTGTTCTGCCCAGCATTTACCTTGTTGTAATTACACATTTTACAGCCACCCAGTTCTCTTCCCAGACTGATTCATGTTCTTTTATTAAGCTGAGCTAGAACTTTATAGAGCCCATGAGGTGCTCCAGGAAGAAAGAGTCAACATACAGGATGAAGAAAGAGGTTAGAGCCATATTAACTGATTTTCTTCCTCTGTCACATATGACTATTTTTCGTCCCTGAATTCTCCACATCCTTGTCTCCATCAACCAGCTCTGTATGTCCTGCTGCCTCCACCCTCACCTTGAAAATATTTTTTGATTTTTTTTGCATTACATTTTCCCTCCATCCTTAAGCCTGAGAATTTTTGTTTTCTCTGCCTTTGGCCTAAAACTCCCTGACCTTTCTTATATATTTACCTTCAATTTTTGCAGAGCCATGTATCTTCAAAGGGAAAAAACTCCCACAGGCCCACCTCACCAAACCTAGAAAGAAGACCATCAAAATTACTTATAAAGCATCAATTCAATTCTGAGGTCATTACATTCGCTATTAAATAATTCACAGGTCATTAACTGCCCAGACTGTGTCTTTCAAGCACAGCTGTTGAAGGAACTAAATACTATAAATCATTAACCATATTAAAGGAAAAAAATGTTGGGGGAGAGCAGTGGAGATGGATAATTAAATCAGTAGAGATGCTGAGCAGGATGAAGTAATGGGATTTGGAGGCTGACACTATGCCAAGAGAAGATCGATATTCCAAGGTAATGCATGTCTGGGGAGTAAATGGAGCTGCCAAGCCAGTGGAGGCCATGGAAAGACCTGTGAGTTAGGGAAGAAACATGTAAGAGTGCTGGCCACTTGCCATGTGCAGTGTAAAATAAAGTCTTGACAGCCAACTAGGGAAGTCTTGAAGAGGTTGACAGTTAAGAACAGTGAAGTAAATGTTTCTTCCTGGTAGAAAATCTAAGGGCCACTCAGAAAAAAATTTTCTTATCTGCAACCCTTTCTGTAGCCACGAACAAAACACCAGGAGAAGCTGCATGCAGCTAACTTTTGGCAGCCCTTCATTAAACAAATTTGCCCAAGTACAGTTTTCAATTCCCCAACTCTGACACAAATAGTAATAATAGTAATAACAAATATTTATTGAGTATTAGATGCTCATGATTACCTCTTTTAATTTTCTCAGCAGCTTTAAGAAAACTGTTCTATTATTATTTCCGTTTTTCACATTGGGCTCTGAGAGATTAAATGATTTCCCCGAGGGGACAAGTTAGTTAAGCGGTGGATGTGCAGACTGTCTGGTTTTAAAAACCCTCCATTTCATCAGAACTTGCCGTGCAGTCAGGCACCTCCTGCTGCTTGTTGGTAGATCTAGATTCTAGGAGAGACAGGAAGAAGGACTTCTTTACACGCTTGTATTTGGTCTTATGTAATCATGTTAATCAGAGTACATATAAGTAAATACAACACATTTTCTCAGCCACACACATAAAGGAAAGATCTTCAAAGACCTCCTCAGCTGTCTTTGATAATTCCGATGGTTATAAAATAAAGCACTTAGTCTTAACAGGCTTTAAAACAATTGAATTATGCAAGGTAACTCAGAAAGTGAACCAAGTACAAGTCAATACAACATAAGCTTTCTCTTTTTTGAATTATAGACTTCCAATCCTTCATTCCACAAACAAGGACTGTGTTTCTTCCTGAGCATGTGCAGAGACTATGGGACAAAGATGTGATACTGTGCCCACTCCTATTCTTTCTCTGAGGAGCACAGAGATTCTACAGCATGGGCCAGACAATGGGGGATTTCAAATGAATAAAATACAGGTTCCAATTTTCTAGTTTATAACCCAATGGGAGAAATGCAAGACCCCTGAGTGACTACAGTACAAAGAAGGATGAGATTGTTGTTCCTCAAAATGTTATAAATTTTGAATGATCACCTTTTACTTCATGACATAATATAGAACCCAAACAGATTAGGCAAACAGATCTCTGGCCTGAGGCACCTCCACATATGCCACTTGAACTGGGATATGCTACAAGCCTCCCAGCGAGTTAAGTACCCAGACAGAGGATACCAGGGCAGAACCTTCACAATCCTTCTGTGAGCTTTAACGAAAGCCTGCTATGGCTCCCACCACTCTCCCTGAGGTACCTGCTTGGCCCCAGAGTCATCCAAAGGCTCTGCTCACTCAGATGGCCCCATAACCTCAAATAGCCATATCATTCAACTTCTATACTTGCTCATGTCTCAGAAATTGATTTTTTTAGTATAAGGATTCTATGACTTCACAAAGTTTCATTTCCCCCAGAGAACTCTCAAAGAGAATTCCTCAGATGTTAGTTTCTTACACACAAAATACTTCTAGTAATTAAGTTTCTCTGCAAAGTTCATCTCTTTTTTCAAAACTTCTCATTCTTTTACTTTAGACCATGGAAACTCCTCAGCTAAATAGTAGCATGTCTTGAATGCCTCTCCATTGCACCTTATAGGTGTATTTGTCACTCTCTAAGGAGGACTGCTAGACCGCCTGCTAGCAAGGGGCATCATCAGCCCCCAGTCCATCTGAAAGATGCTCCTGCAGCCAACAATAGGGCAGCTGGGCTGACGGGGCAATGGATGCAGAGTATCCATGAAGTGCAGGAAGAGGTAGCAGGTGTTTCACGCCACAGATCCCGAAACCCAAAATTCAGATGGCTTCTGGCATTAGGTGTTTTATTGTTTTCAGGACTCTGCGTTGTCTTGATCAGAATTTCTTTTATAAGTATACCTGGACATGCCTAGTATTTTCTCACTTGCAAATTACCTCACAAAGGTCTTCACCACCCTCTTTTCTGTTTCTTTCTGAATATGAAGTATATCAGTCTGTGTCCAATCAGAAGACAGAAACCACATAGACACTTAAACTAAGGGAAATGTAATATAAAGAATTACTTATCTCTGGTTCAAAACTGTTAAGAAAAGTATTTATGTTACGGGAGGGATGAGGGGTGTATGCAAAGCTAGGTAGGGTTCAGACACGTTGGAGAATGTGTGATTGCAGTCCTCTGGATACCAAAGTTGGCTGCTCTGCCTATAGTCTAAGTGTGGCCCCAGTGTTTTATGGGATATACTTATGTTAAGGAATTATGGTTATTTATCTGAAATTCAAATTTAACAAGAATCTTGTTTTGTTTTAATAAATCTGGCAATCCTGCCTCTAGGATGCAAGTAAGGCACAGGTGAGCCATAGCAGGTGGCCAGGCATGCAAGGAAGCAGAGGGAATAGGGGGTCTGGCCTAAATGGCATCCATGTGGAGAGAGCCATAAGAATGTTACCACCAGCCCAGGCCAGGGCTGCAAGGGCACTGAGGGACTATATCTTTTAGGCACGTGGCTGTCACTGAGCATCACCAGATCTCTTCACACCTACACCAGTGGCCCACCATGCACCAGTTGAAAACAGCAGGACAGCCCCCTTGCTCTTGCACTGTCCCTCTAGCACCCCTACTAAGAAAGCTCTACCTCATTCTGTCTGTGCAGGAGAAAAGCTGAAAGGAAACCCCTCCCTTATCACAGAGCAGGTATTGAAGGACAGATTTGGAGCTGAGATGCAATATGTTGAGAACTGGCACCTGAAGTCTTATTCTTTCCTCTACCAACTGCACAAAGTGTTTTTTTTTTCTTAACTCATTTTATAAGGTCATCTTCCTTTCATATAAAATATTAACTCATGTTAATCTTACACAATCTCTGCAGAGTAAATGACACATGATACCAGCTCTGATATTTATATAGAATCACGGAATTTGGTAACTTATCTACCAAAGCTGTTTGTTTTTTTCCTTTGGTGATTTTTAAAGAAAAAAAAAAGGGAGAAAGAAATTTAAGAGAATTCCCCTGAGCTGCAGTCTCATAAAACACAATCACACATACTTTCTGTTCCATGGTTAATGGTGGGAAGACAGTCACTGACACATTGCTTGTCTGTGTGAAAAGAACAACTTTTCAGTGTTCTGGATTCTTTTTTATTTTTAATTGGTGTACTAAAGCTGTCAAGTTCTAATTTCAATCAGTTGTGAGCCCAGTTCTTCCTTGGCAGGCTTCAACCTGGAAGATAGTTCAAACAGTGATTACATTTTTCTAAGGAAAGGTTTAGAAATGGAGGAATTCTGAAGTTGAAAAAGGAATGGCTACTGGAACAGATGTATAGGTTAGCTTAGCCAGGCTTTCTTCCTCTCCCTACCAATGGTGAACCCATATTTTTAGAAGCAGGTGATTTTCCCCCAGGGTATTGTATCTTTGTGATGGAACAGTTTATGAAAACTCTATTCAGAAATTCTGTTTTGTTGTAGAACAAAAGATTTCCCATGGTGCAAACCTCCCTTTAAATCTCTTAATAGTATTTAAATTTTATTGGCTTCTAATTATGATGCTTGTGAGGTTTTTTTTGTTGTTTTTGTTATTTTTTTCAAGAGCAAAAGTAATTCCTTCTGGAGATGGGAGAAACTGCTTATATTCTTGACTCACTAGACACTAGACAGAGCTTGATATAAAAAAAGCTACGTAAAACTTTAGGCTAAATGAGAAACTTGTGAAAATAGATATAAAATTCTGTCTGTTTTTCAGGATAGGTCATAGTTTCTGGGAGTTCTTGCATTAGATTGGGAGCCCTTGGAAGCATTTCTTTTAACCCACTGTCAGTCTGTTCAGGCTGCTGTAGCAAAATACCATAGACTGGGTAGCTTATACGCAATAGAAATACATATCTCACAGTTCAGGAGGCTGGAAACTCCAGGGTCAAAGTGCTGGCAGATTCCATGTCTGGTGAAGACCTACTTCCTTGTTCATAGACAGCCATCTTCTCACTGTGTCCTTGTGTGGTGGAAGGAATTGGGGATCTCTCTGGGGCCTCTTCTGTAAGAGTGTTAATCCCATCCATGAAGGCTCTGCCCCCTTCACGAATCACACGTTCAGACCGTGGCACCTAATGGCACAGTCACTTGTGCACGTGCTTGAGAAATGTGCCACTGAAAGTCACGATTATAGAAAATCAAATCTTGATTTAATACTTTCTTCCAGGCAAATGAATTAACAGGGATGCAGGAGGCTTTTTCTGAAGGACTTTTCCCCACTGTCTGCACTGGGAAACATGAGAACTACACTAAAATAATGTTCCGGGCAAAGCATTCTGTTAACAACTTGTCTCTCTGTGAGGGGTGTGATGAGGATCTCTGGGCCAGCATAGCCCTTCCTTGAAAGGAAGTTGGACACCAACAGCTTCAAGAATGGCAGGGAACACAGCAGGTTCCTACTCCAGCTTGCGGTGTGATCCTTGCCTGAAGCTTCTTCTCTTGTTAATTAGAGAAGCTGCTTCTTTTAAAGTGTCTCCACTTTCCTTTATAACATACAAACACATGCTTTCCCTCCTTCTCCCGCAAATCCTGATACTCTCATGTTCTTCTTACCATTCCTTTCCTTTCCATGGTCCAGGAGCATTTCCCATTTGAAATTTCTGAGTTTCTCAGACTGAATGAAGACTTAGGGACCTTTTTAGGTTATACACTGAGCTTTCTGCTGGGTACAGTGAACCAACGTTAATCAGGAAGAGTTTAATTTTAAAAGTTGAACATTCGTCCCTAGTTCTATCACCTAATTGAATGGCCACAGGCTTATTAAATGAGTTGTGTTATTTCTTGGTGACTTGTGAAGGGAATACTAAAGGTGATCTGAAGGTGGTTCATTCATTCATTCAGCAGATATCTATTGAATGCCTCTGGGTGTGGCCAAATCAAGGAAGACAAATGCTAAATAAGAAATGACTCTTGTGATGAGTGGTTACAAAAGGGAACTGCACGGAGATTCACATTTCAGAGCACTTTTGTCACACAGGTGCTTCAATCTATTAACTCATTTAGAGCTCATGACAACTCTATAACATACTTCCTTTCTTATTTCATCCCCATTTTATAGAGGAGAAAACCAAGGCACAGGTTTGTACAGGGACACTTAGCTACTAAGTGGCAGAAGCAACATTCTAACCAGGAAGTCTGATGTCAGGGCCTCGAGTCTACACCAGGAACTAACTAGAGATGCCATCCATAGGATTTTTGTTTGGAGCCTTTCTCTCACCTCCCTCCCTCCTACTGTACTCTCCCTTCCCATCTCCAGTTAGGCTTATTGGCAGAATCGGGGGCTGAGAAAGGAAGAAACCAGAGGAAAGATCAGAGCGTGTCTGGTGCCCGCATGTCCAGGGAGGTGAGCACGTGCCACTCTTGTACCACCAAGAAGCAAGAAAACCGAGGTGGGCCAATGAATTCCCAGCAGTTGGCATCTCCAGGTGTTAAGTTGGACCACCCAAACCCTCTCCCTATGTCCCCATTTTCTGCTCCATCGTCTGCCTCCCCAGTTCCTGGAGTTCACTCTACTGTTCCACCAGCTCCATGATTCCTGCTGACACCTGGAATTGCCTCTTCACCTTGTCCTGGTCTCATATATGGTTTAACGCTTACCCATTTCTTTTTCTGAAAAAAAAGTTCAATGCCACCGTCTTTGTGCTGCAGCAGGGGTTTGGCAAGAGAGTTGAGATCTGATGGCCATTGATTGAGTTCATAAGATGTGGAGCTCCTTAAGACTGGAGGAGTGCTAAGGAGAACTTAGAAGTCTTAGAGGCATTCAGTGCACAGTTGGCTAGAATCAATGTTACAAAGAAACCCTCCCTCCTTCACCTCCTTTGAGTTCTGTGATAACTTGAGAAGTAAAGAAATTAATTTCTATCTCATTTGGAATGAAAGACACGTTGTGATTTTTTTTTCTGAAAGAAGAATAAATATTGAAACTATTGGTTCTCAAAGGAAGGAACAAATGCGTTAACATTTGGGAGTTTTGTTTAAGTCATGTTAGTCCTGTCTTGCTGCCTAATTTTTCCTTTTGTTATGAATTTGGCTTGGAATGGAACCATCTTTAAAGTTTAATTTAACCACACCTCCCACGTAGAAAGGATTGTTCTTCTAGCGTATTTCCTTCACAATGCTGGCTCCTTTTCCGCCCCAGTACGTTTAGTCTGACTTTGTTGGAGGCCACGACCGATTTCTTTCAGTCAGTTATTCAGAGACAGAGAGCGTAGGAGGAGACAGAGGGGGACACACAGAGCTAGAGGGGGGCTGTTTGCAAACATTGATTCATTCACCCATTCACTTATTCAGTCTTATTTTTCATGTTTATTGGACCCAAAAACATGGCCAGCACTATGCTACTTGCTGGAGATAATGAACAAAGCCAAACCTCTGAAGGACCACTTAGCTAGCTTGCTTGCTTCCTTGCTTGCTTCCTTTCTGCCTGCCTGCCTGCCTGCCACCAGCCCTGCCTCCCTCCCTGCTGCCCTCACTACCCCCAACTCCTCTCTCTCTCTTCCTTTAGCCTTTTTTAAGGAACAATATTGAATAGGGGCCTCGTTAGAAATCAGTCTTTTCTAATAGTGATTTATTTTAAGCATTCCCACTTGTAAGAGGAACATCTCTCTAGGGCGTCAGAGTCATTCAGATTGTTGTGTGATTCTGAGCCGGAGGCAAGGAGATTCCTGAATTTGAACTTAAAACCTTGGGTCTCAGCTTACTTGGTAGCTGTGGGCAACAGGCAAATCATTCCCTTTCCCTGAGACTCAGTCCCTTATACCTGTCACAGATACCTAACCAAAGAATGACCTTATTTTCTTTCAGTGACCAAGCTCAACATGAATAAGCCTTTTATTTCATTCATTCATTCATTCATTCATTCATTCGAGTCAGAGTCTTGCTCTGTCACCCAGACTGGAGTGCCGTGGCACAATCTCAGCTCACTGCAACCTTGGCCTCCCGGGTTCAAGCGATTCTTCTGCCTCAGCCTCCCGAGTAGCTGGGATTACAGGCTCCCGCCACCACGCCTGGCTACTTTTTGTATTTTTAGTAGAGATGGGGTTTTGCCATATTGGCCAGGCTGGTCTCGAACTCCTGACCTCAGGAGGAGGTCTGGGCCTCTCAAAGTGCTGGGATTACAGGTGTGAGCCACCGCACCCAGCCAAGCCTTTTATTTCTTAGTTTATTTTATTTTAGATGGAGTCTCACTCTGTCATGCAGGCTGGAGTGCAGTGGCATGATCCTAGCTCACTGCAGCCTCTGCCTCTTGGGTTCAAGTGATTCTCCTACCTCAGCTTCCTGGATTGCTAGGATTGCAGGTGCCCACCACCTTGCCCATCTCATTTTTGTATTTCTAGTAGAGACGGGGTTTCATCATGTTGGCCAGGCTAGTCTCGAACTCCTGACCTCAAGTGATCTGCCCACCTGAGCCTCCCAAAGTGCTGGGATTACAGGTGTGAGCCACCACACCTGGCTTATGAATAAGCCTTTTAAAGTACTAAGACTTGACGATTTTTTTCCTTCGATTATATATACTCAAATAGAAAAAAAAATTGCAGCGCATATTTTATATTGTAAATTAATACTTTCCTAAATAAGATACATATCCCCCCAAATTACATAAATATATAATCTCCCCCATTTGTGAATACTATTTAAAAAGTTGACCATTTTCTGGAAAAATTTGTACTTTCAATGAGAAAGCAAAATACTTTTATCTTCAGTATTTGCTACATATACAAATTGTTTTCTTCGGGCTATTTTCCAGTTTTCTGTTACTATTAAAATATCTGGTGTAATTCAAGTTAATCTTTGTATGTTATTTTTATTTGTTCATTTCCTCTCTGAAAGTGTTTAAAATCTCTTTTCATTTCCAGTATTCTGAAATTGTATTATGATATGTGTGTGGGCCTTTTTAAACTTTTGCCAGGGATTGGTGGGCTTTAAAATTTTAAAATTTAGGTCTTTTAGTCCTTGGGAATTTTACTATTATTTATAATTTCTTCTCCTCTGATTTTGATTCTTTATAGAACTACTGCAATTAGATTTTGAATATCTTAATTAAGCTCTCTCATCATTTTTGCTTACATTTGTCATCTTTTTTTCTTTTTCTTTCTTTTTTTTTTTTCCTTATTTTTAAAGAGATCCCTTTTACTCCATCTAAGACTTTGAGATATTAGTGCCCTGGATATATCCTTCTTGCATTAGTTTTTTAGTCATTTCAATTTCTTTGTGTTCACTCTGTCTTATAAGTAAATTACTCCTTTTAAACATCCGGGTTATTATTTCAGCATTCAGTGCTGCCAATCCTATATTAGATTTCCTCTATTGAATTACTGTTTTGGATTTTTAGCAATTTCTAAGCTCATTGCCTTATCCTTAGATTATTCTCTCAAAACATCTCTGTAAATGTCCTGAAGAATTCTTATCTCTTCCATTTTACCTAACTCAGTGGTAGCCATATGTTTTCTCTAGTTGGTGAGCCTCCTCTAAGCTGTTGATGTATTAGATGAGGTGTCATGTAACAATATAAGTAGGTTTGTCATCTCAGAATCATGGCAGATTGGGCTGTGGAATCTTCTGGCACTATTGGGCAGCAAATGGTAAGGTAAAGAGAATGATGTTGGCTTTTCCAAGAAAGCAAACTCCTCCAGAGCTACCGGATCCCCATCCTCCCTGGCACTGCAACTGTGCTGGGCTCTAAGAGGCTGCCTTCTCTCCATGAGCACTGGCACCATCACAGATGCCTCGGGAGTACTCACCATTCACCACTGTCCTCTTTCGTGGCCATAGAGATAGCTGTGTGACCTCAGCAGGGAGGAGGAAGAGGGAGGAAGCCATAGCATGTGCCCCGGCAGCTACCAACCTCCTAGACCTTATTATTTTTTAATAGAACTGATGAGCCACTGTAGACAATGTTCTTGCTGATCCGTATTAAGTGTAGAATGTTTAAATTTTATGCATAATTGAGGCAATATTAAGTAAATGTTATTTTTAAGTAAGTTTATTATTTTTGAACGCAGTCTTTATTTTTAAGCCTAATTGTTTCTGAAAGCAAACATTCCTATAGATAGCTTAACTGTTGGACTAGAAGGTTATATATAATCAAAGCACAGCATTTCCCGAGAAGCAGAATATCCTAGTCATAGACAAATACATGACAGGGAAGAGACAACTCCTAGAAACTACCCTTGTGGGTCCAAACCTGTAGACTAAAAATGAAGCATCAAAGCAACCTGTGAGAGAGTATACAACATAGTTTTCACAGTATTTGAATAGATACGTTAAAATTAAAAATGCATTGTGCTCTTAAGATTCTTTTTATTTTTACAGCTGGAATACATAATTGATTATCTTAAAAGTTTCCTTACTCTGATTTACTGAATTATTTGAAAGCAACGATGTGTCATGACAGATGATTTTCACACTTTGGTGTTTCCCCTTTAGCCTTCTAGCCAATGAATTCTAAAATGTTGGTAATTAAATTGATTGAACTGTACTGGTTAATAAGAATTAAAGCCCCCAAGAACAGGCAAACTATGATTTTTTTCATTGTTCACACAAATTAATATATTCAAAAGAAGAGATTGATGGATAAGATAAATTTCTGCTGCAAACCTTGCTTTCAGGAAATAGGTGAAAACTTTTCCAGAAATCTATAATTATTCATAGTGTTATGTTTCCCTTTGATATATGCTTAAGGCTCATTAGCATTCTTTTCAAAAGCTAGTGATTAATTTTATAATGCTATTAGGGATGCATACGTACGGGATAAATTATATTTTAGAAATAAGATAATGTTAAATGCTGAGTTAAAATAGTGGTTGCATTACAGGAAAGTGGTAGAGATACGGGATTAGGCATAAACACACAGCTTTCATGCAAGGCTTCTCACCCTTGAAGCTGTCAACATTGTGAGTTGAATAATTCTTTGCTGTTTGGGGGCTATCCTGTGCAATGTAGGATGTTTAGCAGCATCTCTGGCCTCTACCCGCTAAATACTAATAGCATCCCCCTGACAGTTGCGACAACCAGAAATGTCTCCAGGCATTGCTGCACGTCCCCTGGGGATGGGGCAGTGGGTAGGTTGGGAAACTGAATGGACCCTAATTGAGAAACACAGCTTTTTTTTTTTTTTTTTTTTTTTTTTTTCATTTTTGTCAGTATTTTATTAGAGGTCTTACCAGTGACATAGGGCAAGGAAAACAAATACATTTTGGAATAGAAGAAATAAAATTGCTTCAATTTATAGAGGCAATGATATTCTAGGAAAGGAAGAATCCCAAGGAATCTAGAAAGCAAATACAAGAAGTAATAGTGGGCTTAGGAAAGTTACAGTGTATGAGACTCCTAAACAAAAGTCAATTATATTTCTATTCACTTGCAGCAAACAAATGAAAATAAAAATAAAAAAGCTGTTCCATTCGTGATAGTGTCAAAAATCATACAAACAATAGCACAATGCTGAGAGAAGACCAACAAATGAATATATGTGCCACATACATATGTCGGTTCTTCCCAAATTGATCTATAGATCCAACTCAATTTCAACAGGATATACATATACGTATCTGTATTGAGAAACACAGCTTTAATAGTACATTTTGGTGAGTCTGTAGTTCTTAGGGTGGAAGATTCACAAGTATCCATTTTATTATGCTTTATAATCTACTTATAAGTTATATACATTCTCTTGAAGGTATACATGTTATATCATCAAACATATTAAAGCTGCCAATAATATGCTTTTAAAACGAGGCTTACTGGAAATGAACTTGGAGATAAATTCTGTTTGATTTCATCATGGGGATTCATGGGGAATGTGGAATTTTATTTTCCATTTTTTAACGCAGTGTACCAGCATGTTTTCTTTTGTGCCATTTTGGTGAGTATTTTGACAGGATGTTTATTTTAAATCTTCAGCCTTTGAGTCATTTACTCATGCAACCTGTGCAACAGGCTCTTTGCTAAAAATTGCTTGATTTTTTAGGCCACAAGTAAACAATTTTAGTCTAATATTAAAAGCACACATATAAAAGTTGAGGGACTTCAAAAATTATGTATGCACAAAATAAAGTACAACATTATCTGGTTAATACCATAAGAATAGCCTAGGAAAGAAAGAAAATCCTTCTGAAACAAGCTTACATGACAAGTAATTTATGCCAAAGATTTAGAGGAACTCACAGAAAGTCATGAAACTGGTTTGAGTGGAACAGTGGTGGACTCCCCCCCATTTTCTCATTCACCATTTCTCTCTGTTGCAAGGACAGTGTCTTTCACTCTGGTTTGCTCTCTCCTGGAGTTCCTCTTCCTCTCTCTCTCTCCTTCCTTCCCTCCCTCCCTACCTTCCTCTCTCTCCTTATCCCTCCCTCCCTCCCTACCTTCCTCTCTCTCCTTATCCCTCCCTCCCTCCCTCCCTCATTCTCTGAAGCTTGACTTCTCTTATCTTTCTGTTATGTGGACTTGGACAGTCATGCCAACCTCTGTATGTGTATGACTCCCCAACGCAGCTGCTTTTAAGTAACTTACTTTGTGGCTCAATTTTGAATTCCCAAAAGAAGAAATTTGGATGGCTCAGCTTAGGTCAATGCCTACATTTGGTCCAATCAGCTGTGACCAAATAGAGACTACATGTCTTCACATGGGACCTAGGCTTTCCCATTCTGTGTCCTGCGGGTGCATCGGGTACTATTAAAAGGAGGTGTTGTCAGGGAAGAAATGATGCATATATACGCTACACATAACATCAACTCACAAATACCCTGCGAAGATTTTGTTTCCTTTTTATGAGGGAGACAGACAGACAGAGAATTGCTAGATATATGGAAGATAGATCGTTTATATCAATTCAAGAGTAGGAAGAATTAAACTTTCATATCTTCACTGGAATTAAATTCTTCAACTAATTGACTCCCTAAAGTTGCTCATTTCCTCCCATCTTCCTCATGTGTAAGTGTAATTTGTAAATGTGAACATACCAGTGTTAAACCTCTTCAGAATCTAATATTCCATTTTGATAACACTAGTTATGAAACTAGTTTTAACCTAGAAACTAGTGTTTAACCTAGAGATAACAACAAGCTTCTGGAGAAGATTCGGAATGAAAGTGATAATAAATAATTGTTTAGCAATTTTAGATGGGAATGGGTATCCTGGGATGATGCATTAACTATTCCCACTCAACAAGTATCTGACATTATCTGTGAATTGTTTCTAATCAAAATATGAGTCTGGGAATTTTTAAGTTGATCATAAAGGAGTAGAATCACAAATACAGTCACGTCCTAAAAAGCATACACCTAAAAAGATGCACATCGAAGGATGGTCCCCACAGATCTGTACTGTAGGAAATTGGTGGTGACATTTAGCCCTACCCATGTAATATCATCCACACATAAAGAACAGTGAAGAGGGCCAGGTGCGGTGGCTCACGCCTGTAATCCCAGCACTTTGGGAGGCCGAGGCAGGCAGATTGCCTGAGCTCAGGAGTTCGAGACCCGCCTGAGCAACACAGTGAAACCCCATCTCTACTAAAATATAAAAATTAGCAGGATGTGGCGGTGTGTGCCTGTAGTCCCAGCTACTTGGGAGGCTGAGGCATGAGAATTGCTTGAACTCGTGAGGCAGAGGTTGCAATGAGCCAAGATCGCACCACTGCACCCCAGCCTGGGTGACAGAGCGAGACTCTGTCTCCAAAACAAAACAAACAGAACAGTGTTGAGGTCGGGTGTGGTGGCTTATGCCTATAGTCCCAGCTACTTATGAGGCTATGGCTGGAGGATCGCTTGAGCCCAGGAGTTCAAGGCCAGCCTGAGCAACATAGTGAGACCCATCTCTTAAAAAAAATTAAAAATTAAAACAGTGAGGGACTCTGAAATCTGACTATAAGGCAAACATTAGTGTCCTTTAAAAGAATAATCTATAGATGAGATAGTTACTAACTCTACCACATGGGATTTGGGACAGATCTATGATAAACAAGTTTAATGCTAGAAAGTCTTGCTAGAGGAAGGATCTCAAGAATATACTCTTTTTAAAATGTGTGTACATACAATCAACTTGATTCTTCAAAGTAGTAACATTGATTTTCAATTCATCATGGCATTATACTTTTTTCTTTAAAAAAATTTTAATAACTTTTTAGTTAATATTTTCATTTTCTCTCTTAAATTTTAACAAAGAATTATTTCCATTGAAATATGTAAGCACAAAATAATGTACGATATTTTGGTTAATACCATAAGAATAGTTTAGTAAAGAAACAGGACCCCTCCCAAACCAGGAACATTTTCTATTAAATTTCAATGAAGCATCTCTGTTAAAGCTCAAAAGAGTCATAATGAGTAATTTGGAGTTTCCTGATTTTTAACATTTGACTTCCCAAGAAGTGTGTAAAACCTGGAGGTTAGCCACATCACTTTATCTTGATTAGTATGACCAACTGGGACCTGACTTTTCACATCATCAGTTAGCATATTTGTAGCTTAACATTTCTAGTTCTGAACCTTAGCCTTGTTTGTTGTTTAAGATTTAATTAGGACTGCCTGGATAACATGAAAGTATTTTATAAAGCAACAGTAGAAAGAAGGATACACTCTTGATTTATCACTTTTGGTTTTGGCATCAAAAAACATTATTTTGAGTTACTAACAAAGCCTATTAATCATCAGTTAAACAAGTAGACTGTGGGGCCAAAAGTAGGAGGATCTGCAGAGTTCTGGACTCATCACCAGCAGCTGTGCGCAGCCATTAGGCCATGGTCCTGACGCGTCACGTTGTGATGTATGCATCTCTCGGCTGACATCCGGAGGTCTCTGGGCAATGGATCAGGGGCTGCACGCAGAGAAACTGACACATATTTTTTTCCTGTTAGAAAAGAAATCTATAAAAGCAAAAAATGGTTAATCATACTTAATATACTTTCAAAGCTGTCTTAAAAATATATTTAATTAAATGAAGCCAGATTTAAAGATATTTTCTGATCTCAGAAGTCTATAATATTTAAAGGAAAAACTTTATATAAATGTAGTACCAGGTTCTGGCAAGGATACAGAATGACTTAGACTAACAGATATTGCTGGTGGGAATGCAAACTGGTACAGACGCTTTGGGTAAACAGTTTGGCAGTTTCTTATAAAGTTAAACATATATTTACCATATGACTCAGCAATCTCACTCCTAGGTATTTACCCAAGTGAAATGAAAACTACATTCTCACAAAAATGTATGCATGAGTGTTTGCGGCAGCTTTATTTGTCATCACCAGTAAGTGGAAACTACCCAAATGTTTCTCAACTGGAGAATGGATAAGCAAACTGTGGTGCCTTCCATACAATGAAATTTCACTTGACAGCAAAGAGAAACAAACCACTGTTCCACACGACAGCGTGAATGGGTCTCACATGCGTCATGTGTGGTGCATTCCATACCATGAAATATCACTGAACAGCAAAGAGAAACCACTGTTCCACATGACAGCATGAATGGGTCTCACGTGCATTATGCTAAGTGAGAGGCAGGATTCAGAGGGCTGCATACTCTATGACTCGATTTGTATGACATTTCTACAAAAGGAAAACTATAGGCACACACACACACACACACACACACACACACACACAAAACCTGATGCGTGGTTGCCAAGGGCTGGGGTTTGAAGAGGAAGTCACTGCAAAAGAAGCCTGGGGACGATGACACTGTTCTGCATTCTGATTGTGGTGATGGTCACACGACTCTCTTTCAAAACCCTTATATGCTCAAAAGGGTGAAATTTACTACAAGTAAATTGTACCTTAATATAAACGGAAAATAATTTTCTTAAAACCTGTGGTTTTCTAATGGTATTGGATTTAAAAACTGTCACTAACCTACATATTAGTTTTGAACATATTAACTATTTGGTAATGCAAAGCCTTTGTTGGCTCTGAATAGTCTAGCACAGAATTTTAGAAAAGGCTTCCTGTGAGTTGGTGATTCCCATGGAGAAAAGGAAACCAGTAACAGGACAAACGGGCTGGTTTTCAGCATTCTTTTGTATGTGGATACTAAGCTTGAAAAACCCACGTGAATATTGATTAGCGGCTCTCATAAATTACTCCATGTTTCTTATGCATAGCTCTTGCTGTCATTTTAACATAATAACTCTTTAATATATAGGATCCCTGTTTTCTGAGTCATAAAAATAACTATAGAAAAAAAACTGAAGTGTTTCTGTTAGTGCTCATAAAATTGTGGCATTCTATACATTTTTAAAAAATATGTGACGTTGTAAAAAAAAGGCCTAAAATTATTTTAGAAGTAGAAATTAAAGTCATCTCTTCTACAAAAATTTGCAAATTTTTAATGTAAATGGAAAGAATTTGATTTATTTATTATATATTGTCTGTATTTGCATAAATGTAATGCATGAAAAATTACTCTGCCCTTTTATCTAAATGTTCAGGCCTGTATTGCATGTCTTTGCTAATTGCAATTCTAACACAACAATATGAAATAAATTCAAATTTAGGTTGTGCACATAAATGCAGTAAGTGGCTTATTATATATTTTTTCATCATTAAATATGTTTTGTAGTCAGACAGCATTGTATTTTAACCATCACTTCGTAATACATATTACATAAAGACCCAATAGGATGAAAATTATTTCTATAACCAACAAACAAATATATTCTAAAAGTGCATGTAAATATAAATTCTCTTAAGTAAAATATTGAATAAACTGAGGGACATGTTAGACATGACTCTCTCTCTCTATATATATATATATACATATATATACACACAGATATTAATAAAAATAAAAGCACATGTCTTCAGAGATAGATGGAGCATCAATATTTAGATAGAAAAACAGATAATTTGTAATGGGGAAGTTATAGTCCATGAACCATATACAAAAATATGTATTTTTTCAGATGTATCATAGATATTTTCAGTGGATTTTCTCATACCACATACAGGAATTTATCGTGTCCTAAAATAGAGAAAATGAAGCATGCCATATGAGACTGTTGTAACATAGCTATCTTGGCACTGGGCACACAGGTATTCAATAAACGGGAATTACTAGCATTACATATTGCTTGATCTCTACACACAGCTCTGCTGGCTTTTGTACAGGTATCCCTGGCCTGGGCAGACTGTGAAGCCAGTTACTGTCTTTCCTGCTCTCGGCTTTCACTTGGGGTTCCCTGATACAGCAGTAAGGACCCCACTTTCTGATCTGTCAGCTCCTTGGTGCCCCTCCTGTCTGAGCAGCAGGACTGGAGCAGATCCTGATCATTTTAAAGATGACACTACTGTGCTCCAAATGTTTGCGTACCCCCAAATTTATGTATTGAAATCCTAACCCCCAGGGTGATGGTATTAGGAGGTGAGGGATTTGGCGGTGACTAGGTTAGGAAAGCAGCAAAACCCTCATGAATGGGATTAGTCCCCCTAGAAGAAGAAGTCAGAGAGAGAGCCTCATTTTTTCCACCACATGAGGACACAGTGAGGAGGCGCCATCTGTGAATCAGAAAGTCGACCTTCACTAGACGCCGAATCTGCCAATGCCTTGATCTCGGACTTCACAGCCTCCAGAACTCTGAGGGATACATTTCTGTTGTGTATGGTGTTTTGTGATAGCAGCCCAAATGTACTAAGACAGTATTTTAGTATGCCTGAATTTGAATCAGTCACTTGAGATCTTTTATCCCTAATTTTACATAGCACAGCACCTGGTATATATTAGATATTCAGTAAAGCTTTGTCAAAGGAATGATACTTTTCCTTTGTAAAATAATTTTAGGCATCATTAAGTAGCTGCAGAGGCTCTGGCTGGAGGGTTACACATGACCATCATCTCTGAAGTCAAGCTCTTTAAGCTAAATTGCAAAATAACATGGTACTTTTAGAGCAGTGTAGATGGGGTGTGGGATGGAGAGACACAAAGGGGTCATCCCCAGTGGACTCTTCAGATTGACTCAGTGCACTCTTCAGATTGACTCAGTGCTGCCTTGGGGCTAGGGCTGCAGGGGACCTGTGTGACAACAGATGAGGACTCCAAGAACTCGTAAACAGTCTGATGCAAATGGCAACTGGCCATGGGGCTGAGTTTCAGACACAGTGTCCCACGCCAGGAGATGAGGGCCAGTCAGTGTCACAGAGGGTTCGAGGAGTTTCTAGGCAGAAGAAGAAAGCAGGGGAAGGCTTGACAAGGTGCATGCTGACGTGGAATCTGAGGCCAGCACCAGGGTCACCTTCATTCTCTTCCTTCCAGAGACAAGAGAAGGTGCTTCCCTCAGTGCTGGCCAGTTGATTGCTATTGGAAAGCATGGCCAGGTAAAGTGACCTGGGTCTCTGTTATGGGTTGAATTGTGTCCCCCAGAAAGATATGTAGAAGATGTAATCCCCAGAACTGCAGAATGTGACCTTACTTGGAAATGGGGATTTTACAGATGTAATTAGTTAAGATCATACTGTAGTGGGGGGCGGGACCTTCATCCAACTTGAGTTGTGTCCTGATAAGAAGAGAAAATAGAGGTGTAGGGAGAAGATGCCATGGGACAACAGAGGCAGAGATGAGAGTGCTGCAGTTACAAGCTGAGAAACCCCAGAGATGAATGAGCACCACCAGAAGAGGCAAGGAAGGATGCTTCCCTGCATGTCCCAGAGGAAGTTTGGCCCTGCTGACACCTTGGTTTTGGACTTCTAACCTCCAGAACGGAGAATAAGTTTCTGCTGTTTTAAGTCATCCGGATTAGGGTACTTTGTTACGGCAGACCTAGGGAACTAATCCCGTATCTAAGGACACATGCTCTGTTTACCTACTGAGGAACACTGGTGGCTGTGTCTGTGGGGCCGGCCACACCTCCATGCAGATTTGGGTCTCTCCATACCTGCCAGGGTAACTACCCATTTCAGACATTCAGATTCTGCCATACCCAAGTTCCTCCTCTAGGAGCTGCAACTCTTTCTTGGATGTTACTATTCCAGGATGGCTGGAGGCAGAGAAACATGTGCCCGCCACTTGTAAGACAAAGAAACTGCTCTACCCTCAGAGAAAATCTGCCTGGGTGCTGTCTTCTCCTCAGAGATTCTCTCCCAACCTCATAACATCTCTTTTCATCCTCCTGCCACAAGGAAGCTAGATGCATTGTTTCCATTTTCCTAAGAGTTAAGCATTAAGTTCATAGTGTAAATTACTCTCCTTCCTTTCTGATATGCTGAAATGTATCCTTCTGCATATAGTCTTATGTGTGCCTCTGGTAATGAAGACTCTGATAATGAAGTATGCCCCTGCAATACATCGTCTTCGTTAATAATAAATACCTGAAGACACAATAGCTTAGTTCATTAAATATATGCATATAGGTCTGTTATTTTAAAGGGAATAGACCTTTAGCAGAAATTTATTTAAATACCCTTGCATTAAATGGACTGAATGCTCCTTTTGAGAGGTTTGTAAATGCATTTGAAGCAGTAATGCATAAAGGCTTGACACTGGATCCTACCACATGAAGCCTAAAACAATTGGTCACATTCAGCTCTTCAAATATAATTTTGGTATTAACAATAGTCTGAGTGATTTAGTTAACCATTCAAGGTTGCATTTCAGTAAAGCTTGAATAATCATTGCTTAAATTAAGAACTGTCAGATACCTGTAATCCCAGCACTTTGGAAGGCCAAGGTGAGTGGATCACCTGAGGTCAGGAGTTTGAGACCAGCCTGGCCAACATGGTAAAACCCCCTCTCTACTAAAAGTACAAAAATTAGCCGGGCGTGGTGGCGCACGCCTGTAATCCCAGCTACTCAGGAGGCTGAGGCAAGGGAATCACTTAAACCTGGGAGGTGGAGGTTGCTGTGAGCCGAGATTGCGCCACTGTGCTCTAACCTGGGCAACAGAGTGAGACTCTGTCTCAAAAACAAAATAAAATATAAATAAATAAAAAACTATCAGATAAAGATGAAGAAGAGACCAAACCCAGATTAAATAATAAAGGGAAGGAATGAAGAAGTAAAAGCAAGTGAAAGGTTCACAGGATGAAAAATGTATAGAAAGCATAATAAGGCCAACGTCTTATTGAGGAGAGCTGTGATACTGAACAAGACTGACCCTTATATTGATTGCAAACTGTGTTAAAATTACTCAGAAAAGAAAAGTGCGTATGGTGTACCTATCTCACTGTCCACATGGTAAGTGGTGGAGCTGGTATTTCAGTAGATCTGAGTTGAGAAGCCGTGGTCTTGTCACTATATGCAAAACCTCCTCTGCCATATGCATAGGAAAAGGCATTTCCCCCGGCTTTTTCTTTTCTTTTCTTTTTTTTAGTTTTCTTTGTTTTAGGGAACAAAATAATACCTTGGGGACCTTCTCTCCACCAGACTAACATAAATATTTAGCTTTTCTAAATGTCAATTGGGACAAATGGTGAATCGTGAGTATTTCCACTGGTAGGTGACTGACAGCCCCGGCGGGCCTTGACGCAGAGGCTGACCAGACTGTCCTTGCACTCCTAGGAGCCGAGGTGACGTACATGAACATGACCGCTTACAACAAGGGCCGGCTGCAGTCCTCCTTCTGGATCGTGGACAAACAGCACGTGTATATCGGCAGTGCCGGTTTGGACTGGCAATCCCTGGGACAGGTAATCTTTCTACGTTATGTAAACTCAATGTTCTGTCACCCTCAAAGTGACCACCTTCATAAAGCACGCTACTGCAGATAAGGATACTAAAACCTACAGCTTTTATTATTCTTAACTGTGTAGTTTTCAGAGGCTCATCTTCCTTTTATGTGAAAGGATAAACCTTTCCTTGTCAGGATCATCTTACAAAAAAAGTGAAAACTGTTATTGCTTCAATGCTTTTGTAATTCATAGGCTGCTCCCAGATTCCTGAGAGCAGGTTGCTATGTAATTTACATCACCCAGACCTATATTTTCAGGATGATATTACATCATCTATGAGACAGGGGAAACACAAAAATTCAGTAGAGAGTAATATGTCTTAGGATACTAATCATTTGAGTTATTTCTTTAATCTCAAGATGAAGATGTTATCTTTCTCTTAACAAATAATTAACTTCAAGTATGTTGAAAATACATTTTCACACACTTAGGACTTTTATGCATTTATTTGTGTCAGAGGCAATCCACAGAGGATTACAAAATCACCATCTTTCCATTAGTCATCCAGCGACAGGAGGTTCCTAGTCATTGGATACTTAGGAAGACTAGCCAACCTTCTCAGAACATCTTTTTAAATCAACACTCCAACACACTCTCCTCCTCTTCTTCTCCACACCTACACACAGATATTGTTTCCTCCCCAGCCCATTATTTCCCCACAGCTCTCAAAATTTGAGATCATGCTATTATACTTAATCATCTGTCTTAAATTAGTATTCCTTTCTATTATGCTCAACTATGTGGAATTTTTCTTGGTCTACCTAAGTGTGACATAAAGCATTGCTTAGCAGGACCTATGCATTAGAACAGATTTTAATTTACCAAAGTTGAGGCTAACAATTACATGAAGAATTATACATTTTCCAAAAGTTAAACCTATGTTATCAGCTTTATAGTTTGTGAAGTTTTCCAGTGAAATCAATGATTATTGTTATCAATTATTACCTTATATCTACGGTAAGTGGAAGAAATAATTAACAACAATAACAGTTTCAATGAATTGAGGTTTTCTCTATGCTGGGCATTTTTCTAAGCATGTAAAGAGTATAACTTCATTCCATTTTCACAGTAATTCTTTCTTGGAAATACTACTCTTATAACTTTATCTTGCAAAGGAAGAAGCTGAGACATAGGTAAGTAACTTACCCAAGGACACTTTTCAGGAAGTGGCAAAGCTGGAACTCAAACCGAAGCCATATAGCTCTAAACCCCTCACTCTTATTTCACTAATCTTTTAAAATAAATACATTTAGGAAAAAATTATTTTCTTTATCTTTCTGGGGTGCTAAGCTGTAGATTTTCTCTTTCACCCTTTTCTTTAACAAAATCTAACAACGCAATTCATCAAGAAACTTTTTACTCACTGGAATCTTTCCAATTGCAAATCCACAATGATATGGTGGTCATAGGATGCCAACTACTCTTGCTCAATACTTGAGCTCTGCAAACTCACTAATCTCTGGGTTGAACTAGGAAAACTAGGAAGTCAGTATGTGTTTGCTTCTATAGACATACATCAAAGATATTTCATCTTTAGTTCCAGACCACGCAATAAAGCAAGTCACACAAATTTTTTTGGATTCCCAGTGCATATAAAAGTTACCTTTACACTATACTGTAGTCTAAGTGTGCAGTAGCACTATGTAAATACAAATGTGTATACCTTAATTTAAGAATACTTTATTGCTAGAAAATAATCATCTGAGCCTTCAGATGTAGATGTAAGATTTTTGCTGGTGGAGGGTTTTGGCTCAATGTTGATGGCTGCTGACTGATCAGGGTGGTGATTGCTAAAGGCTAGGGTGGCTATAGCAATCTCTTAAAATAAGACAGCAATGGAGTTGGCCACATCAATTGACTTCCTTTCATGAATGATGTCTCTGTAGCACGTGGTGCTGTTTAAAAGCATTTTATCCACAATAAAACTTCTTTCAGAATTGGAGTCAATCCTCTCAATCCCTTCCACTGCTTTATCAACTAAGTTTATGTAATATTCTAAATCCTTTGTATTTCAACAATGTTCACAGCATAGTCACTAGGAATAGATTTCATCTCAACCACTTTCCCTTGCTCATTCATAAGAAGCAACTCCTCATACATTCAAGTTTTATCCTGAGATTGCAGCAATTCAGCCACATCTTTAGGCTCCACTTCTAATTCTGGTTCTCTTGTTATTTCCATCACATCTGCAGTGACTTCCTGCACTGAAGTCTTAAACCCGTCAGAGTCATCCATGAGGGTTAGAATCTACTCCTTCCAAACTCCTATTAATGTTGATATGTTGACCTTCTCCCGTGAATCCCAAATGTTCTTTTTTTGAGATGGAGTTTTGGAGTTCTGCTCTTGTCTCCCAGGCTAGAGTGCAGTGGCAGCTCACTGCAACCTCCACCTCCCAGGTTCAAGTGATTCTCCTGCCTCAGCCTCCCAAGTAGCTGAGATTACAGGCATGTACCACCATGCCCAGCTAATTTTTGTATTTTTTAGTAGAGATGGGGTTTCACCATGTTGGCCAGGCTGGTCTCAAACTCCTGACTTTAGGTGATTCACCCACCTCGGCCTCCCAAAGTGCTGGGATTACAAGCATGAGCCACCGTGCCCGGCCGACAAATGTTCTTAATGGTACCTAGAATGGTGACGCCTTCCCAGAAGATTTTCAATTTAATTTGCCCAGATCTATCAGAGGAATAACTGTCTATGGTAGCTATATAGCCTTCTAAAAGACTTGAAAGTAGAAATTACTCCTTGATCCCTGGGCTGCAGAATGAATGTTGTGTTATCAGGCATGTAGACAACATTCATCTCCTTGCCCATCTTCATCAGAGCTATTGGGTGACCAGGTACATTGTCAATAAGCAGTGATATTTTGAAAGGAATCTTTCTTTCTGAGCAGTGGGTCTCAACAGCAGGCTTAAAATATTCAGTAAGCCATGCTGTATTCAGCAGTACTATCATCCCAGTCTTGTTTATAGAGCACAGGCAGAGTTGATTTAGCATAATTCTTAAGGGTCCCACAATTTTTATGATGGTAGATGTGTATTGGCTTCAACTTAAAATCACCAGCTGCATCAGCACCTAACAGAGTCAGCATGTCCTATGAAACTTTGAAGCTAAGCATTGAATTCTCTCCTTTCTAGCTATGAAAGTGTGTGGGGGTCTGACCCACAGACCCTAAACCAGCGATGGATGAGAGACATACGCTGACATAGATATTTTGCCTGTCAGTTTGACCGAGGGTCCAGGCCACTCACAGACACCGAGGAAGGTGCTGTAAAGAAGGTGCTGTAAAGAGTCGTGGCCCTGAACAGCCAGCAAAGCTCGCATTTATTCAGTATAGATTAAATGACAAAGGTCTTGAGCAAACACCACTAGAGGGTAATTGACACTGCTGATTTCCCAAGTAGAGAGCAATTATGCACCTGAAGTTGATCAAAGGTTGGTCTTAGGACCACATGAGTAAACAAGCTATTTAGATAAAATACTCTACATTCCTTTGTATCTGTGCCCCAAGCTATTAACTCCAGTTAAGGATTAGGCTGCTTTTAGCCATAACCCTATCCTGAAACTCTTGCAAAACCTTCCAGCCTTCCAAGGTTTGTGTCTCTATCCTATAACTTCATCTTAAAATTTTTCCCACCAGCCTGACTGAACTCCCACATCTCCCCCTTTTCTGTTTTTTGCATTGGGTTCTGTTGACTGGAGCATACAGCTGTGTGCAGCAACAGGTCTGTCGGGCAAGGCGGTCATTGCTGTTATTCTGACTTTGCATCCTAGAATTAGCAAATAACATAAGACAATCATGAGTATAATTAGCAACATTCTTTTCCAATCAAGGAGTGACCTGCAGCATTATTTGGCACTTCAGATTGATGTGTGCTGTTACTAAGGAACCCTGCTGGGGGTATGTTAACCCCTTCCAGCCAAGCAGTCATGTTGTTAGAAGCTGGGAAGGGAGTGTCTGCCCAGATAACAGGGCTGAAAAAAGACAGATTTAGAAGATAAGCTTAATAGAGTGTAGCAGGTACAGGTAGCAGGTAAAGTGAGAGAATTTAAAAAGATTAATAAAGCATAGCAAGGAACAATTATCTGGAGTGAATGGTGTCAGTGTCCAGAGCAGGATTCGCTCAGTCTTCTGACCTGTCTTCTTCAGCATTCTGTCCAGGGCCTGTGTTGTCCAAGGAAGGTGCATTGTCTGGGGCTGTGGGTCCTGTAGGGTTATTTTCTTTATTTCTGGTACCGGGTTAGGTCTTAGCCATGCCATGCTATGGTTTGATGTGTCATGCTGGAATCCAAAGAGGACCCGAGGGGGTGTGGAGACAAGCATACCTTCTTCCCCATGTTAATAATTCATTTGGACCACACCATACATTACTGTTCACATCTTTCCATAAAACTGCAGGTTTTATGTCTTGAGAGGTTTTAGCAAAGTGCATATCTACAGCTGATTGAAATTTGTCATCCAGATTTTAAAAATTAAGGGTAAATAAGGCTTGTGCCAATAGTGTTGCAGGATCTTTACCCATACTCCCCCCTTTTTGTTTTTTGAGCACATTTTTAAGAGTGGAATGGGCACGTTTTACTATGGCTTGTCCTTGGGGGTTATACGGGATGCCTGTGGAATGTTGGATATTCCACATGTGACAAAATTGTTGGAATTGTGAGTTGGCATAAGCTGAACCATTATCAGTTTTAATTTTTGTGGGCCATTATACAAATGCAAAAGTTAAAAGAAGATGTATAGGCCGGGCACGGTGGCTCACACCTGTAATCCCAGCACTTTGGGAGGCTGAGGTGGGCAGATCACGAGGTCAGATCAAGACCATTCTGGCTAACACAGTGAAACCCTGTCTCTACTAAAAATACCAAAAAAAAAAAAAAAAAAAATTGGCCAGGCGTGGTGGCAGGCACATGTAGTCCCAGCTACTCTGGAGGCTGAGTCAGGAGAATGGTGTGAACCCGGGAGGCGGAGCTTGTAGTGAGCCGAGATCTCACCACTGCACTCCAGCCTGGGCAACAGAGCGAGACTCCATCTCAAAAAAAAAAAAAAAAAAAAAAAAGGTGTTTAATGACATATCGAGTGGACTCTCAAGGAAGAGCATGTGCACTAATTAGATGAATGTTGGTATCAATGGATAAATGTACACATCTTAGTTTTCCAAATTCAGGGATGTAACATCTGTTTGCCATAACTAATTAGGTTCTAATTCTCTAGGGTTAACACCTGTTGAAGGAGGTGATGTGCCTGTGAGCTGGCAATCTGGGCATTGTAGGATAATTTGTTTAGCCAGTCTCTGGGTAAGTTGAAATTGCTCAGATAAGTTTCTCCAGTGTTGGTGGAAAAATTGATGTGATTGCATGGCTTAGTCAAGCAGTGATATCATAACCTGAAGGTCTGCTTGATTATTGCCATAAGCCAATGGGCCAGGCAGTGAGCTGTGGGCTCGAATGTGTGTAATAAAAATAGGATGTGTACGTTGATCTAGCAATTGCTGAAGCTGAAGAAAAAGAGCACACAGGGTGGGCTCCAGAGTGGACTTAATTAGGGCTCTCTCAAGGTTCTGAAATAAATAAACAGAGTAAGCAGAATCACTAACTATATTGATGGGCTAAGTGGAAAAATTCTCCAGAGCCAGTATCAGGGCCCCAATCTCAGTTCTCTGAGTGCTAGTAAGCCCAGATAGTGATGGAATTATGTGGTCTCCACCAAACTGCTGCTTTTCCATGTGTACCTGAACCATCAGTAAACAGTGTTAAAGCATTAGGTATGGGAGAGTGAACTATTTTTGTAGGCAAGATCCCAGGAGTACGAGATAAGAAATGAAGGAGTTTATCAGCAGGAAGGACATGCTCTATTTGTCCTGTATAATCAGAGAGAGCTATTTGCAGATCAATAGATGCTGGCAATACTGCTTTGAATTGCTTTTTACTTAAAGGAATCCTGAAAATATCAGGATCATAACCTAGCAACTGACAACATTGTCTGCGACCTGAATGGATGACTTTACTAAGTAACTGGATATAGGAAGAGAGTGTTTTAGTCCCAGTATGTGAGCAAAAAAAAACCCATTCTAGAAAGCTCAGTGCTGGGGGGTCATCTGTCCTACTAACCCTCCAGGGGAGTGTTTGGTGGGAAAAATAAATAACTGGATGGAATAATGGGTGTCTATGCAATCTAGTTGCCTCTGAGAGGTGGCTTGTTCTATTTTCTCAATTTCCCTTTTTGCTGCAGGGGTTAACTCTCTGGGAGAATCCAGGACTGTATTGCCCTTTAAGATAGAAAACAGGTTTTGCAGCTTATAAGTTGGAATGCCTAAAGTGGGGCAGAGCCAGTTGATATTGCCTGGTAATTTCTGATAATCATTTAAGGTGTGTAAGTTGCTAGTATTTAACCTTTTGAGGTCTTACTGACCGGGAAGTTAGTATGTACCCAAGATATTTCCAAAGAGAGGACATTTGTACTTTTTCAGGTGCAATAATTAAACCTTTTAGCTGTATTCTTTACGACAGTGGTATGTAAATTTAAAAGCATTAGTTCCATTGGGGCTGCTAGTAAAATATCATCCATAAAATGAGTAACCTTGCGATCAGGAAATTCTTTTCTACTGGGGAGCAAAGCTTGATTTACATGATACTGACACATGGTAGGACTGTTTAGCATTCCTTGAGGAAGCACTTTCCAATGAAATCGACAAGCTGGCCTTTCGTTATTGATAGCTAGTATTGTAAACACAAATTTTTTTCTGTCCTGTTCTGCTAGGGGAATCATATAAAAACAGTCTTTTAAGTCAATAACAATTATAGGCCAATTGTGAGGAATCGCCACGGGGGAAGGGAGCCCCAGCTGAAGGGGTTTCATAGGTTGCAAATTGGCATTAATAGCACATAAGTCATGCAAAATTCTCCGTTTACCAGACCTTTTGGGAATGATGAAAATGGGCGAGTTCCAAGGACTATTTGATGGTTCTACATGTCCAGCTTTTAATTGCCCTTTATCTAATTCATGGGCTTTTTGTAATTACTCTCCCTTCAGAGGCCACTGTTCTACCCAAATCAGATCTTGAAAGAGACACGTCAGGGGTAGGAGAGAGACAACAGTGGCCATTATCAGAAAGAGGTTTTTCAAATTTGTAAATTTTACTCAAATCTTAGCATAGAATTACAATCTGGACTTATATATAAGGAGCACACGAAATTTTTCCACAGGCAGGAGAGCTGGAGAGCTGAGCAGGCAGGCCCCAGGGTGGCAGCCACTTTGCACTTGCTTAGGCGCTGTCGCTTTTTGTCTGTGCCGCTTCTTTCTGTACTGCTCCTTCCCCCACCCCACTGCCTGGCGGCTACTGCCTGCTGTGCAAACCTTCCTGCACGTGCCTCCTGCCCATCCCCAGCAGGCTAGCTTCTGCACGCTGGGCCTGGCTCCTCATTGCGTTGCTGCTGTGCAGGTTGAGTTCCTGGGAGCATTTGTGGGCTCCAGGTCTGTAAGCCTCCCTGCTGCTGAGCCTTTCCTTCTGCCCACCGCTCGCTTGGTCCTGCAGCTCTGGCCTTTAATGTTTTTTCATATTTTTAAATAAGCATTAAAATAAATGGGTTTATACATCTGATTGCCTTGTTGATCTTGCATTACTGGGCAGGCAAAGAGCTCCCCTTTTAATGCTGCTTGCTTAAGACAGGGTCTCATCACTGTAGCATATCCCCTGTCCTTTTTCCTATCTATTGGAGGAGGGGGCTTAGGCAAAACCTCCGTTTCCCCTTTTTTATTTTGGCCTGGTGATATCGGGGCTGAGGGAAGAGGAGGTGGTAAAGCAGGTGATGGTTCTTCCTCCTTCTCCTTTTTAGGCTCTTCTGTGTATAATGGAGCCAGGGCTGCCCTAACTAAGGCCCACAGCATTAAAGGTGATACTGGGACCTTGCCCTTGTACGCGATGTTTAAGATTTCTCCCCACTTGTTCCAGAGCTTTACGTCTAGCGTGCCTTCTTCAGGGAACCATGGGTTTTGGGATACAACAGTTTGCGTTAGGTCCCTTAATTGAGCCTGCCAAACTGAGGCTCCACTAGCTTTAAGCAGCTGTTTCAATACTATACACTGTTTCTGTTGAGCTGATAACTGTTATCCTGGGATGAAACCCTAGCCTGAATAATCCCCTGTGAACTTGGAAATCCTGAGCAGGCACCAATGACTTACTGACTGTGCAGTTCCTTTTTCACCTTCATTTTCGGGGGGTCCATCGTGATCCTTTTGTAGCATTCCTCACGCAGGGCACCACTTGTGGGGGTCTGTCCTACAGACCTCAGCTGCATGACAGATGAGACACGTACTCAGACACTGACATTCAGTGAAAGAGCAGGCCAGGGGGCTGCCAGCACTAGGAGCCGAAGAGAGTTTTGCAGCCCCTCCAAGCTGGCAATGCTTGTATTTAGTTAGTACAGATTTAATTGACAAAGGCTTTGAGTCAACCCCTGTGGGTAATTAACCTGGCTGCCCCCACCCTGGAGACGGCCATCCTGCCCACAAATGATCAAAGGTTGGTCTTAGGACCACATGAGTAAACAAGCTATTTAGATAAAATACTTTACATTCCTTTGTATCTGAGCCCCAAGCTACTAACTCAAGGTAAGGATTAGGCTGCTTTTAGCCATAACCCTATCCTGAAACTTTTGCAAAACCTTCTGGCCTTCCAGGAAGGTTTGTGTGTATATCCTATAACTTCATCTTAAAATTTTTCCCACGAGCCTGACTGAACTCCCACAAAAGTCCTAGATGGCATCTTCTTCTAATAGAAGGTTGTTTTGTCTACATTGAAAATCTGTTGTTTAGTGTATCCAGCTTCATCCATGATCCCAGCTAGGTCTCCTGGATAACTACTGCAGCTTCTCTATCATCACTTTCTGCTTCACCTTGCACTTCTATGTTACAGAACGGTTTCGTACCTTAAACTTCATGAACCAACCTCAGCTAGCTTCCAATGTCGCTTTTGCAGCTTTTTCACCTCTCTCGGCCTTCACAGAGTATAAGAGGGTAAGGGCCTCGCTCTGAGTTAGACTTTGGCTTAAGGGAATGTTGTGGTTTTCATTCGCGTCCATGTGAAGAGACCACCAAACAGGCTTTGTGTGAGCAATAAAAGCTTTTAATCACCTGAGTGCAGGCAGGCTGAGTCCAAAAAGAGTCAGCAAAGGGAGATAGGGGTGGGGCCATTTTATAAGATTTGGGTAGGTAAAGGAAAATTACAGTCAAAGGGGGTTTGTTCCCTGGCGGGCAGGAGTGGGGGTCGCAAGGTGCTCAGTGGGGGAGCTTTTTGAGCCAGGATGAGCCAGGAAAAGGACTTTCACAAGGTAATGTCATCACTTAAGGCAAAGACTGGCCATTTTCACTTCTTTTGTGGTAGAATGTCATCAGTTAAAGCAAGGACCGGCCATTTTCACTTCTTTTGTGGTGGAATGTCATCAGTTAAGGCGGGGCAGGGCAGTTTCACTTCTTTTGTGATTCTTCAGTTACTTCAGGCCATCTGGGCATATACGTGCAAGTCACAGGGGATGCGATGGCTTGGCTTGGGCTCAGAGGCCTGACAGTGGTTAGATCTATCCAGACCGCTCAAACTTTCTCACGTCAGCAAGAAGGCTGTTTTGCTTTCTTAACATTTGTGTATTCACTGGAGTAGCACTTTTAATTTTCTTCAAGAACTTTTCCTTTGTATTCACAACTTGGCAAACTGTTTGGCTTATCTTGGCTTTCTACATGCCTTTCTCACTGAGATTCATCATTAAGAGCTTTTGACTTAAACTGAGAGATGCAGTGGGGCATGGTAGCTCATGCCAGTAATCCCAGCACTTTGGGAGGCCGAGGCGGGCGGATCACCTGAGGTCAGGAGTTCGAGACCAGCCTGTCCAACATGGTGAAACCCCATCTCTACTAAAAATACAAAAATTAGCTGGATGTGGTGTTGGGTGCCTGTAATCCCAGCTACTCAGGAGGTTGAGGCAGGAGACTTGCTTGAACCTGGGAGGCAGAGGTTGCAGTGAGCCAAGATTGCACCACTGCAGTCCAGCCTGGGTGACAGAGTGAGACTCCATCTCAAAGACAAACAACAAACAACCCACAAAACTGAGAGATGTACCACTCTTCCTTTCACTTGAAACTTAGAGGCCAATTGTAGGTTTATCAACTGGCCTGATTTCAATATTGTTGTCTTAGGAAATAGGCAGCCCAAGGAGAGAGAGAGAGACAGGGGAACAGCTCGTCTACGGAGCAGTCAGAGCACATGCAACATTTATGGATTAAGTTCTCCAACTTAGTTGCGTGCAGTTTGTGCTGTTGCCATAGTAACGTCAAAGATAACTGATCACAGATCACCATAACAGATATAGTACTAATGAAAATGTTTGAAATATTGTGAGAATTACCAAAATGTGGCATGGAAACATGAAGTGAGCACATGCTGTTGGACTAGTGGAGCCAATAGACTTGTTTGAGGCAGAGTTGCCACAGACCTTCAATTTGTAAAAAATGCAATAAGGCACAGTGCACGAACACAAGGTATGCCTGTATATTCCTCACCTCGCGTCAGGTGCTCCCCTAGAATTCCTGGCTGCAGGGAGTCCTGTGGGAAGAATGAGAACACCACCGCAGGTTTTCCACACAGGGGTCTGGATTTGTGTGTGAAATTCAGGAGCTCCTAAAAACACCATGAAGGAAATGAAGAGTACCGTACTGACAAAGCAAACAGAAGACTAACCAGCGTGTGAAGCCGAAAGAAAAGAGCACAGCGGTCTTCAACCCACAGGGCTCTGGAGGCGGGATGCTGAAATAGGAGAAGCCAGGAAGGAAAATGTAAAACCATGTTTTTAGAGAAAGTCACATTTATACTTTTCAAACAAATCCTCTTAAATGAACTATTAGCCTGAAGTTGAAGGTGGAGTTCAACAGGTTTATTGGTCACAAGAATCTGGCATCTCTGGGGAGGACTGATTTTCAAATTGTGCATTTTAGCATAATTAGAACAAACAGGAATAGCCCTATTTAAACTTCACCAGTGTGTATTTTAATCAGTCTGTCTTTATTGTGAAAGAATTAAAAGGTTTATATGAAAACAGGCCATCTCTTGGGGTACAGGTTTATATATGAAAACAGGCCATCTCTTGGGGTACAGGTTGATAGGTTTAGATGAAAACAGGCCATCTCTTGGGGTACAGGTTGATAGGTTTAGATGAAAACAGGCCATCTCTTGGGGTACAGGTTGATAGGTTTAGATGAAAACAGGCCATCTCTTGGGGTACAGGAACACAGGGGTGGTATGATGCTGGTGATCAAATCAGATAGTGACCCTATAGCTTAGCAACCTCCCCAGACCTTCTCCTGTAACTTGGACAGGGAGAACAAACTGACCAGCCAGCCTAGGATCTGCTTGTTATCTGGAATCACGGATGCATCTAATCTTGGAACTAGAAATTATATCAGAGAATAACCAGCATAGTATTTTCCAAGGTGTGTGTTATGAAATGCTATTTCAGTGAGATCGTTATGGTCATTACCTGAGAAAGGGAGGCTGCGCTGCCTAAGACTGAGACCCTATGGGTTTAATTTAAATGGGTTTCTTCATCATGGGATTTCTCAGAGCCTGTGTATGCTAATGTGAAGCCAGCCCTGGTGCTAAATGAGTGGTGTCAACTATAAGTATTCTGGGACTTGGGAGGAGGAAAATCTCTGCAGACCAAAGAGTGAGGGTCACAGAGAGAAGAAGGAATTTGAGCTGCACCTTAAATGATGAGTGAGCGGGGTGAGCTCACCTGTGCAGGCATGCTGAAGAAAGAAAGATATCCTGCTTATTAGCTGGGTGTGGTGGTGTGTGCCTATAATCTTAGCTACTTGAGAAGTTGAGGCAGGAGGATCTCTTGAGCCCAGGAGGTCAAGGCTTCAGGGAGCCATGATTACACCACTGCACACCAGCCTGGGTGACAGAGCAAGACTCTGTCTCAAATACATATATGTGTGTGTGTGTGTGTGTGTGTGTGTGTGTGTGTGTGTATCAAATGTCTATGTCCATAAAAGATGGATGAAGAAATTGTGGCATGTCCATACAATTGCAAACTACTTACCAATGAAAAAAGGTGTTGATGGATGAATCTCAAATAAATTATGTTGAACAGAGTGGGGAAAAAAAGAAAGGTATTCTAAGTAGAAGGAACAGAGTGAACAAAGATACAGAGTCGGAAAGAAGCATGGGGTGTTGGAAGATCTGTGAGCAACTTCTTGCAGGAGCAAAGCATTCCAGTTGTAAAGCCTTGGAACATAGAGCTGGAAAAGGCAAGAATAAGCTTGGGACCAAGGCAGATGCCCAGGGTAGGATGTGGAGTCAGACCTACAGGCCAAGGGGGAACTACCAAAGACCTGTAATCAGAGCCAGGACCTGACAGCACTGGAACAAAGCTAGAGAAAGTGCCCAGGTGAGCAGTGGGGAAAGCGGGGAGAGGGCTGATGGCTGTGATTAAGGAGGGAGTGGCAGGGCTGAATTATGAGGGTGTGAAGGTTAATTTAATGAGTCAACTTGGCTGGGCTCCGGTGCCCAGTTGTTTGGTCAATCATGAGTCTAACTGTTGTTGGGGAGGTATTTTCTAGATGTGATTCACATTGACATCAGTAGGTTTTGAGTAAAGTAGGCTCTGCTCCATATTGTATGTAGGCTTCATCCAATCAATTGAAGCGGAATTTCCCAAACAAGAGTGGGGTTTCCCAAAGAAGAAGGAATTCTCCTCAAGACTGCAACATATAGAAACCCTGCCTGAGTTTCCACCCTGCCTGCTCTGCCCTGCAGATTTTGAACTTGCAGCCCCCACAATCATATGTGCCAATTCCTTAAGATAAATCTCATAAATCTCTCTTTCTCTGCATGGATCCACTTATATGCACTTTTTTTCAATAAAAATTACACCAAATATGCCTACTTCTCCTTCCTCCACCTCTTCTACCTCTGCCATTCCTGATGCAGGAATGCCAACCCATCCTCTTCCTCCTCCTCCTGAGCTTATTCAATGTGAAGACAATGAGGATGAAGATCTTTATGATGATCCACTTCCACTTAATGAATAGTAAATATATTTTTCCTTGTGATTTTCTTAATAACATTCTCTTTTCTCTAGCTTACTTTATTGTAAGCTAGAGAAATATCTAATACACAGTACATGCAAAATATGTGTTAATTGACTATTCTGGTCAACAGTAGGCTATTAGTAGTTAAGTTTCTGGGGATCCCAAAGCTATACACAGATTTTTGACTGTATAAGGATCAGTGCCTCTAACCCTCACATCGTTCAAGGATCCACACTTTACATATGTATTCATATCCTGTTGGTTCTGCTTCTCTGGAGAACCCTGACTAATACAGATGATGACTATGAGATCTGGAAGTAACATGACATGGAAATGACCTGGCAGAGCTGCATCATAGTGACTGATGGGCTGTGAGAACTCAGCCAGAGGGAGTAGGCGGCAGCATTTTCAGCTTCTGGTGCTGGGCCAACTGAGAGAAGAGCCATATTGTCAACGGAAACAAAGGATGTCAGGAAGAAGAGGTAGTTCTGAGGTTCAGTGGACAGCTGGAGAAACAGCAAAGAGATTGACTGATATGGATACTTTTAATCTAATAGCTCAAGCACTTGAGTAGTGATAGTTCTTTGCTGAACCTAAAGCTACTGATTTCATTATAGCTGCTGTTTCTGACAATAACTATTTCATGGGACACCAATGAGAGTCACACTCCCTCTGCCTCACCAAGCCCAGTCATTTCTTTCAGGTCTTCCTGCAGTTGAGGTCATAGCCTGACATTAACAAGGAGAAAGGGTGCTAATGCTTAAAGCACCTTTGATTTTCTCCTCTTGTCCCTTTTCCTTTCAATTAAAAGAACAAAGGACTGAGGAATTTTCAAAGACCCAGCGTATGTGCCAGTGGGCAGGAGGAGGTCACTGTTGTATAGTCCATCTGCCATCCCTGCTCAGTGCTGGTACTGAGCTGATATTTTTCTCAGGATTTACGAGTTTTGAAAGATATGTTTTACCTCCTAGGAAAGTATTTCATTGGTAATGCAGGTAACTGGATATCAGAACCAAAATGAAAATGAAGCAAAGTAAAAAGCAATTCAACTTCAAATACAACAGAGAATAATTAATATTCCTTAGGAAACATGAAATGAGGGACAACAAATGATTAATTCTCTCTGTGTTGATGTAGAAGATTACCTGGGCTGTTTAGAAAGGTCATTTTTGTTTGCATGTGCATCTTAAGACAAATGAGGGGTGGAAGTCTCCATTTTTTACAAAATATATGGATTAGCAGACTGCATTTTGAATAACAAAGTCATGCATATTTTCTACAATTTTTAAAGGGACAATTTGGCAAGTATTATTCAAAAGAAGCATAAATAGAAAATCCTCTTTTTTACTCTCCCAAAACTATTTTATTGTCTGTGGCAGTCTCAAATTATATAATTACTTGAAGAAATAAGAGCATCACTTAACCTCTCCTATTTGTGTTTCCTAAAATGAGGTTTTCATCAGGAGGTCATTCCCAAGTGAAACTTACTTACTTCTGAAGTTTTCCTGTATTTGTCCCACCAACCCCTGCTTCCTGAATATGTTCTAAATGGCATGATAGTCTGAGACTTGCTTACATGACATGTCTCAAAATCTCTATCCTGGTGACATCTTTTTTCATAGATATAGTCCATTCCATTAAAGTTCCTCTTAAAGTCCCCCAGATTCAAATATGATACTTTATAAGCAGCCTGCACATTGTGGACTTTGGCTTTCAGTAACATACGCACTATACATCTGAAAACAGAAGCTAAATCTAGATTTGCTATTTTGCCAGCTTTATTCTTTTTTTTTTTTTTTTTTTTTTTTTTTTTGGCTGTTACTAAGCTCTTTGTTTGGCAGTATAACATAGTGGTTGCAGTCAGATAGAACTGAAATTGATTTTTGCCCTACTCCTTAATAGTTATATGACCCAGGGCAAGTTATTTCACATCCCTAAATTCCATTCGCTTATCTCTACAACTGAGCCAATAATACTGACCCCCTGCAATTGTTAGGGGGACAAAATGGGATGCTAAAACAGACCTAGCACCATAACTGCAGCATGGTTACTGCTCAGTAAATTATAGCCATTTGAGTTGATGACTAGGAAACCTTCTTCCTTTCTTAATAAGTTGTTTAGGTCACTAGATGAGGGGAATGCTAGAGGCACTACTGCTTATTTATTGTCCATGGCAAAGATTTCATAAATCTCCCTAAGTTTGTCCACAAACATATGACCTGGCCAGCAGTACAGCAAGGTGGACAGCAACGCCTTGGTTACTGTCCTGGTCAAGGGGCATGGACTAATGGCCGTATCCCTTGAAGGAAGGTCTTTAATGCCATAGAGCTTTATTCTACATCTAAACCTTGCTGCTCAAGGTTGTTACCAATGGTAATACCTGGAAGGCAGTTGACTAAATGTATAAATGGAATAAATCTGGAAGATAGTGCCTAAATTTTTTTTTTTTTTTTTTTTTTTGAGACAGAGTCTTACTCTGTCACCCAGACTGGAGTGCAGTGGTGCGATCTCAGCTCACTGCAAGCTTTGCCTCCCGGGTTCACGCCATTCACCTGCCTCAGCCTCCTGAGTAGCTGGGACTGCAGGCGCCCATCACCACACCTGACTAATTTTTTTTTTTGGATTTTTAGTAGAAATGGGGTTTCACCATGTTGGCCAGGATGTCCTCAATCTCCTGACCTCGTGACCCACCCGCCTCAGCCTCCCAAAGTGCTGGGATTACAGGCATGAGCCACCGCACCCGGCCTAAAACTTTGTATTTTAGAAACAAGACTTAAAGAGATTTCATGAGTTAAACAGACCTATGATTGCAAAAAGAAATTGAATGGAAACGTGAAAATAAATGAAGACCACTTACGGGAGAATAAGTAAAGGCAATTGTGTTGGTCAATTTGTGCGTTGCTTTAAAGGACCCAAGACTGGGGTAATTTATAAAGAAAAGAGGTTTAATTGGCTCACATTTTGGCAGGCTGTATAGGAAGTGTGGTGCTGGCATCTGCTTCTGGTGAGGGCCTCAGGGAGCTTACAATCCTGGCAGAAGGTGAAGGGGAAGCAGGCACATCAGTAGTAAGAGAGGGAACAAGGTGGAGGAAGTACTGCACTCTTTTAAACAATCAGATCTCACATGAACTGAAAACTCAGTCTTCACCAAGGGGATGGCGCTAAGCCACTCATGAGGGATCCACCTCCACGACCCGAACACCTCCCACAAGGCCCCTCCTCCAACATTGGGGATTACATTTCAACATGAGATCTGGAGGGAACAGACATCCAAATTATATCAGCTATATATTTGGAGCTTGCTCTAGCAAGGCAGTCAGCTGCCATTGCTTGAGTTTGGCAGAGACTCAAAGGCAGGGAGAGGAATGGGAAAGCTTCACTGCGGAAAAAAGGGAAGGAAGGTTTCAGGTGCGCCTTCATTGGAGGCTGTGGGATGGGGAAGCCGTAGGTGGGCTAACCAGAAGTGAGGAGTCCTATGTGATTGGTTACGGGAGCATATTTGGCTTTCTCTAATTGGTCCTAAATTGGAAGCAGGTCATGGGTGGCTGGAGCGGGTGGGCAAAGATGAAGCAAGCTGGCCATTGTTAATCAAGTCCTGCTCATTTGGGGCCAATTGCTGTAAGAGTGGTTGTTTGGCTTTCTGGAATCATTGCTGTAGATAGTTGGTTGGCTTTCTGAACTAGTTGCTGCAAGTTGTGGGTCAAAATTCTATTTTTATATATGATCCAGCTAATTTTCCATTTGTATATTCAGTCTCTCAGGGGTAAACAAAGACTCCCTCTCACACCTGGCATCCCCTCCTGCATCCCCACAGGCTGGTTTCAGAATCTCAGCTCGGTGTCGGAGGCCTGTATTAAGAGCCAGGATGGGGTGTCACCTGACTGTGGGTTAATTACATGAAATCCCCACACCTAATTCAGTGCTTCACATTTACTAGATGCTTTAAAATTTTTTATTAAATGAATGCACGAATACACAAAGTAGAGTGTGTTCAGTAGCCATATAAATCTTAAAGATGTATCATAAAACTGGAATCAAATAATGGAAATTACAGGAGAAAGGATTTACATCAGGGTAAGCAAGAATTTTCTGACCCTAAAGCTGTCCAGTGATGGACAGCTATCCAGCCTGTCTCGAGTTAGCTCCCTGTCACAGGCATGGGCTGGATGGTCTGCTCCCAGGGATTCAGTGGAGGAACTGTTTTAGGGCTGAAAGTGGTCCAGCATGACAAGGCTGTATGTTTGAGGGCAGGAAAGTTGGCAAGAGTTAAAGTAGCTGTGGTTTCTTCATCAAAGCTTACACATTGTAAGCTCAATAAATGTGAGCTAACATCATCATCACCATGATTATTATTATTAATAACCCTCAGCACATGTCAGGGAGGAATGAGGACCCCTCTACTTCCCCACTTAGGGACCACACACCCAAGGACCTGTAATAACCCTCAGCACATGTCAGGGAGGAATGAGGACCCCTCTACTTCCCCACTTAGGGACCACACACCCAAGGACCTGGCCACACACCACATTTTTTTTTTTTTTTTTTTTTGGATATAGAGTCTTACTCTGTCACCCAGGCTGGAGTGCAATGGCACCATCTCAGCTCACTGAAACCTCCACCTGCTGGGTTTGAGTGATTCTCCTGCCTCAGCCTCCTCAGTAGCTGGGATTACAGATGTGTACTACCATGCCTGGCTAATTTTTGTATTTTTAGTAGAGATGGGGTTTCACCATGTTGGCCAGGCTGGTCTTGAACTCCTGACATCAAATGATCCACCTGCCTTGGCCTCCCAAAGTGCTGGGATTACAGGCGTGAGCCACTGCGCCTGGCCACACACCCACTTTTTATGTTGGGCATAGTGACAGACCAGTGAGCTCCCACAAAATCTGGCCTCCATCAATTTGGTACCATTTCTGACATTGTCCTCAAAATGGTGGAGAATATACTACTTATGAAAATAATGTAACAAAATACCACTTTAAACCATGGAAGTTTTCAAAATAATATTGAGGTAAAATTCTAATTGGCAAAACTTATTGAATACATATACAGATTTTGTTATTAAAATTATTAAAAGGTATTAAATTTATATTATTAAAAATGTTTCACTGCTATGCAGGAGGCTGAGGTAAGAGGATCACTTGAACCTGGAAGTTTGAGGCCGCAGTGAGTTTTGAGGGCACCATGGCACTCTAGCCTGGGTGACAGAGCGAGACCCCATCTAAATAAATAAATAAATGATACACAAATAAATAAAATGTTTCACTGGATTTCTTTGAATCTCCATCAGACCTAGGAAATGCATTTATTTTAACAACTATATTAACAAAGATTCACTTAGGTGATTTTATTGCCCTGTTTTTGTTACTTCTTGGCTTTCATATTTTAATTGGAAAAAATTGGAATGTATGTCTTACAATGACTTGCAAGAATATTACTCTTATGCCCACAGATCGTTCTGCGTACGTCAAGTGTTGCAGCTCAAGCATCTATTATTGTAATTAGCTGTCACTTCAGTCCTTTATTGTTGAAGTCACCAACATCAGTTCTGTCATATCTTTAAAAACCTCTTCTGGAGCTTTAATTCCCTCAGCAAACTGTATATGGAAATTTAGCCCCATTGCTTGCCCCGTTTTAACATGGCCTTCTTAACTCTCACCCACCAACTGCTAAATTATTTCTATGTTGTTTAGTCAAAGTTAAATGTACCACATGTGGACTGTAAGAACTGCCTGAAAATACTCGTCCACTTCTGAATTGCCTGAGGTGTTAGATATATTTGTTCTAGAACTGGCGGCTCTGAATTCGTCCTCAGAAGCCTGTGGGAGAAATCATATTTCATAATAAAGCAAGATTAAGATAACCAAACACACGCATAACATGTTAATAAACTCATAAATTTTAGTAAGAGCTTCGTATTTTTTAGAAATTTTCCATGAAGCCTGATTCATTTAATCTTCACTGCAGCCCTGTGTGAGATGCAGGACAGGCTTCAGAAGCCTCATTTCACAGATCAGGAGACTGTCTCCAAGAGGCTAATTGAAGAATGTCCTGGAATTATTCCATCAGTTAACACCACAGTTAGGACTTGTACTCAAACTTCGGGTTTATGCAACACATTTTTTTTTGCCTGTGCCACACTGTTTCTGTTACTTAATAATTGGCTGAATCAGTGATACAGATATATAGTAACATCCCACATATACAGCAGTACCCCAGAAATCTAGAGCTTCCATAGCTGAGAGCCTTCTTTAACTGGAATTCAACCAAGAACCAAAAAGTATGCACAGCCAAGATGTCTCAAAGCTACTGCCTTTTACTCATTGGAGCAGACTCCTAGGGCCTTATTCAAAATCTTTTTATTCTTAGACTCACCACAGGTTGAATTAATTTCCAAGCTCATGGCTGATAAGAAGTCACAAGTCAGAGAGAAAAACATGCCCAGACAAGTGAGAGCTGTCCACAAGGCAGGAATAAACACACTGACCATTGAAATCCACGCAGGAATTCTGGAATTCAGGTATTCCTGTACCAACAAGTATAAGCCAGCCCCTCATGCCTCGCAGCTCCAGAGGCCCCCGGCCTTCAGCATGACTATGGCTTTCCCTTTAGGAAAAAGGAAAAGTCCATTTACTCACTGCTTCCAGTTCAGGACAAAAGAAATGTGCTTAAACATTTTAGAGAATGGTTCATCAAAACGGCCTAAAGGTTTCCTCTGCAGAGCAGTAAACTCTTAGCTCTGGGCAATTTGCATCTCTAAGGCAGCACTCAAGCAGTATTCATAATAGCCAGGATATGGAATCTGCTTAAGTGTCCATCAGTGAAGGACTGGATAAAGAAAAGGTAGTGTATTTATACGTGATGAAATACTATTCATCTGTGAAAAAAAAGAATGAAATCATGTCTTTTGCAGCAACATGGATGGAGCCAGAGGCCATTATCTTAAGTGAAACAGCTCAGACACACATAGACAAACACTGCATGTTCTCACTTATAAGTGGGAGGAAAATAATGTGTACAAATGGAGGCGGAGTGTGGAATGATGGACAGTGGGGACTTGGAGGGGTGGGAGGTGGATGGTGGGTAGTTGCTTGGTGGGTACATTGCATGTTCCTTCAGTGGATACACTGAAGGCCGTGATTTCACCACAGTGCAATAAATCAGTGTAGCAAAATTGTACTTGTACTGGCTGGGCACCATGGCTCACACCTGTAATCCCAAACTTTTGGGAGGCCAAGGCAGGCAGATCACTTAAGGCCAGGAGTTCAAGACCAGCCTGGCCAACATGGTAAAACACCATCTCTTCTAAAAATACAAAAATTAGCTGGGCGTGGTGGCGGGCGCCCGTAATCTCAGCTACTCAAGAGGCTGAGGCAGAAGAATCGCTTGAACCTGGGAGGCAGAGATTGCAGTGAGCCAAGATTGCACCACTGCACTCCAGCCTAGGTGACAGAGCGAGACTCTCTCTCAAAAACCCCATAAATATATACAAATTTTAAAAATAATAACATTTAAAAAAATAAAGCAGTGCTGTCCAATAGAAATATGCCCAGGCCATGAATGTGAGCCACATATATAATCTAAAATTTTCCAACTGCCACATAAAAATGCAAAAAGAAACAGGGAAAATTAATTTTCACAATATTTTATGTAATTTAGCATATCCTGAATACCATTTTAACATATCATCAATAGAAAACAATAATGAGTCCGGGCATGGTGGCTCATGCCTGTAATCCCAGCACTTTGGGAGGCCAAGGCAGGCGGATCACCTGAGATCGGGAGTCCGAGACCAGCCTGACCAACATGGAGAAACCCCATCTGTACTAAAAATACAAAATTAGCTGGGCATGGTGGCGCATGCCTGTAATCCCAGCTACTCGGGAGGCTGAGGCAAGAGAATCGCTTGAACCCGGGAGGTGGAGGTTGCGGTGAGCTGAAATAGCACCACTGCACTCCAGCCTGGGCAACAAGCGAAACTCCATCTCAAAATAATAATAATGAGATATTTTACCTTTTTTTTTTTTTTTTTTTTTTGCTAAGGACTTTTCAGAATCCAGTGGTAACTCGACACAGCACATCTCAGTTTAGACAGGCCACATTTCAAGGACTCAATAGTGACCTGTGACTAGTGGCAATCTTGTTAGCACAGGTCTGGGGAGAGTCCCTCTCTCTCTAATTAGAAAGCAGAATATTTTTTGTTTTGTTCTAATTTAATACACAAACCCAAAGAGCTGAAGTTTTTACTCTGATCAGCAATTTTTATAGCAAGCAAATAAACCAATTTCAGTTGGAAGGACTGGTCACTGGGGAGTTACTTCTACTGCAGAAGTCACGTTGTCTCTGGCTCTGTAAGAGTTTCAGGACTTTGAAAGCTGCAAAAGCATTTCATGCCATTTAACACACACTACTGATGTAAATTGCTTATTTTTACTTCCAAATTTAAAGACCTAGACTCTGCCTTCTTATAAAATGATCCTGATGTTATTCTCAGAAGTCAAACACTTATAATCTTTATATGCCAAGAGATTTCCGCAGGGAACATCTCTAAAACACACTTGGCCTGCTGCAAACTAGTGTCATTTCCCTGCTACAAGTATCATTTCCCTATTATTTCCATTGGTTAATTCATTCATTCATTCATTCATTCATTCAGCAAGGATTTGTTTAGTCTCTGCTCTGCACCAGGCTCCACTGACAGCAGTAGGGATACAGTGAGGCCGAGGGTGTTTTCCTTCAAGAGCTCACATTATACTAAGAACATAAGCAGGTAAAAAAATATATATATAATACAATTTAATAAGTGTGTAATTACCTGTAATCCCAGCATTTTGGGAGACTGAGGTGGGCAGATCACATGAGGTCAGGAGTTCGAGAACAGCCTGGCCAACATGGCGAAACTCCGTCTCTGCAAAAATACAAAAGTTAGCCAGGCATAATGGCAGGTATCTGTAATCCCAGCTACTCAGGAGGCTGAGGCAGGAGAATTGCTTGAACCTGAGAGGCAGAGGTTGCAGTGAGCTGAGATTGCATCATTGCGCTCCAGCCTGGGGGACACAGAAAGACTCCATCTCAAAAAAAAAAAAAAAAAAAAAAAAGTATGTAATTAACTCAGATCAGGGGAAAGTCATGGGTGGTTTCTTACAGGAGGTGATATCTGAGCTGAAGCTGGAAGGGTTCATGGAGAGGAGCTGGTTGCTGGTTGGAGAAAGGGGAGAAAAGTTTTCGTTTGCACAGAGGTGAAGTGGTTTGTGGTTGAGAGTCAGTCGCCTGTGTGGCTGGAACGTACAATGCCAACTATGAGTGGAGAGAGAAGACAGAGATATTGTGGGGCTTGGGTATCATGCAGAGAAGCATGGACTTAGCCTTCAAGTTCACGGAAAACCTTTGAAAGGTTTTAGTCAGAAAAGAGACAGCTGTCAGGAAATGGATTGAAAAAGGCTGAGACTGGAATAAGGGAACCATTTAGGAAGTCCTGCAGAAATAGGTCAGGGTGAGGATGAGTTCTTGAACTAAGTCCAGTGGCAGTAAGGAAGGGGAGGAAGGCAGGGTTCCTCCTGGGCTGGCTGAGCTGCCCCAGGCTGGCTCATTACCTGGCCTCGGCCTGGGTTCCTCGTTGTCCCATATCCTCTGAAAGAAGCCCAAGACTGAGTGAAGGGGTGAGCATCAGCCCACATGCCTCCTACTTGAGAGGGGGCATTTACTCAGGAGGCTGAGGTGGGAGTGTCACTTAAGCCCAGCAGTTCGAGTCCAGCCTGGGAAAAGTAGTGAGTCCCTGTCTCTAAAAAATAATAATAATACTTGGAGGGGTATACATCGTCCCATTTCCGTAAACAAAGAAAATCCCCAAATATGTAGGAGCACACAGATGTGCGTGTATACAGATGTGGGTGGAAAAGAGTCTGGAAAAATACTAACCAAACTGTTCACAGTGATCACCTCTGGAAGAGGGAGCAGAGTTAGGGCAAAGGAGGGCTTCCTATTTCTACTCTAGAGACATCACATTGCTTAAATGTATTTCTTTGTAAGTGTACAGTGTGCACATATATTTAAATATAGCTATATTTGAAGAGTCACTTAATTGTAATTCAATATATTGTGTATAGCATAAGCATTTAGTATATATGTGTGTGTACATGTGTATGTACATGTGTATGCATTTATTTATGTGTATATACATTTTGTGTGTGTGTGTAAGACACCATGATAGAACTATACTTGCAATGAGAAATATTTAGGGCCTGATCATGTAGACAGAGGGCCCATCATCAAATGCCTTTCTGATATCTTCAGCCCCTAAATAACAAGTGCCACAGTAATGCTGATCCAAGCCTGCACCTGCAGCATATCAGTTGTAAAATGGAGTTGGGATGATTCCACCTTCCCCATAGGGCACTACTCCCGACCCGACCCACTATAATGTACCAACAGTGTGTGAGGGCAAGATTCCATGGGAATTCCTGCAATACTTTCACCATGTATAAACACAGACACTACATTTTCAGTTCTGTTAATGAAAATTCAAAGGTTTTATTTGCCTTCTAGCTGTTGTTTTTTAAATATGAAAGTCAAATTCACTTTAATTCACTTGCATCTGTCTAGGTAACATTTTTGCCTTTTGCCAGTCCTCACCCCAAACCAAACCAATAACAACAAAAATAGTTCAGACCATTTTCACAACCTATAGCATCTTATTCTCCACCTCAAAGCCTGCCTGGTTCTCATTTAATTTATTTCTGTCCATCCCCCTTACATAAGGCAAATGTTCATGACCCCTCTTCTCTTCAGCCCCTCGCCTCAGTCACTTGGATTTCAATCATCTTTGAGTTTACATGAGTTAACTCTTACCTTTGAATCCTTATTTATCCATTTCTAAACTTAAATCCTTGAACAAAGGGTAGGATTTACAAGATGATGACTCTTCTTTCCTTTATTTCACATTCAGTGATCTCAGAGGCATTTTTCCTGGAGAGAGAGATGAAGGCAGATTTTCCTGAATTCCTGTTACTCCCCTGTGGGGTAGAGGCCCCCAGATGCAAGCTTCCCTGAAATGTAGAGACACACAGCCATGGCGGTGGCTGAGGAGCTGGCCTTTGATCCTTCTCTCACTCTGAAATTGCCTGCCAGACAGCCTCGGACACTGCATGTAAAACAGATGGAAAATGCCATGTTTAAGGCAGCCTTAAGTGTTTTTATTTTCAAGTTATTTTTAGTCAGTATTGTCAGGCTCTCTGTGTCACTTGGCATTTACATCTAGCCCTAAGAAAAAAAGCGAGATTGTTAAAGAGAAGAATGTTTCATCAGTTAAAATATAAGCATCAAAGTAGAAGAAACAAAAGAACAGGTAGGTAAGGCCTTGGGACATTTTCTGAGGGAAAGAAATGCATTTTGGGGAGCTCTGCTCTCTTTACCCTCTGAGACCAGAAACCCCACATAGAATTCTCAGAGGTAGTAAAGGACAGAAAAGCGCTCCAGATGCGGAACTCTCCAGGACGGTGTCCTGCACCACGGCCAGACCCTGCAGGACATTTAGGTGACAGGTGGCTCACTTCTGCCTAAGCAGTTTATTGCTGAGTTTCTCTTTTTATTAGAAAAGTCTTTCTCAACGTTGATCCCAAATCTGCCTCCAACCCTTCCATTGTTGATCCAAGCTCTAGAACACAGATACTTCTTTCCCTTGTTATCTCTGTTTTTTATTTTTATTTTTTAATTTCCATAGGTTTTTGGGGAACAGGTGGTATTTGGTTACACGAGTAAATTCTTTAGTGGTGATTTCTGAGATTTTGGTACACCCATCTCCTGAGAAGTATACACTGAACCCAACTTGTAGTCTTTTGTCCCTCACCCCCTTCCCACCCTTTCCTCCTGAGTCCCCAAATTCTATTGTGTCATTCTTATGCCTTTGCATCCTCATAGTTTGGCTCCCACTTATGAGTGAGAACACCTGATGTTTGGTTTTCCATTCCTGAGTTACTTCACTTAGAATAATCTCCCGTCCCATCCAGGTTGCTGTGAATGGCGTTAATTCATTCCTTTTTATGGCTGAGTAGTATTCTATCACAGATAGATAGATAGATAGATAGATAGATAGATAGATAGATAGATGATAGATAGATAGACAGACAGATATCTCACAGTTTCTTTATCCTTTCATTGACTGATGGGCATTTGGGTTGGTTCCACGATTTTGCAATTGTGAATGGTGCTGCTATAAACATGCATGTGCAAGTATCTTTTTCATACAATGACTTCTTTTCTTCTGGGTAGATACTCAGTAGTGGGATTGCTAGATCAAATGGTAGTTCTACTTTTAGTTCTTTAAGGAATCTCCACACTGTTTTCCATAGTGGTTGTACTAGTTTACATTCCCACCAGCAGTGTAGAAGTATTCCCTAGAACACACATACTTATAGGCCCTAGCAAAATAATGGCAATAGATACCAAAAAACTTGTGAGTATCTGATGCCCATCACATCAGAAAACAGAAATGTGAGAAGCCTGATGTCTGGGACGAGGCATTCCCAGGGCAACCCCTTGGGTTGGTGACACCAGGCAGGTAGGGGAGCTTGTGTTTCCCCCTATTCCTGCCATTCTTAGATTGCCCATGGGGACAGTGGCCTTACATCCCCAAGGCCAGAACTCCCTGCAGATGGGTCGAGGAGCTATTTTTGGTGAAATATTCGAGAGATGTATTTTGTTTTTTTCTAAGTAGCTTCACAGCTTGTTAGCCCCTTGGAAGGTAAAATGTAGGTGAAATAGTTTTACAGCATGTATTCTGACAATGAAGACTTTGGAAGGGTAATCATCCCTGTCAATTGTCTCTACTTAGTTTATAAAACATTTAATTTTGCATTAATTTATCTGATCCTCCCATAGCCCTTGAAGGAAACAGGGGCCGTTATGACTCCTGGGGTCACAGATTTGGGGCTGAGATCCAGGAACACTGAATGGCCAGCCCAAGGACATGTGCTAAGATGTGGCTAAACCAAGGCAACTGCTCCAGTCTATGGAGAATGAACCTGATATTCCTCACACAGATGATACCCTAATGAATGGCCCTGAGAATAATGACCTATTGTTCTGATGATCAAACATGGTCTACAAGGAGTGAACAACAAGACAAATGCCTCCTTTTGTCTCAATGCCAAAAGTAGTCAAACTGTGAAGTAGCAGCCCCCGGCTGTGTGCCCTTGGCAAGGGGAACCCCTCCGTGGAGAGGTTGCTCTGTGCATGGCCACCCTCCTCCACGGGACTTTGTTGCACTCTCTGAAGCCACCCTAAATCTTCACCTTTTCTCTCACCACTCCAAGAACCCAGCCAAAGAAAATCCTCCGTGAATTCTCAGTCTCTCCCTAAACAATGTGATATTTTATGAGAATTTCCAGAAAAGAGAAGCAGTGAAAAATTTTTATTTTCTCTACGTTATCTTCAGTGACTTACTCATTTTATCTATATCATGCCAGACATTGGAGATCAAACTAGACCAATGATAAAATATAGCTCCTGCCTTGAGTGAACTTACAGTATTAAGGGAGAGTCAGGCTACAAGAAAAATAAGAAAATAAAATAAGTCCAGTGATAGATGGACTAAATAGAATAGAATAAACAGGGTGTTGTGATAAAGGAGGCAGGGATCAATTTCAACTGCAGTGGTTGGAGATCTCTCTGAGGATGTGGTACTGAGACCCAAAAGATGAAAAGGCTCAGTTATGAGAGAAGAGAGGTATTGGGGCGGGGGCAGAGAGAGAATTCCAGGAAGAATAAGTGGCTTGCAGAAGGCCCAGAGAGCTTTTCCAGCATGGCTTACCCCAGAAAAGACCGATGTTACTAAGACCAATACAGTAGGCCAAAGGGGCGGGAAGAGACCCCAAGCATTCCCTCTTCTAAATTATTTTACCTCCTTGCAATTGTATGGTCTGCATCCCACCCCCTTCGTCCTGCTCAAGAACTTCAACATCTTCAGTACTTCAGGAAACCCACCTAATCAAGTTTTCTCTTCCGCTAACTGTTCTGTCCATGTTACGTGGTCTAGAGTTAAAACTACCATCCTTTCTCATTTGCCTAGTTTCTTAGGAACCTTTTCCTACTTTTTTGAGGAAAAGTGTTTTGGAGGAAAATGGTTTTTTTCCCAAACATGCTGTGATGAGACACAGCAGGGATTTATTTTATTTTTCTCCCTGAAGCCATCCTTCTTGGAGCTTTCATTGGAAGTGCAATGAAGGGTTTAAATTAGAATTAAGAAATATCTAAGCACAGGCCTCTATATGCAGAAGGGGACAAGAAGGGGAATGAGGTGTGACCAGAAAGGAGACTCTCGCCAGCATGGTGACAAGCGGATGTGAGAAAAGAGGAGGGGTTTGCAACCTACCTTTGAGGCAGCATCTGAAGGACCTACTGAAACTGCATGCTTGGGCTGGAGAAACAGAAACATGGGCAGCTGTGTAGGATGGTTGGTGGTGTCCTAAATGAGGAAAGTGGCTGATGGGGACATGGTCAGATATTTTAATTAGAAGGATACCTACAAGAAATTTAAGAGGCAACGTCAACTAGGCAGTTAAATATACAGGCTTGTAGCTCAGAGGTGAGACCTGTGTTAGCTTATAAAGCTGAGACTTATTCAGGGAGGTAGACAGCTGCCTGACCCTAGCACAGCCATACTGGTTACGTATCTGCTGTCTGCCTGCTTGGCAGTACTCAAGCCAGTCAGTTGTTTCTGGGAAGGTGCTGGAGAGAGTGAGTCTTTCTTTTCTCTCTCACTCTTTCTTCTTTCACCACTGGCTCTATCACCCAAGACCCCACGACCACCCTCCTCCTATTTTGTCCCAGTCTGTACCCCCTCCTTCCCTCCTCATTCTCTCTGTACCTCTGTTTCCCTCTCAATTACTCTCTCCCTCTTCTTTCTTGAAGTCCTGTCTGCATTTTCTCCTGTCTGTTGATTTTGGTTACATTCTTACGTCTAGCATTCTATCTGTCCTAATCTGCCTTCCACTTTTTCTCACTTCTTTTCCTTCTACTCATATCTGGGTTTGTTCCTTTTTCTGCAGAGTTTTTTCCTCTTTCCTTCGTTTTTCTTTCTTTTTTCTTGAGACAGCTTCTTGCTCCATCGCCCAGGCTGGAGTGCAGTGGTGCAGTCTTGGCTTACTGCAACTTCCCCCTCCTGGGCTCAAGCGATTTTCCTGCCTCAACCTTCTGAGTAGATGGGATTACAGGCATGCACCGCCACGCCTGGCTAACTTTTGTGTTTATAGTAGAGATGGGGTTTCACCATGTTGGCCAGGCAAGTCTCAAACTCCTGACCTCGAGTGATCCACCTGCCGTGGCCCTCTAAAATGCTGGGATTACAGGCATGAGCCGCCATGCCTGGCCCTCTTCTTTTAAATACCTTCTTTTAAATAAACTCTCTTAACTTTCTCAAAACTATAGTTTCTAAATAACACAATGTAGTTTTAAAACTATATTTTATTTTTCTACTCCTAACTGGAAAAAGCAGGTATATTGAATGTTTACAGATCCTCAAAGAAAAAAAAAAAAACTCCATAGTTTATTTGGGCTTGGGGATTTTCCAGAGATCCATGACTGATTAAAGCCTTTCAGAAGGAGCCTCCTCTTGCATTTGGGTGTTAATTTCATTATTGCTGGTACATTCTATACTAACGTGTTGTCCCTGTATTTCCCCATTGGTTATGTCACTTGTCCCCTTTTCATCTCCTCTGGCATATTGCAAATTACAAGTGAAACCAGATCCAAAGCATTTCTCAGAGCTACCTCTGATTAACCTCTGAAAATCCAACAGTGCATGATTGTCTTGTTTCTAAGCTACTAACACAATTGATGTTTGACTTCCTTGGACTAAAGCTTCCTCTGGATTCTGCAACAATAGACATAAATAGCCATCTTGTATGGGTTTTTTTCTGTTTGTTGTTTTTTTTAATTTTTTTAAGAGACAGGGTTTTGCCATGTTGCCCAGCCTGATCTCCAACTCCTGGGCTCAAGCGATCCCCCTACCTCGGCCCCTCAAAGTGCTGATATTACAGCTGTGAGCCACTGCACTGGCCTTAATTTTTTAAATAAATAACTGGAAGTGCTGATATTACAGCTGTGAGCCACTGCACTGGCCTTAATTTTTTAAATAAATAACTGGAAGTTTCCATTGAGGGCCCATATGTTGAATGAGTGTTTGTGATGTGGAAGACTCTGCTTTGTGCTAGCACGAAGAATACCTCATGGTCACATCATTGAAGAGCACCTCGTCCATAAAGAGTCCTGCAATGGGCCAGGCACGGTAGCTCAAGCCTGTAATCCCAGCACTTTGGGAGGCCGAGGCGGGCAGATCAAAAGGTCAGGAGATCGAGATCATCCTGGCTAACATGGTGAAAACCCGTCTCTACTAAAAGTACAAAAAAATTAGCCGGGTGTGGTGGCGGGCGCCTGTAGTCCCAGCTACTTGGGAGGCTGAGATAGGAGAGTGGCATGAACCCAGGAGGCGGAGCTTGCAGTGAGCAGAGATCGTGCCACTGCACTCCAACCTGGGTGACAGAGCGAGACTCCATCTCAAAAAAAAAAAAAAGAGTCCTATCAGGAAAATACAGATAAGGTCCGAAAGAGTGAAGGACCTTAGTGAAGGTCCTTCACTAAGTAAAGGAGGAGATGCCGAGGCTGCCTGGGGAGACCAAGGAGAACTCTGCGGAGGGGTGACATTTGAGTTTGAGTTAAATCTTCACAATATACTCCATTCCTGCACCTCTGCTCCCGAGCTGTCTCTTTGACCTCAGCCTCCTCCACGTTCCCCCTCATTCACAGTGTTCCTGAGGCACTGACCTTCTTTCTGGTCCTTGAACATGCGAAGTTTGCCCCCCTTCTTGGGGCCTGGCATTGGCCATTCCTCCTGCTGGCATAGTTCTTCTCCCATATGTTCCATCATTTAGCCTGTGCTCAGTGCCGCCCCCTCAGAGCAGCCTGCACTGACCTCCCCAGCTTGTCCACCCAGTCACTCTGCCATATTACCTAATTTTATCCTCTCAGCGTGTGTCTGTGCCTGAAGTTAGCTGATGCAGTTGTTTATCGCTTGTCTTTCTCTTCCAGAATTAAATTCCTTGGAGATAGTGATTTTCTCTTTCTTGTTCAATAATATAGCCCTATGTATCTAGAACAGTGACGCATGGAAGATTCTCAATAAATACTTGCTGACTGACAGATGAACACCCCAGCCCAGTACGAACAGAGCTCTAAAATCCTTTTTTTTTTTTTTGAGGTGGAGTCTCACTCTGTCACCCAGGCTGGAGTGCAGTGGCATGATCTCAGCTCACTGCAACTTCCGCCTCCTGGGTTCAAGCAATTCTCCTGCCTCAGCCTCCCCAATAACTGGGATTACAGGTGCCCGCCACTACACCCAGCTAATTTTTTGTATTTTTAGTAGAGACGAGGTTTCACCATGTTGGCCAGGCTGGTCTCAAACTCCTGACCTTGTGATTCACCTGACTTGGCCTCCCAAAGTGCTGGGATTACAGGCATGAGCCACCACACCTGGCCCAGAGCCCTGAAATTCTAAAGCCACGTGCTCTGTCCTTTGCTGCCTGCTTACCACAGACTATGTCAAACCAGTGATGCTCCCTTCTCTTTTTATTGTTGCAAATTAATGCTTTTGATTTGAAAGAACACTTCTCTTTTCATATGACCATCTAACCAGTATCTCTTTTTGTTTGTTTGTTTCTTTAAAGCATATAATTCTAGGTCCCTAGCCAAGATGTCTATTTGGAAATACTCTACAACCAGTTTCTGTGTGTCTATGTGCTTGAGAGTTGCAAAAGAGTAGTTAGTTTGCAACTCTTCATAATTGAAATTGACACCTTCAATCTGTGTGAATTACGAAGTACTTCTACAACACCATATCAAGATAGCTAATGTACACTCGATCGAAGAGGACAACCTTCTGCAACAGAGAAGGACTGTTCTTCATTCAAGGGTGTATGAGTAGCTGCACTCCCCTACTAGAAACTCCAAACAAGTTCTCAAAATAGCTAAATACTATTTACACGGTGAACCATAGTTGCCTTTAAGCGATTGCATTCTACAGGTTTCCATCACTCGTCATCCTCTGAGACCACCCAGCTGTGGCCCAAGTGTACAGGAGTCCTCCTAACTGCAGCTGCTTTCTAGGTTCTGTTTCACAGTCTTCTCTTTCCTTTCAATTTTCCATGGACCATCACACCAATGCCTCCACTTCAAACCTTATCTCTGTGCCAGTGATGTCTTAAGTATCTCTGTGCCCAAGTTCTTTCCCAACTCGATATTTGATTTGCAAACACAAATTTCTACCTTCTGCACACTCCATGGGGAAGCCTTATCTCTGTCTTAAAAATAACATGGCTGCAATTTCTCCCTTTCTCCTATCCTCATAGCTTCTTCCCTAATTTACTATTGATGTTAGTTGACTCTGTTCTTCAGCCACTTCATCTCAAAACTCTTTAACTTCTCTCTCCCTCCCTCCCTCTTCTCACTCTGTGATCCAGTTGATTTCTAACTGATGAATATTTAGTCTTCACTTTGCATCCCATAATTCTAGTCCTCTTTCCACTTATATGTGTCCTAGGGAGTGCCCCCAGTGCTCTACTCTGGGACTGATTCACCCCTAATGATGTCTGTCTGCTTCTAGTCCCTCCTTGTTAATCACGAACTCCACACACACATTCAGGTTCCTCAATTTCTCATACCCCTCTAGCACTGAGAAACCTCTAGTGACTCTTCAGCGTGACATTCAAAGCTCTCTTCAGTTTCACTCCTAACTGTATTTCTAACTGTAACTTTTATGTCCCCATATACCAGCAAAATAACATTTCTACCTATTTTCTGGGCAAGATTCATATTTCACCTCTTATGTCTTTGCACATACTCCTCTCTTTACATGGAATGCTTTCCCCTCTCATACTGCCTGGTGACATTTCTACCCATTCCATGCTCAGAGATTTAAACAGCGGCGTACGTCTGGAGATTTATTTATAATGGCTAAAAAGGAAAGAAAAGGGAATAGCCTATGAATCTAACAATAGAATGGTAAAATTATTCTACATGCACTTAATGAAACATGATGCAGGCATTAAATATGCCTTCCAGACATATTTAATGAAAAATGCAAGTTGCAAAATTCTATCTGCATATAGATTTTTATATATTTGTATATTAATATATGCATATTCATAGTGCATATATCAGTTATGAATATGCACAAGTGCACACAACAGAAATGAACAATGGCTTAATTATATCAATTTTGTAGTTTTACACAACAGGAAGTGGGTAAACAGCTCAGGACTGCTATGATGACTCAAGGAAACGACCAAGGACCCTGGGTCTTTCTGCCTTTATCCTCATGTTGGTTGCCTCATGGTCAAAAGAGGGCTGAAAACCCATAGGTCTCTCATCTGTGTTCCAGGTAGCAGGCAGTGAGAAGGATAATGATACAAAAGGGAGAAGACACAGCAATTTGTCCTGCTGAGACTTTGACTCTATTGAGGAATGGGGGGTCCCCTAGGCACTTCTCTTACATCTCACTGGCTGCCACCTGACCGTCTCTGGCTAGAGAGAAGGGGTTGTGGCCAGATGCTGGATCAACCAATGGACAGAGTTTGCCATAGTGGATATGCCTGTAAGATTAATTTCAGATTTGATTTTAATCTCCTTTGATGCTAGGATAATATGCATGTATTATTTTTATATCAGTGAAAAATTGAAAATTTAAGAAGCTACCTATCTCACGATGAATGTTACCTCCTCCTTAAAGCCTTCATTTTAATAAGTGGATGAGATGTTTGTTTGCTTATTTACCTCAAGTATGTGTGGAAATAGGATAGATTTTAGAGTTAGAAAACCATGAGTTCAAATTCCTTTGTGTCCATGACTAAGCTGCATAATCTTTGAAAACCTAGTTTCTTCATCTGCAAAATGTTGATTATACTATACTATCTTATGGGGCTTTTGTGAAGATTACATTAAATTGAATGAGAAAATATAGAAGAGACTAATAGCTTGTCAATCACTAGTTTTTTTTTTTCTCTTGAAAATTCTTGCAATACAGTATCTCTCATTTACCTCTATTTTGCTCTTTAATTGCATAGTTTCTCATTTCTCAAAATTTTTTGGAAACGCCAGTGACTATACCTTTTTTTAAAGAATCTTTTTTTAAGAAATATTCCTTACAGGCCAGGCCAGGCATAGTGGCTCATGCCTGTAATCCTAGCACTTGGGGAAGCTAAGGTGGGTGGATCACTTGAGGTCAGGAGTTCAAGACCAGCCTGACCAACATGGTGAAACCCCGTCTCTACTAAAAATACAAAAATTAGCTGGGCAGTTGGCAGACACTTGCAATCCCAGCTACTCAGGAGGCTGAGGCAGGAGAATCGCTTGAACCCAGGAGGTGGAAGTTGCAGTGAGCTGAGATCGTACCACTGCACTCCAGCCTGGGTGACAGAGTGAGACTCCACCTCAAAAAAGAAAAAAAAAGTATATATATGTATATATCTATCTTCATTCCTTACAGAATTCAGAATAGTGCCTATAGCCCATAGTATATGAGCAACCAATATATTAAAATTGAATTGATATTTTATTAAAAATACTTGAATGATCCGTCATGGGATAATTGCCAAGAAATTGATGGTATCACTTTTCCTCCACACTCTGGGCTAGGACATGGGTAATGAATTGGGATTGTTGCCAAGCACCTATTTCTGGGTAATCACTCTGAGTTTGTGCTGACAGATGCTGGCTCCACAATAGTCATCAAGAAGCCACAGGGGTGTAGGGTCTTCTAGAATACTGTCAACACCACAAGCTGTGAGGCTTTTTCATCCTGTCCAAGAAAAAAAATATAGTAAAAGACTCTCATGTCAAATTTAAAATGCCAACCTTAAAAAAAAATAGCAGAGAGGTTTATTCTTTTCATTCTATTTCAATGATGTAGCCAGTGTAAGATGTTAGAAAATGAAACGGGAGACCCATTAAAGGTCTAATTAGGGGGATTAAGAGACTCTTAAGGGAATTATGAGTATGATTCTCTAACAAATAAACAGTTTCCCTTGTACAATATCTCTCTACCGCAGGCAAGGCTTGTGGTGCTGTGTTGTCATTGCTCTTATCTGAAAGTAATACAGAATTTTGTTTATGGATGTCTAAAAACACTAGCTACAGTTATTTTTTTGCCCTCTTCCCCAAATCAAAATTATGAAAAGAATACATACTATTCACAGTTTTATTAATATTCCTGGTCATAATGCTCCCAAATAATACATGCATCTAATAATTCCATTCTAATAATTCCATTCTAGGAGTTTCCAGTCTGAGGTATTGATAAGTGCTTATACCCAGCCTCTTTCTCCCTTACTGTCTTTAGTTTCTCTATTTTTTTGTTGTTGTTGTTGGAAGCACCCTGGCCTGTGGTAGGTTCCCATTGCATTTGGCAAACAAAGCATTATTCATTGGAGTAGCCATGTGGGGCTGGGCTGCGTTGATTATACGGGGCCCTTTAGGAGACAGCCTCATTTATTTTGGGAACACACTGTGACAAATGTATGTGTTCCCGGTGGATTCCAAATGCCATAAACATAGGCAGCCAGCTGTCTTGGTAAGTCACCATTGCTCAAGTCTTCCAGCATTGTTTTATGCAACGTGATGCTGAACAGGTCAAACTACCTGCTTTAAGAAGCCTGCTACAGGGAGGAGGAGAAACAGCAGGAATTGGGGGAAGAGGTCCCGGGCTCCATGGGAAAGTTCTGGTGGTCCATTCCAGGGTTCTGACTCTTGGATCTCATCTGTTGATTGACTGCCCTGCACCTCAGGAATCCATTTGTCCTCCCCTACAGGAAAAACGGCAAAGTACTTCAAATGCTTACTGCCCTTCCATCCACAGTCCCCTGTATTTCTGATACTCTTGCTTTTCTCTGATAGTGCAGTGGGTCCCAAAAGCGGAGAGTAAGGAATTTCAAGCTTCAAGTTTAAAAATCAGTTGAATCTTAACTTCTCAGAGTCAGAAGACAACTGAGGCTGGGCACGGTAGCTCACACTGTAATCCCAGCACTTTGGGAGGCTGAGGCGGGTGGATCACTTGAGGACAGGAGTTCGAGACCAGCCTGGCCAACAGGGCGAAACCCAGTCTCTACTAAAAATACAAAAATTAGCCAGGCATTGTGGTGGGCTCCTATAACCCCAGCTACTCGGAAGGTTGAGGCACAAGAATTGCTTGAACCCAGGAGGTGGAGATCTCAGTGAGCTGAGATCGCGCCACTGCACTCCAGCTTGGTTGACAGAGCAAGATTCCATCTCAAAAAATAAATAAAAATAATTTTAAAAAAAGACAACTGAGAGCTGTGGTTTCCAAACTGTGCAGTGAGGTAGAGCCTGGGGCACCGCAGCAAATTCATGTAGGTGCTGTGGATATTTCAAATTTTCAAGGCAAATCTAGTAAAATTTGTTGCTCTGGTCACCACAGGAGCTATTATTTTGAAGTAGTTCATAATTTCAGTGTTCATGGCGAAACTAGGATTTTGGTGTTTGCTGTAACAGAAAGCAGGGGTTAGGCAAAACTCTTTGTAGAACAAGAAACGAAGCAATTTCCAATCTGATTCCAAAGTTTGAAAAGCCCTGCAGTGCTCAACAGGTCCACACATCCCATTAGTGAGTAATTGTGGGTATTTGGGAATGAAAAATATATTTTATGCGTACAAGTTTTTTCAAACAGCTACAAAGTTGTTAGGATATAAACAAACATGAAGTCATCTGGACCTAACTACATAAAAAATGAAACTCTTAGGTGTTTCTTTTATTTATTTATTTATTTTTATTTATTTATTTAGAGATGGAGTCTCTCTCTGTCGCCCAGGCTGGAGTGCAGTGGCGCCACCTCGGCTCACTGCAAGCTCCGCCTCCCGGGTTCACGCCATTCTCGTGCCTCAGCCTCCTGAGTAGCTGGGACTACAGGCGCCCGCCACCATGCCCAGCTAAGTTTTTGTATTTTTAGTAGAGACGGGGTTTCATCGTGTTAGCCAGGATGGTCTCGATCTCGGGACCTCGTGATCTGCCCTCCTCGGCCTCCCCAAGTGCTGGGATTACAGGCGTGAGCCACTGCACCCAGCCTAGGTGTTTGTTTTGACTTAGGGATGCCATGAAACAATAATTGAGGCACGAAGGGTGCTGTGATCCAAGAAAATTTGAGAACCTCTGCCTTCGAGTTCAGCTAGTCCAACTAGTCTGATGTACTGATAATTGCTTTTCCCCTTACTCTCTATTTCCTCTTTTTGGAAGCACCATGACCAGTGGTGGATTCTCATTGCATTTGACAAATAAAGCATTATACATTATGGTAGCCATGTGGGGCTGGGATGATTTGATTATACAAGGCCAGTTGAGAGACAGCCCACTTGATAATATTTGACAGTCGTTTGATAACATTACAAATATTTAACAAGGAATGATGTCTTAATAACATACTCAAACTATAGTAAAGCAAAGCATACTACCATTTATCACCAGCAATACTTATTAAAATTTTAAAAGATATATATTTGTTCTAGAACTGGTGGGTCTGAACTCATCCTCAGAAGCCTGTGGGAGAAATCATACTTATAATAAAGCAAGATTAAGATAAACCAAACACACACATAACATGTTACTAGGCTCATAATTTTGAGTAAGAGCTTTGTTAAGGGGAGATTACAAATTATGTTTTGAAATGAATACTTGAGTTAGGGATGGAGTTAGTGGAAATTATATAAATATTCCACTTTGCTGTTGTTTCTTACCTAAGTTACAGTAACATGAACTCAAACCTCCACCATGGTGGATGGTACTATGATTGGCTTTATTTTTATTTATTTATTCATTTTATTTTTGAGACAGAGTCTCGCTCTGTTGCCCAGGCTGGAGTGCAGTGGCGCGATCTTTCCTCACTGCAACCTCCGCCTCCTGGGTTCAAGTGATTCCTGTGCCTCAGCCTCCCAAGTAGCTGGGATTTCAGGCGTGCACCACCATGCCCAGCTAATTTTTGTATTTTTAGTAGAGATGGGGTTTTGCCACGTTGGCCAGGCTGATCTTGAACTTGTGATCTCAAGTGATCCACCTGCCTCGGCCTCCCAAAGTACTGGAATTACAAGCGTGAGCCACTGTGCCCTGCCAGTGCTACAGCTGGCTTTCTATTTGCCCTTGATCATATTTGAGAATTTGGGAGCAAAGACCATCACAAAGTGAAGATGACATGTAATCAAGGGGTGCAAGGAAAGGTAGGGAATAAGCCCTGGAGATGATACGGATAGAGACAGAGATAGAGGTAGATATAAATAATCTCAGAATAGTTTTAAAAGGCAACAATTTTTCAAAAACACTTTAAACTCACACCAATTTCGAGAATGCCTCTGGAGAAACTAAAAAAAAAATTTCTTTGGTGTCTTAGGGATACCCATGGCCAAGTATGAGAAAGTTTCACTTGTTGAGTTTAACCTAAATGACACAGCAGTTGTGAGTTATTTGCCACTGGGAGAGGATTCACTAGCTCCCAGAACTGCAGGGCTTCCAGATCTACGGGGAACAACTGCATGAGAGGAGGGGCAAATGTCAGGCAAGGCCAATTGAGTTCTCCCTTTAAAATATGGATCAGAATCATCATTAATCAAACAGCAAATACTTTTGAGCTCTGTCTTTAGGGAAGCAACTATATGTACATTGGCAAAGAAGATTGTATAGACTGTGGGTGGCCTGGGATGCTAAATTTAAAAGTTTGAGGTTTATCTTTTCTACAGTGGAGGACCATTGAAGATTTTTGATTTAATGAAAGAAGTATTTTCCCAGCACTTTGGGAGGTCAAGGCAGACGGATCATGAGGTCAAGAGATTGAGACCATCTTGGCCAACATGGTGAAACCCCATCTCTACTAAAAATACAAAAATTAGCTAGGCGTGGTGGTACGCGCCTGGAGTCCCAGAAATCGCTTGAACCTGGGAGGCGGAGGTGGTTGCAGTGAGCCGAGATCTTGCCACTGCACTCCAGCCTGGTAACAGAGTGAGACTCTGTCTCAAAAAAAAAAAAAAAAAAACCATTGAAGAGACATTTTTACAAGCAGTCAGTGGTACTTTAAAGCCCTTCATTGGAGCTGCTTCAAGAATAGTGTTGGGCTCAGGAGGCAGAGGATGTTTAATGTTCTCTACAGCAGTGCTATCCAATAGAAATATAACGAGACCATGTACGTTATGCTAAATCTTCTGCATGTTAAATTTAAAGCCAAAAAATATTTAACCCAACACATCAATATTAAAAATTATCAATATATTTTACATTATTGATACTAAGTCTCCTAAATACAGTGTGTATTTTGCACATAGAAACATTTGTCCATTGGGTCCAGCCACATTTTAAGTGTTCAATAGCTACCTGTGGCTTTTCACTACTGTATCAGACACAGCAGCCCTATCGCCTTGCTACTCCAAGTGTGATCTGCAGACCAGCAGTATTGGCATCATTTGAGAGCTTGTTAGAAATGCAGAAATCTCATGCCCTACCTCCGACCTATTAAATGAGGGGATAAATGTTAATAAGTTCAAATCACCCCGGGTGATTTGTGTGCATGTTAAAGTCTAGAAGCACTGACTTCTAGCACAGTGGTTCTCAGCATGATCCTTAGACCAGGGACAGCAGCTGCTTTACCACCTGGGAAATTTGTGGGGTTTTTTGTGTTTTTTTGTTTGTTTGTTGAGACCTAGTCTTCCTCTGTCACCCAGGCTAGAGTGTAGTGGCATGATCTCAGCTCACTGCAGCCTTGACCTCCTGGGCTCAGCTTCCCAAGTAGCTGGGAATATAGATATGTACCATAACACCTGGTTAATTTTTCAAAATTATTTGTAGAGACAGGGTCTCCTTATGTTGCCCAGGCTGATCTCAAACTCCTGAGCTCAAGCAATCCTCCTGCCTTGGTCTCCCAAAGTGCTGGGATTACAGGCATGAGCCACCATGCCCATCCCCACTGGGCAAATCCTTGAGTTCCAACACAGACCTATTAAATAGAAATTCTGGAGCCAGAAATTTAGTTCTAACAAGCCATCCAGGTGATTCCTATGGACATTCAAGTTTGAGAACCACTATTTTAGAACATCTTTCTCTAGGAAAAATACTGTTATCTTCCCTATGGACCTTATATTTTGATTTTTTTTCTAATTCAATTTTTTAAGGAACTAATATAGTTTGGCACTATCATTACTCAACACACCTCTCTTCATTGATACCACAGGGAGGGAAATGGAAACCTACTAGGATATTCTATTATTAAACATTTATTGATATGTATATGCATGTATATACAACTATTAAAATAAGTTTCAATAACAACTTCTGGTCAGTATGTAATAAAAGCTACAATGTATTGAGCATTTCCTGTGTCTTCAGCCCTATATTGGATATTTTACACATATTTCCTCTAGCCCTCTTCTAGCTCTTTGTAAGGTAGGCTGAAATACAGGAATATCCACATCTCACAATGAGTGCCCTAGTTTTCCAGGGCTTACATCTGGTCAGTGACAGAGCCAGGACCCCACCTCGGTCAGCCTGATCCCAACACCTGTGTGTACCACTCACCACCCTGCATAAGCATTACCCTGCTATGTTTAAATAATTTAAACTAAAAGCAAAAGCACTTGAGATTTTAGTGAGTGTGCACTGAAAGTTTGATGATATTTGAAACACTGAAAGTAGCTCACAGGTTAACCATCAACTGTCCTCCCTACACACACACACACACACACACACACACACACACACTCAATTCTGGTTTTGTTTTGAGACAGTCTCGCTCTGTCGCCCAGGCTGGAGTGCAGTGGCAAAATATCAGCTCACTGCAACCTCCGCCTCCTGGCTTCAAGCAATTCTCTTACCTCAGCCTCCCGAGTAGGTGGGACCACTGCCATGCACCACCATGCCTGGCTAATTTTTGTACTTTTAGTAGAGATGGGGTTTCATCTTGCTGGCCAGGATGGTCTCAAACTTTTGACCTCAAGTGATCTGCCCGCCTCGGCCTCCCAAAGTGCTGGGATTACAGACATGAGCCACCGTGCCTGTCCTATACACACTCAATTCTACCTATACTACTTACAATGATTTCTGGTTAGAAACCACAGCCCAGGGCAGCACAGGCTCAGATAAATCGAAAGAAGACAAGGGTAACACAGCATTGAATATCTTCACAGCAGCACAGCAGTGGCTGACAGTGACGGACTGAGAGAATAGGGGTGGGAAGAAATCGAGTCCTCTGCCTATCAAAAGAGTCTTTAATCACTGACATTGTTTAGAATTGCTGGTACCAGATAAACCAACAGAGCTTTTGGAATTTATTTTTAAATTCCCTGCAGACAAGGCCTCCTTTGATTGCCCTGGAACAGAATGCTCCCTCTGCTCCCCTTGCCCCCATTATTTCACTGCGTTGCTGAAAATAACGGGACATTTTGCTAAGGGTCTGTCCTGATGCTTCCCTAGGGTTTGTAATGTTCTGACTGGGGGCACAAGAAATCTGCACCATAAAAGTCTCCAGGAGAGAAGGTAATTGTCCCACTCATGCCACTCTATCACCTCCCACATTGCTCTGCATGAGTGGCTTACCTGCAAGTGATTGCTCATGCAATTATATAAAACAAATAGATGAACAACTGGATATAACAATTCAAATATTCTCTTCAGGGTTCCCTGAATATTCAGCTCCCCCTTGGCAACCATCTACATGTTCCCTGGGTAATTTCTGGATATACTGCAGTGTTGAAGAGGACTCTGATAATTAGCCTCAAATTGTTTTCCATCCCACAGCAAAGTATCTTTGCACTGGAGTAGAATGTAAAGACACAAAGCCAGCCATTTTTCTGAATTATAACATGTTTATGTCCTTTCTAGACATATGGAGGGATCAGTGGCTTCTTGATAGGGTGAAATGTAGTACTTATTTTCTAAAGTCAATCATCATTTTTGTTTCATTCTATAATAACACAGATTCTGCAACATGGCAGCAGCTTGTGATTCTGTGGAGACTACATTGTGATTTGAGTGTTAATTAATGCATTTGTAGCTGGCAGCATAATATGAACATCCTTCTCTGAACAGAATCATTGCAACAATACCATCTTGTTTTCCTGAAAATCTATGCTTTGAAAATAGCCTGGGAAAGTCAGCACCAGAGTAGTCATTGGAAAGCATCTAGGAAGAAAAAGATAGCCTTACGGTGGATTTGTGAAGAAAAACTCTCATGTTAAAAGCTTCATTTCTCTCCAGGACACAGTGAGGGACCCCATAGATAAGAGCAATGCAAGTGCATTGTGCTGGGACTTACTGAGTTGTGATAACTGACGAGGTTTCTATTCTGCCCAGCAAAAGTGGAGTTGGAAGATGGGAATTCTAGAAGCTGGAACACAAGATAGGTTAGAGCACCAATAATATGTGCAGAAAGATGGAATAGCTAAAGGTTTATAATGAACATATAAATGGCAAGTGTATATATGGGCAATCACAGTAGCATTTCAGCACATAGAGACTGGGTGAAGATATTATAGTTCTAGATGCTGGATAAGCTTTAACCTGGAGTGTTGTTAGAAATCATTGGTCAGCACCAAGGATAGCTCAGGCAATGCGTACATTTGTTATCAATTAACCCATTTTATCTAAATGCAGACAGTTGATTAGCACCTATTTCACCTATTTCAAGAAGTGGGCACCAGCCCAATAGTAAAAGACCAGTAATTCGCATCCAGCCTGGGCCCCCAGTGTCAGAGCCTGAATCTTTGCACCCGACTCACGGTGTTGGTCCCTGCCATGTGTCCCAGATGGGTTTGTAGACCTTGGGGAAGGCGACTTGGTAACTTGCTGCCCATGCACTTTTGGGCTCGGTAGTGACAAAGGATCAGTGGAAGTCCCGTCTGGAGGCCTTGCTAGCTTGTTCTTGGATCCCAGCAGAGGGGGCCCTGTACTCCTTTTGAAAGAGGAATATTTATTTATAGATTTTATGGAAAATTATGAGATTCTCCAGAGTTGCCAGTCTGAAAAGCAAAAAACAATTAGGTTGACCTGCTCTAATTTAAAAGCATTTACCTGGAATTGTGGTTTTTGTTTGCTCTTCAGTGCAAATTTTTTTTTATTTTTATAAGTTCTAGGGTACATGTACAAAACGTGCAGGTTTGTTACACAGGTACACACGTGCCATGGTGGTTTGCTGCACCCATCAACCCATCACCTACATTAGGTATTTCTCCTAATGCTATCCCTCCCATAGCCCCCCACCACCCAACAGGCCCCTGTGTGTGTTGTTCCCCTCCCTGTGTCTGTCTATTCTCATTGTTCAACTCTCACTTATGAGTGAGAACATGCAGTGTTTGGTTTTCTGTTCTTGTGTTAGTTTGATGAGAATGATGGTTTCCAGCTTCATCCATGTCCCTGCAAAGAACATGAACCCATCATTTTTTATGGCTCCATAGTATTCCATGGTATATATGTGCCACATTTTCTTTATCCAGTCTATCATTGATGGACATTTGGGTTGCTATTGTGAACAGTGCTGCAATAAGCATATGTGTGCATGTGTCTTTATAGTAGAATGATTTATAATCCTTTGGGTATATACCCAGTAATGGGATTGCTGGGTTAAATGGTATTTCTGGTTCTAGATCCTTGAGGAATTGCCACACTGTCTTCCACAATGGTTGAACTAATTTACACTCCCACCAACAGTGTACAAGCTTTCCTATCTGTCCACATCCTCTCCAGCATCTGTTGTTTCCTGACTTTTTAATGATCCCCATACTAACTGGCATGAGATGGTATCTCACTGTGGTTTTGATTTGCATTTCTTTGATGACCAGTGATGATAAGCTTTTTTCATATGTTTGTTGGCTGCAGAAATGTCTTATTTTGAAAAGTGTCTGTTCATATCCTTTGGACACTTTTTGATGGTTTTTTCTTCTTGTAAATTTGTTTAAGTTCTTTGTAGATTCTGGATATTAGCCCGTTGTCAGATGGATAGATTGCAAAAATTTTCTCTCATTCTGTAGGTTGCCTGCTCACTGATGATAGTTTCTTTTGCTGTGCAGAAGCTCTTTAGCGTAATTAGATCCCATTTGTCAATTTTGGCTTTTGTCTCCATTGCTTTTGGTGTTTCAGACATGAAGTCTTTGCCCATGCCTATGTCCTGAATGGTATTGCCTAGGTTTTCTTCTAGGATTTTTTATGGTTTTCCGTCTTACATTTAAGTCTTTAATCCATCTTGAGTTAATTTTTGTATAAATTGTAAGGAATGGGTACAGTGTCAGTTTTCTGCTTATGGCTAGCCAGTTTCCCCAACACCATTTATTAAATAGGGAATCCTTTCCCCATTGCTTCTTTGGGTCAGTTTGTCAAAGATCAGATGGTTTTAGATGTGTGGTGTTATTTCTGAGGGCTCTGTTCTGTCCCATTGTTCTATATGTCTGTTTTGGTACCAGTACCATGCTGTTTTTGTTACAGTAGCCTTGTAGTATGGTTTGAAGTCAGGTAGCATGATGCCTCCAGCTTTGTTCTTTTTACTTAGGATTGTCTTGGCTATGCAGGCTCTTTTTTGGTTCCATATGGACTTTAGAGTAGTTTTTTCCGATTCTATGAAGAAAGTCAATGGTAGCTTGACGGGATAGCATTGAATCTATAAATTACCTTGGGCAGTATGGCCATTTTCATGATACTGATTCTTCCTATCCATGAGCATGGGATGTTTTTCCATTTGTTTGTGTCCTCTCTTATTTCCTTGAGCAGTGGTTTGTAGTTCTCCTTGAAGAGGTCCTTCACATCCCTTGGTAAGTTCTATTCCATTAGTAGCAATTGCGAATGGGAGTTCACTCATGATTTGGCTGTTTGTCTATTATTGGTGTATAGGAATGCCTGTGATTTTTGCACATTGATTTTGTATCCTGAGACTTTGCTGAAGTTGCTTATCAGCTTAAGGAGATTTTGCACTGAGACAGTGGTGTTTTCTAAATATACAATCATGTCATCTGCAAACAGAGACAATTTGACTTCCTCTCTTCCTATTTGAATACCCTTTATTTCTTTCTCTTGCCTGATTGTCCTGGCCAGAAGTTCCAATACTATACTGAATAGGAGTAGTGAGAGAAGGCATCCTTGTCTTATGCTGGTTTTCAAAGGGAATGCTTCCAGTTTTTGCCCATTACGGATGATATTGGTTGTGGGTTTATCATAAATAGCTCTTATTATTTTGAGATACATTGCATTGATACCTAGTCTGTTGAGAGTTTTTAGTATGAAGGGGTGTGGAATTTTGTCGAAGGCCTTTTCTGCATCTATTGAGATAATCGTGGTTTTTGTCATTGGTTCTGTTTATGTGATGGATTATGTTTATTGATTTGCGTATGTTGAACCAGCCAGGCATCCTAGGGACAAAGCCGAGTTGATCGTGGTGGATAAGCTTTTTGATATGCTGCTGGATTCGGTTTGTCAGTATTTTACTGAGGATTTTCGCATCCATGTTCATCAGGGATATTGGCCTGAATTTTCTCTTTTTGCTGTTTCTCTGCCAGGTTTTGGTATCAGGATGATGCTGGCCTCATAAAATGACTTAGGGAGGATTCCCTCTTTTTCTATTGTTTGGAATAGTTTTATTATTATTATTATTATTATTATACTTTAAGTTCTAGGGTACATGTGCACAATGTGCAGGTTTGTTAGATATGTATACATGTGCCATGTTGGTATGCTGCACCCAATAACTCATCATTTACATTAGGTATATCTCGTAATGCTATCCTTCCCCCCACCCTATGACAGGCCCCGGTTTGTGATGTTCCCTTTCCTGTGTCCAAGTGTTCTCATTGTTCAGTTCCCACCTATGAGTGAGAACATGTGGTGTTTGGTTTTTTGTCCTTGCGATAGTTTGCTGAGAATGATGGTTTCCAGCTTCATCCATGTCCCTGCAAAGGACATGAACTCATCATTTTTTATGGCTGCATAGTATTCCATGGTGTATATGTGCCACATTTTCTTAATCCAATCTATCATTGATGGACATTTGGGTTGGTTCCAAGTCTTTGCTATTGTGAATGGTGCCAGAGTAAACATACGTGTGCATGTGTCTTTATAGTAGCATGATTTATAATCCTTTGGTATACACCCAATAATGGGATGGCTGGGTCAAATGGTATTTCTAGTTCTAGATCCTTGAGGAATCACCGCACTGACTTCCACAATGGTTGAACTAGTTTACAGTCCCACCAACAGTGTAAAAGTGTTCCTATTTCTCCACATCCTCTCCAGCACCTGTTGTTTCCTGACTTTTTAATGATCACCATTCTAACTGGTGTGAGATGGTATCGCATTGTGGTTTTGATTTGCAGATGGCCAGTGATGATGAGCGTTTTTTCATGTGTCTGTTGGCTGCATAAATATCTTCTTTTGAGAAGTGTCTGTTCATATACTTCACCCACTTTTTGATGGGGTTGTTTTTTTCTTGTAAATTTGTCTGAGTTCTTTGTAGATTCTGGATATTAGCCCTTTGTCAGATGAGTAGATTGCAAAAATTTTCTCCCATTTTGTAGGTTGCCTGTTCACTCTGATGGTAGTTTCTTTTGCTGTGCAGAAGCTCTTTAGTTTAATTAGATCCCATTTGTCAATTTTGGCTTGTGTTGCCATTGCTTTTGGTGTTTTAGACATGAAGTCCCTGCCCATGCCTATGTCCTGAATGGTATTACCTAGGTTTTCTTCTAGGGTTTTTATAGTTTTAGGTCTAACGTTTAAGTCTTTAATCCATCTCGAATTAATTTTTGTATAAGGTATAAGGAAGGGATCCAGTTTCAGCTTTCTACATATGGCTAGCCAGTTTTCCCAGCACCATTTATTAAATAGGGAATCCTTTCCCCATTGCTTGTTTTTCTCAGGTTTGTCAAAGATCAGATGGTTGTAGATGTGTGGTGTTATTTCTGAGGGCTCTGTTCTATTACCCATTGGTCTATATCTCTGTTTTGGTACTAGTACCATGCTGTTTTGGTTACTGTAGTCTTGTAGTATAGTTTGAAGTCAGGTAGCATGATGCCTCCAGCTTTGTTCTTTTGGCTTAGGATTGTCTTGGCAATGTGGGCTCTTTTTTGGTTCCATATGAACTTGAAAGTAGTTTTTTCCAATTCTGTGAAGAAAGTCATTGGTAGCTTGATGGGGATGGCATTGAATCTATAAATTACCTTGGGCAGTGTGGCCATTTTCACAATATTGATTCTTCCTATCCATGAGCATGGAATGTTCTTCCATTTGTTTGTGTCCTCTTTTATTTCGTTGAACAGTGGTTTGTAGTTCTCCTTGAAGAGGTCCTTCACATCCCTTGTAAGTTGGATTCCTAGGTATTTTATTCTCTTTGAAGCAATTGTGAATGGGAGTTTACTCATAATTTGGCTCTTTGTCTGTTATCGGTGTAGAGGAATGCTTGTGATTTTTGCACATTGATTTTGTATTCTGAGACTTTGCTGAAGTTGCTTATCAGCTTAAGGAGATTTTGGGCTGAGAGGATGGGGTTTTCTAAATATACAATCATGTCATCTGCAAACAGGTACAATTTGACTTCCTCTTTTCCTAATTGAATACTCTTTATTTCTTTCTCCTGCCTGATTGCCCTGGCCAGAACTTTCAACACTATGTTGAACAGGAGTGGTGAGAGAGGGCATCCCTGTCTTGTTTGGAATAGTTTCAGAAGGAATGGTACCAGCTCCTCTTTGTACCTCTGGTAGAATTTGGCTATGAATCACTCTGGTCCTGGTCTTTTTTTGTTTGGTAGGCTATTAATTGTGCCTCAATTTCAGAACTTGTTACTGGTCTATTCAGGGATTTGACTTCTTCCTGGTTTAGACTTGGGAGGGTGTATGTGTCCAGGAATTTATCCATTTCTTCTAGATTTTCTGGTCTATATGTGTAGAGGTGTTTATTGTATTCTCTGATGGTAGTTTGTATTTCTGTGAGATCTGTGGTAATATCCCCTTTATCATTTTTCTTGTGTCTATTTGATTCTTCTCTCTTTTCTTCTTTATTAGTTTGGCTAGAAGTCTATCTATTTTGTTGATCTTTTCAAAAATCCAGCTCCTGGATTCGTTGATTTTTTTGAAGGGTTTTTTGTGTCTCTATCGCCTTCACTTCTACTCTGATCTTAGTTATTTCTTGTCTTCTGCTAGCTTTTGAATTTGTTTGCTCTTGCTTCTCTAGTTCTTTTCATTGTGATGTTAGGGTGTTGATTTTAGATCTTTCCTGCTTTCTCTTATGGGCATTTAGTGCTATCAGTTTCCCTCTACACACTGCTTTCAATGTGTCCCAGAGATTCTGGTACATTGTGTCTTTGTTCTCACTGGTTTCAAAGAACATCTTTATTTCTGCCTTCATTTGGTTATTTACCCAGTAGTCATTCAGGAGCAGGTTGTTCAGTTTCCATGTAGTTGTGCAGTTTTGAGTGAATTTCTTAATTCTGAGTTCTAATTTGATTGCACTGTGGTCTGAGAGACTGTTATGATTTCCATTCTTTTGCATTTGCTGAGGAGTGGTTTCCTTCCAATTATGTGGTCAATTTTAGAATAAGTGCAGTGAGGTGCTGCAAAGCATGTATATTCTGTTGATTTGGGGTGGAGAGTTCTGTAGATGTCTATTAGGTCCGCTTGGAGTTAAAGTCCTGAATATCTTTGTTGATTTTCTGTCTCATTGGTCTAATATTGACAGTGGGGTGTTAAAGTCTCCCACTATTATTTTGTGGGAGTCTTTGTCTCTTTGTAGGTCTCTTAGAACTTGCTTTATGAATCTAGGTGCTCCTGTATTGGGTGCATATATATTTATGATGATTAGTTCTTCTTGTTGCACTGATCCCTTTACCACTATGTAATGTCCTTCTTTGTCTTTTTTGATCTTTGTTGGTTTAAAGTCTGTTTTATTAGAGATTAGGATTGCAACTCCTGCTCTTTTTTTTTTTTTCTTTCCATTTGCTTGGTAAATATTCCTCCATCTCTTTGTTTTGAGCCTATGTGGTTTTTTCCATGTGAGATGGGTCTCCTGAATACAGCACACTGATGGGTCTTGACTCTTTGTCCAATTTTCCAGTCTGTATCTTTTAATTGGGGTATTTAGCCTATTTACATTTAAGGTTAATATTGTTATGCATGAATTTGATCCTGTCATTGTGATGCTAGCTGATTATTTTGCCCATTAGTAGATGCAGTTTCTTCCTAGTGTCGATGGTCGTTACAATTTGGTATGTTTTTGCAAAACACCCAGCTGGTTCCAGGTGTTCCTTTCCATGTTTAGTGCTTCCTTCAAGAGCTCCTGTAAGGCAGGCCTGGTGGTGACAAAATCTCTCAGCATTTGCTTGTCTGTAAAGGATTTTATTTCTCCCTCAATTATGAAGCTCAGTTTGGCTGGATATGAAATTCTGAGTTTAAAATTCTTTTAAGAATGTCGAATATTGGCCCCCACTCTCTTCTGGCTTGTAGGCTTTCTGCAGAGAGATCTGCTGTTAGTCTGATGGGCTTCCCTTTGTGGATAACCTGACCTTTCTCTCTGGCTGCCCTTAACATTTTTTCCCTCATTTCAACCCTGTTGTATCTGACGATTATGTGTCTTGGGGTTGCTCTCCTCGAGGAGTATCTTTGTGGTGTTCTCCGTATTTCTTGAATTTGAATGTTGGCCTGTCTTGCTAGGTTGGGAAGTTCTCCTGGATAATATTCTAAAGAGTTTTCCAGTTTGGTTCCATTCTCCCTGTCACTTTCAGGTACACCAATCAAGTGTAGATTTGGTCTTTTCACATAGTCCTGGATTTCCTGCAGGCTTTTTTCATTCTTTTTTCTTGCTTTATTTCATTAAGTTGATCTTCAATCTCTGATACCTTTTCTTCCACTTGATCGATTTGGCTACGAATACTCGTGTATGCTTCACGAAGTTCTCAGGCCATGTTTTTCAGCCCCATCAGGTCATTTATGTTCTTCTCTAAACTGGTTATTCTAGTTACCAATTTGTCTAACCTTTTTTCAAGATTCTTAGCTTCCTTGCATTGGGTTAGAACATGCTCCTTTAGCTCAGAGGAGTTTGTTATTACCCACCTTCTGAAGACTACTTATGTCAACTCATCAAACTCGTTCTCCATCCAGTTTTGTTCCCTTGCTGTTGAGGAGTTGTGATCCTTTGGAGAAGAGGTGTTCTGGGTTTTGGAATACTCAGCCTTTTTTCACTGGTTTCTCCTCATCTTCGTGGATTTATCTACCTTTGGTCTTTGTTGTTGGTGATCTTCCGATGGGGTTTTGAGTGGATATGCTATTCCTTTTTGTTAGTTTTCCTTCTAACAGTCAGGACCCTCTGCTGTGGGTCTGCTGGAGTTTGTTAGAGGTCCACTCCAGACCCTGTTTGCCTGGATATCACTAGCGGAGGCTGCAGAACAGCAAAGATTGCTCCCTGTTCTTTTTTCTTGAATCTTCATCCCAGAGGGGTACATGCCAGATGCCAACTGGAGCTCTCCTGCATGAGGTGTCTGTTGGCCCCACCTGGGAGTTGTCTTCCAGTCAGGATACATGAGAGTCAGGGACTAACTTGAAGAGGCAGCCTGACCCTTAGCAAAGCTCAAACACTGTGCTGAGAGATCTGCTGCTCTCTTCAGAGCCATTGGGCAGGGGAGTTTAAGTCTGTTGAAGCTGTGCCCACAGCTGCCCCTTCCTCCAGGTGCTCTGTCCCAGGGAGATGAGGGTTTTATCTATAAGTCCCTGACTGGGGCTGCTGCCTTTTTTTCAGAGATGCCCTTCCCAGAGAGAAGAAATCTGGAAAGGCAGTCTGGCCATAGCAGCCTAGCTGAGCTGTGGTGGGCTCCACCCAGTTCGAACTTCCTGGCAGCTTTGTTTACACCTTGAGGGTAAAACCACCTACTCAAGCCTCAGCAATGGTAGACTCCCCTCCCACAACCAAGCTCAAGCATCCCAGGTTGATCTCACACTGCTGCTGTGCTGGCAGCAACAATTTCAAGCCAGTGGATGTTCGTTTGCTGGGCTCCATGGGGTTGGGACCCACTGAACCAGACCACTTGGCTCCCTGGCTTCAGCCTCCTTTCCAGGGGGGTGAATAGTTCTATCTTGCTGGCATTCCAGGCACCACTGGGGTATGGAAAAAAAAAAATCTTGCAGCTAGTTCAGTGTCTGCCCGAATGGTCACCCAGAAACCCAGGGCCCTGGTGGGGTAGGCACTGGAGGGTATCTTCTGGTCTACGGGTTTTGAAGACCGTGGGGAAAGTGCATTATCAGGACTGTAGTGCATGGTTCCCCAGGCTCAGTCCCTCATGGGCTTCCCTTGGTAGGGGAGAAAATTCCCCAACCCCTTGCACTTCCCAGGTGAGGTGACACCCCACCCTACTTCGGTTCACCCTCCATGGGCTGCACCCACTGTCCAACCATTCCCAATGAGATGAACCTGGTACCTCAGTTGGAAATGCAGAAATCACCTGCCTTCTATGTTGATCTTGCTGGGAGCTGCAGACTGGAGCTGTTCCTATTTGGCCATCTTTCCAGCCATACCCTTTTTTCATGTTTTGGGGGATACTAATGGTTGCCCGAGAAAGGTAGGCTTCATGTGTATTAAGAAAGGCCTTTCAGTATTAATATACATTGTTTGTGGGGGAATTAAAGCACTCCCAGCCCCATGGAGTCATTTGAAGTTCTTAATTACTTATGTTGTGGGCGTAAATTCATTAGGGCCTTCTCTCTTCTCCCTTTTCTTTGTCTTTATAAGTAGCAGAGGTCCTGAAGTTCATTCTGAACATTCAGTAATGGAATCATGGGGGGTGGTTAAAAAAAAAAAAAAAAAAAACTTCATTAATTAAAAACTGTCATGGATAAGCTGTGTGAATGAGTGAAGTGTGACATACAGAATACCTTTAAACAACTGCTATTTTACTCTTTCAAAATGCATACTTCATATACCACATCAAAGCAGCCTCAGATCCAATTGTCAAACAGATGTTTAGCAGCGGATTGTTTGTTGTTTTAATGAGCCAATAACTCATTCCCAACAAGCTTGGTTTGCATATCATCAGTGGTATTCAAAATATATTGGTACCTTTAACTGAGTTAAAGATGAATGCCCCAAAACTTTTAAGAGCCTCTCACTTCATAAATAGTGGAAATGTATTCTGTAACCCCAAATTACTGTAATCTTAAATTTGTGTTGTTTAATAAGGAATTATTATATATATTCTTACTTATTACTATAAACTTGGACTTAAGAAAAGCTCTCATTGCCAAAACTATTTTGGCCAATCATTTTTGTCATCTCACCTCTGCCTAGGCTGCAGTGGAGTTCTTGTAGCTTCAAAGTGCTTCTTTTCACATCTTCTTTGATATGCTGATAGTTACCAGACTAAATAATCAAAAAAGTATTCATTAAATGAAAACAAAAAATTTCATTGTTGACACGTTCATATTACCCTGGTAGTATAAAGACATACATGTTTGATTTGTTAGTCCAATTAATGTATTATTTGTGTTCAATTAAAGGCTTTCTTTAAAGGCAATTGTTAACCATTATGATGACATGGATAAACAAACATCTATAAGATTATTTAAAAACCAGCTGTTCCTAATCAAGATGCATCATTCTCACTGGGTGTTTGTAAATGCTGGAGATTCTGGTTCCATTGATTTGCAGTGGCACCTCAGCACGTGCATTTTGAAAATACTTGCTCAGTATATTTTGTTGTGCAATCTGGTGAGGAACCACTTCCTCCTCCAGCAAACATTCATCATTTGTATGCAGCAATGTAAACACATGTGAATGAGCAAATTGGCCACCTAAATCTCTGCATAAAAGGGTGTCTAATATATGCCGAATTATTTTGTTTTTACATCTGCCATGATGCACGACACACATTGTTTTCACGTAGGCAATCCACCTCTATGTATGTATTTACTGGATGTGTGATTTTGGATAAGTTTCTGTACCTCTCTGTGCCTTGGTTGCCTCTTCTGTAAAATGGGGATGAAAGCCCGATACTCAGTGTTTTTGTGAGGACTTAACAATATCATGTATGTGAAATAGTTAGAACTTTATCAGGCAATTATTAAAGCTTCCATAAATGTTAGTGATATGGTTTGGCTGTGTCCCCACCCAAATCTCATCTTGAATTGTAGCTCCCATAATCCCCACATGTCATGGAAGGGACCTGGTGGGAGGCAATTGAATCACAGATATGGGTTTTTCCCATGCTGTTCTCGTGATAATGAATAAGTCTCATGAGATCTGATGGTTTCATAAAGGGTAGTTCCCCTGCACATGCTCTCTCTTGCCTGCTGCCATGTAAGATGTGCCTTTGCTCCTCCTTCACCCTCTGTCATGATTGTGAGGCCTCCCCAGCCATGTGGAACTGTTAGTCCATTAAACCTCTTTTTCTTTATAAATGACCCAGTCTCAGATATGTCTTTATTAGCAGCATGAGAACAAACTAATATAGTTAGTTATTATAGTTGTCACTGTGAATTCTGCTATCACAGTCACTGTGTCTATCCAAGACCCTGTTATAGCCAACTAGCCAACATGGCTACTATTTATTATTATTGTCTCTCACTCTCAAAAGGCTACCAGAAAGCAAGTGACTATGACTTTATAGTAGGAATAATGGTAAATCTAATTTATAAAGGCAAATTAGGCTTCATTCTTTGGAACTTTCATTTTATCAGTAACAGAATTACATGTACAGCTCAACTCAATGGACATTCAAGCAAATCATACCACTAACTACAGTGGCTCATAAAATATATCACTAGTCTGTGAATTTTAAAGAAGGATGAATTTCTCCATTTTCCCTAAGTTAACTTCCTTCCTGAAAAACTATGTTATCAGTCAGCATCTATTTGGTTAGTAACTAACTTCAAGTAAAATGTAGGAGATATCACATATGTGAATTAGTTTGAACTTTGTCAGGCACATATGTGAATTAGTGAACTTTGTCAGGCAGTTATTAAAGGTTCCATAACTATTAGTGATATGTGAGGAGAGTATAATGAGTCAGTAACTAAAGAGGTGGAAAATCACTTGCTGAATAAAATCAGTGGCTTACTTGACATATTCACTTTTAATAATCTTGGGATTTATTTCGGGTTTTGGACTCGAATGATGCATCTGTGCCAAAGAGAAAAGCCTGGTGGTATGCAGTGCTCCCATCAGGGTGTATGTGTGTACACACACATATGTGCATGAACATGGGTAAATAGAGGCAAGTGTTGTTTTGAGAGGGCCTGGCTAACTTGGGGTTTCAGCACCAGAGTGGCTAGCCACCCTGTCCTAAACAGGAAATGAAGGGAAATGTTTGCTGTGTGCCTTTTATGGGACGCTTCTTTTGGCTGGAGGACAGCCTAATGCCCAGTTGTCCCACCTGTGACCAGGAAGGTCTCTCATACAGGGAGCTTGTTTATGCTGGCAGATGCCCTTGTGGCTCTTGTCTGACCTATGTCCAGTTTATGCCTGCCTGACCATAGCTCTGGCACTGGGAGCCCAGCCTTGTGTTCTCCCCAGTGTCCCAGGGAAAACCCAGCCTGGGATAGCCCCTGGTTCTTCAGATGGTGCAAATTCAATACACCACCACAACAGGAAGCAAGTTCAAAGATTTTTACTTACTTACAGATCCTGGGCAAGGACAGCATAATGGGTCGGGGTGTGGTGCGGGGAAGCGCTTCGTCCCTGGGTTATGCAAGGAAGGATTGAAAAGTCAGGCAGAGTTGGAGAATGCGTGGCAGCTAGTAGTTTGTACAAGGGAATAGAGTGTGTGTCACTTTAAGTTCCTAGGTAAATGCCTGAATGGTCCATTTAAAGGACACACTGGGAAAACGAGGAAGCCAGTCAGGTAGGTGGCAGAGATGCTTCTGAGTTCTTACCTCTGGCCACCAGCATGAGCCATTTGGGTGTGGTATAGCACTGGAAATTGCATCAAGGATGACTGAGCCCTGCTTTTGGTATGAGAAAGTTAAACCTACATTTAAAATGGATGCCAAGGCAACATAAAATTATAAGAATGTACTACAACTGTATTTTAGAATAGCATCAGCTTTTATCTTTTCCTTAATCACACCTATCTGTCAGAATAGAATCTAAGGGTTGTTCATTGGTTTCCAAGTGTTTACCATTGTGAAGGTTTGAGACATGCTTTTTTTTCACAGTCTATATTTTACATCCCACTGGTTGCTGGCAGGTTTTTTTTGTTTTTTTTTTTTCTCCTTTAAAGCCACACACAACCTATTTATCAGACTAAGGATGTGAACAGTCTTTTTTAAATTTCCCATAAATAAAAGTTATAACTTGCACTGGAGAAGATGCTTTCTTGCAAAAGGTCATTGAAATCTCAAGATGGTAAAAGCAGCTTGTTCTAGAAATATGGCTGCATAATGGTAATCACAGTTCAAACCTTGATCACTTGAGTTTTTTTTTTCTTAAGTAAAATATCAAGCCCTGTTCTTGCTCCCTCTCAAAGAAGAACAATTTTCTTCTGTGAAAGGAATGTAAGTAAAAAGGAGAATGAAAAGAGGAGAGGTGGGAAGCTGTTTCATCTGAGAGAGACCTCTCACCCCCACTATATCATCCCCTGTGGAGTTTTTATTCCACCTTAGGGAAAAGCTTTTGTAAGATAATCAATTTTCTGTTAAAGCTAGGTAGATACTGGCAGGTGGGAAAACAGTCAGTCATGTGGTCTGTGGAAGGGTGGAAGGTTATAAACAAACAATTTGCATTTTAGACAGAGCAGCAGGAAACTCATAAAAGAAAAGCACCTTTGGAGATTTACAAGTAACATGAAACATCACACTCTGGGGCCTGTTGTGGAGTGGGGGAAGGGGGGAGGGATAGCATTAGGAGATATACCTAATGCTAAATGACGAGTTAATGGGTACAGCACACCAGCATGGCACATGTATACATATGTAACTAACCTGCACATTGTGCACATGTACCCTAAAACTTAAAGTATAATAATAATAAAAATTAAAAAAAATACATGTAAATACTTGGAAATTAATCACATACAAATCAAGTATAGAAGTGCTAAGCAACTGTATACTAAGTTGTAGACATAATTGGAGGCTCAAGTGAGATAACTTAGGCAGTGTTTCCCAAAAGTCGTGTAATGAAGGTTGTGAAAGTGAAGACTCCTGGGGTAATGTAGAGCTGGGAGGAGCCTTTCTGTCCACACCCGTCATCAACCCACTGCATCTGTCAGACTTGTTCACTCACTGGATGCTTGATCTGCTTCTACATGTTAAAACAGATGAATAACATTGCATTTCAAAACCTTTCCTTTTTTGCTTATAGTGTCTTGCTCTTGACCTGAATTCCATTTGCAAATAACATGTCCATGTACTGATGATTAACATGGCCCATCAGTGAAACTGGAGACTGGTCATGCTTCAAGAACAATACTGGAGATTGTTTTTTTTAAAACATTTGTCAATTCACTGGAAAAATTTAATAGAACCTTCCAGGGGTGTACAGTTTCGTTTGGATAAAGCATAGATACTTTTCACATACAAAATTAGTTTTAACAGTCACTTCCCCCACATTCACTTGGGCTTCTGACATCCAGTGGGGTTGAGGAAGATTTTATTTCCAAGAACAGATGGTTTTTCTGCACTTTCCATAATTGCATGCAACTGCATGAATTTTTTTTTTTTCTGGTTTCAGATGCATGACCAATGGCTGGGTATTAGGAGTTTGACTTCCTTTGCCCAAATGCCTCTTTAAAAATAACGATAATGACTTTCACAGATAGATAGTCACTTATCCTTTGCACATACATGGTCTTCAAAACTGACTCCCTAAAAAGCCTCAAACTTTGCCAAAATTAGGGAATTGAAGGATGAAATCACTTATAGACAGCTGGCGGCTTATTCACATCTGCTGGAATGTATATAAATACACACACACACATTTTATATCTCTCTCTTTAGGAGACCCGAAAGAAATAAAGGATACTATTTCCTTTCTCCAGTGAAGAGACTGACCCTTGTTGCCCGTCTCTCCCTGGTCATCCTGCTCTTTGATCATCTTCTCCTCTACTTTCTTCCTTTCCATTTCTTTTTCCATCTCCTTTCACCTTTTTCTTTCTCTCCTCACTTTGCTGAATGGTAGAGAATTCCTAGTCAACCCAGCTCAAATTCTTGAGACACAGACAGAGAAAATGCTGGGAGATAGAATGAATGGACAGCAATGACATCATTATCTTATTTCACATTTATTAGAAAGAATTTCTTTTCTGACGTGATGATTAAGCATCCTTTCCACCTCTTTCTCTTTCCTTCCCTTCCTCTCTTGTTCTTTGAATTCTAATTCAATTATTAAAATAAAATCCACACAGGATTTCTCTCTTTTCAGTGAAAGCAATTAAGACTTGAGGGAAGCCAGGCGCGGTGGCTCACGCCTGTAATCCCAGCACTTTGGGAGGCTGAGGCGGCTGGATCACGAGGTCAGGAGATGGAGACCATCCTGGCTAACACAGTGAAACCCCGTCTCTACTAAAAATACAAAAAATTAGCCGGGCATGGTGGCAGGCGTCTGTAGTCCCAGCTACTAGGGAGGCTGAGGCAGGAGAATGGCATGAACCCGGGAGGCAGAGCTTGCAATGAGCCAAGATCGCACCACTGCACTCCAGCCTGGGTGACAGAGCAAGACTCCATCTCAAAAAAAAAAAAAAAAAAAAAAAAGACTTGAGGGAAGTATTTTCCCTCTTTTTCTTCACAGATGTTTCCATGAATTTCTTGATTCTTTACCTAGTCCTGAGATGTTTATAACATTCGGAACCAGAACAAACTAATAAACACCTGTAGATATTAGTATGAACTGGGTATGAAAGCTGCAGGATCCCTGCCTACTATTTTTGTGAAGAATGGTATTGATTATTGCTAATATTCTTTTTTACATTCGCCATCTTGGTGGGTTAGAGAATATTTTGCTGCCATGCTATCATCTACCCTCCACCCCAGATATTTCTAACCTAAGAATAATGCACATGCTTTATGATTCTGGCATGGCTTGAGCTGTCTGCCTATTCTAATTTAGCAGAGAACCATTTTGCAAAATTTTTAAAATTATAACTGAGCCAGGGAAAAACTTCTTGTAGCTTTTTAGCATCACAGCTTTGATCGTGAAAAAGAAGCTAGAACTCACTCAATGTTTGTTAGAAATACTCAACCACACATACAGTAACATTCTGTGTAGACAATCACTAAGATCTCAACCCTGGGCAATTTTTTTAATACATTAAGGTTGTCTGCAGGACCGAGAAAATAAAATAGCTAAATCTAGGCAATAATGCAGACACTGGCTTCCTGGGGATTTGGGGCTACACAATTTTCTTTGCATTTTAGGTTTCTTGGTTACAGAGTGACTGACAAGAATCATATTGACCTGCTTCCTGTAATGGTTGTAGTCATTGCCTAGTGGCTTTTCAACTGATAAATTAGTACCCTGCCAAGGAGAAACGACTGATGGAGTGTAACAATGAAAAAGCACTTTAGCAGTGACAATGCTCAACAAAGAGCATCCAGTTTATCCGGAGGAGAAAGAAATGTTCCTTCCTATTGAATAAAAACAACAAAGGTTCCTGCTTCCAGTGTTCCTGGTTCTTTCGTTCTGTGATGTCAATCTTCTGACATTTTAATTGGAAGTTTCATTTTGTGTAAGATTTAAAGGAGAATTTAGCTTCCAACCCCAACTTGTTAATTGAATAAATGTCAACTTCCTGACTCAATTCATTTTATACTTTAAAAAAAGTATGCCAAATATTTATTTTTTTTGCCTACCAAATAGGCAATAACTAGCCTTTGAAACATGCAGAGGATTACAGTGTTTGCCCCACCTCTGAGATTGAACAGCTGTGTCTGTTGTTCCGAGATGTCCAGCTTGCAAGGATCCAGTGTCATCAACCAGAGCAGGAATCTCTCCTCCTTCCCCTTTATCATAGCAGCTCCAATGTGCTATGTGGTTGTACCTCAGTGTTCCCTGTCTTGATTGAGAAATCATCAAGGGCACCAAATATATTTCTAACAGTCCCTGCTAGACAGTTATAATCTTTCTTGATGTATGTTACTTCTGGAAGAGATCTTAACCACCAAAATGAGCAAAGGAAAGGAGAGTGAAATGTTCCTAAGTCAGAATCAACTGCTGTGACTGTGTGTGCATCAATTTATCTGCAGTGTTCATGAGCATCTCACTTCACATATCCAACTCAGGACCTCTGAACAAAACTTAAATATTCACAATGAATATTTTCCTCAAAACATTATGTTCATTTTTATAATATAGGAAACTTAAAGAGAAACATACATTGCAAATTCAACCACTTTAATACTATATTTTTTTCTGTTCCCACAGGTACATATGCTTCTATATAGCTGTAAATAGATGATATGGTTTGTGTCCCCACCCAAATCTCATATTGTAGATCCCATAATTCGTGGGAGGGTGGGTCTCTCCCATGCTGTTCTCATGGTAGTGAATAAGTCTCACGAGATCTGATGGTTTTATAAAGGGGAGTTCCCCTGCACATGCTCTTGCCTGCTGCCGTGTAAGACATGCCTTTCTCCTCCTCTGCCTTGCGCCATGATTGTGTGGACTCCTCAGCCATGTGGAACTATGAGTCCATTAAATGCCTTTTTCTTTATAAATTACCCAGTCTCAGGTATGTCTTTATTAGCAGCGTAAGAACAGACTGATAGATTATACCTAGAATGCACAAAATTATCTATTAAAATATTTTATGATTTACAATGCAGTAAATATTATTGTACCAACTTACATATACTGATAAAAAAAGATACCATAAGTCCCCATATGCTGCCATTGTTTACTTTTTTCTTACAATAAAAAGCAATCATATTGTATCTAGTATCTTATTATCTCCTGTTTACACTTTAGTCATGAAATAAACTTTTTTGAATTATTATTTTTTGAGATGGATTCTCACTCTGTCGCCCAGGCTGGAGTGCAGTGGCTCAATCTCAGCTCAGTGCAACCTCCATCTCCCGGATTGAAGCAATTCTTCTGCCTCAGCCTCCAGAGTAGCTGGGACTACAGGCGTGTGCCACCACACCCAGCTAGTTTTTGTATTTTTAGTAGAGATGGTGTTTCACCATGTTGGCCACGCTGGTCTAAAACTCCTGACCTCGTGATCCACCTGCCTCGGGCTCCCAAAGTGCTGGGATTACAGGCGAGAGCCACCACACTCGGCCAAAATACACATTTTCCAGTGTCAATAAAGTTATCTATAAAATCATGAAAGGCTCAATAACATATTCACTTACAGGGACATATTGTCATTTATTTAACCACATCCTAGGGGCCATTTAGTTTGTTTCCAATTTTCTGCCCTTCTAACATGCACCTGTTAGGAATGTTATGTTGAACAACTCAGTGATGGTTGAGTTAGAGGTGTGATCTCTCTAGGTCTACTTCTTCTTTAATATGAGAGATTTCAAATAGTTATTTCTAAATATTAACTTCTGATTCTAAAAGCCTGGGGGCCATCTGCGTAGGATAGAGAAAGCTGGAAAGAAAAAAAATTCTAACCATCCACAAATTCACAACTTTTCTTGAACCACCGTAGAGTTGATGTTGCCAAGTAACAAACTAATCCAAAACCTAAGGATAAAGAGACAGGACATAAGCATTTACTCATCTGAGGAAGACACTGCCACACATAGATGAAAAGAATTCAGGTTGAGAACAGTGGCTTATGCCTAGAATTCCAATGCTTCGAGAGGCTGAGGTGGGAGAGTCACTTGAGCCCAGGAATTTGAGACCAGTCTAGGCAACATAATGAGTCCCGTCTCTCTAAAAAGAAAATAGACAAAAACTAGCCAGATGTGGTGGCACATGCCTCTGGTCCTGGCTACTTGGGAGGCTGAGGCAAGAGTATTGCTTGAGCCCAAGAGGTTGAGGCTGCAGTGAACCACGATTGTGTCACTGCATTTCAGCCTGGGTGACAAAGCAAGACTCTATCTCAAAAAAAAAAAAAAAAAAAAGGAAAAAAAAGAATTCAGCTAATATTTTTAATGAATTGCTAAAAGCAAGTGTTGTTTACCAAGAGAATATGCAGCCTCTCTGGAATATAGACACAAAGAGAAATAGCACCCAATCTTAGAGTTTTCTCCATGGACCTCACCAAGTTGTCACAAAAAATAATTGGCAAGATTTCTATAAAAGCCATCTCCATTGCATAAACTTGGGGTTGAAGAATAGCAACTGCTGCAGAAAAGGCATGAGATCCTACCTGGAGCTTTCTTCACGGTAAATTGCTAGAGAAAGAACAACAAAGTCTGTTGACATTAAGCTACTGGTAGAAACCCACTGAAGCTGGGGGAGGACAGGGAAAGCCCTCCAACCCTGGAGGGTAGGGACAGATATACCCAGTGATTACAGACTTATGGGTGGAGGTCTGGGGCAGGATCACAGAGAAAGCCCCACCTCGGAGAACCATAAACACAGTGGCTGCCTAACATTAAAGCTTAATCAGAAAAACAAAGATTTTTCTATAACAGATTCATAGCATTTTCTTGCCAGAAAAGGAGCAAACACTTTACTAGACCACCACTGAGGTGCAGTGCAAAGGAGAGACCTAACCTGAGGGTGGAGCAGACACTGATAACACCCACCTTGCAAACCATGTCTCACCCTAAACACAAGGTCAACGCTAGGGTAATTTGAAATCCTTGATTCACTAAAGGTAAGCATAGCAGCAAGAAATCCCAAACCCAACTGAAATCTTAACTAGATGACCTTTACCTTTCCATATCCAACACCTAGAAGAAAGAAATATATTCTTATTATCAAGCATAAAAACGATTTACCTTGGTCTATACCGTCTTATACAAGATGTCCATCTTTCCTTAAAGTTATGGGGCGTATCGATATATTAAGAAAAACACAAAGCAATTAGCACAACTAGACTCAAATATGAAACAGATATTGAAACTAGCATCCAAGAAACTTAAACTACAATATATTAAAAGATTTTAATAGCAGAGGTGGATAACATGCTAAAACTGATGCTTAATTTTAGTAGAGATGTAAAACATATGAGAAAGGATTAAATGGAAATGCATCAAATGAAAAAGAAAATAAAGATTTTTTTCTCAATAGGTTTATCAGTAAAGTGGGCACAGTTGAGGGAAGAATCAAAAAACTTGAAGTTAGTTCAATAGAAATGACTCAAACTGAAAGGACAAAAAAAAAATAGGAGACTGATGGCAAGACGGCTGAATAGGAACAGCTCCAGTCTGCAGCTCCCAGTGAGATTGACACAGAAAGCGGGTGATTTCTGCATTTCCAACTGAGGTACCTGGTTCATCTCCTGGGATTGGTTGGACAGTGGGTGCAGCCCATGGAGGGTGAGCTGAAGCAGGGTGGGGCATTGCCTCACCCGGGAAGTGCAAGAGGTTGGGGAATTTTCTCCCCTACCCAAGGGAAGCTGTGGGGGACTGAGCCTGAGCAACCATGCACTCTGGCCCAGATACTGTAGTTTTCCCATGGTCTTCGCAAACTGCAGACCAGGAGATTCCCTCTGATGCCTACCCCACCAGGGCCCTGGGTTTCAAGCAGAAACCTGGGTAGCCATTCCAGCAGACACTGGACCAGCTGCAGGAGACTTTTTTTCTATACCCCAGTGGCGCCTGGGAGGCCAGCGAGACAGAACCATTCACTCCCCTGGAAAGGAGGCTGAAGCCAGGGAGCCAAGTGGTCTGGTTCAGTGGGTCCCACACCAACAAAACCCAGCAAACTAAGATCTGATGCCTTGAAATTCTCACTGCCGGCATACCGGGAGGCTGAGATCCACCTGGGATGCTTGAGCTCGGTGGGGGAAGGGGCGTCTGCCATTGCTGAGGCTTGAGTAGGTGGTTTTACCCTCATGGTGTAAACAAACAAAGCTGTCTGGAAGTTTGAACTGGGCGGAGCCCACCAGAGCTCAGGAAGGCCGCTGTGGCCAGACTGCCAGATTTCTCCTCTGGGAAGGGCATCTCTGAAAAAAAGGCAGCAGCCCCAGTCAGGAACTTATAGATAAAACCCCCATCTCCCTGGGACAGGGCACCTGGGGGAAGGGACAGCTGTGGGCACAGCTTCAGCAGACTTAAACATCCCTGCCTGACAGCTCTGAAGAGAGCACTGGATCCCCCAGCACAGCGTTGGAGCTTTGCTAAGGGTCAGACTGCCTCCTCAAGTAGGTCCCTGACCCCCGTGTATCCTGACTGGAAGACACCTCCCAGGAGGGGCGGACAGACACCTCATCCAGGAGAGCTCCAACTGGCAGGTGGCCTTTAGAGACGAAGCTTCCAGAGGAAATAACAGGCAGCAATCTTTGCTGTTCTGCAGCCTCTGCTGGTGATACCCAGGCAAACAGGGTCTGGAGTGGACCTCCAGCAAACTCCAGCAGACCTGCAGCAGAGAGGCCTGTTAGAAGTAAAACTAGCAAACAGAAGGGAATATAGCACGTCCACTCAGAGACCCCATCCAACAGTCACCAACATCAAAGACCAAAGTTAGATAAATCCACCAAGTTGGGAGGAAACCAGTCCAAAAAGGCTGAGAATTCCAAAAACCGGAATGCCTCTTCTCCTCCAAAGGAACACAACTCCTAAAAAAGCAAGGGAGCAAAACTGGACAGAGAATGAGCTTGATGAAATGACATAAGTAGGCTTCAGAAGGTGAGTAATAACAAACTCCTCCGAGCTAAAGGAGCATCTTCTAACTCAATGCAAGGAAGCTAAGAACCTGAAAAAAGGTTAGACGAATTGCTAACTAGAATATCCAGTTTAAAGAAGAACATAAATGACCTGATGGAGCTGAAAAACATAGCACAAGAACTTTTTGAAGCATACACAGTATCAATAGCCGAATTGATCAAGTGGAAGAAAGGATATCAGAGATTGAAGATCAACTTAATGAAATAAAGCTAGAAGACAATATTAGAGAAAAAAGAATGAAAAGGAATGAACGAAGCCTCCAAGAAATATGGAACTATGTGAAAAGACCAAATCTACGTTTGATTGGTGTGCCTGAAAGTGATGGGGAGAATGGAACCGAGTTGGAAAACACTCTTCAGGAGAGCACCCAGGAGAACTTCCCCAGCCTAGCAAGACAGGCCAACATTCAAATTCAGGAAATACAGAGACCACCACAAAGATACTCCTCAAGCAGAACAAACACAAGACACATAATTGTCACATTCAACCAAGGTTGAAATGAAGTAAAAACTGTTAAGGGCAGCCAGAGAGAAAAGTTGGGTTACCCACAAAGGGAAGCCCATCAGACTAACAGCATATCTCTCTGTAGAAGCCCTACGAGCCAGAAGAGAATAGGGGCTAATATTCAACATTCTTAAAGAAAATAATTTTCAACCCAGAATTTCATATCCAGCCAAACTAAGCTTCATAAGCAAGGGAGAAATAAAATCCTTTACAGACAAGCAAATGCTGAGAGATTTTGTCACCACCAGGCCTGCCTTACAGGAGCTCCTGCAAGAAGCACTAAACAAGGAAAGGAACACCCAGTACCAGCCACTGCAAAAACATACCAAATTGTAAAGACCATTGACACTAGGAAGACATTGCATCAACTAATGGGCAAACTAACCGGCTAGCATCATAATGACAGGATCAAATTCACACATAACAATATTAACCTTAAATGTAAATGGGCTAAATGCCCCAATTAAAAGACACAGACTGGCAAATTGGATAAAGAGTCAAGACCTATCAGTGTGCTGTATTCAGGAGACCCATCTCACATACAAAGACACACATAGGCCCAAAATAAAGAGATGGAGGAATATTTACCAAGCAAATAGCAAGAAAAGAGCAGGAGTTGCAATCCTAATCTCTAATAAAACAGACTTTAAACCAACAAAGATCAAAAGAGACAAAGAAGGGCATTACATAATGGTAAAGGGATCAATGCAACAAGAAGAGCTAACTATCCTAAATGTATATGCACCCGATACAGGAGTACCCAGATTCATAAAGCAGGTTCTTAGAAACCTACAAAGAGATTTAGACTCCCACACAATAATAGTGGGAAACTTTAACATCCAACTGTCAAAATTAGACAGATCAATGAGACAGAAAATTAACAAGGATATTCAGGACTTGAACTCAGCTCTGGACCAAGCAGACCTAATTAGACATCTACAGAACTCTCCACCCAAACCAACAGAATATACCTGCTTCTTAGCACCTCATTGCACTTATTCTAAAATTGACCACATAAATGGAATGAAAACACTCCTCAGCAAATGCAAAAGAATGGAAATCATAATAAACAGTCTCTCAGACAACACTGCAATCAAATTAGGACTCAGGATTAAGAAACTTACTCAAAACCACACAACTACATAGAAACTGAATAACCTGCTCCTGAGTGTCTACTGGGTAAATTATGAAATGAAGGCAGAAATAAAGATGGTCTTGGAAACCAATGAGAACAAAGACACAATGTACCAGAATCTCTGGGAAACATTGAAAGCAGTGTGGAGAGGGAAATATATAGCACTAAATGCCCATAAGAGAAAGCAGGAAAGATCTAAAATCGACACCCTAACATCACAATTAAAAGAACTAGAGAAGCAAGAGCAAACAAATTCAAAAGCTAGCAGAAGACAAGAAATAACTATGATCAGAGCAGAACTGAAGGAGATAGAGACACGAAAAACTCTTCAAAAAAATCAATGAATCCAGGAGCTGGTTTTTTTTGAAAAGATCAACAAAATAGATAAACTACTAGCCAGACTAATAAAGCAGAAAAGAGAAGAATCAAATAGACACACACACAAAATTATACAGGGGATATCACCACAGATCTCAAAGAAATACAAGTCACCATCAGAGAATACTATAAACACCTCTATGCAAATAATAAAGTAGAACATCTAGAAGAAATGGATAAATTGCTGGACACATACACCCTTCCAAGTCTAAACTAGGAAGAAGTCAAATCCCTGAATAGACCAATAACAAGTTCTGAAATTGAGGCAATAATTAATAGCCTACCAACCAAAAAATGTCCAGGACCAGATGGATTCACAGCTGAATTCTACCAGAGGTACAAAGAGGAGCTGGTACCATTCCTTCTGAAACTATTCCAAACAGTAGAAAAAGAGGGAATCCTCCCTAACTCATTTTATGAGGCCAGCATCATCCTTATACCAAAACCTGACAGAGACAAAACAAAAAAACCAAAATTTCAGGCCAATATCCCTGATGAACATTGAGGTGAAAATCCTCAATAGAATACTGGCAAACCGAATCCAGCAGCACATCAAAAAGCTTATCCACCATGATCAAGTCAGCTTCATCCCTGAGATGCAAGGCTGGTTCAACATACACAAATAAATAAATGTAATCCATTACATAAACAGAACCAATGACAGAAACCACTTGATTATCTCAATAGATGCAGAAAAGGCCTTTGACAAAATTCAACACCCCTTCATGCTAAAAAAAACTCTCAATAAACTGGGTATTGACGGAAAGTATCTCAAAATAATAAGAGCCATTTATGACAAACCCACAGCCAATATCATTCTGAATGGGCAAAAACTGGAAGCATTCCCTTTGAAAACTGGCACAATACAAGAATGCCCTCACTCACCACTCCTATTCAACATAGTGTTGGAAGTCCTGGCCAGGGCAATCAGGCAAGAAAAGAAATAAGGGTATCCAGATAGGAAGAGAGGAAGTCAAATTGTCTCTGTTTACAGATGACATGATTGTATCTTTGGAAAACCCCATCTTCTCAGCCCAAAATCTCCTTAAGCTGATAAGCAACTTCTGCAAAGTCTCAGGATACAAAATTAATGTGCAAAAATCACAAGAATTCTTATACACCAAAAACAGACAAACAGCCAAATCATGAGTGAACTCCCATTCACAATTGCTACAAAGAGAATTAAATACCTGGGAATACAACTTACAAGGGATGTAAAGAACCTCTTCAAGGAGAACTACAAAACACTGCTCAAGGAAATAAGAGAGGACACAAACAAATGGAAAAACATCCCATGCTCATGGATAGGAAGAATCAATATCATGAAAATGGCCATACTGCCCAAAGTAATTTATAGATTCAGTGCTATCCCCATCAATCTTGACTTTCTTCACTGAATTGGAAAAAACTACTTTAAACTTCATATGGAACCAAAAAAGAGCCCACATAGCCAAGACAACCCTAAGGAAAAAGAATAAAGCTGGAGGCATCATGCTACCTGACTTCAAACTATACTACAAGTCTACAGTAACCAAAACAGCATGGTACTGGTACCAAAACAGAGATATAGACCAATGGAACAGAACAGAGGCCTCGGAAATAATACCACACATCTACAACCCTCTGATCTGTGACAAACCTGACACAAACAAGCAATGGGGAAAGGATTCTCTATTTAATAAATTGTGTTGGGAAAACTGGCTAGCCATATATGCAGAAAACTGGAACTGGACCCCTTCCTTACACCTTATACAAAAATTAACTCCAGATGGATTAAAGAGTTAAACATAAGACCTAAAACCATAAAAACCCTAGAATAAAACCTAGGCAATACCATTCAGGACATAGGCATGGGCAAAGACTTCATGTCTAAAACACCAAAAGCAATGGCAACAAAAGCCAAAATTGACAAATGGGATCTAATTAAACTAAAGAGCTTCTGCACAGCAAAAGAAACTACCATCAGAGTGAACAGGCAACCTACAGAATGGGAGAAAATTTTTGAAATCTATCCATCTGACAAAGGGCTAATATCCAGAATCTACAAAGAATTTTGACAAATTTACAAGAAAAAAAAACCATCAAAAAGTGTCCAAAGGATATGAACAGACACTTCTCAAAAGAATACATCTATGCAGCCAAGAAACATATGAATAAATGCTCATCATCACTGGTCATTAGAGAAATACAAATCAAAACCACAATGAGATACCATCTCACACCAGTTAGAATGGTAATCATTAAAAAGTCAGGAAACAACAGATGCTGGAGAGGATGTGGAGAAATAGGAACACTTTTACACTGTTGGTGGGAGTGTAAATTAGTTCGATCATTGTGGAAGACAGTGTGGTGATTCCTCAAGGATCTAGAACAAGAAATACCATTTAACCCAGCAATCCCATTACTGGGTATATACCCAAAGGATTATAAATAATTCCACTATAAAGACACATGCACATATGTTTATTGCGGCACTATTCACAATAACAAAGACTTGGAACCAACCCAAATGTCCAGCAATGATAGACTGGATAAAGAAAATGTGACACATATACACCACGGAATACTATGCAGCCACAAAAAAAAGGATGAGTTCGTGTCCTTTGCAGGCACATGGATGAAGCTGGAAACCATCATTCTCAACAAACTAACACAAGAACAGAAAACCAAACATCACATGTTCTCACTCATAACTGGGAGTTGAACAATGAGAACACATGGACACAAGGAGGGAAACATCACACACTGGGGCCTATTAGGTGGTGGGGGGCTAGGGGAGGCATAGCATTAGGAGAAATACCTAATGTAGGTGTCAGGTTGATGGGTGCAGCAAACCACCATGGCACATGTATACCTATGTAACAATACGGCACATTCTGTACATTTATCCCAGAACTTGACGTGTAATAAGAAAAAAAATAGGGACATTATCCTAATTATCCAGATGGGTCCAATGGAATCACAAGGGTTCTTAAAACTGGGAGAGGGAATTAGACAAAAAGGACCAGAGAAATGGCAGCATGAGAACTGAACCCACTACTGCTGACTTTGAAGATGGAGGAAGAGGCCATGAGACAAGGAAAGTGAGCAGCCTCTACAAGCCAGAAATGGCAAGAAAACAGATTATCCCCTAGAGCCTCCAGAAATGAGTTCCATTCTGCTGACACCTTGATTTTATCCCAGGGAGATGAGTCTTGAACTTTTGAACCACAAACTGCATGATAATAAATTTTTGTACCTTTGCAGCACTGAAAAAAAAAAAAAGTTCTGCGTATTGAATGTGTGAATGTCAATATTCTAGGTGTGGATTTTATACTATAGATTTTCAAGTTGTTACCACTGGGAGAAACTGGGTAAAAAGTACAAGGAATCTCTCTGTGCTGTTTCTTACAGCTTCCTGTGAGTCTAAAATTATCTCAAAATAAAATATTTAATTTGAAAAGAAAAAGAAAAAATACAAGAACAGAATTCAAAGCTGAAAGACAATGTAAAAAGGATTAAAATTTATGTACTTGAGTAATTCATGTAACTGAGAAGAAATGTCTGAATAGCCAGGAATGTTCCAAAAATTAATGATGGACACCAAACCATAGATCCAAGAAGCTCAGAAACCATCAAGCATTAGAATACAAAAAGCAAACAAGTAAGCAAACAAATACTAGGCATATTCAAACTGCAGAAAACCAAAGATCCAAAGACAAACAGGAAAACTGAAAAAATACATTACATATAGGAACATTGACAAGAGTTAGAGGAGCCTACTTTTGGGATGCTCTGCAAACCAGAAAACAATGAAGTGACATCTTTAGAGTGCTGGGGGAAAAAACTCCTTGTCCACCCCAAATTTTATAATTGGTGAAAAACTCTTCCAAAATTAGAAAAAAAGTTATAAGGGAGAAACAAAAATTTTCTCTAAGAAAAATTAAGAAAATGTATTACCAACAGAGCTGCACTACATAAGATGTTAAAGGAAGTTCTTCAGGCATAAAGAATATGATCACAGAAAGAAGCTTGAATGTTAAAAGGAAGAGCACTGGAAATAGAATAAATGAAGGTAAATATTTTTATTTTAATTGTTATAAAAGATAACCGATGTCTATAGGAAAACATAACAATATATTGTATGTTTTAGCATACATAAAAGTAAAATATGACAATAATACCAAGGATGGGAGGGAGGAATTGAAAGTATATTGTTGTAAGGTCCTTATATATAAAGTGGTATGTGTTATTTGAAGGGACTCTGATTAATTAAAAATCTATATTGTAAAGTCTAGGGCAACAACTCAAACCACTAAAAATTTTAAATAACACACAAAGAAAGAGCTGAGGATAGAGATAGAAATGGAATAATGAATAATATACTAAATCTAAATGAAGGGAGAAAAACCTTAAAAAGAAACAACAAATAGATGAGGAAAAATGGAAGAGAGTTCTTAAGATGGTACATTTTAATCTAATCATGTCATTAATACATTAAACATAACTGGTGTAAACATACCACATTAAAGAAAAAGATTGACAGATTGGATAAAAAAGCAAGGCCTAACTATGCATGGTCCACAAAAAAGCCACTTTAAATATAAATATACAAATAGGCTAAAAATGAAAAGATTCTAAAAATTTATGATGCTACCACTCATAGAAAGAAAGTTGGAATAGCTATAACAGTATCAAAATAGACTTCAGAAAAGTGACTATTGCCGGGAATAGAGAGCAACATTACATGATGATAAAAGGGTCGTTTCTCCCAGAATCCATAATAATCCTAAATGTATATGCATCTAACAAGAGAGCTTTAAAATATATAAAGCAAAAACAAATAATAGTATAAGGAGAAATAAACCCACAATTATAACTTAAGACTTCACCATTCAGTTTATAGTAATTGATAGCAAGTAGAGAGAAAATCAGTAAGGATATAGAAAACTTGAAAACACTGTCAACAACTTGACCTAACCAATGTTTGTAGAACACTGTATCCCAAAATAGTACAATAGATATTATATTTAAGTGCATATGGAACATATCTCAAGAGAGCCAATATTGTTGGTCATAAAATGTTATACAGTTCAAAAATTGAAATTATAAAAAGTACTTATAATGAATACAATCTATGAATTTATGAATAAAAAACTAGAATTCAATAAAAAAAAATCTGGAAAATATCCCGTATATTGATTGTGTGAAGAGGAAATTTTAGGGAAATTGAATATTTTTATTTGAGTGAAGATAAAAATAGAGCATATCAAAAATTTTGGTTGTAACTAAAGCAGTGCCTTGAAAGAAGTTTATAACACAAGATGCTTATGTTAGGATGAAGGTCTCAATAATAAAATAAAAATCTAGTTCTTGAACAAATTAACACTGTTGACAAACATATAGCCAGACTGACCAAAGGAAAAGGAGAGAAGACACAAATCACAAATATCAGGAATACAAGAAGGGACATCACTACAGACCCTAAGGACATAAAAATAACAGGAGAAATCATGAATAACTCTATGGCCATAACTTTGATGATTTAGATGAAACAGATACATTTTTTCAAAGACATCAACTACTAAATCTGTGTGTGTGTGTGTGTATAAAACTTAAGTCTTCTGAAGGAAGTGAATATGTAGTAAATACTTCCTATTAAAAAATACTGCAGGTTCAGATGGTTTCACTGGTGAATTCTAAATATTTAAGGAAGAAACAGTAACAATTCCCCCACAAACTCTTCCAGAATATTAAAAAAAAAAAGTAAACACTTTCCAACTCATCTTATGATGCCAGCATTTCCCAAATACCAAAATGAGACAAACACATTATAAGAAAGAAAGATGAGTATCTGTCATAAACATAGATGGGATGTTCTCAATAACATACTAGCAAATTAAATGCAACAATGTATAAAAAAATATGATCAAGTAGAGTGTATCTCAGGAATGCAAGGCTAGTTCAGTATTGAACAATCAATCAGTGTAAAATACTGTATCAAAAGACTAAAGAAGCAAAACCATAAAATTATCACATTGAGTTCAAATAAAGACTTTGGCAAGATTCAACATTCGTTTCTGGTATTCTCAGAAAACTAGAGTTAAAAGGAATCTTTGTTGACCTGATAAAGAACGTCTGCAGAAAACCTACAGCTAGCATTATATTTAATAGGAAAAGACTAAATGGTTTCCCCTTAAGGTCAGCAACAACATTCTCACTAATCCTATTGCACATTGTACTGGAAGTCATAGCCAGTGCAGTAAGGCAAGAAAAAGAAATAAAAGGCATAGACTTGGAAAGGATGAAATAAAACTGTCTCTATTTGCAGATGACATGATTGTGTAAAAATTCCCAAAGAATCTATTAAAAAGTTACTCAAACCGAGTATGTTTAGAACAGTTTTATGATATAAGATCAGTATACAAAAATTAACTTTTCTATGTGTAGAAATGTTTTCTGTGTACAGTGTTTATATAGACAAAAATCAATGTTCCTCTCCAACAGCATGAACAATTAGCAATTAAAAAGACAGTATGATTTACAATAATATCAAAACTATGAAATATTTAGGTATGAATCTTACAAAGTATGTTAAGAACTAAGCACTCATCAAATGAATTTTAAAAAGACTTTAAAATGGAGATATTATATTGTATTTGTCATTTAGAAAATGCTATATTGTTATAATGTTACTTACCCTCAAACTGACCAATAGGTTCAATGCAATTCCAACTAAAATCCCTTCAGGACTTTCACAAAAATTGACAAATGGATTCTAACATTTATTTAGAAAGGCCAAAGAATTAGAACGGCTACAACAATTTTGAAATAGAAGAAGAAAGGCGGAGGACTCATACTACCTGATTTTCTGACCTACTATACTAAGTTTAGACATTGTCATACTATAGAAAGAATAGGCATATGGACCGATAAAAGCAAATAGAGTCCAGAAATAGACCGACACATATATGGCCAATTGATTTTTAACAAAGGTGCAAAGCCGATTAATTTTCAACAAGTGGTACTAGAACAATTGGATATACATATGCAAGAAAATGATCTAGATTCATACTTTATGCAAAAATCATTTCAAAATGGACCATAGACTTAAATATAAGTACTAAAACTATATAATTTCCAGAAGAAAACAAAGAGAAAAATATTTGTCATCATGGCTTAGGCAAAGATTTCTTAGCTTAAAATTTTCAAAACATGATCTATAAGGGAAAGGATGGATAAACTGAATTTTATCAAAATTAAGAACTGTTTGTTGGAATAAATTGCTAAGAAAATGAAAATAAAAACCAAAGGTTGAGCAGCAATATTTGTAAATCACATCTCTAGTCAAGGGTTTCTTTCCAGGATATGTAAGATTCTCAAACTCAATGAAACTCTCAAAATTTAATAGGAAAAGAGACAATCCAATAAAACTGTGCCAAATATGTGAACAGACACATCCCACATAGACAGCAAGTCAGTATATAAATGCCTTCAACAAAATTAGTCATTAAATAAATGCAAATTAAAATCACAATGTGGCACCAATGCACAGCTATTAGAATAACTAAATATTCAAAACATAAAAAAATTAAAATACCAAGTTCCAGCAAGTATACCAAGCAACTTAAACTCACACACACCTGCTGGTGGAAATGGAAATGGGGCAGACACACTGGAAAACAGTTTGACAAATTCTTAAGAAGTTAAACATATACTTACTGTATGACCCAGCAATCTCACTGCTTCGTATTTACTCAAGTGAAATGAAAACTATATCTTCACAAAAATATGCACATGAATGTTTGCAGCAACTTTATCTGTCATCACCAGGAACTAAAAACTACCCAAATGTTTCTCAACTGGAGAATAGATAAACAAACTGGTACATTCCATACAATAAAATACTTACTCAACAATAAAAAGAAAGAAACTACTGTTTCGCACAACAGCATGAATGGGTCTCACACACATTATGCTAGCTGAAAGAAGCAGGATACCAAGGGCTACATACTCCATAAGGGCTACATACTCCATGACTCAGTTTATATGACATTCTTACAAAAGCCAAACTACCAGAAGAAAAACAGATCTGTAGTTGCCAAGGGCTGGGGTTTGAAGAGGGGATGGTTACAAAAGAGGCATGGGGGAGTTTTGGGGGCCGATGGCACTGTTGTGTATGTTGATTGTGTTGGTGGTTACATGACTATTTCAAAATTCTAAGAACTGTGTGCTTAAAAGGGTGAATTTTACTGTATGTCGATTGTACCTCAATATAAATGGAAAATAAAATTTTCTTAAAACCTGTGGTTTTCTAATGGTATTGAATTTAAAAACTGTCACTCACCTAAACATTAGTTTTGAACACATGAACTGTTTAGTAATGCAAAGCCTCTGTTGGTTCTGAATTGTGCAGCACAGAAATTTAGAAAAGGCTTCCTGTGAGTCTGTGATTCCCATGGAGAAAATGAAACTAGTAACGGGACAAAAAGTGGCTGGTTTTTAGCATTCTCTTGCACTAAGCTTGAGTAACCTTAGTGAATATTGATAAGCTGCTCTTATAAATTACTCCATGTTTCTTACACAGCTCTTGCTGTCATTTTAACATAAGAACTTTTTAATATATAGAATCTTCGTTTTTCTGAGTCATAAAAATAACTCTAGAAAAAGCATCTGAAGTGCTCCTGTTAGTGCTTATAAAATTGTGGCATTCTATAAAAATTTATTCAAGTGGATGGCATGCTGTGAAAAAAACCTAAAATTATTTGAGAAGGAGAAATTGAAGCCATCTCTCCTATAAACATTAAGGTAGGGTTTTTTTAGGTAAATAGACTTTGATGTATTCACTATTATAATCTGTATTTGTACTAATATAATGTATCAACAATAGAAAAATTACACTGCCTTTTCATCTAAATGTTCAGGCATAACCTACTTACTAGTTGTATTATCTTTTTATTAATTTACAAATAAAAAAGGTCATTTGGAATCAGGAAGTGAAATCTATTGAATTGCTAAAAACTGAGTGAAGAGAAATGTTTAATGCCAGGAAGAGGAAAAGGAAGTGAGCTGTGAGCAAAGGGTAACAACACACAAATAGGAAGTCTTTAAAAACTCACTTTCCCTTCTGGGCTCCACCTTCACTCTTGAGCTTGGTAAGCAACACTGATAATGATGACATCATGATCAATCAGCTTGATTGATGAATTCCTCTGGGACTCCCTACTTGCTATCTCTAACCCCTGCTCAACTTTAAGAACAGCTTCTTAGAAACACAGAAAACTGTCCTATATACTTTTAAGTAAATTGGCAAATGGCAGGGTGTGGTGGCTCACACCTATAATCCCAACACTTTGGGAGGCCAAGGCAAGTGGATCGCTTGAGGCCAGGAGTTCAAGACCAGCCTGGCTAATTTGGCAAAACCCTGTCTCTACTAAGTATACAAAAATTAGCTGGGTCTGGTGCTGGTGTGTGCCTATAATCCCGGCTACTCGGGAGGCTGAGGCAAGAGAATCACTTAAACCCAGGAGGCGGAGGTTGCAGTGATGCGAGATTGTGCCACTGTACTCCAACCTGGGCAACAGGGTGAGACAGAAAAGTGGACTCTTCAATGCTCCTCTTATGAGACTTCCTGTTGGATGGCCCATGTTGCTGTCTTCTTGAAATCATCCTCCATTTTTAAAAATTCAAAAAAAATGTTCTTATCATCTATGACCCTGAATCTTTGGATTCATCTCCTATCCTTTTCATTAGTTCTTCTTTGTCTCCTGTTGTGGGTTCTTAAATACTGAGTTCTTCCCTCAGATAATGGTGTTCCCTGGGATTTCATTCCCTTATTCAACATACATTTATCAAACATCCACGACATACTAGGTACTGGAATTACAGCAGTCAGCAAGACAAACAAGGTCATTGTCCTCAATGAGGGACCTATATTAATAGACAAATGTGCTAATAACATCCTGAAGAGCCTACCTATTCTTCCTAAGGGAACCGTCTACTCTTGAAGTGACAGCCTTTATTTCTGTGAGATGGTTCTCACATTTATGTCACCATCTCTGATCCCTCCCTTGAACTCCTAGATCAGAGTCACCAACCCACCCAGGGGGATACAGAGCTTAGTGGTTGAGGGTGTGGATCCTGGAGCTGCTCTGTGTTCACATCCTAGTACCATCCTTTATTAAGCATTTTGGTGTTAACTGCTCTGGGCCTCAGTTGCACCATGTGTTAGCTGTGGGCTAATAATAGTTTTAATATGTACCTAACATAGTTGTTCTGAGGGCTAAGTGAGTTAATACATAGAAAACTTATAAAACAGAGCCCAAATTCTTGTTAACTCTTTTTACTATCATTAATATTCATATCACTGTTTAGATTTCCCAAATGTACTACAACTCACCATGGCTGCATCAGATTCACTATGTCCATTGTTCACTCAAGCCAACCACTTAAGAAACCCAGGAGTCAGCTTTGTCTCTTTCCATTCTCTTTATTTATTTATTTATTTTTGAGACAGGGTTTCACTCTGTCACCCAGGCTGGAGTACAGTGGCACAATCTCGGCTCATTTCAACCTCTGCCTCCCAGGTTCAAGTGATCCTCCTGCCTCAGCCTCCTGAATAGCTGGGACCACAGGCACGTGCCACCACATCCAGTTAATTTTTGTATTTTTAGAAGAGATGGGGTTTCACCATGTTGGCCAGGTTGGTCTCAAACCCCTGACCTCAAGTGATCCTCCCGCCTCAGCCTCCCAAAGTGCTGGGATTACAGGCATGAGCCACGCACCCAACCTGTTTTCATTCTCTATCCCCACATACCCATTCATTCCCCAGGTGCTACCACCATTACCTCGTGTGTCTGTGGTTTGGGACTTCATTGTCTCTTCCATACTCTGCTTCTAGTTTCTTTTCTTTCTAATTCAGCCTCAGAGAAATTGAGTAATGTTATTTCACTTAATACCCCAAGCTGACTTAAGGTGTGAGGGCCAACCCAGCCTGCAGAAATTTCGGTTTGTTTAATAATATTTTTTTAAAAAATAAAATTTGAGGCTGGGTATGGTGGCTCCCAGCCTGCAGAAATTTTGGTTTGTTTAATAATTTTTTAAAAAAAAATAAAATTTGAGGCTGGGTGTGGTGGCTCACACCTGTAATCCCAACATTTTGGGAGGCCAAAGTGGGCAGATCACTTAAGGCCAGGAGTCAAGACCAGCCTGGTCAACATGGCAAAACCCCATCTCTACTAAAAATATAAAAATTAGCCAGGCGTGGTGGCGGGTGCCTGTAGTCTCAGCTACTTGAGAGGCTGAGGCATGAGAATCACTTGAACCTGGAAGGGGAGGTTGCAGTGAGCCAAGATCGTGCCACTGCACTCCAGCCTGGGCAACAGATCAAGACTCTGACTCAAAAAAAAAAAAAAAAAGAAAAGAAAAGAAAAGAAATAAAATATAAAATTTGAATGTCGTTATGTGGGGCATATGCTTCCTGGTTCATTCTCAGCCCCCTCTAGTCATGTGTTTACGTTGTATGTTTGTTCTGGTCCCTGAAGCAGCTGTATTTCTGAATCCTAAGATAAAGGACAACAGCCCACTCCTTAATGTACTAGTCCTTGCCATCTGGAGCCAACCACTCACCAGGACTTTCCCTCCTCAGGGTTTATATTTCTGATATTTCTCACCTCCCGACCTCTATTTATGCTGTTTTTCTGCTGGGAATGTCCTCCTAACTCTGCCAGTTGAAACTGTAAATACGGTTTTAAGATCCTTCAAGATCTTTTTGAAATTTCACCACTTCCATGAGGCTATTTCACATCCACTTAATTCACCAGTCATTCAGCAATCAAAATATTAGCTATTTTAATCACAGAATACTTGGCAAAAGCCTATCTATGGACTCTCTCCTTAGAAACACACAGCTCTAGCAGGGTGCAGTGGCTCATCTCTGTAATCCCAGCACTTTGTGATGCTGAGGTAGGTGGATCATTTGAGGTCAGGAGTTCAAGACCAGCCTGGCCAGTATGGGGAAACCCCACCTTTACTAAAAATACAAAAAAATTAAAAAAAAAAAAAGAAAAGAAAAGAAAAAAAATAGCTGGCATGGTGGCAGGTGCCTGTAGTTCCAGCTACTTGGGAGGCTGAGGCAGAAGAATCGCTTGAACCTAGGAGATGGAGGTTGCAGTGAGCTGAGATCGCACCACTGTACTCCAGCCTGGGCGACTGAGGGAGACTCTATCTCAAAAAGAGAGAGAGAAAAAAATAAAAGAGGCCAGGCACGGTGGCTCATGCCTGTAATCCCAACACTTTGGGAGGCCAAGGCAGGTGGATCACTTGAGGTCAGGAGTTCAAGAGCAGCCTGGCCAACATGGTGAAACCCCATCTCTACTAAAAATCAGCCAACACGGTGGTGAGTACCTGCAATTCCAGCTACTCGGGAGGCTGAGGCAGGAGAATCGCTTGAACCTGGGAGGCAGAGGTTACACTCCTGCCTGGGTAACATAGCAAGACTCTGTCAGACAGACAGAGAGAGAGAGAGAGAGAGAGAGAGAGAAAGAAAGAAAGACACAGCTCTGCACTACACAGTATTTGTACTCCATGCATGATCCAGAGGTTAAAAATCCTTTCTAGGGAAACATTAGTGTAAAGAAGTGGATAGCTATAGGTTCTTAGAAAACATCCATCCTATTTAACAATTTCCCATTCAGTCCTTTTCTTAGCATTGGCAACACATCTTAGAATATGTAAAGTATATATGCTGATATAGGACAAAATTAAGTGGAAAAATAGGCAGTTGCAGAGTATGTACGTTGCTCCCATTTGGAAATATACAAAGGGGAATATTTTCTACAGGCCACATGTAAGTCAGATAAATGTCTGCTCTTATCTATGTAGACTATTTGAGAAGGTTCATCAAAAAGCCATTAAGAAGGATTTCTTTTAGAAAGGCAAACAGAGAAGTCACCTCATAACCATCCTACCATAGAAGGCTTTTCTCTTTTATACAGCACATCTCATTTTACTCTTCAAAACCTTTTACAGCAGACAGTTCTGGAGTACAGGTGGCATTTATGCTCCTGACAAAAGAAAAAGCCTTAAGCTGTCCTCTGAGGAGATGAAGTCTTCATGAAGAGGAGGCCAAAACCTTTCTGTTGTTCCTCTCTCTCCCCTCTGTGCGATAGCTCCCAACTGGCGAGGAATACACTGCTGTCCTTGTGATCCAGGCTTCTGGTCAGACTTGAGGACAGTGAGCACTCAGTGACTTTGTTGAATGAATATATGAGTGGATGAGCTGTCAATGAATGGGATGTGAAATAGATGTTATATATATTAATATAAAGATCCTAAGAAAGATCAAATCTGGAAGTGGAGATGCAAGATTATTGAGGAACTCACAAAATGTCAGAGGCAGCAGGTAGATTTATGTAAACTACATATCTAGGCCTCTTTGAAAGCAGAATTCTGATTCATTCTAGGGGAGGCTGCTCCTGTACCTGCCTTGGCATTACTCAGTCATAGCTTTGCCCTTCCCTTCTCCAAAATTTCTGCAGAGCTACCATTTCCAGAATGAGGTCGGAGGAAGGAGAGATGTTGCTACTGAGAGCTTGCCTGCTTTATGTGAGCTTGTGGAGGCTGAGAACTACAGGATAAGTTTGTAAACTCACAAAACAGATGTAAAAACACATTCTGAAAATATCCTCTTTAGGGAATAGAAGGAATTAAAACTGCCTGAGGAGGAGGAGGTCAAGACCAGTCCCCAAAGCACCCATATATCTGCTTAAGAAAGACAAGATGCAGAATTTTCAAAGTATTCAATGGAGTCAGAAATCAGATCAATGATAGGGGAGTTTCAATGGAAAAGTAGGAGGAGTGGGAAACCAGGGACAAGGAGTCAAATCTTGGATGCCGCTTACAGAAAATGCAATCAGAGAGGAAGATGGAAAATGTCATCGGGAGCCTGTCATTTTACAGCAGGTGGTTGCATTTGGAGTCTGTCCAATGGGACCTTGAAAGCAACTTCCCTGCAGGATTGTAATTCCAAACCAAGCAGGTTCTGACCATAGCAGTGAATGGAGAACTTAGGCTGTGTTGTGTCTTCAGATCTGGATCTACAACGACAAGTCATCTCTGTGAGGAAGGAAGGAGCCAGCAGTTCAGGGTGGGCAATGCTGATAGTACTGCCCAAGCCTCAGAGACACAGGGCAGCTCCTCACACAGCACAGAGCCAAGGCCTTACTGGAGTGTTCACAGAAACCACAGAGGGACTTGGAATTGTGCTTCTCTCCTGACCACAAGGGCTCCACAGCTGACCTTCAATTCTGGTGGATCATTAAATATAGGAAGAGAAGATGACAGGAAAGCCTGCCATCACCTGTGAGCTGTGGCTCCTCTTGGAGGCTCCCTCTGGAACTAACAGGAAGGAAGCATGTTCCCCAGTGATCAGGTCTATGCAGCCCATCCTCTAAGGCCAAGGGGGCTGAGAGGCTAAAGAAAAAGGCTGACAAACCCAGTTTCTCTGAAAAAAAAAAAAAATTTAATAGGTTTGTAGAAACAGAAACAATGTCTCAGTTGGCCCCAAGGTGGTGGGTCCTTGCACCACCTTCCAGAAAATATCCTTTATTGATTTATTTATTCATTTTTGGAGACAGGGTCTTGCTCTGTTACTCAGGCTGGAGTGCAGTGGTGTGATCCTGGCCCACTGCAACCTCAACCCCCTGGGCTAAAGTGATCCTCCCATTTCAGCCACCTGAGTAGCTGGGACTACAAGTACACGCCACCATGCCTGGCTAATTTTTGTATTTTTAGTAGAGAAGGCTACTAAACCCAGGCTGGTCTCGAACTCCTGGGCTCAAGTGATCCACCTGCCTCAGCCTCCCCAAGTATTGGGATTACAGGCATGATCCCCAGTGCCCAGCCTCAGAAAGTATCCCTTATATAGCAAGGTTTTGGGATATAATATGTTCAGCTGAAAGCTGCAAGAACTCTCAGACTTTCTTGCAAAAACTTGTAACCACAATGGAGGTTAGATAAGCATATTTATGAGGGGTTATCTATGTAGGATTATCTATGATATGGGCATTGTTTGAAGATCTTGCTGCAAAAGACCTTGTGCCAAACACGTTGGTGTGCAGGAGTCAAACATTGGTCCTCATGGTGGTTTTACTTCAAGATAGCATCACACTGGCCATGGAATAGGTTGCTTTCCTACAATGCAGAAGCACACGTAGGGGCTGTACCTCTAGGTACTGCTTGCCAGGAAGGCGAGAAAAGACCCAGGAGTCATCAGCTTCCACTTTTCCTAGTTGCAAGAGATCCTAAGATCCTAAGTTGCAGAAGAATCACACCTACAGAAGAGTCTCTTCAGATAGAAATCTTCCCTGCCAATGGCCTCTGTAGCATCCCTGGCCAAGTGGCAAGCAGAGGCCAGATGCTCCATCTGTCTGTACTACCTGAGAGACCAATTGACCACTGATTGCAGGCACTACATCTAAGGCGCCTGCATCCACCAGTGCTGGTAAGAATTACAGGACATCTCTCCCTGTCCTGTCTGCCTCCACCACTGTCCTGACAAGAACCTCAAGAGGAACTTCCAGTTATGCCACATGACCGATATTGCTAAGCAGCTTCTCAGCACTGCAAGGCGCAAAAGGAAACTGCAGGGAGAGGAGCCTGTGTGCAAGAAGCACAGTCAGATGTGGCCCTGTTCTGTGAGAAGGATCCTAAGCTACTGTGTCGCCAGTATAGGGTCTCCCCCGACCACTGAGATCACCCCCTGATGCCCATTGAACAAGCTGCAGCTAAGCACAGGAAGCAGCTCAAGAGCTACGTTGAACCCTTGGAAAAGCAAGTCGAAGACGCTGCCATGGGGTGTGAAATGCATATCTAAGAATCTTTTGCAGTGACCAGGAAGCAGGAGAAGCAGAGGAGAAACTTATTTTCTGAATTGGAACAATATAAGCATTTCTCAAGCATGAAACAAGTTGCAATTCACGGCAGGCTACTAATTGAAAAATTTAAAAAAAAAAACCTAACTGAAAACAAAAGCAGAAATTAAGACCATATTTTCACCTTAGAAAAATCTGCTTTGTGAAATAACACAGAAGTATTTGCAGGCAGACCTGGGGTTACTGACAAGTTTTGAAAGTGTCCATAATAAGCATGAAAACCTGAAAACCCTTGCAGTGTTGTCACATGAATCAAACAATGAGATTTTCAGTGTCCCTCTCCAGCATTCAGGTCTGCAAAAAGTGACCAGCAGGCTTGAGTCAGATTTGACAGTAGGTCCTAAGACTGCCTACCCTAAATTTATGAGCATGAAAAATAGAAAAGTATGAAATTTGAGATAGGGAAACCAAACTTTGCTCATAATATCAAACCATTTAGTTCTTACACAGTTGTGGCCCCTGAGAGGTTTAATACTGGCAGGTAGGAGTGAGAGGCACAGGTGTGTGGTCCTTCAGTGTGTGGTTCTTCTTTACACAGAAGTGTGTAAAGACTCTTTCCCCAGAGATGCTCATACAGTACCATCCCCAAGAAAAAGATGGTAATTCCAGCAATGGAGTAATTGTTGGAGGATATGGGATGTAGCCCCACGTGAGCAGACTGGCCTTTCTCCAGACCATGAGTTGAGAAGTTTCATTTTATAATTTGCATGCTGGATCATATTTGTTGACTGTTGCTAATATATTTACAGAAAAACATGTGCTTTATTTCCGCATTGGACCTTTATAAAATCTCTTGCAATTACTGTAGTCAGTGATGGATAGTATTCTACCTGAAAAACTATTTTGTATCATATATTTTCTTCCAGTGTTCTTCAAGGGGATTTCTAATAAAGAATGTGACTCTGAAAAGAAAATCCCTTCTAATCTAATGCAATATTTCCCTTACTTGACTCCTACAGAATGTTGGTGCTATTTGCCCCAAGCTGCTTATCAGATTCTGCTTTGTTTTATAACTCATTTTATGCTTGCTTCTTAAATCTCCTTTCCCAACTGCCATCACTCTTGCATCCCCCAACCACCCATGCACACCCATATATTTCAGGGATCAGGACATGCTCATTGTTTATCCTGCTTAATACAGTGCCTTGTATGTGAGAGATGCTCAGTATTTAATTATTGGATTAAATTATTTATAAATCTGGGATACCAGTCTATGAACTAAGCAGTTGTCACCTTTTTATAAAAATTGCATTGCTTGTAAGATTGGCAAAATTATCATTTGGTAATTATACGTGGGACGCACACATTGTTCTGGTAATGTTTGGTTACCAGACTGCTTTCTGTGCTGTAACTGCCCTCAGACGTCTAATTCATTTAAATTATTGATGACAGCCATGTCTTAGTAACCCATAAGCATGTGGAAAGAACTGAATAATTAAACTTTCATTTTCAATCCAAATGAGAATTTTCAAATGGGCAAACAAAGCATCTGGCCTTTTTTTTCCCCCTCACATTCAGTGGCATTACTTTCATTTCTCCCATCAGGCGATACTTAAGGAGGAGCTTTCTCTGCCATTGGTATTTAGTGTCCCTGTGGCTTTGATGCATGTTTGAAGATGCTCTCAGCCCAGGTTTATGATCAATGGGATCCTATTGCCCTGCTGCTCATGGTACACTTGGCTGTACTTTATAGGATGGTTCTCCCCAAAGAATCTTGCAAGTTCGAACCACACTGGGCTGGCTAATGGAAAATCTTCAACACATTTCCTCCTACAAGATTGCTGGAAACATTTCCACCCCATCAGATCGTCAATCTGGTTCCAAATAGGATATCCTTGAAACGTGTTGTTATTGTGGCTTTTTTTTTTAAGACAATATTGGTTGTGTTGCAGGTAGCGACTATGTGGAGCTAGTAGCATGGGAGGAAAAAAGAATTTACCAAGACGGTTGTAGGTAAAGAAAGGCAGATATATTAGAGAAAGTAGGAAAGTATGTTGCAAGGAAGCAGTGGGCAGGCCAGCAAGAGAAGAGCTGAGCGCAAAGAGAGAAAGGGTTACTGGGGATTTTATAGAATGGTACTTGTGCTGTATGCTGGAGAGGGCTTCGTACAGTAATGATAATGCCAAAGTTACAGTGAGCTAACTTGCATTTTCCGATCAGCTGAGTGTCTGGTGATAGCTGGGTATAGGAAGATGGTGAGTTATTTGCCCAGGAGGGCTATGTGTCCTGGACCATGAGGAAAGGCCGATTTGTAGCTTATCTCCTTTTTCTTTCTGTTTTCCCCTGCTGCTGCCAGACTGACTTCTTTTTCTTCATTAGGATTCCACAGGTTATATTCATGGGGAAACAATAGTAAACTATTTGCATAAGTTTTCTCAGCCCCACACACCTATCCCTGTTCAAGCCCAGTGAAATGTTCTGTATTTTATAGCCTTCGACCAGCCATTTGCCAAGCAGCTATTGGACTGTCTCCCATCCCGGACACTTAAGATGACTTCCTTCCATTAACTGAAACATTGATTTGAGACAATCACTTTGCAAGTACATTGATCCCTTTAATGGGAAATTGTTAGATAATGTTCCCAGATTTCAAATCTTACCCTGTTTTTGAATATTGACACTTTCTAAAGCATTCCCACGTGAAGTTTGAAAGAGAGGTTGGTTGGATATGTATTGAAAGGAGTCAGATGCACCACAGAAACACATACATGGTACCATAGCCTCAACAGAGTAGTGCTTTGGGCGTTTTGTGGGAGTTTAGCTCTAGAAATTAACAAAAGGATTAGACAAGGATTCAGTTCATCTTAGTTGTATTTCCATACTCATGCCCATACTGTGAGGTTAGAACATCAATTTCTCAAATGACGTTGGAACACCTTGAGCAGCTGCTCCATTCAAAGCACTATGGGGAGGGTATGGTGAATACTAAAATGAAAAATACAACCAGTCTACAAGCAACAGGTGTAAGTCAAGAGTACATTGTGATACAGCACAAAGGTCGATGTCACCTTTATAAAATTCTAACTGAATGTTTTGCTTATGGAAGGCAGAATGGAAGTGGCTTGGAGTGTTCACACCTGATTCAAATTCATGGAACAGCCATAGGAGAATGAGGTTGAGCGTGATGGTGAACAAACTATCAGTTAGTTACTCATGAAGCCAGAATGGAAAATGCAGTTTAGATGTGTGGTCAAAGTTGTTTCTCCTACTTCTATTTTCAGAATTGAACTTGCCAAAGTTAAAGGAGTCACAGCTGCAAATCTGCAGGTTGTGTATGTCCCCACGGAGGGTGGGGACAAAACAGTCAAAGACCAGGCTGCTCCTTCCTCCCTCGCCCTCCCACCCCGAAGAACAAGTTTAGGGAAACAGGCTGCTCTAAAGAAGGAGAGCCAATGCTCTGCATGCTAAATTCATTCCTTAGTCTCGCTAGGGAGGTCAATCTTCCTGCCACAGGAGGAGTAAGTCAGTGAGAAGTAGAAAGGAGGAGGAAGTTATGTTTTTTTAATGCTTCCAAAAGGGTAGAAGTACTTAATCTTTGGGCCAAAGCCCTGGGCAAAGTAGAAACCCTGGGAGAGTGAGAGGGTGGATCTCAAAGTCGTGATGGAGACAAGGAGGACCAAGTTACAATATGAACTGAGATTCAATCATGACCTTGGATCGTATTTGGGACAGCCTTGTTAACTATTTTCATGCCAATGGCCCATCCTATTACAAGTGAAGATAACTTTACACCTCCAGTATCTTTCCATCAATAATCCTATGAAGCCTCTCTGCATTTGTTTTCCTAGCATCCAATGCTGAAAAATGGAAAACAGGTAGATGGGCAAGTTTCCTGCTTGAAATTAGAAAAGGAAGGGAAATCTGTTTGAGTCAGGCAGCAGCAGAGGATGGCAAGTGCATTTGTAATTTTCATATGCAGGGTGCAGCAGGTCTCTGCATGTCCGTGACCCTTTTCCTGGAGAGTATAGGTGTGGCAGAAGGTATGGCAGAAGTGTGCACTCCAGCTCTTGTGCCTCAGCATAACTCCTAATGTCTGGTTGGTTATAATAATATTGCCGCTGTTAGTAATTGCAAATGCTGTTACTCTACATAGCAGACATTGTCCTAAGCAGATTATACATATATACATATATATTTATGTGCAGATATAGATGCCTGTATATGTACATATGTGTATATATACATATGTCTGTATACACACACACACAATAAATTGTTTAATTATCCCAACAACCCTATGAATTTTATTACAACCCCACTTTACAGAAATGCTAAGGAATTTGTCAGTTACAAACACAAAAGATTAAGGGACTTGTCTAAAGTCAGGAAGGCTGGAGAGCTGGAATTCAATCCTGAGTCCTTGTTCTATCCACTAAGACACATACAACTTTCCAGATGGGCAGCGATTGCACTCAGGGCTGCAGGCTAGCCCAGTGGTCGTCCAGACCAGAGGAGAAGCACTGTCTTCTTTCATCAATTCTTCAATGTTTCTGGAACTTCACAGACAGGGAAGCTATGAGAACCAATGGTTCTTGGAATCTAGATGTCAGGTTTCCTTTCAAAAGGCTAGACCTGCCCTTGTTGCTCCCACTGCTGTGGCGTATGTAAGGGAAAAACAGTGCTGCTAGGGAGAGCATTGTTGTTGAGGAGAAGTCCAGTGAGCAGTGCTCTAAATCACAAAGGAGTGAATCAGAAGCAACACACAGAAGTAAAAACATTTCTCTGGGGCAAGAGGAAGATCCCCCTTTTCTGAACATTTTTACAGCGTTTCTCTACTTCAAGGTCTCTCCTAGACTCTGAAGACTAAATGTGTTTTATGAATTATAGTCTACAAATGGAAGCCCACTAAATTCCATCCACTTGTCCATGCCCCCCATTATTTGATGACTTGGCTGTAAAGGAAAGTAGCATAAGATTTATACTTTTTAAAATTTTCTTTTTCTAATTATTTATTAAAAAAAAAAAACTGAAGGCTACATCACCTAGTCTTCCCCAGTCAGCTTCCTATCCAAGGGCTAACCAGGTCTGACCCTGCTTAGCTTCAGAGATCAGGCATGTTCAGCATAGTATGGCTCTAGGCAAATTTTCCATTAGGAAATAGTTGTTCTACCTATTATTTCATCCTTTCCTAAATAAAAACAAGCTTAATGGCTAATATGCACATTTCTGTTAATATCCTGTGCCTAAGTGGGGTGGGATGTTTATTTTACAAACCTGAAAGGGAAATACAGTCACTCAGGTCTTGCCCAGTGTTTTGTCAAAAGAATAGATTCTTCGAGGGATTTGAAAAGGGAATCAAATACAACCCACTGAAACTGGAATGACCTCAACTTCCTCACTGCTCATTAAGAAGCTGAGACGACAGACAGCAGGAAGGTCAGGAGGAGCCATGATGGCATTTTGGCATAATTTTCAACTGTCTTAAAGTATGATGAAATTAAAGTACTGCAAGAAATAACTGATATGCATTTCCAATTTGTTTCATCTCATTTCACTCTCAGGCCCCATTCCTTTAAGATTCCTCCCATTAATATTCTCCAGTTACTCTACTCAAGGTTTTATCTGTTGATTTTCCTTTGCCTAGATAAAGCCAAGAATTGTTGTGTGAATTCCTTCTAGCTAGAATTCAAAGATGCCAAATGAATAATTGTCCCTTAGAGAGTTTTTAGATCCTTATAAAAGATGAAGCATTGACTAAAGTGAAAGGGAGGAAGAAAGGAAAGGAGGGAAGGAAGGAAGGAAGAAGGAAAGGAAGAATGAAAGGACATTATTCTGTGATCTTGCAAGTCACTTCCGCTTTTGTCATCTCAGTGTTACCAGTGGAGGGTGTCCAGGTTCTTGGTGTTTTGAACAAAGAATTAGACAAAATGCACAAACAAAGCAATGAAAGAAAAACCACAGATTTATTGAAACAAAAGCATACTCCACAAAGTGGGAGCAGGCTCAAGCAAGCAGCTCAAGAGTGCTGGTTACAGAATTTTCTGGGGTGTAAATACCCTCTAGAGGTTTCCCATTGGTTATATGTTTACACCCCACATAAATGAAGTAGTGGCCCATAACCAGTCTGATTGGTTGCCTCCTGTGACCAATCAGAGGCTAAAGTGAAGTTGATTGGTTGGGGAAGGTGACCAATCAGAGGCTGAAGTGAAGTCAAAGTTATACCCTATGCAAATGTCTGATTGGTTGGGGAGAGTGACCAATCAGAGGCTGAAGTGAAGTCACAAAGTTATACCCCTATGCAAATGAAGACTAGGCCCCTGACCAGTGTGATTGGTTGTGGGAGGGGACCAGTCAGAGGTACTTTCCATTTCTCTTGTGTGATGCAGAGAAAAGGTGTGGGGTATGGGGGGTGTGGGGGGTGTGGGGGGGTGGGAAGAGGGGGAGTGGGAAGGAGGGGTGGCTGCAAAGGGAATAGCTTCTGATCCTTTTGTTACTTGGGTGTGGAGAGGTGGGGTTTTCCTTTTGATTCAAATCAGCCTTAGGTTTCCTTCCTCCAGACCCTATTCTGCTGCCTCATCAGTATCCTTAATTTTGAAATAAGGTTGAACTAACTGTTCTCTAAGATTCTAACATCCTCTCCTGTCTCTTCAATTAGTCATGTTCCTTCTGGCAGGCATTATGATTCCCATGTGGCAGACATGGAAAATAAGACATCAAGAAGTTAAGTGGTATAAACCACCCACTGTGGGAATGAAGGGGCGGGAGAGTAAGCACATTTCTGAGCAGGAGGCTGCTTTCAGCTCCCAAGATTCAATTCTTGATTTTCTATCCCCCGTAACAAAAATTTCACCTTGAGGGCAGAAACAAAATCAACTTAGAGTTCCTAGTAATTAAATTTCTTGCAGCAACTCAGAATATAAATCAGCAGCTAACTGGATGCATGTGAGCTGCTCCCAGTTGCAGGTTCTTTTGTCTTTGTCAAGAAAATTAAAGAAATACTTGTTCACATTTCTATAAAATCATGGAAACAACAAACTGGGCATCTGTAAATGATAAATTGAGCTGTGCTTGAGCTAACTCGTATTAATTATTCTGAATTACAGCAAAGAAAGGTGCTAATGCCTCTCCTCTCTCCATTCTGATGACAACAGCATCCATCAGACACCCGCACTGGTTTCCACATCACTAATAAAACCCACCAAACTCTGTCTCTCTTTATGCTGCCTCTCATGACCTAGCTAAAAATGATATCTTTTTCCCCCTACTCACTGCATTCTCTTTGATGACCACCTTTCACTAATTTTGACAAAATAAGAAATAAAAGTCTGGGCGTGGTGGCTCATGCCTGTAATCACAGCACCTTAGGAGGCCAAGGTGGGCAGATCACCTGAGGTCATGAGTTCAAAACTATCCTGGCCAAGATGGTGAAACCCTATCTCTACTAAAAATAAAAAATTAGCCAGGCATAGTGGCCTGTTCCTGTAATCCCAGCTACTCGGAAGGCTGAGGCAGGAGAATCGCTTGAACCCGGGAGGCAGAGGTTGCAGTGAGCCGAGATTGTGCCACTGCACTCCAGCCTGGGTGAGAGAATGAGACTCCATCTCATTAAAAAAAAAAAAAAAAAAAAAAAAAAAAAAAAAATTCTGGTGTAATTACGTGTTTCTCCTAATTCTTATTTTTATTTTGAAACCCAAAACACCTGGGCAGAAAGAGGAAGACAAGCACATGGCAAGTAGGACCTGGCCCCCACCCACAGGGTATGCCTAGTCTTGCCAGTGCTTCACTTGGCAAATAATCCTTCCTGAAGATGAAACATTAAACTAGTTTTTGAGAATTCTTGTATCGGCTTTCTTAAAGACCCTTAATCTCTTTGTACCTCGGTTTTCTTACTGTGAAATGGGTTGTTGTGAGGTTTAAATGCATGTAGACATATGAAGCCTTGAGAACAGTACCTACTGCACAGCAAGCACTACAATTAATTAGCATTGCTTCTCTTGTTATCAATCTACCACATAGGGACAACTAACATCTCCTTGGATTATATGAAACCAAAACACTCCCACCAAAGTCCCCTGTACTTCAAAATGTCATAGTGCAAGAGAGAGAATGGAACCACTGACATAACTTGAGTTTTTTTGTTGTTGTTGTTTTTGAGACAGAGTCTCACTCTGTTGCCAGGCTGAAGTGCAGTGGCACGATCTCGGTTCGCTGCAACCTCTGCCTCCCAGGTTCAAGAGATTCTCCTGCCTCAGTCTCCCAAGTAGCTGGGATTACAGGCACAAGCCACCATGCCCAGCTAATTTTTTTGTATTTTTAGTAGAGATGAGGTTTCACCATGTTGGCCAGGATGGTCTCCATCTCTTGATCTAGTGATCCGCCCACCTTGGCCTCCCAAAGTGCTGGGATTACAGGCGTGAGCCACCGTGCCCGGCCATAACTTGAGTTTTCAATAAAATAACTATCCTGATAACAGCTTCTTGACAGTGGACTACAGTTGTTGAGACCTTAATTAAGCCTCTCTCAGCTCCATGGGTTCATCACTAACAATATGCCCAGTTTGTAAAAAAAAAAAGAAATCGATCTCTTCCAAAGAATAATTAGCTATAAATATCCAGCTTTTTCAGGATGATTTTCTTCAAACGGTTGAACCATTCAGTCAATCATTTAACTTATTTTTGACTGCATAAATCAACCATGTGATTGAACTAGGAAGTCAGAGCAGCCCATCAGGATGCTCTGTGGCGTGTGGTCAGCCACAGAGGCTGGACAGGGCTGAGCAACCTATCACCAGGCAGAGGGCTGATCCTTGGCAAGTCCTCAGATAACTATTTAAAATTCAAAAAATAATAGATGTTTGTGAGGGTATGGAGAAAAGGGAATCCTTATACACTGTTGGTGGGAATGTAAGTTAATAACAACCTCTATGGAAACAGTGTGGAGATTTCTCAAAGAACTAAAAATAGAATCACCATTCGATCCAGCAATCCCACTACTGTGTATCTACGCATAGCAAAAGAAGTCATTATATCAAAAAGGCAGGTGCCTTTGTATGTTTATCATAGCACAATTCACAGTAGCAAAGATGTAGAATCAAAGTATTCATCAACAGGCCTGGTGCAGTGGCTTATGCCTGTAATCCCAGCACTTTGGGAGGCCAAGGCGGGTGGATCACCTGAGGTCAGGAGTTTGAGACCAGCCTGGCCAACGTGGTGAAACCCTGTCTCTACTCAAAATACAAAAATCAGCTACATGTGGTGTCGGGAGCCTATAGTCCCAGCTACTTGGGAGGCTGAGGCAGGAGAATCACCTGAACCTGGGAGGCAGAGGTTGCAGTGAGCCAAGATCACTCCATTGCACTCCAGCCTGGGTGACAAAGCGAGACTCCATCTCAAAAAAAAAAAAAAAAAGATGTTCATCAACAGATGATTGGATAAAGAAAATGTGGTGTATATATACACAATGGAATACTATTTAGCCACAAAAAAGAATGAAATCATGTCTTTTGTAGTAACATGGATGGAACTGGAGGCCACTATCTTAAGTGAAACAACTCAGAAATGCAAAATCAAGCACCACACGTTATCACTTATAAGTGGAAGCTAAATAGTGTGTACACATGGACATAGAGAGTAGAATAATCGACATTGGAGACTCAGAAGGGTGAGAGCATAGGAGCGGGATGAAGGATGAGAAATTAATGAGTACAATGTATACTATCCAGGTGATGATGGTTACAATAAAAGTCCCCACTTCACCACTGAGCAAAATATCCACGACAAAACTGCCTTGTACTCCTTAAGTTTATTTTTAAAAATTAAGAATTTGTCAGCAAATCAATCAGACCTTCAGCTTCTTTTCCCTTTGATAATCTAGACATAGAAATTCATCAGAAGCCCAGATCTCTATATTATTTTTTCCATTGCCAGCATTTTAAAATTTGTCATAAATCTGTCCTGAATTTCTTGCTCTGGGTGAAAAAGCTGCAAAACAAAAGCCAGTTTTGTTCCGTTTTGTTTGGTTTTTTTTTTCCACCATCAACAGCAGCCTGAACTAATATGTAAAACTAGAAATGGGCTTGAGTCATTCTAGGGTAGAGAGGAAGATACTCAGAGGAAATGTAATTCTCTTTACATCTCTGTAGGGCAGTGCTTGGCTTCCTCCCTTGTCTCCAGGTCCTAAAGCTGTAATAGTCACAGAATGGAATGATGTCAGGGGTTGCAAATAAAACCTCACAGCAAGTCAGCAGCTTAGTTTATGCGACAGGGGAAATGGAACACTAAATCTTTGTTTCGAATAGAGTTATTAAAAATCGGAGAAAATCTAGACAGTACCCAGGGAGACGGTGCCCACTTGCATCTTGATGGTGATAAACGGTTCATAAGGAGAGTCTTGGGGTAGATACATGCTGAGAATGTTCATAAATATTCTTCCCTCCATCTGATTCTACCTAAAGGGACAAACATCACTCAGAATGATGGTGCCATTACAGAAGCATTTTTATTTACTCTTCCCAATTTTCCATTAGCTAATGCGGTTTGAGCCAGGCACTGAGCTAATATCTGCCTGCGCCTTTTCATTTATTCTTCACAGCAATCTTATGAAATATACCAATCTTCGGATGGAGGAAGTGAAGAGCTGAAGTGCCTTGCCCGTGGTGGAGCTAGTCTGTCTCCAGAGCCTGCTCCATAGGTGACTTGCTATGTCCTAACTAGGCCATATTGGTCTCTCTCTAGTTTCTGTGCTGCCTGGACAGGGAGGAGCTATCAGAGTTGGCATCCTGGTACCCTTCTGGGTGTCAGTTTTCAAAATAACAGTTATCCAGAATAATCACGTCCTATCATATTGAAGAGCAGTTGTCTTTCTTCAGATTGGTGGAGTTTGCCAATAGTTGTTTTTGTTTGCTTGATTTTTGTCTTCAACAGCATCCTGAACGTGCTGTGACTACTTCATTTAATATCATTCTACACATCAGGAGAGAGTCAGCAGGGAGTGTGGCAGGGGCAGCTGCTTTGATCCACAGCCACTGCCTTTGCCTTTCATCTGCCCCAGCCTCAGTAGAGAGGGCAAACATCCACATGAAGATTAGCAGACAAATACTCCTGAGAAACAAGGTGGATAGGGAAATAGCATGGTTTTTTTTCTTTCTTTCTTTCCTTCTTTGAGACAGGACCTTGCTCTGTTGCCCAGGCTAGAGTGCAGTAGGGCAGTCACTGTTCACTGCAGCCTTGAACTCCTGGGCTCAAGGGATCCTCCCACCTCAGCCTCCCACATGGCTGGGATTACAGATTTGTGCCTCCACACCAAGCTCATTTTTTATTTTTTTGTAGAGACACGGTCTCACGATATTGCCCAGACTGTTTTTGAACAAACCATCCTCCCAGGCCCTACTTTAAACAGCATGTTCTCATCCAAGTTTTGAGCAGTTTTCCAAGCATTAGTGTTTGCCACGTGTGAGCAAATGACCTGAAAACACCACGGGTCTGATGTGGAGAAACCAAAGGAAATCAGAGGGACCTGAACATAGTAAAAGTGAACTATGGCCACTGAATTTGCCTTTTGGACTCAAAAGTCAAATGATTCCCTTGATATCTACTTTCATGGGGGCCTATCTCTGGCTCTACTAGGCTTGAATAGCATTGATTTCATTATATTTATTACTTATTTATATTCCATAACTCTTTGAGCAACTGGTGGTATTTGATTACACAAGTTCCTTAGTGTTGATTTGTGAGATTTTGGTGCACTCATCACCCAAGCAGTGTACACTGAACCCAATTTGTTGCCTTTTATCCCTCACCCCCTTCCCTTCCCCCATTGCTCCCTAGTCCCCAAAGTCTGTTATATCATTCTTCTGCCTTTGCATCCTCATAGTTTGGCTGCCACATATGAGTGAGAACATATGATGTTTGGTTTTCCATTCCTGAGTTACTCCACTTAGAATAATAGGCCCCAATCCCATCCAGGTTGCTGTGAATGCCATTAATTCATTCCTTTTTATGGCTGCGTAGTATTCCAACATATGCATATATATCACAGTTTCTTTAACCACTCGTTGATTGATGGGCATTTGGGTTGACTCCACATTTTTGCAGTTGCAAACTGTGCTGCTATAAACATGCATGTGCAAGTACTTTTTCATATAATGATTTCTTTTCCTCTGGGTAGATACCAGTAGTGGGATTGCTGGATCCAATGGTAGTTCTACTTTTAGTTCTTTAAGGAATCTCCACACTGTTTTCCATAGTGGTTGTACTAGTTTACATTCCCTCCAGCAGTGTAGAAGTGTTCCCTGTTCATCACATCCACACCAACATCTATTATTTTTTTATTTTTCGATTATAGCCATTCTTGCAGGAGTAAGGTGGTATCACATTGTGGCTTTGGTTTGCATTTCCCTGATCATTAGTGATGTTGAGCATTCTTTCATATGTTTGTTGGCCATTTGTATATCTTCTTTTGAGAACTGTCTATCCATGTCCTTAGCGTACTTTTTTATGGGGTTGTTTTTTTCTTACTAATTTGAGTCCATTGTAGATTCTTGATATTAGTCCATTGTCAGATGTATAGATTGTGAAGATTTTCCCCCACTCTGTGAGTTGTCTGTTTATTCTGCTGACTGTTCCTTTTGCCATGCAAAAGCTCTTTAGTTTAATTAAGTCCCAGCTATTTATTTTTGTTTTTATTGCATTTGCTTTTGGGTACTTGGTAATGAAATCCTTGCCAAGCCAATGTCTAGAAGGGTTTTTCCAATGTTATGTTCTAGAATCTTTATGGTTTCAGGTCTTAGAGTTAAGTCCTTGATCCACCTTGAGCTGATTTTTGTACAAGGTGAGAGATAAGGATCCAGTTTCATTCTCCTACAGTGTCTTGCCAGTTATCCCAGCACCATTTGTTGAATAGGGTGTCCTTTCCCCACTTTATGTTTTTGTTTGCATTGTCAAAGATCAGTTGGCTGTAAGTATTTGGGCTTATTTCTGGGTTCTCTATTCTGTTCCATTGGTCTATGAGCCTATTTTTATACCAGTAACATGCTGTTTTGGTGACTATGGCCTTATAGTATAGTTTGAAATCAGGTAATGTGATGCCTCCAGATTTGTTCTTTTTGCTTAGTCTTGCTTTGGCTATGCAGGCTTTTTGGTCCCATATGAATTTTAGAATTGTTTTTCCTAGTTCTGTGGAGAATGATGGTGGTATTTTGATGGGAATTGCATTGAATTTGTAGATTACTTTTGGCAGTATGATCATTTTCACAATATTGATTCTACCCATCCATGAGCATGGGATGTGTTCCCATTTGTATTCTTTCAGTAGTGTTTTGTAGAGATCTTTCACCTCCTTGGTTAGCCTCAGTCCTTTTGCACATGCCTGATATGCCCTACCTGCTCTATCTCCTTTCACTTAACCGCTAATAGTACTTAATGTGTCTGTACATCTCACTCTAGGAATCTATATTAAAGGCACACAAAGATATATCAGGATGCTCATTGTTTTATTTTTGCATTAGGGAAAGTATAGGAATGAAGTCTATCAGTGGGTTAAACAACTTGTGTCCATCTATCCTGTGGTTACCATGGAGCTGGAAAAGGATGACAGATCTGTACGGAGGAACATGGAAAGATCTCCAGGGCATGTTGTACTGGGGAGTCCTGGGAGCAAAGAGAGACAGGTTCATACATGGTAGATGACCTCTCCTATCATCCTGAGTAAAGAGTCTTGGGGAAGGGCTTAAGGAAGGGATAAAAAGGGAGTTTACTATCAATGGACCCCAGGTGTTTAGAGAGCCAAGGTTTCCCTAATAACCCCTCACTCGGTGTTCAAGTCATAGAAAGCATGTATTTTTGTGTGCTGTTCTTTAATGACCAGAATTTCACATTGTATAGTTTCATTGACTAAATTAAAAATCATCTGTAATTTTTGCAAAGGGATACTGGACTCAACTGAAGCCAGTATAGCTATGTTCCTGAGTGTATTTGATTAGGGGTCAGAAAACCTGCACTCAATTCTTAATTTACCACTGACTAAATCTCTAACTTGGGGCTAGTATTTTTACTTATCTGTGTGAGCTTTACTTTCCTCATCCATGCCTTGAGAGAGGTGGACAAAATGATCTCTGTGGTCTTTTAAGATTCTATTGGTCTATTACTCTTAAGGCTTGTGTAACGTTAATGAGAATAATAATTACTAACATACTGCTAGTGATTACCATGTGATAGACACTTCTTATATGTATTAACCATTTTAATTCTCATAGCAACATAGGAAATAAATACTATTATCTCTATTTTATGGAAGAAGCAGCTGAGGCCCAGAAATTAAGTATGTTGTTCAAAGTCACACAGCTAGAAAGCTGTGGAGCTATTAACAGAACCTAAATCCAGGCAGTCTGCCTCCGGAATCCATGATTCCAGCCATTCTGTTATGTTGCAATTAAAATTGACCTTTTTCTTGCCACCTGATTTAATGATTCATACCAAAAAAAAAGTGTTAAGGAAACAAATCTGAAGAGCCGATATGAAAAGTATAGATGAATATAAGAAATTATAGATGAATATAAGAAAATTAGAGACCTAATACAAAAAACCAGCAAAATTTTACTTATTTAGCATTTTTATAACATATCACCTCTATGTACCATAATGTAACTATATCTACTTACTTCAAATGCAAGAAAAAAGATGTCACAACTACCTCATTCTTATGCATTCCTTTTTTCTCTGAAAATAACACCAAAAGACACACATGGCATTGACGCTTTCAATTTTAATTTCACAGATGAAAGAACTCGGTGTCATCTTCTACAACTGCAGCTGCCTGGTCCTAGATTTACAAAGGATATTTGCTCTATATAGTTCATTAAAATTCAAAAGCAGAGTGCCTCAAACCTGGTCCAAAAGACTCTATGGAGTCTACGACAATGAAAAGAAATTGCAACTTCAGTTGAATGAAACCAAATCTCAAGCATTTGTATCGGTGAGTTGTTTTCCCTTTCTCCTCCCCTTCTCCTTCTTCCTCCAAATGCTCTTTATTAAGTTGGAATGTTTAAGTGTGATCTCGTATTGGGCAAAAATGAATTACCGTGGTTCTAGCTCATGACGTGAAGAGTTAAAATGTGTCCACCCTTACATGCAATCGTACCCTCAAACATAATAAATCTTGATCATCATTCCTTGTGTCAGATACCTTGAGTTATCTGATTTGATTTCCTCAATCACCCTGTAAGCTAGGTATGGGGTTGTGACCATTTTGCAAATGAAGGTATCGACCTTACCTACTAGCAAAAAGCCCATCCGACAGGACATGCTAAGAGCGGCACCAGCACCCAGCTCTTCTGACACCAGAGCCTATTGGTCTATTTTCAATGCCCTACATTGATTTTTCAGACTTGTTTTTAGCAGAACCCTTTGATGAGACAAATCTGAGGGCATCTCAGTGTATAGATCAGACAAAAGCAGAGCTGCTGTACCTCGTTAGGGCAAGCGGGCAACAGGCCCACACAGCAGGACAGTGCTCCTTGCACAGCTTCAGGCCGCTGACTCTCCTAAGAACCATTAGCCACACCCTCCACCCACCCTCACCTTCCCAGTCCACCACCCAGCTGGGCACATGCCACAGCTATCCAGAGATGTTACTGGAGAGGAGCAATGTAAAAATATCTGGGCCTACAGTCCTAGTCCTCAAACTGTAGTACATTAGATCCTTCAATAACATCGTTTTGTTCAATGCCCATTCATTATCATGTTGATAAGAAAAAAATATTGATTTTTGGCTGGGGCCACTGTGTGTGTGTGGAGTTTGCACATTCTCCACCTGTCTGTGTTGGTTTTTGCCAGTACTCCTGTTTCCTCCCACATCTCAAAGCTGTGCAAGTGGAATGAACTGGCAGATCTATGTGGTCCCAGTGTGATCGAGTGTGAATGTGTGTGTGAGTGTGCCCTGCGATGGGATGTCATCCTGTCCACAGGGGTTCCGGCTGCGAGGGGCTCTGGCCACCCGTGACCCTGAACTGGAGTAAGAGGGTAAATAATTATTTTACTTGTTTTTATTAGTCTTTCTTAAATGTATGTATAGCTCACATTTGTTTCAATGTTTAATATTCAAAGTGTTTTGGTCTTTAGAAGTTTGATGCTGTTTTGGGGACCAGAAATAAGCCATAGCAACTTAACTCTCATTTATATCAATTAGCCTATGGTACAACTGTTTTCATCATACATCAGTTTGCTTAAAGTCATAGTATTCAAGAACCTGTCGGCGTCATTAAGTGAGGACTTACTGTACTTAAGAACTGGCTACGAAGTATGCTTAAAGTGCAGATTTACAGGGTCCCCTGTCCCCACCCAGGATCTTATCCACTGGATCTGAGATGAGATCTTAGAATTTTTATTTGAAGCAAGCTTCTGAAATTATCCTGATGTTCAGATCAACTTCTCTAAGTAATGCTCCCAATTTAATATTGCTATTTCAACCTTGGTTGATATTGGTGCTTTTATGCCAACAACTTTTATGTCACTAAACAGCATTTTATTGAAGATAAAGTGAATTGCATCCTTTTTGCCTGTTCAAATGAAAACACCAGCAGAAAATTTAGAAGTGTAACAATAGAAAGAAAAGACAAAGTTCAAGTTGTCTTAAATAACAAATTCGCATAAATGTGAAGAGCAGAAAATAGACTATGAAGGATGTTCATCAGCTGGAGGTAAAATAACATTTTTGTATGGAGGAGGTCAAGAATGGAGTAGCAAGAAGCATATTATAGGGCATTTTACTAATAAAATATAAATATAAATTATATAGACATTTTCAATTCATCTCAAGATGACCCTATAAGACCAGGAGGCCAAGGAGTATTCCTAATTTGTGGATGAGCAGCAATAGAAAATTTGCCAAGGAACCTTTAATCCAGAGGGTCACAGAGTGACACTACATGCCAAGCATGGATCGCTTGGTCAGGTCCAGTAGAAAAACAAATTGGAAATAGCAAAAAATAGATGAATTAATGAACAAATTTTGAATAATCACTGGATTTTGAATTTACAGTTTCGACCTTGGAGATAGGTGAATATGGTTGTTGCATACATTTACATACTAACCCTTAAACAGGGAAAGAGTCAGTTTTTTGTTGATTCTAAAGTTAATGTATTTCCCAGAGAGAGTGGTCTCAGGCCTTTAGTAAAATCTACTACAATTCGATACCTTTGTTATTTTCTAGGGCAAATTCATAAGTGGCTTTTTCTTAAAGAGTTCACCACAAAAAGAGTTGTGAGACATTTCTTTGGGTAGTTTTTTAAACTGTGTAATACCTTTTCTTTTTTTTTTATTATACTTTAAGTTCTAGGATACATGTGCACAACGTGCAGGTTTGGTACATATGTATACATGTGCCATGTTGGTGTGCTGCACCCATTAACTCATCATTTACACTAGGTATATCTCCTAATGCTATCCCTGCCCCCTCCCCCCACCCCATGACAGGCCCCAGTGTGTGATGTTCCCCACCCTGTGTCCAAGTGTTCTCATTGTTCAATTCCCACCTATGAGTGAGAACATACGGTGTTTGGTTTTCTGTCCTTGAGATAGTTTGCTGAGAATGATGGTTTCCAGCTTCATCCATGTCCCTACAAAGGACGTGAACTCATCATTTTTTATGGCTGCATAGTATTCCATGGTGTATATGTGCCACATTTTCTTAATCCAGTCTATCATTGATGGATATTTGGGTTGGTTCCAAGTCTTTGCTATTGTGAATAGTGCCACAATAAACATACGTGTGCATGTGTCTTTATAGTAGCATGATTTATAATCCTTTGGGTATATACCCAGCAATGGGATGGCTGGGTCAAATGGTATTTCTAGTTTACTTTCTTTTTTTATTGAATTATTTTAATTTCCTGTTTTATTTTCTATTTTTTAATAATATCAAGCCTGCCTTTGAATTTCAATTCAACAGATATTGATTGAACACCATTTCTGGAGAGGTATAAAATCCTACAGGTATGAAAACAGTCAGAAAACCCTGCAGTTGGAATTTATATCATTCAGACAGAGTTCCTTGAACTCCCTTTATTATAACTTTTATAACTATTTATTTATAATCATCTTTCCCACCATTTTATTAGACTCTGAAGATCATCTACTATTAATATATTCTCTTCATCATTGGTATTCCCAATACTTCACTTAGTGCTAGCTAAAAGTAGCAATAAATGTTGGCTAGGTTTTATTAGTAGTAATATTAATAGAAAGCTCCAGAATGCAGTTTTCTCAGTAATATATGCCAGACAAATGCCAAGACAAATTTAATTCAATATATTAGTTGTGTCTTAAAATAGTATATTTTTATAAGCTGATTGTCTCAAGACTAAGTTGAACACACACATAAAGAGTATTTGAAGACCTTAATAACCATTCTCAAAGTTAGATTTTAGATAATTGATAACTTAGCATAGTTAGATATGAATTTTAACTTATGATACAAATATAGATTATTTCCAATTTTTTCATGGAACACAAATAGGCACTTAGATTTAACTGTGTGATTTCTAGTAACTTGGGCCAGATAATTCTAATTTTCTTGCATTTCCCATTGAAATTGGAGGATGGGAACAATAGTTAGCTGTTTCTGTCTTGTAGATTTCTTTTTAGAGCCTTTAAGCTTAAGCAGTTGCTTTCCAAGATAAAAGACTAGTTCAAGGTCTGTTTTTATTGATGTAGATGTTAGACAGATTTCATTTCTTGTTTATTGTTCAGCTAATTCACCTGTCAGTCATGTATATTGAGATATATTTAGTGAGTGAGGGCTGACATTAAATAGAACTTGATGCTGCTATGGAAAAATACCACATCACATTCCTCTTTAGAAGCTTCTGCCTATAATGTTAATTAGTTTAACAGCATTACAGAGATGTAATTTACACACCATAAAATTTACCCTTTTAAAGTATACAATTCAGGCTGGGTATGGTGGCTCATGCCTGTAATCCCTGCACTTTGAGAGGCCGAAGCTGGCTGATCACTTGAGGTCAGCAGCTCAAGACCAACCTTGCCAACATGGTGAAACCCCATCTCTACTAAAAATACAAAAAATTAAAAAATAAAAAATAAAGTATACAATTTAGTGGGGTTGAGTATAGTTGCAGTTTTGCAACCATTTCTACAATCTAATTTTAGAACTTTTCTTCACCACAAAGAAAAAAACCCATACTGATTAGCAGTCACTATTTTCCCTTCTCTCAGTCCCTGGCAACCACCAGTCTACTTTTTCTTTATGAATCTGCCTTTTTCTGGGTGTTTTATATAAATGGAATCATATACTGCGTAGTTTTTTGTGATTGCTTCTTTCACCTAACATAATGCTTTCAAGGTTTATCCATATTGTAGCATGGACCAATACTGCCTTTATTCTTTTTATGGCTAAATAATTCCATTGTATGGATATTCCACACTTTGTTTACCCATCTATCAACAGATGGGCATTTGTACTACTACTGTTTTTTGGCTATTGTAAATAGTGCTGCTATAAATATTCATGTACAGGTTTTTATGTGAATAGCTGTTTTTAATTCAAGTTTATACATAAGAGTGGATTTATTGGATAATGTGGTAACTCTATGTTGAACATTTTGAGAAACTACCAAGCTGTTTTCCAAATTGGCGGCACCATTTTACAATCCCACCAGCAACATATGAGAGTTTTGATTTCTCCACATCCTCGGCAACACTTGTTATTTTCTGTCTTATTTTTGCTGTACTAGAGGGTATAAAATGTAATCTTATTTTTGTTTTGATTTAAATCTTTTAACGTGCTTATCAGCCATTTGTATCTCTGCTTTAGAGAAGAGATACAAATATCTATCAAATATGAAATCTTTTGCCGATTTATTTAAAAAATTTGTGTTATAAGAGTTCTTTATACAGTCTGTATACAAGTCCCTTAAACAGAAATATGATTTTTTATAGAGACAAGGTCTTATTATGTTGTTGGGGCTGGCCTAAAATTCCTGGGTTCAGGTGTCTGGTTTAAATATATGATGTGCCAATATTTTATTTCTTTCATTCCATGGGTTGTCTTTTCATATTTAATTATATTTGAACATATATATTCTACAAATAGAGTATATACTTTTTTAAAACCATGAAACTGTTAATGAAATAATTAAAAACCTGCTAAGGTCTGTATGAGGTGATTATTTAATGAGTATGCAAAATAAATTACATTCATATGGCGCCTATTATCTAAGAGACAAACCCAGATTAACCTAGAAGTCAGATCCCTCAAGAGCTCCTGACTGGTAAAAGATTGCCACAGAGCTGGAATATTGAAGAGGATCTGTATTTTCCCTCTCCTTCTACTTTACTATGGAACAAAGAGGTACACAGCACAAGGCTTGGAAAATTCATTCAGGAGTGATGAGAGGGAAACTTAGCCCTCTCTTTAATTAAACAGTTGAAACTAGTTAACTTCCTCTGCCAGCTCATTCTTTTGTGTTATTGTTTATTCATTTCTATTCTGGGCAAACATTTTACAGCCACTAGTCTATCCAGGCACTATTTTTAAAGGTAGAAGACTCTAGAACACATAGCAAAGTACCACCCAGCCCCCAGGTGCAAGGGGACTGGTACAAATAATTATGCATTTCCTTCATAAACACATGGAACTGGAGCACCTGCCATTGTGTCAGGCAGTGGGAACACAGGAAGCAATAAGGCAGTTAAGTGCTTATAAAGATCTGTTGACACAGATTTGGAAATACCCAGATTGAAGTAACAGACTCCAACAGACAAACCTCCATTTATGCATTTATGAAGCTCTTTCACATTCATTCCACAAGTATGTATTGAGCATATAATATGTGCATGGCACAAGATGCCAGAGATACACAACCAGGCAGCTCACAAGCAAGTGGCTAAACACGTAGACAGATGCATGCAATGCCATGTAACATGTGCTAGAATGAAGCTCCACAAAGCAGGGATCTTGTCTTGGTCACTGATGTATGTCCCCTTCCTAGACCAAAGCCTAGGAATATTTGCTGATTGAATGAAAGCACGCACATAAGAGGGGCATGGAACCCAGCCAGCGAACAGGCCATTCATTTATTTGAGCTTCAAGGCAAACCAGTATGAAAGGTGTGTTATTGTCATTAACCCCATTAGGAAACAGAGGCTCAAAAAGTGTAAGGGACACACCAAGATGCCCCAGGTTCTAAGTGCTGGAGTCTGGCCTGTATCACCAAAGCCCATGTTCTTTCCTCTAAATTATGGCCACAGTGTCCATACTTGTAAGATAGTAGCAAATGTAAAGAGACCACAGACAACTCTGCCTACATTTGTTCCTCCCCAAAACCAAAATCTGGTTTTGGAACAAGCAGTGAAATTCAGGGAGTTCCTAACTGAAACAGAAATGTGAGCATTTGGACACATTTCAGAGTTGGCATTCTGAGAGCCCATCAGGAGCGAAGATCTTCAGCTTCTCCACATTAACCAAAGATCCTTTAAAGCAGAGCCAACAGGCTAAGGGAATTAAATAATTTGAATATTTGTAATGGCATAGGAAAATGAGTAACATAAATCCCTAAAATCCACTGAACTGTACACTTAAAAATGGTTATGACAGTAAAAAAGAAAAAGCAAAAGAAATAAATAGTATGGGAGTACAGGGTTGGGAAGAGCAACCTTTCATTGGAGATTTAAAAACATCTTCATTGCCGGGCATGGTGGCTCATGCCTGTAATCCCAGCACTTTGGGAGGCCAAGGCAGGTGGATTATGAGGTCAGGTGTTCAAGACCAGCCTGGCCAAGATGGTGAAACCCCGTCTCTACTAAAATACAAAAATTAGCCAGGTATAGTGGCGGGTGCCTGTAATCCCAGCTACTTGGGAGGCTGAGGCAGGAGAATCACTTGAACCTGGGAGGTGGAGGTTGCAGTGAGCTGAGATTGCAGCACTGCAGTCCAGCCTGGGCAACAGAGCAAGACTCCATCTAAAAAAAAAAAAAATCATGGAGGAGATCACATTTGAGCTGGAATTTAGAGAAGAGAATTAGTAGGACTTTGATAGACAAAAATAAAGACACATCAGCCAGAGAAAACGGCATGAGCAGAGATGCCCAGAGTCAGACATGATGAGGGCACAGCCGTGGACTGGTAATTACTTGCATTTGGGTTCACAGACAGGATGGGAGTTGGCAAATGAAGGAGGCAGAGACACAGGACCATGGATACACCCCTCCCAATGAGTTCAAGCTGGATTCTGAGAAACCAGGAGTCAGTTCATCCTGGGAGTGACGTATATTTGTTTTTAAATATCCCAGAGATAAGGCAATGAGTTAGAAAGATGTTAGAACATCCCTGCAAGCAGCACCAGTGCCCGAGCGAGGGAAACTTACTGAGTGATCAAGAGTAAGAGGAGGGACAGACCCAGGAAACCCTGCAGAGGCACATGCTTTCTGTCTTGGTGACAGATGGAGTATCTGTATATCTGTGTGCTGATGACAGAGGAGTGTAGGACTACCTTTAAAAAACAGACTTGAAGTTCATCCTCATTCCAAAATAAAAAAATAAATGATCAAAAAGTCATCCTGTAAAGAAAATATGTGCACATGTACCCTAAAACTTAAAGTATAATAATAATAAAAAATAAAATAAAAAATAAATAAACAATAAAAAAAGAAAATATGGTATATATATACCATGGAATACTATGCAACCATAAACAAGAATAAAAATCATGTCTTTTGCAGCAACGTGGGTGCAGCTAGGGGCCATTATTCTAAGCAAATCAATGCAGGAACAGAAAACCAAATACCATGTTCTCACTTCTAAGTGGGAGGTAAACATTGGGTACTCATGAACATAGAGATGGCAACACTAAACACTGAGGACCACTAGTGCAGAGGGGAAGGCAGGCGGCATGGGTGGAAAAACAAGAGTACTATTCTCATTACCTGGGTGATGGGATCAGTTGTGCCTCAAACCTCAGCATCACGCAATAGATATCCATGTAACAAACCTGCACCTGTACCCCTGAATCTAAAATAAAAAGTTGAAATTATTTTTTAAAAAACCAACTCATCCTGCTCATGATCACCTGCCAAGAGGACTTTCCGTGTAAGGAAACCTGGAAGGTGTGTGATCCTCTGCATGCTCCTTCCTTACTCCTATGCCCCTTCTAAGGTGGGCGTCCAGTCCAACAGCTCCATCTCACAAACCTCTAAGCTGGGGTGGGGACTCCTACTGTGCAGTGTAGGGAGTTGTTCCAGACATAATTGGTGAGGAGGAACTCTGACCACCCAGTGCTACCATTCATTTCAGGCAGTTCCAAAAATCCGTTTATTTCGCCTTTTGGTACTAAACATCCTGGCATTATTTATGCCCCATTACAATGCCCCTGGCATTATTTATGTGATACTTGTCACAGCGTATCGCTTGTCAAAGTAAAACAGGAACTATGAGAAACACAATTTTCAGTCCTGTCCAGTGGAAAAATAATGAGAAAACCAAACACATCTTTCCCGTTCTACAGCAACTGCATCTATAGACACCGTATTTTTATAAGATGAAAACCACCTCAAGCAACATGAGAAAAATGCCTCAAGCAGAATTTGCCTCTTTTTTTTCATTTTGCTTAAATCTTTCAGAACATCCTTTTTCTCTGGCTCTCCTGCTGAATTTGGGCATCTTAATAGCTCCCTCAGATTCTCCTGCACTGTTATCGATGACCTTTTCTCAACGATCAACACTTCTCCTAACTCAATGAAAGATTTTGGAGAAAAGAAAAAAACTCCAAGATTTTTCGATTTTTTTTTTATTTTAGATTTTGAGTTTGAAACATTTTTATGCCCACATAATCACATTTCAGATGAAATGAAAATGCTGGGGTAAATGGCTTGCTATGTGCAGTGTGTGCGCGTGTGTAGTAACACTTGAGAAAATTATTAGCTATGTATGACAGAATTGTGTAAGGTTGGAGGTGGAGTGCTCCTCCGAAAAGAAGTGTGTACACTGAAAGCAAGAATTCTCTCCTAAGTAAAAAGTAAAACGGAAGATACTAGAGGCTGGGGAAAGAGGGGGTGGGGAAAGATTTGTTAATGGATATAAAAATAACAGCAAGATAGGAAGAATAAGTTCCATTGTTCTATAGCAGTTGTCCTCAGCCTTTTTGGCACCATGGACTGGTTTCATGGAAGACAGTTTTTCCATGGACCAGGGTCAGCAGGGATGCTTTCAGGATGATTGAAGGGCATTACATTTATTGTGCACTTTCTTTTTTCTTTTCAGACAGCATCTTGCTCTGTTGCCCAGGCTGGAGTGCAGTGATGCAATCTCGGCTCACCGCAACCTCTGCCTCCCGGGTTCATGTGATTCTCCTGCCTCAGCCTCCCGAGTAGCTGGGACTACAGGGGCACACCACCATGCCCAGCTGATTTTTTGTATTTTTAGTAGAGACGGGGTTTTACCATGTTGGCCAGGCTGGTCTTGAACTCCTGACCTCAGGTGATCCGGCCACCTCAGCCTCCCAAAGTGCTGGGATTACAGGCTTGGGCTACCATCCCTGGCTGTGCACTTTATTTCTATTATTATTACATTGTAATATATAATGAAATAACTATACAACTCACTATATTGTTGAATTAGTGAGAGCCCTGAGCTGCTTTTTGTGCAACTAGATGGTCTCATCTGGGGCTGATGGGAGACAGTGACAGATCATCAGGCATTACAAGCTCACAAGGAGATCGCACAACCTAGATCCCTCGCATGTGCGGTCCACAGTAGGGCTCACGCTCCTGTGAGAATCTAATGCCCCCACTCGTCTGACAGGAGGAGGAGCTCAGGTGGTGGTGTGAGCAAGGGGGAGCGGCTGTAAATACAGATGAAGCTTTGCTTGCCTGTCATTCACCTGCTCTGCAGCCTAGTACTGGTCCCTGGCCTGGGGAATGGGGACCCTTGTTCTATAGGACCGTGGTTAACTATGCCTATACTTAACAATAATATATTAGATAGTTTCAAATAGTTAGAAGGAAGATATTGAATGTTTCCAATACAAAGAAATGATAAAGTTTGAGATGATAGATATGCTAATTACCATAATCTCATCACTATACATTATATGAATCACATCACTATGTGCCCCATAAATATATACAATTATGTATCAATTTTTAATACATAAAAATTGAAAATCAAAATGTGTCAGATAATAAAAGAATTCTTTCCAAAACAGACTTGAGACCCATCCCACCACACTTTGATCTTTATTCAACTTTGATAAGATTGAAAATATCTTTGTCTAATTTGATGAAGCAGAAATTAGGTTTGCAAAAATATAGTTACAAGCCAAGGTCCATGGAAACAAAGGAAATAAATAAATCCCCAGCTGCCAAAAATTAGTACGCTAAAAGTTTGGTTTTTGTGTCTTCACAGAATTCTCCAAAACTCTTTTGCCCTAAAAACAGAAGTTTCGACATAGATGCCATCTACAGTGTGATAGATGATGCCAAGCAGTATGTGTACATCGCTGTCATGGACTACCTGCCTATCTCCAGCACAAGCACCAAAAGGTCAGTGAATGCCCAGCCTCTGGTCAGAACCCAGTCCCTAAGACCAGGCAGTAAACTGGGCACCACAGGAGAAGCCAGCCTGGAAATGGAGATGCCATCAGGTTGCCTTAGGAAGAGCACACCATTCAATGCTGTTTAACGTGCATTGGCAATTTACTCATTAACGGAGCTTTTCCCAAAGTGGGTCCATTTTAAAGGCACATGGTCTCACCCTACAGAAGTGCCACAGTAGTTTACATAATGGAAATGAGAGTAACTTTCAAAAGAAAATTAGGTTGCTCTCAACTTGAAAATTATTTGAAAGGATAAAAGATAAAATATTATGTGAAAAAAATTATCATTTGAAAATTAACAAGGATATACCTGAAAAGGGCATATTGAAACTGAGTAATCTTGCCAGACTTTCCTTAAAGGAAGCATTGTTGTTTTATATTCTTCATTTAATGCCAAATTCTCATAATATCTTCTCAGTGTAAAGGAGAAAGAGGCCAGGTGCGGTGGCTCATGCCTGTAATCCCAGCACTTTGGGAGGCCGAGGCGGGCGGATCACGAGGTTAGGAGATCGAGACCATCCTGGCTAACATGGTGAAACCCCATCTCTACTAAAAATACAAAAACAAAATTAGCCAGGCATGGTGGCGGGTGCCTGTAGTCCCAGCTACTCAGGAGGCTGAGGCGGGAGAATGACATGAACCCAGGAGGCGGAGTTTGCAGTGAGCCAAGATCACTCCACTGCACTCCAGGCTGGGTGACAGAACAAGACTCCATCTCAAAAAAAAAAGAGAAAGAAACTTCAAATATCTATGTTCTCAGTCAATCCATCCCTCTCTGTGAACAGAGAGTTTAAAAATGCAGTGCTTTTCAATAATTCATCATTGCTTAAGCATGCAAACATGGAATAAATTCAGGGATGGAATTTATGACAAACTCTTTGGGAAATCATTGCATGCATAAATGCATGGCAGTGCTTAGGTATTCCCGCTTTTGCTTTCTTGCTGGGAATGCAGAGGTGCTTGAATAATTAGTTTGATCCAGGAGATGTTTTCAAAGTGCATATTTTTGGGAGTGCAACCCCAGGCCTTTTTAATTTGGAATATTACAGTTTCAAAACAACCATTTACTGAGGCTAAATGATTAAGTGTGCCCTTTATTGCTTGAATAATTCTTACATCATCAACCCTACATAATGCATAATAGGTAGCTTCTTGATGCAAATAACCATAGGATTACAAAAAGAGTCTTTCCCCCAGAAAATGATCATTTCTTATAACAGCTAGTAGAAAAGTACTTTTAGCTGCAAGATTCGTATTATTGAAATACTTTTATTTTAAAATATTGTGCATCCTTACAAAAATTAGCTGGGTGTGGTGGCGCACGCCTGTAATCCCAGCTACTCAGGTGGCTGAGGCAGGAGAATCGCTTGAGCCCAGGAGGTAGAGGTTGCAGTGAGCCAAGATCACACCAATGTACTCCAGCCTGGGCAACAGAGTGAGATTCCATCTCAATACACATATATATGTGTGTGTATATATGTATACATATATGTATATATGTGTATATATGTATATATGTGTATATATGTATATATGTATATGTGTATATATGTATATGTGTGTATATATATACGTGTATATATATACACACACACACACATACACACACATAGTGCATCCTTTGGACATTCATGGATTTTTTCACCACACACTTCCACACCTTTTCTATCCCTCCTTTTTATTTTTCCTCCCTTTGTTGTTCACTTGGTTTTAGATTTAGTTTTAGATTTTACCTCTACTTTGGGAACATTTCAAAACATAATAGGGGTTTTGCCTGATTTTCCTGTTATTGAGAAGGAGAATAAGGTCAAGTTCAGGGAGTTATATGTTAGGATGGCATAATGATTTCTCAGGATTGACAAAACCTTTGTTCCATGAAGTTCTATGAACAAAATTGAGATTCTTCATGGTCAAGGGGTAAATAATTAGCATGGAGGATCTCAAATATTTTAGAAATCTAAAATCTAGAGAAAACAAAAAGAATGTTAAAGAATCAGAGACTCACTTGAAATTTTGTATTTTGGTTATGAATCTACCATTTCAGCTATTAAATGAAACTTCTTTTATTGTATTTTTGAAATTTTAAACCTGTAAATGCTTTTAACTTTCTAAATTGAAAGATCATCAAAGAGACATAAGAAGTAGTCCAAGCATCAAGATTATAATTAAATTCTCCTCAATCAGATAAATTAATTACGTGTATAAATTCAGACTGGTTACTCGTCTTTATCTAGTCCCGGAAAAGCTTTTCAGGAGTGAATTCAACTTTAATAAATAGGTAAATACTATCAAATTTCAGTATGTTAATGGAATTAATCTTTCAGACTTAACTTTTAGTCTATACATTGCCAAACATCCAAATGAAAGAGAAAAAAACATACACTCCCAAATCAGAAATGATTAACAGCGTGTAAAAAAAACACACACTATTATTTAGCAATAGTGTTAGAAATAACGTCTACTTTTCAAGGTAGTAGGAAGGGAATGGAACAATGATCTGTGACTAAATAAATCCTACAGTAAAAATTCAGAAGCCACCCAGGCACTGTGGCTCATTCCTGTAATCCCAGCACTTTGGGAGGCCGAGGTGGGCGGATAACCTGAGGTCAGGAGTTCAAGACCAGCCCGGCCAACATGGTGAAACACCATCTCTACTAAAAGTACAAAAATTAGCTAGGCATGGTGGCAGGCGCCTGTAATCCCAGCTACTTGGGAGGCTGAGGCAGGAGAATCACTTGAACCTGGGCAGCCAAGGCTGCAGTGAGCCAAGATCACGCCACTGCACTCCAGCCTGGGCAACAAGAGTGAAACTCCGTTTAAAAAAAAAAAAAATTCAGAAGCCCTATTTCACTTCTTCCTGGTTTAGTGATCAAGCTCTCTTTCTTAAGCAAGTTACTTAATTATTTAGGTCTCGGTTTGGGGTTGTTCATTATTTATTTCTTCAGTCATATAAAATACATCTTTCACAAGGAAATCAGTAAATGTGTAAAGGAATAATAAAAATGTAGCCTGATTAGCCTTTGAAGTATTAATGCTTTTTATTCATGTATTCATTCAACAATATTTTTTTTCTTTTGTGAGACAGAGTTTTGCTCTTGTCACCCAGGCTGAATGCAATGGCAAGATCTCGGCTCACTGCAACCTCTGCTTCCCAGGTTCAGGTGATTCTCCTGCCTCAGCCTCCCAAGTAGCTGGGACTACAGGCATGTGCCACACTGGGCTAATTTTTGTATTTTTAGTAGAGATGGGGTTTCACCATGTTGGCCAGACCGGTCTCGAACTCCTGACCTCAGGTGATCCACCCGCCTCGGCCTCCCAAAGTGCTGGGATTACAGGCGTGAGCCACCGTGCCTGGCCTCATTCAACATATATTTATTGAGCACTGTGTACTAGTGATTAAAGCATGAACAGCGTATGATCTCAACGTCCGTCTAACAGGAAAGGAAGGAGACTATTAGAACACAGAGGTGTGAATGGTACAATGGATGTCTGTACGGAATATTACAGATGCTAGGTGAAAGAGCCCCGCGGCACAGCTTCAGGGTTAGAAGAAGCCCATTGGAGGAGATGCTCACTGACTTACAATTCAAAATATTCAGTTTCTCCACAAAAATTTCCTGAAAACAAAATAAGGAGTTTGTCAGAAAAGGGTGAAAAATTTTCCCAGTGGAAGGGCCAGCATGAGCCAAGTTTCACAGGTAGAGAAAAAGAGCTCAAGGTAAGGTGGTGAGAGATCTAATTAGAGAGGAGGCAAAGGCCAGGAACCAGAGATCCCGACCACTGGGGGAGTCTTGTGACTTTGTGGAGCTTCCACTTTATGGATTTTTGTTGGGGGTGGGGGTTGTTTTTTTGGTTTTGTTTAGAGATGGAGTCTTGCTCTGTCACCCAGGCTGGAGTGCAGTGGCACGATCTTGGCTCACTGCAACCTCCACCTCCTGGGTTCAAGTGATTCTCCTGCCTCAGCCTCCCGAGTAGCTGGGATTACAGGCACACGCCACCATGTCCAGCTAATTTTTGTATTTTTATTAGAGATGGGGTTTCACCATGTTGGCCAGGCTGGTCTCAAACTCCCAACCTCAAGTGATCCACCTGCCTTGGCCTCCTAAAGTGCTGGAACGACAGGCGTGAGCCACCGTGCCGGCCCCACTGTTTTAATTCAAGAAGTAGCATCACCAGGTCTGCTTTAGATGGATTACCTGTGGTGGTCATTGATGAAGTACGTGACTGGAGGCAGAGAAACCAATTTCGAGCACAAGGCTGAGATGATCTTTCCTGTAGTCCTCAGCTTCATGGGTATAAAACCAGACAAAGAAAACTGTCGCGTGGATCCAGGATCTAGATTTTTGCCAAGAGCAAGAGGAAGGTACAGAGGCAAGTATCTTTCAAGTGATCAGAACTGAGATGAGGCTGGGCAGGCAAGGGAGACAGGAGGAGCTGATGGACCGGGCAGATCCAAGGCATCATGAATCTGCAGCCTGTGTGTGATGAAAGAGCAATTAAGAGAGTGGGTAATAAGGACAGGAGGCCTTTAGCAGTGCAACGATCATGACACTGGCAGGCTACACTTTCAAATAATGTATCATTAGTTCAAATACTGAATTGGCCCAGAATTAGGGCAAGAGTTTGATGAGTAAACAAAAGGTCTACAAAATGTCAGGGCCGATGGGAGGGAGAGTGATTTAAGACTTGGTCCTTAAGACAGGAAAGCTTTTTGTTTTAACATAAGAATTAAATGACAGTTCTGGAAGTGACAGTGTGTGTTGGGGGCTGGCAGAGGCAGAGTGGGGAGGCTGCCCCATATCCATAAGCCAAGTGGCCAGGTCATGGTAGAAAATGCACGCAGGACTTCAGGAGAAGCTGTGGCCTCAGGGAAGAATCAGGATTGAGTTAAGGCAAAGGCTTAAGGATTCAGAGAAAAGGCCGAGCCTGTTGGGGAAACTTTGCCTGTTGGAAGATTCCAAAGGCCCTGCAGAAAACGTGGAAGGCAGGGGAGTTGTGGGAGGCTTGGTCAGAAGATACCACGGTAAGGACAGTCGGGAAAAGAAAGTGTGGGGAAGCTCAGATGACCAGAGCAGAAGTTCATTTCGGGGACAATCACCAAAAAGAGGTTTTAGTGGCATTTGGGGACTGAGGGGGTGCTCAGGGTTCCTAACTGGAATTCTATTGGATAATCAGTTTTTAGTGGACTGAGGCCCAGGTAGCATCAGAGATGTAGTAAGGGTGGCCTGTGGAGGCAGTCAGCCTTTCCTCACCCCAGCCCACACAGCCCAAGGACCCGGTGGTAGGAAACCTCCTTTCAGGCAGGGGCAGGTCCCAGCAAATCATCATTTCTTGGTGCCTAAGCTAAGAGGCTTGTATGTTTTTCAGCCTCTCCGATGAGGTTGTTTATATATTACAGGATAAAGTAACGATCTGATTAATATCAATGTTCTATGCTGTCTAGTAAATTTCTTTTTCCAAACTAACTTAGTTTTTTTATTTTTACTATTTGGATATGATTTCTGCAGGACTTACTGGCCAGACTTGGATGCAAAAATAAGAGAAGTATTAGTTTTACGAAGCGTTAGAGTTCGACTCCTTTTAAGCTTCTGGAAGGAAACTGATCCCCTTACGTTTAACTTTATTTCATCTCTTAAAGCGATTTGCACTGAAATAGCCAACTGCAGTTTGAAAGTTGTAAGTATTATGTTGACTGTGTTATTAAATAAAAAGTGAATGCCCTCTGCATGTGTGTGAAAGCTGCAAGCATACGCCTGTGTGTAAAATTCCAGTAAGAACCAGGATGACAATCTTCAAAAAGCACGTTAAGTAATTTTTTCAAAACAATCACATACAAAAAAAGGAGAGTACAGCTCATGTTTCCTGATGCCTCCTCCGTCCAGCCCTCTTCTCACTTTCTGTTGCATCCTTTCCATTTTCTTTTTTCTTTTTTTTTCTATCTTGAGACAGGGTTTTGCTCTGTCACCCAGGCTGGAATGCAGTAGCACAATCCCCGCTCACTGCAGCCTTGACTCCCAGGCTCAGCTAATTTTGCATTTTTTGTAGAGATGGGGTTCACCATGTTGCCCAGGCTGGTCCTGAGCTCCTGGGCTCAAGCAATCTGCCCACCTTGGCCTTCCAAAGTGCTGAGACTACCAACATGAGCCACCGCGCCCTCCCCTCTCCATTTTCCTTGAACGACCCCATTCACCTACTGTTCCTATTTGTAAGACTGTGACCAACAGAGCACTGGAGCATGCACCAGCACAGAGTCCCCCAGCCCAGATGCCTCATAGTCTGGGTCCCCATGCTTGCCCCAGGTCCCTTGGGCCACATACTAATCCACCTCTGGAGACCTTGAGGGAGGTAAGATTGGGAATTAGGAATACCTGAAATGTGTTAATTCTCTAGCTCATCTTTGACTCTCCTTCAGTCCTCATTGCCCTCTTCCTCCATTCCAGACTTGGTGCAAGCTATTCCCTCTGCCTACAACACTCTTCTTCTCCATGTTTACCCACCTCATAACCACTAATCCTTTAGGCCTCAGCTTTTCTCAACCCCCATGCAGTCATTCAACAAACACGTGCTGAGAATCTGGCGTGTGGCAGGCTCTCTTCTAGGTAATGAAGCTGCATTCCTTGCAGCATTTAGGGACCCAGGGTATCAACGGCTCTGCAATTAACTTTGACACATGGCTTCCAAGATCGCCCTGACCCTGAATATCCCAAGGCCAGACAGGAGAAGAGCGAAATTGGAGGGCTGTGTGAGAGGCATTTTTGGATTGGGACTGGAGGTAGGGAACATCCCTTTAGCCTTCATTCCACTTCCTGGATAGCTTTCACATGGCCATGCCTAACGGCCAGGGAGGCTTATGACCATGTTGAGAAAGTCAGCTGGGTTTCCAGGGTGACAAAGGAACAGGTTTGTGACTCATCATGGTCTGAAGTTCCTGGTACACAGGATCCACTTCACTCTTCTTGCCTCATAGAGAACCCTCGTTCCCACCTCCCACAAGGGAGAAAATGCAAAGTTTCATGCAGTCGCTGCACAGAGTCTTCCAGTGATGTGCATTTCTGGACATCAAGCCTGAAAGCGGTACATCATAGTTTGTCAATGTAAAAACTAAAAAAAAACAGTAACAATTCCCCACCACACACCAAAAAATACCTAAAATCAGGTTAAGGTTACCTCCCTCCCTGAGTACAGAAACAGGATAAGCACAAGGAAAACCGCCATTAGAAAGGTAAGGTTCGGAGGCCAATGGCAATCCCTGGTCCACAGCAATTATAAAACTCTTCTGGGCAGGTATTGTGAAGTCCTCCTACTCTTGCTGGTTCAAACCAAGGACCCAAGGTTGTTTTAAGGCATGAACAGTTACAGGAGTTTGGGGTCCTAGCATGAGCTGGTTGGTTTCTTGGGCAATGCAAGTTTCTCAGAAATGTAGTAGGTTCTGATGTACTTGCTTCTAGTTATTTCCATGTATCCGTAGCCATATCCAAAGTTTCTTATTGAACATAATTCCCTAATTTGATGAATTATGCTTTCTAGTTCATAGACCTCTCTCTCTAATGATAGGGTTCATTCAAGACCATCAGACACAGGTGGGAAGATTACACCTATTATAATTACACCAATTATTTCATCTTTTCTACAGGGCTCAGTCTTAACTGGCCACTTAAAGGATTTTTAATACTTATTTTCTATTATTTAGTTCTAGGTACAATCAGCTTTTCCAACCCTGTGAAATACCGAATTTCTGGTCTATCTGTTCTCTATCATTTCCACTTATAAACTAGCCATTCCTTCCCTGAGCCTATTTATCTCCTCTAATAAGCTTTTTTAAAGCACAACTAACAGGCTAGGCACGGTGGCTCACGCCTATAATCCCAGCACTTTGGAAGGCCAAGGTGGGCAGATCACTTGAGGCCAGGAGTTCAAGACCAGCCTGGACAACATGGTGAAACCCCATCTCTAGTAAAAATACAAAACTTAGCTGGGCGTGGTGACACACACCTGTAATCCCAGCTACTTGGGAGGCTGAGGCACAAGCATTACCTGAACCTGGGAGGCAGAGGTTGCAGTGAGCCGAGATTGCGCCACTGCATTCCAGCCTGGGCGACAGAGCAAGACCTTGTCTCAAAAAAAAAAAAAAAAAGAAAGCACAAATAACAACCAACACACAGTACAAACAATTCATTTCCCCAGTCCCTATAGCCAAAGCCCTATAAGCCAAAGGTTCAGTGGTACTTGGTATTCCTTCCAAATAAATGCCGGTTATGTTTTTACCAAATAGTTTGTCACTGTATAACATGAGTTTGCATCTTTCCACCCTACAATACCAATTTACTTGCTGCCTGCTACCCATTGAGTAAACCAATGCTACATCATTTATTAAGTTTTTGTTGTGTTGCTGTTATGACAGCAACCACTTCACATTGCCTGAACTTAGTAAGTACTTAATACTTTTTAAATAAGTGAAGGAATGTGTTATATTCATGAATATTCATAAGTATATACAGTTATCCAGGCACTGAACTAAATGCCTTATATAAATTATGTAATATTCACAACCACACAGTCAGACATGTGGCTTATGCCTGTAATCCCAGTGCTTTGGGAGTCCAAGGCAGTAGGTTCACTTGAGGCCACAAGTTCAAGACCTGCCTGGGCAAAGTAGGGAGACCCCATCTCTACAAAAAAACTTAAGAGATAATAATATTTACAATTACTCTGTGAAACAGGTACTTTCCCTATTTTATAGACATGGGAACTGAAGCGTACATTAAATAACCTCTCTCAAGGACATCAGTGAGTAATGGGGTAAGACTCAAACCCAAGTCTTTTGAACTCCAGAACCTGAGCTCTTAAACATGTCTGCATGGCCTCTGCATGTAGAAGAGATCATTGCAGTTACAAAGTCCTTTTTAATCTTTCTTATCTATATTCAGAAACATCATATACACCAAGGTGCAGTGGTTCACACTTGTAATCCCAACACTTTGGGAGGCCAAGACAAGTGGATCACTTGAGGCCAAGAGTTCAAGACCAGCCTGGACAATGTGGCAAGACCCTATTTCTACCAAAAAAAAAGCAAAAACTGGCCAGGTGTGGTGGTGCACATCTGTAGTCCTAGAGACTCAGGACTCAGAAGGTAGAGGCAAGAGGATCACTTTAGCCTAGGAGTTCGAGGCTGCAGTGACCTATGATTGCCACTGCACTCCAGCCTGGGGACAGAGCAAGACTCTGTCTCAAAGCAAAAACAAAAACATCATATACTGCATCTGCTCAAAGATATGAGAAGCTATACATCCAAATTATATCCCTAAGGATCAAAAAAAAGTCAGATAAAACGTTTGTAACTCATTCATGCCATTAAGATATTTTAAATTTTATTTTTCATGAAATTATTAACAATTTAAATACATAAAAATTCAGAATTTACTGTAAATTTCCAAAAATAATGCTTCTCACCTGTGTTTTCATCTTAATCTCCCGAATAGTCTGGTAACATTGATGGATAATAGAAATTCTGATCTCTACTTAACTGGTTTTTGTAAACTGAGGAAATCATGCACATATCTGTGTAGTCACAAATCAGTGTAAGTATTGGAAATAAAAACATGACTGTGATTACTACCACAGATCTGTTTTCTAGGCCAGATTTTCAAATAAATGAAATAACCAGGAGTTGGATCAGGGCACCAACCTGGGTTTGGAATCAGGTGCCCAGGATCAGAGGAGAAGCAGGTGCAGTCCCAGGAAGTCAGAGACACAGGAGAATGGAGTCTAATTGTGTTCAATACCTTTTCACAGACAAGAAAACTCTTGGGATTGATTCAGCTCTGAAACAGCATTTTCCAGATAATTACAGTGGCATACGGAGCTCCAGAAAAAAGGAAGTGAGAAAAAGAACAGGTGTCTAGTTCACCAATGGCTCACATGACACTTGGAGTTTTCAAAACATATGTGTTGAATGAGTGCATGCATGAACAAACGAAGTCAAAGAAGGGAGCTAATAAAGGGAGAGTGATAAGAAAGATTCTGCAGGCCAGTGAGGGGACAGGGCAGAACCCAGGACAGTGCCTGAGTCCAGGGTATGGTTAGCCATTTTCTGCAGGTGTGTGCTGGGGAAGGGTGACCATGGGTGAAGAGGCTGCCCAGTGAAGTCATGCACTCTGGAAGTCAGTACACTCGCACTCAGAGGAGCCTCTGTTATTTGCAAGGTCTAGCAGGAACAGAGAGGACAGTCTGGGGCTTTTGGTATACCATATGGTGCATTTGCTCCAATCTCCTTTTCCAAATTCTCCTCTGGCCAAGTCACGGGTCCATGTCCACCCACTGTTTCTTGACCCCCACAGCACACCTGCCACTAGGGCACCTGCAGTTGAAACTTCTAGGGTGTGAAATGTCAACTGCTCTCATTAAAGAATTACAAAAAATTACAAGGAAAGTAGCATCCATCATTGCAACCTTTACAGTACTTAATCAGCTTCATCTTTTTGATGTTTTTGATCACAGATGGTCACTTTTTTTTGAATAAACCAAACATTAATAGTTCACATATAGCCATTTTATAAAACAGAGGCCATACACTTCTAAGCATCAATACAAGCCTAGATAGGCAAGAAGCTTATGGCCCTAATGTCTAGAACACAGATGGGTGATAAACTCTTCCAAGAAAAGTGAGGATTGGAATCTTGCATAGAGCGTGTCTTCAGGAGCCTGGGAGCACTGATAAAGCACGTGGCCTAGGGACTAGGAAGGGAATCTCTGTCCTTAAAGGAGTGGGCACCCCCACCTCCAACCACCTCCAGCCCTGATGTGGGTTTATCTCCATGAGGGGCTCATGGAAAGAGAAAAGACTGTGAAGCACAAAATTGTCCCAGTCAGCTGATTTTTTAGAGTTTTTTTTTTTTAAGAAATTAATAAATCCCTTTTGAAATGTCTTTGCTGTCACCCACAGTGTATTAGGTGTCGAATAATACCAGTGAATAAAACCTGATTTCTGCTGTCACTTTAGTCTTCCAGAGAAAGCTGTTTTCCCTCTTAAGGGCCATCTTTGACTTTCTAGAGCAAATGGGTTTTTACTAAAGCCTCAAGCTGTGACTCTATCCTTGACTTAACTCAAGATGTATATTTTATTCTTTTTGAAATCCATCTTGATTCTACAATAATATCTTTCCCAAAAGGAAACAGTCACACGTGTGGCCACGTGTTATGATAGAATGTCCAAGCGAGGTGACTTCTGGCTGTTATTGGTGGTGATGCCCTCAATATTCATGTGACCTCATGAACATAAAACTGTGACTTAAGAACATTCACAGGTTATTAAGTCAGTTTGAAGAATCCAGAAACCAATGCAGATTTTGCAGAAGACAGGAACTGAGGACACTGAGTGAACCAGGTATCACTGTCTATAACCGTGGTGATATGGCCCTGAGAGCCACACAGATAACGTGTTTACCTGTGTTGTGGAATAGACAGTTTTTAAGTAGTAGATTTTGATCTCTGCACCGTGGACCTCAAGGTTTTACAAAAAATCAAAATAGAACTTTTGTGGCTAGAAGGGATCTTAGTGATCATCTAGTTTATCACCGTTCTACCACACTAGGGGAGGGGAAGTCCAACTCTCATTATTTCCTCAAACCAAATGTGAACACTTACAGTTTTAAAACTGTAAATGACATCTCCTTTTCTAGGTATCATGCCATTTTCCTCCCTGCCTCTTCTTTCCTTTAAATACACGATTCTATAGCTGTAAGACATTCCACAAGGTTCCACGCAGTTCTGAAAATACTCAACATTTTCCCATATAGGGGATACCTGATATTTTCACCTTTGACTAGTGTCTTCCAGTGAGCTGAGTCATGGAGTTCCATGAGCTTAGCCAACAGTTTAAGCCTCATCTGAGAATTTAGCAAATTCCACAGACCCCTAAGGCATGGCCTGGCCATTCCTACAGTCATACCCCTTCTTTTAGCTGCCCCATTCCTGGCCTTGGGTGAACTGGAATGTTGCCTTTTGAGTCAATAAAAGTTGAAATTCAGAATTCACGGTTTGAAGTTGTGATTTTTTTTTTTTTTTGAGTTGTCTATCAAAAGAGCTCCTAGACTTAGGTGTTCAGACAGAAAAGTATTTGTTCCTATGGCAAAGTCTCTTTCGACCTTTGCAAATCCCCAGTTTAATCAGCTAGTCATTGACATAATGTATGCAACATGTAAGAATACTCATTCACTTCATTGCCATGCTTGACAGAAAGCACCCTGAGGCATGCTTCAAATGCCAGCGCACCCTGATGAATAAGACAATGAGAATTAAACAACCTTCTGGCCCTTATCCTGCTGAAAAAAGAAAATGAATTTTGTGTTCATTTTGTAGCTTAAAAGTGTTAATTATATACCTGGTTGAGCATGCTAATTTTCTCTTGTTGCCTATTTAGATTTGAGAACAAAAATAGCTTCATCTATATGAGGTAATAAGATTGTGGCTTTCATAACCCAACATGAGGTCTATTGTTGATATTTGGGTAATGCATTCTTTTGTGCTCTTGAACAAGACCAGAAACGTTCCTCTTATTTACCTGCCTTTTTTTTTTTTCTTACAGAAATTTTTTGATCTGGAAAGAGAGAATGCTTGTGCTACAAAAGAACAAAAGAATCACACCTTTCCTAGGTTAAATCGCAACAAGTACATGGTGACAGATGGAGCAGCTTATATTGGTAGGTGTCAGGGCTGTGAGGCTCCTTGGGTGGGGGTCACCCAGGCAGTGGTAGTCCAGCTGTGCTCCACGGTATCCCCCGGTGAGGAGGCAAGGCCTTAGGAACCACTGCTGGTGAATGGGGGAAATGGAGATGAGGAAACAGGACGGTAAGGACAGGGAGCTCATCATTCAAATATCTCTTCCATGGCCTGACTTACATACTAGAAGACATAGAAGATGCCTTTCCATAAATGTTTTACAGAAATTTTCTGGTCCATTTGCCTCATTGTAAGGCAAGGATGAGAATGGCTTATCAAAGGTGAGTCCTGGCACTGGAACGAGCATTGTCATCCCCCTGCCCACAGCACCACAAGCCAGCCTGACATGAGTGATGGGAAGGCAGACAGTGGAGTGGTTCAGTGCCGAAACTCCCAATGCCCAGCCAGTTATCCCATCCCTGCCATCTTCCAAATGTCCTGCTCTGTACAATTTAACTTGAGCTCTTCAAACATCAGTTTTCTCATCTGTAAGATGGGGCTAATAATACTAACTACTTCACTGGGTGAAGTGTAGAAGAGATAAAATGTGCAAAGTACCTAGCACATAGATAATACCCAATTAATGCTAGCTATTATTATTATTAAGGTAATAGACACCCAAGGGCTGAAATCATTCTATACTGGTGTAATTATTAATATATCAAACCTATTCTGATTTTCCATGATATATATGAGTCCATGGTAACCTTTTAACTAGTACCATCACAGACAGTTAAAATGATCTATAAGAAGGTACACAAATCCAAAAACAGCAGTGTAGTGATTACATTGTACAGATGAAGCGGCAGTCTCAAGGCAGAAAGAAACATGTTCATGGAATATAGAAATACAAAATCTGTATCAATTTCTTTTTTTCAAATTCAGTGAGTAAAAAATATACCCTTTCAACTTTGTAAAGCACTTGTTCGCTTGGCAACATCACCAATAGGGAGGGACACTTTTATCATCTGCAGTTTAGAAATGAGGAAACTTGGACCCTAAGACTTAGAAATACAGATGTTAGGTGGAAGGAGCCAGGTCTGGCATCCAGGGCCCCCAGTCATCTCACCCGCTGCCTCCCGCCCCTGCAGACACTGCCACTGGCCACGTGGGGAGCCACTAACTCCCAGGCTCAGTGTGAACATATTCTTTTTCCATTTTCAATATCACATTAGAAGACAGTATTGGAATATTTTAAAGATGTATATCTGGCTGGGCGCGGTGGCTCACGCAGTAATCCCAGCCACTTTGGGAGGCCGAGGCAGGTGGATCACCTGAGTTCAGGAGTTCAAGACCAGCTTGGCCAACATGGTGAAAACCGTCCTTACTAAAAAATACCAAAAAAATTAGCTGGACATGGTGGTGGGTGTCTGTAATCCCAGCTACTTGGGAGGCCAAGGCAGGGAGAATTGCTTGAATCTGGAACACAGAGATTGCAGTGAGCCGAGATCGCACCACTGCACTCCAGCCTGGGTGACAGGGTGGGACTCCTTCTCACAAAAAAAAAATAAAAAAACTAAATAGGCCGGGTACAGTGGCTCACCCTTGTAATCCCAGCACTTTGGGAGGCCAAGGCAGGCAGATCACGAGGTCAGGAGATCGAGACCATCCTGGCTAACATGGTGAAACCCCGTCTCTACTAAAAATACAAAAAATTAGCTGGGCGTGGTAGCGGATGCCTGTAGTCCCAGCTACTTGGGAGGCTGAGGCAGGAGAATGGCATGAACTCAGGAGGTGGATCTTGCAGTGAGCCGAGATGGCGCCACTGCACTCCAGCCTGGGTGACAGAGCGAGACTCCTCTTTCTCAAAACAAACAAACAAACAAACAAACAAAAAGAGAATATTATTTCATTCCTGTTGTCACTCTCAGGACCCAAAATGTGATTATTTTGATTTTTTTCATGTGCACCAGCTTATGGAGAGTAATATGAAATCAGCTGCAAGCGATTAAAAACAACCCCAAAATCACTTAATAAAAAATGGGAACTTTTGGCTTAATCATCAGGGAACCCAGAGATGGTTCAGGTTTTAGGCACGACAGGATTGAGGGACTCAAATCTGGATATTTTACGTGTGGAGTTTACTTAAAGTAAGATATTGTGTGTCCATTCAGCAGTGACTTGTACCTGTATCTAAATGTTCTTTTCTGGGAATTTTTTTAAAAAAGGAGGTGAGGGCTTAAAAATTAAAATTAAAAAAATAAATACCTGAAACCGGGAATTTTTTTAAAATGTACTTTTGATGAATTAAGTGCTTTAGGCAGGGCGCAGTGGCTCACACCTGTAATCCCAGCACTTGGAGAGTCTGAGGTGGGTGGATCACCTGAGGTCAGGAGTTGGAGACCAGCCTGGCCAACATGGTGAAACCTTGTCTGTACTAAAAATACAAAATTAGCCGGGTATCGTAGCACACGCCTGTCCTCCCAGCTACTCGGGAGGCTGAGACAGGAGAATCGCTTGAACCCAGGAGACAGAGGCTGCAGTGAGCCAAGATCCCACCACTGCACTCCAGCCTGGGGGAGACAGAGTGAGACTCCATCTCTAAATAAATAAATAGGCCAGACGCAGTGGCTCACACCTGTAATTCCAGCGCTATGGGAGGCTGATGTGGGTGGATCACGAGGTCAGGAGATAGAGACCATCCTGGTAACACGGTGAAACCCCGTCTCTACTAAAAATACAAAATATTAGCCAGGCGTGGTGGCGGGCACCTGTAGTCCCAGCTACTCAGGAGGCTGAGGCAGGAGGATCGCTTGAACCTGGGAGGCGGAGGTTGCAGTGAGCCAAGATCACACCACTGCACTCCAGCCTGGGCAACAGAGCAAGACTCTGTTCTCAATAAAATAAAATATTAAAAAATAATAAATACATATTTTAGAGTGAGACAAACCTATATTTGAATTCCAGCACTGACACTTACAAGCTGAAAAATGGTAGAAAGTCACATAATCTCTGTAAGCCTCTATTTTCTAATCTGTAAAGTGGGGATAATAGCACCCACCCTTCAGTGGTGCTATGAGGCTTAAACAAGATAGTGTATGAAGAGCTCCTAACACTGTCTCCGATCTATCCGTATCATTAGGAAATATTGATTCCTGGCTCTCTCCTTTCTTCTTCCCTCCATAATACATTTTTAAATGAGTGAATTTTACACATAATATTTTAGCAAAATGTTAATTCCCTAGACTGAAACATAGTTCTAGTATAAAAATACTCAACCCTAGAAGAAAAAAAATCCATCAATAATTTAAATAATTATCAGCATGTTCTGATCTCCTAAGTCATCACTGAGATACTTGTTGAGAACGCAGAGCTGAGAAAAATCCACAGTGGACCTTGCACGGAATCACTGCCCCATTAAGTTTTCACAAGACTTACAGAAGAATCCCCAAACAGTGTCACCTCTCTAATTTTGAAATCTCCAGGGTATATTTGAGTCAATCTCTGCAAACTTGTCTAGAAGATGGTTTGAAGGATTGGAGGGCTGACAAGGGGGTAGTGGGTGGATGGAAGGCACTCAAAAGTCCCCTGAAGGCCCATGCACCTTCCCAGCAAGCTCTCTTGCAACCCCATCATCATGTTCCTCTGGGTGACACTACAGTTCTCCTGGCAACTGGGGCCTCAGCATGCATTTTTGGAAGCTGCAGTGGTAGTCTCAACAAAAAAAGCTGGCTGAAATTGCATCCCAATTAAAAAAATACTGAAGCATGTATGTGATTTTGAAGTCAAGCCAGATGGTCAGGAACTGAAAAGTAGAAGAGCATGATCACAAAGGTGCAGGAATTCCTTTATCGGCCTGTGAAAGCTTTCCAGAGCCATCATTCCTGAGATGAGCCTAATTAAAACTTTTGAGCATCAGTAAAGATGCCAGATCTTGGCTCAATCCATTGAATTTGAAGAAAAAAAAAAAGCTGTATTTCATAGAATAAGCCTTCAAAATCTTGTCACCTCTCTCCATCATTTTCCCCCTGCCCCAGGCTGCCCCCAAAGCATATTTCCATGTATATTTCCTTCAGAAAGAGTTGTCCGCACATGCACGGAGCAGAATTCTCAACGTGGCTGTGTTGCTCCTGACCTCGGGGGGTTGACGTTGTAGTCCAGGGTGAAGCACACAATTCTTAGCACAAACGTTGCTTTTAGGATCAGAGGCAACATGGAGTACAAGTAAAGGGTGGACCCTGGAGTCAGACCTGGCTTTGAACCTCAGCTCTGATATTTTTCTATTCCCGCTTTGGACAAATTGCTTAACCCTTCTGTGCCTTGATTTCCTCATCAATACGAAGGAGTTCGTATTACCACCTCAGAGGACGGCAGTGAAAATTGAAGAAATAATGTAATGAGATGATATATTGACTGCCCTTGTTACAGTGCCTGGCAACAGCTGTGGGGATGAGATTTTAGTGTCATATCCAAAAGCCCTTAAAAGGCATGCAAGACCACAAGAGCCTTTTGCTTACGGAATGAATAGAAGATACTGCCTGGCAAGGGACACCTGAACAACGCTCAACCCACGGGAGCTACTAATCCCCAGTTTGGAGATCCAGTCCTGTATTTACCTGGCACTGAGCATTTGCACCGAACTGCGCCTCTGCGCATAGTCACGTGTCGAAGAGCACACGATCAGGAACGCCACATTGGCTACGGGGGTCTCTGTGCAGAGACACCGACACAGTATTATGTACCACTTGGAGGACAGTTCACTAATTTATATCAGAAAAAAATTCGTCCAAAGCTATGTCTATCATGAAGCCACTGATAGTACCGTTGTGCTGTTTATTGAGGGGGCAGATGATGGGTTGGGATGAGAGGAGAAGGATAAAGCAAAAGGGGGCAGGTCCCTCTCTCTCCTGATATTTGGTTTAGGGACTTGGTGTTCTTAGGGTCTGAGGAATAAACTTTAGGAGTAAAATGAGAGACAAGAAACCACCTTCTATGTTCCCAGGGATGCCAAATGGAAAAGGGACTCGGTATGTTCGAGAGCTCCAGAATACAGAGCAGAGACCAAAATACAAAAGCTGCAAAGGAACAGATACTGGCTGTCTCCACAGATGTGCTTTCTTCCAGCAGCTTCTCCCACAGATGACTGCGGGCCCTTGGGCCAGGAGTGCCCAGGGAGACAGATGATCTCAGCGTCTTAGCGATTTCTGCAGCAAAACCTGAGTTGCTGCAAAGGGACGGAAGGCCAATATCTCCACCTAAAGCCTGCCAGTTCCCTTTATGGAATCAGCTCTTACCCAAAGAAGAGAACAAAACTGGGAGCTTAGATCAGACCTGGCCTGGTGGTAATTTCGAAGATAATTTTGTCCACCTTGACATGGCTAAATATTTTCTAAGGAGAATAATTCCTGGTTTATCATACAGTCTGGCAGACCTGGGTGCACCAGTCATTAGCCATGTGGTGAGACAAATTTATTCACCCCTTTGAGCCTCCCACTCCTCAGCTGTAAAGTGCAAGTAAGTCCCACCAACCATATAAATAATGTATATAAATACCAAGTAGAAGCTGGTTCCGGTGGTTGCACCTGTACTCACAGCTACTTAGGAGGCTGAGGTGGGAGGATCGCTTGAGCTCAAGAGTTCAATGCTATAATGAACTATGGTCAGGTCCCTGCACTCTAGCCTGGGCAACAGAGAGAGATCCTGCCTCTAAAAATAAATAAATCGGGCCCGGCGCAGTGGCTCACGCTTGTAATCCCAGCACTTTAGGAGGCCGAGATGGGTGGATCACTTGAGGTCAGGAGTTCGAGACCAGCCTGGCCAATATGGTGAAACCCCATCTCTACTAAAAATACAAAAAATTAGTGGGGCATTGTGGTGGGCTCCTGTAATCCCACTTACTCAGGAGGCTGAGGCAGAGAATTGCTTGAACCCGGGAGGCAGAGGTTGCAGTGAGCCACGATTGTACCACCGCACTCCAGCCTGGGCGACAGAGCAAGACTGTCTCAAAAAAAAAAAGAAAAAGAAAAAGAATAAAGCTACTCAGCTACAGAGTAGGGCATCCCCAGAAAGCAAGTGGAGGGATGTGGTGTGTTTTTCTTATATAGGAGTCTTGTCTATGTAAAAGCTAAACTAAGCTGTGTCTATGTGTGAGTGAGCTGACAGCATGACAAAATTTATTATTCTATCGATTTAAAGAAAACATTCTTGTGTGTAATGACATTCTAGTGTGTAAGTACATCGAAGCATAACTGTAGCTATCCCGAAAGCACATACTGTTATGGGTATTGGGACATCTGGACTTTCCACTGCTGTAGGACTGTATCCTTTGGGGTATCTTTAGGCTGTTTCCTCAACTGTAAACATCGATGACCATGGCTGTGACTGGCAAGGAACATGCCTTGTTAGTCTCAAGATGGAGCTGAACTGAAAATGGCATTATGCTAGCTCTCCGAGGCTACTGCTTCCCCCACACCTTGAAGATGGACTACACGGGAATGGCATACACATGATTAGTCTCTTCTAGGGCAGATCCCAGGCTTACTCCTTTGTATGAGCTGAATCGTGTCCCTTCAAAATTCATATGTTGAAGTCCTAACCCCCAGTACCTCAGAATGTAACTCTATTGAGAGACAGGATCTTTAGAGAAATCGTCAAGTTAAAATGAGATCATTAGTGTGGCCCCTAATCTAATATGACCAATGTCCTTGTAAAAAGGGGAAATTTGGACAGAGACATGCATAGAGGGAAGATAACATGAAGAGACATAGAAAATGTCACAGAGACGTCGGGCACAGTGGCTCACGCCTGTAATCCCAGCATGCTGGGAGGCTGAGGTGGGAGGACTGCTTGAACCCAGGAGTTCAAGACCAGCCTGAGCAACATAGCAAGACCCTATCTCTATTTAAAAATTAAAAAAAGTAACCAAAAAAATAAATAAATAAAAAGAAAATAGAAAATGTCCATCTACAAGCCATGGAAAAAGGTCTGGAACAGATCCCTCCTCACAGTTCTCAGAAAGAATCAACCCTCCCAACACCTGGATTTTGTCTCCAGAACTGTGAGACAATGCATTTCTGTAGTTTCAGCCACCCAAGTTGTAGAACTTTGCTATGGCAGCCCTAAAAACACGAATACACCACGTAACACGGGCAGTCATACTTGAGAGGCTGTTCTCATAGCATCTGCCCCACTTCCTGGGCCAAGGGGCCAGATCCTGGGTCTGGGAAATGATTTCTAGTCCAATCGAGTGTTTGTTAGGAACTGAGTCTCCTGTGGCTTTAGCGTTTTCTTTGATCTGAAAGCTTCAGGGACTTATAATTAGACTCCCTCATTTGTTCACATGGATTAGATGTTGTCTCTTTGAGAAGGTAGTAATTACTCACAGGATTTTTAAATGAATCCCTATATATTTTAAATGTTGCTGTATTTAGTGTGGCTTGTGAATGTCAATAAGAAATAACATTTACAAGAAAGAACAGCAGATTCCTTGTTTTGAGTTTCCACCGGAGCAAAGCTGAAGAAAATGCCAAAATAATATGCAAATATTAATATGCCATATGTAAGGCTTCTTGGATTTTTTTTTTTTTTTTTGGAGCTGTCAACACAATTCAGCCTCTCCGTTGTTATTCCTGGATGTTGATGATTTTTAATAGAATCCACTCTGAATTTCATTATATTGGGTATGTTCCCAGTGGACTCTAACTCCTCAACATTATTTCTTTGTTTGCAGGAAATTTTGATTGGGTAGGGAATGATTTCACCCAGAATGCTGGCACGGGCCTTGTTATCAACCAGGCAGATGTGAGGAACAACAGAAGCATCATTAAGCAACTTAAAGATGTGTTTGAAAGGGACTGGTATTCACCGTATGCCAAAACCTTACAGCCAACCAAACAGCCAAACTGCTCAAGTCTGTTCAAACTCAAACCCCCCTCCAACAAAACTGCCACAGACGACGCAGGCGGAAAGGATCCCTGGAACGTATAACATGATGAAGAAACTGATAGGACAGCTCCGTATTTCATATTTATACATAAAGGACTTGAGGAGAGAAAAAACACTTTAATATGTCTCTTTTTTTTAGGGAAAAAGCACACTTATAAAAAAAATTCTCTGAATGACACATAATACCTATCTAACAATATCTTAGCGTCATGTACACTAAAATTAAGACTTTTGTATCTGTTACCTCTGACAGAGAATGTCATTCTGGCGTAGAAGTTAGTTTTTACGTTTGCATACAAATTTTAAGACTTTCATTCCTGCTCCTTTCTAGCTTTAGAACTTTTTCTGCTGACCTACCCGGTCAGTTGTTAGGAAGCTTAGCATGAGGTGGGCTCTTTAACAACATTCTGAGAACTGCTGATTTAGAGAGGAAGGTGAGGATTTTGCCTTGGAGAAGAGACTGATAAAACCAAGTGTTTATTCTTGTAAATCATCTCCAAGACCTACACAGTCAGCTAAGCGTGAATAGCTTACATCTCATGCCAGCCTTCAACACCCTTGAAAAATATCCTTTTCTGTCTTGCTCATTTTCTTCTTATACCATAAGTTTTATTTGGTATCATTTTCTCTTCTCACAAAATGTTCCTATTATATAGCATTTTCTGTATTCACCTCAACATTACTTCTAACTATGATAACATCTTTTGAAAACATACACATTTTTTGGAATGGATACTAAGTGGAAATAGCAGACTTTCATTTTCACCTTTCAACTGAATCCTTTTTTCCCCTACCGAATTGGTATTTTTAAAAAAATCACAGTCAGCAATATGTATCCTTTCTCTCAAGCTCAGAAAAATTATGTAGCCACCTGCTAATATCCAGCAAGCTATCAAGTCTGCATTTTGGGAATAAAGTAGTTTTTCACATTTTTGTTCAGTTTATGGTATTATAAAGGAAAGATCTCTATGCGTCAGTGGATTTTAATTTCTTTAGAATCATTATGCTGTTAAGAGTATGCCAGCAAACGTTTATAGAGCTATTTAATAACCTTCTGCTATTTAATATACCAAATGCTTTTCAGAGAAATGCAATTTAAATACTGTGCTTAACATATTTTACTAAGAAACAGAAATATTGAATTATTGTTCTATAATGTAATTGTGTGTTGTTGTTTTATATCTATACAATATATACCCCTGTATTAATGGAGACCATTGCTACACTAGGGAGAGGCACGGCCTCTTCAGAGCCCACAGCAGGTGGCCGGGATGTCCAGTTCCGATGTTGTTCCCGACTCTGTGACTCAAAGCAGAGCCCCTCATTGCTTGGCCTCGGGCTTCTCTTGGTAATGTAGACGGTAATACTCACCTACCTCGCAAGGATGTTGTCACGGTAGGAAATATTTATAACTTGTTTTGAAATCAAAAGAATCTATATAAATGCGAAGCATTATAATATATAATCTTTTTCTTGAAATAAACTTTGTCATATCTTGATAGAATCAACACCAGGTCCTCCCCAAGAATCCACAAAGGAAAACAAATTCACAGCTTCCAGTTGCAAATGTGGATGAAAAGAACACAGCCCCACAGAAACCCTGGTGGAGATCTGGATTGTCAACATTTCAATAGAACATTGCGTGGGGCCGCTTTGGCATGAATAACATCAACACAAAACTAGACATCATGCTAGAGCTGGTTCTTCAGGACCATAATATACATGTATTTTCACAGCAAGGAAACACTCAATTATTCCTTTTCATTTCTGGAGACTTGATTTCTAAATGCCAAAAAAGTGATCGAGGAGCCTATGAATCTTATCCAATGGATTTACTTAATATAGAATGGCTATGTTGGTTATCCAGTGATCACATTGCTTCCGTTCTTGTTATTTGCAAGTATTGCTTCACTAGATATTTAACCAGTTGATCAAGGGAGCTGGAAGGAAGCTGTATTTTTAAGGGTAGCATGTTTTTATGACTAATTGGGTGATTCTCATCAATAATTCCTCATCAATAATAGCAAGCCCCTAAGACTCTAAATATTTACCATATACACAATCCATGTTTGAGTTGGGAGTTATAACTCTGCCAGTTATCCCAATAAAGTAAACATGGCTTTGGTGATGATTTTAAAAAGAAAGCAGGCTGGGTGCGGTGGCTCACGCCTGTCATCCCAGTGCTTTGGGAGGCCAAGGCAGGAGGATTGCTTGAGGCCAAGAGTTTGAGACCAGCCTGGGTAGCATAGCAAGATCTTGCCTCTAAAAAAAAGATAAATAAAGGAAAGAAGGAATCAGAGTAGGAGTGGAGACAAACCTACCAAGTTCACACTCAGACAGACAAAAGCAACCTGAGTTGGTTTTAAAAAGGACATCTAAAGGGAGAAAAAAAAAAAAAAAGAACTAAAACTTGTTAGTTCTCAAGTTGTCCCCTGAAGTATTCATCCACAGCCATGGGACACTCATAGGCTTGGTGTCATGGGGCCCCTTCACTGTCACTATCTGCTGTATGTGCTACGAGAAGAGAAGGTCATCCTTTATGGAATGACCATCATTGCCATTTCCTTTTGAGGCCTGGCAAAATGCTAACACCGGGAGCTGCATCCCAGGCTTTTCTGCCAAGCAGCAGCAGCAGGTGCCTACCAGACACAGCAAGCCCCTAATCAGGGGAGTCTGGGCAGCGGTGGTGACTCCATGGGGCCACACTGTCCTTCTGTGGCAGCCAGAAAAGTGACCCCCATACCAAGAGTGTCAGAAATGGATTCATGTCTCCCAAGAGAACATTTCATTCTGCAGAACTTTCTTTCATTTGGATGCTTTATCTATCCCTCTAGAGATGGCTTTCCTTTCTTTTAGACTTTGTTTCTGTGCTAAACAAACTATCAACCTCCATTCCTCCCACCCCTAAATATCCCAGGAATTACTTTTCAGGAGGAAAAGAATGCAAAACAAAAACACGTTAATTTGACACCCTCTGGTGGATGTCCATGCCAGAAATTATGAGGAGCAGGGTGACTACTCCCCATTAACATTCCTGGATTTATTTCCCAAGAGGCAAAAAGGAAAACAAACACAATTAGAGACTATATTTTAGATTTCAGTACCACTAACACTAACTTAGTGCCTTATTTATCCTCAAGTGTTGATTTTAAACAATGATTTATTCTATGAGAATACTTCTCTCTCCTGTGGAATTCAAGATGACCTTCCGATGGGCCTACCAGTTGAAAACTTTCATTTGAGCATTGACAGTTTTTATGCTGCCTGTTCTCTTCCCAAGCCCCATCACCTTTATCCTCGCCCCCAAATCAAATCATTGCACACACCATCAAAGATCAATACTGTGGGCCTCCACTGCATTGTCACTGGCCACTAGCCTATCAAATAATTGAATCACTGCTTGTCTAACCATTGGAGAGGAAGTGGAAGAGTGAGATGACATCCATGCTTTGTAAACAACAAGCTTTAGGTAGCTGAACCTGACAGAAACAAGGAATGCTGAAAATGTCCCCACTGACTTAAAAGAATGCTGTAAAGAGATGCTTCGCAGACTTCCTAGGTCCTGTGGCACAGAGAATGAAAACTAGCATCTTTAACAAGTCAAAGCCGACAAAGAAACAAAAGGTCTGAGGACACACTTTGCATCTGTGTAACTCTGGGCGCCATTTGGGCCCTCTCTGTGCTACTGTTTGTCTCACGTCTGAGTGGTTCTTAGTGAGAGGGGTCTGATCACATTTTTGGTTGATGTCACCCTTTGAAAAATGTGAGGGGTTTTTTTGAAATGCAGTTAATGGTTTGTTGCAAGTGCCTCGATGAACCTGGGATTGATAGAAGCTCATTTCCCACCAGCCTGTGGCTATACTCAGTGACTCTGATTCATTCTGTTTGTTTTTAGGAACTTTTATTGAACTAAATTCCAAGGGGGGAAAAAAGACCATAAGAATTTCTTGATAAGATCAGATCTAGGGTCTATCTGTCTCAGGAATTCTATCCTACAATTAACTTTCTTTTTTCCATACATATGACCACTGGTGTTTCTGTGTCCAAAATTCATTTCATTATTTTTAACTTTAGGAATGTAAAATGCTGCCATTACTTGCATAGAACAGTCACTTCCTATAATGAAAGATACTTTGTTATTGTTTATTCAAACTCAGTCCTTACAAACAGCCCCATATATTGTGGACAAATGTTTCATTCTTTTATCTTTCTGTACTTGTTCCCAATGAACTGGTGTGCTTTATTATACACCTTTTAAAGGCGAAATTAATATAACTTCCATTTGGCCCAAGATAAATTACATAAATTAACCTATTTTCAAAATTTTCCAATTTTATTTGAATAAGCATCTTTAATTTTCCTTTTATATGTTGTTAACAAAGCTGCTTACCATTTTCACCTTATTGACTTAAATTGACGGAGGCTTTTGAATAGCCCTGACATCAACCCCAGTTCGCAGCCTGTCTTTCTCATTTGAGAGAATTCCCGTCTTTGGCTGAATTATGAAGATGCTGCTTTCTACAGTGATTCAATGGGTATTCCTCAGAAGTTTCTTGAAGATGTAAAAATGAAATTTTCTTATTTTTGACCCATTAGCAGTCTTGTACTTACAGAGTTCTAAAACTTCACTGGTCATTTATGCTTCTTTTGGCAATTTGAAAAAAAAAAAGTTATATTTAATAGACTATTACACATTTTCTTTTGCTATGTACAACTACTAAACTTCTAATTCTGTTACAAAAGGTATCTTGAATTTTTAATGTTCCTTTATGTAAATAGGATAAACTTGTACCTGGACATATCTATATTATTAACCTTAAGATCCCTAAATACATGGGTTTGATAAAGGGTTGAATTTGGAGGAATCATTAAAATTCTCAAACCTTTCTTATAACCAGATGCTCAGTTTTTTCAGAAGTAAATATTAGATGGCTTTTTCATACTGTGAGATGATGCATTTCTTTTTCTCCTCAAGCTGCTCTCAGAAACAAATCAGTCTCTCATCAGTAACCAAGCTGTACTGTGGTAAATTATGAAGAAGGTAGATGCGACTGGTTCAATGGGCCCACTGTTTTGTATATTCACACAAGGAGGCATCTTTGAAACACTATTCCTATCTCTTTCTCTAAAAAAAAAAAAATCATTTCCAATAAATGTTCACTCTGAGTAAATTAACTTTTAGTGAAAAAAAGAAACAATCATAGAGACCCCACTAGATAACCTAGTGTCTGCTCAACAAACCCCTATTGAGGTGTAGAGCGTACCTTAACAGCCATCTCAACCAGCTCCCCCAACGTATAAATTCCCCTCCCATTTGGGCACATAGAAGTTGATAGCCTAGAGTGTCAGGATGGCTGAGTGGTCTGAGTCGCCAGACTCAAGGTGAGAAGGTGAAAACCCACTTGAGCCAAACAATTTGGAGTGCTTCATATGGTTCCTTTCTCAAGACCCACACAGGATAAAATTTTGTTGATTTACTAAAGTAATTTGGATTTGAGGCAGTCTTATCTCTGAAAGGATATGCACAGCATGTAATAAGGTGGGTACTCTTTTCATAAAGAGAATCAATCTGAGGGGCATACTTTTTAAAAAAAAACTATCATTTGAGAGGTTAGCAAAGGCTTAAAAGTGAACTTTGAGTCTGTAATAGTCAATAGTATTCTGATTTTATTGGCAGTTTCTGAATGCTATAATTTTGTGATTTTTTTTAAAAAAAATTGGGCTAACAGTTTGATGACAGTCATGTACAAGGAGTCCAATTAAATCATAGTAAGGGTGAAGATTATTTGTGATTTATTTTTATATGAGAGATAAATTAGTAAGCAGAAAATATCTCTTTTTATGAAGTGGATATCTGACTCTCAAACCCATTCCTTTTGGCTCAGACATTAAAAAATTATTAATTCCCTTATGGACTCTCCTATTCCCCATGGGTGGAAAATTCTGAAAAACAGATGAGACATTCTGCGCCCCTTGCAAGACAAACACAGATGGTTTCTAATTTAGAGTTTTCCCACACAAATGCACAACCGATCTTGGAAATATGACCTCAATTCCCAGGATTAAAAACGTTGAAATTATATGTTACTTTCCAGTATAAATGGAGGATGAAGATCTTTAAAGACAACTCAGAAAATAGGATCCAATAACATTCAAATCAGAGCGTAATCTACAATTTCACTTATTAGTTAAAAGTGAAGATTAGCTGCTGCTTTAAAAGGGGTGAGTTATTAAAGGCAACATCCTAGAAAATGTAATAACAAGAAGGCAACACCATATTTTCAGCAAAGTTATGGTACTGATAAAGCACGTTGAAAATCCTCTGTAGGAAAATGTCATTGAGAAACAAAGGCTGGTTTGTCCCCAGTGATAAAGCTATCTCTTATTCGTATTTCCTAGGTGGATCTATAGTTTTCCTGGTGTCTTGGAGAGACCCTACCTCCACAGCTCCTGCAGGAGCAAAACCATGCTTTCTGCCATGTGAGCTCTCTACACTGGCCACAGCTGATTTGGTACTTGTACCAAAAGTAAATTTACTTTTAGTGAAAAAAAGAAACAATCATAGAGACCCCACTAGAGAACCTAGTGTCTGCTCAGCAAACCCATATTGAGGTGTAGAGCGTACCTTAACAGCCATCTCAGCCAGCTCCCCCAACGTGTAAATTCCCTTCCCAAGTTTCAGTACCTGACCCAAAGAGACTCATTTCCAGGCCAGAGGGTGGCCTAAGGAATGAAAGTGTACCTAGCAGTGGTATTCTTGTTTGATGGTACCTGGCTCAACCAATCACGGCCCTCGTTTAGGGAGTTTGAATACCAGAAAGTAAATGATGAATAGGAAGCGCAGCCAGAATAGACACAGTCACCGTAATGGTGCCTCTGAGAGCAGTGACAGCAGTTACTTCTGCAGTCAAGACAATTTGAGTTCTTGTTGATTCACCATTTCTGCTCTTAGCTTACTGGAGAAATACTTGATTCCTGAACAATGAGTCTGGACTTTGTAGTTCCTGGGTTGCTTTTTTTTTCTTCCTTTCTTATGTATTGACATAAATAAACTCACATTAACTGAAGTAACCTGTGTGTCTGTTCTTTGAAACCTGGAAGGGCCTAACACGATAAAGTGAAAGCTATCCTCATTTTTAAGTAGCTTGGAAGGAAAAGAGGAAAAAAAAAAGAAAACACTGTAGTATACCTTGTTGGGTCAGATGGAGACTCATGTCGGAGATCTCCATGGTGAAGCATGTGGATCCATGCCATAAGGGTTGAATATCAAATCAATAGTAATCAAATGTGTTAGACTCATAAAGTGTGTTTGAAACATTGAGCATGGAAAGTTAGGAAATGACTACACGCTAGACATAGAGATTGTTAGAGCTGGGGAGCGGAATTAGAACTCTAGAAGCCCAGACCCACTATTTTTCTATATGAGGAAAATGAGGTGTAGAATACACAAAGTAGAGACAGATGTGTTATAAATTTAGATAATGTTTTAAAATACACAGTCTAATGATTGACTTAACAAATGCAAAAGTTGCTAATAGTATGCTAAATATTTGGTGTAAGTAGGCAGTTTACAGAAATGTGTAGAAGACACAAGTGAAATCACTCCTAGGAGGTCTGACGAAGGAAGGTGGGTCTATTGAAATGTCATGGGAGGAAATGGAGGAAGTGGGGGTAGTATCAAGACACATTTATCCTGCATGGCTTCCAGCTCAATTTAGGTAGAGATTAGTAATATCAGAAGGTCTAGAGTTAGATGATTTTTAAGATTATTTATTTGTTTACTTTGGTGGTGGTGTGTTAGATATTTTGTTTCACATTTAGCCTATGGTGGACACTCACTCAAAAAGAATGCCATAAGCTACCATTTAGCATATGGGTTGAAAACAAAATTCTGTATTTTGGAGTTTGTCACTCAGCTAGTTAGTTTGTAGTTATTTATATAAAAAGGATGCAAGAGCTAGAACATTTAAGGAGTCTAAGGTCTGCAGACAGTGATATATTGCTGAATTGTTCCTGTGGTCATGCAATCTGGGGAGCCTAGTTATGTTATGCCAGAGTGCGATTGTCAACTGCGTGTGTCAAGTTGACTAGGCTACTGTCCCCCGTTATTCAATAACACACGAACTAAGCCAGGTGTTGCTGTGAAGGCTTTCTGTGGATGTCATTAAAGTCTATAATCAGATTTTTTCACTAAGAAAGATTTTCCTCGATAATCTTAAGTGGGCCTCAAAAGGTCTTAAGAGCAGAACTGAGGCTTCCCTGAAGAAGAAATTACACTTGTGGACTACAGCATCAGCTCCTGCCTGAGTTCCAGCTTACCCTTCCTGGTGAGCTGCCAATGGATTTTGGACTTGCCTAGCAACCCCCACAATCACGTAAGCAAATTCCTTTCAATAAATCAGTTTCTCTCTGTGTGTGTGTTTGTGTGTGTGTGTGTGTGTACACTGGTTCTATTTCTATGGTAGAATTCTGATACGAATAGTAATAAATAATCCCCAAATCTTAGTGGTTTAAAACCACAAAGGATTTTGTTGTTGTTGTTCACACTACATATTCATCATGGGTCAGCAGGGGTGCTCAGCTCATCTTGGCCATTTAAAGACCCAGGTTGACAGAGCAAATGTTGCTGGTCACCATGCCAGAGGGAAAAGAGATTGCTGGAGGGTCTTACATGAACTGTTAAATTCTCTGACCAGGAAGTAATACATGTCACTTCTGTTTACAACACAATGGCCAGAGCTAGTCAGATCATTTTACCTAGCCTAACGTTAAGAAATACAGTCCCACCAGCATTTCTGGAATGGTGGAGAAACCAACGTATTTAGTGTATAGTATTAATGACTAACACAGTTAATTTCAAAAACACAAACTTATCAATGAGCTTCTCATTTAGAATAAAGACAAATTCATGAGGACAAAAAGTAAGAAATGTTTAAGAATGATTAGGAATATAAGACTTCTAAGATCAAAGTGACTCACTGAAGAAGAATGAATAAATGTAACAGTTCCCTAACCTTTGTTGTTAGTAGCATTAAAAGAAAAAAAAAATGCCAAGCTCTGGAAATTTACTGAGATGTCAACCAGCTGACTTAATGCTTAAGCAAGTACAAAAATAGTCATCAATGTAAGTTCAGATAACTTTCTTTAAGGTGGCCCTGGGTTCCAGGTATCTAGATAGGTGGGATTCAGTGCCTATCAACCTCTAAAATAACAGATAAATAAGAACATTACCAAAGAGGAATGTTCTCAACTGAGCTTTGTAGGTTTATTGAAAGTCTTTCTACACAAGGAACCTCAGTTTGCCTTTGACTTTCATAAACTCATCTTTTAATGTATGGTATTTCTCTTTACTATGTAGGTTTCCTGGTCATGAATCTTTATTACCAATTTATCTTAAAATTATATCCCTGGAAGCAGAAGAGCTTTTTAACAAGATGTCATATATTCTCTAAAAAACTTATCTTTCACTTTCATGCATGCTGGTTTTAAGAATCAAACATATAACAAATAATATTGTGTTTCATGTGTGAAATGACATACAGGGGAAAACCATTCTATGTAACATTGATCGAACTCCAATTCTGTGCAATCCTGGAGTTGTTGTTTTGGAACAGACAATAATGAATGAGACCTGCCCCTGTCCTCAAGGGGCATCTGGTATGAAAAGCAAACCCGAACATGACTATGCAGTTTGAGTAAATAATATTCTAGCATTTGCCTGCCACCGTGTCCTGACCAATCTCATCAGTAGAAGTGTGGTTTAAAGCAATTTAGTGCAGATAAATGTTTCCCCAGAGACCGAGTAGAGGATGGGACGGTCAGGAATAATGCAATGTATCAAAACCAGTTGGCCCACTCACTACAGGGGCACACACTTCTTTATGAACCCAGCTAGGTTGTCCCCCAAAACCATCTCACTTGCCACCATTGTCATGAGCTGTGCGTATCAAGGGTTAGGTAGTGGGAGCAGTCCATCGTAGACTGCAGGCAATAGGAGCACATTTTATGGTGAGAATTTTAAAAACAGTAAAATCACTAAAAGTCATCCACTTCTTACTATCACCATCTACCAGCAGTTCTAAACAACGTCAGTGATAAAATACCCCTCAGGGAAAAAATTTTTGTTGGTCTGTGTATTAACCAATTGACTCCACACAGAGAAGACAGCTCTCATTGCCTTGCCCTTGGCATACTATCACGCACACGTGACAGTTTTCAGTTTCTGGAAAGGGTGAAAAAAAATTACATTATTTACCAGAAATCCCAAGGAGAGGCTGGGTGTACTGGCTCACACCTGTAATCCCAGCACTTTGGGAGGCCTAGGCAGGTAGATCACCAGAGGTCAGGAGTTCGAGACCAGCCTGGCCAACATGGCGAAACCCTGACTCTATTAAAAATACAAAAAAATTAGCCAGGCGTGGTGGAGGGTATCTGTAAATCCCAGCTACTTGGGAGGCTGAGGCAAGAGAATTGTTTGAACCCAGGAGAAGGAGGTTGCAGTGATCTGAGATCATGCCATTGTACTGCAGCCTGGGAGACAGAGAGAGACCCTGTCTCAAAAAAAAAAAAAAAAACAAACAAACAAAAACAAAGAAAGAAAAGAAAAGAAAAAGAATGCACTGATTTAACAAATATTTAATAATCATATATTGTATTTCAAGTTCTGTGCTAAGTCCTGGGCACATCAAGATGAATAAGACAGCCCCTCCTCTCAGGGACCTCAGAGTTTAGGGAAAAAGGAAAGAAAAAAAGTGGAATGCTATGTTAAAAATTTAAATAATATTTCCCTTCCTACAATGATGAAGTAGGTAATGTCAATCAATCCATTTGCTAAAAACAACTAGGAAAGCTGGGTGAACGTTTTAACCCTACATTTGTTTGAATGCATCAGAGATACACCAAGGTAGGGAGGAAAATTGCATGGTCAAGATCAGAGAGATGCGCATTGAGAGGTTGAGAGGTGAGTCAAAAATTTGCAGCCAAGGGCCGGGCACAGTGGCTCATGCCTGTAATCCCAGCACTTTGGGAGGCTGAGGTGGGCAGATCATTGGGTCAGGAGTTCAAGATGAGCCTGGCCAACATGGTGAAACCCCATCTCTACTAAAAATACAAAAAAATTGAGTCAGGTGTGGTGGCACATGCCTGTAATCCCAGCTACTTGGGAAGCTGAGGCAGGAGAATTGCTTGAACCCAGGAGGCAGAGGTTGCAGTGAGCTGAGATCGCACCATTGCACTCCAGCCTGGGCAACAGAGCAAGAGTCCATCTCAAGCTAAAAAAAAAAAAAAAAAATGCAGCCACTTTTCCTTAGAGCTATCTACTGATTTCAGAAGCACAAATGCTAAGCAGAGCTTTCAACAGATGCAAGGGGTTGGAAATACAATATTGGAAATCAGACCACTAGGGAAGATGGGTCCTTATAAGACCCGAGGCTTTGGATTGGGATTCTGAAGGCTAATACATGAGAAGTACAGATGATTAAGAAATAGAGAAGCCCTATCAGAAAACTTCAAATCACCTGTATCTCCTCTTGAATTAAGATGATGTGGGGTAAGGCCAGGTGCAGTAGCTTATGCTTGTAATCCTCACACTTTGGTAGGCAAAGGTGGGAGGATTGCTTGAGGCCAGGAGTTTGAGACGAGCCTGGTCAACATAGTGAGACACCGTCTCTACAAAAATAAAAATTAAAAAATTGGCTGAGTAGGTGTGGTGACACACACCTGCAGTCCTAGCTACTTGGGAGGCTGGAGCAGGAGGATCGCTTGAGCCCAGGAGTTTGAGGCTGCAGTGAGCTATGAACACACCACTGCACTCCAGCCTGGGTGACAAACAATAAAAGATGACACGGGCTTAGCCATCTGCAAGAAGCAAACAAATCTTCTGAGGGACTATAACGTTCAAATGATCATATTATACCCCACATTTTTTGAATACACTGTTTGGTACTCAGTGAAAAGAACCTATTTAATACAAAAATTAACTCAAGATGGATTGAAGACTTACATAAAACTATAAAACCCAAAACTATAAAAACCCTAGAAGACAAATCTAGGCAATACCATTCAGGACGTAGGCATGTGCAAGGATTTCATGACAAAAATGCTAAAAACAATTGCAACAAAACCCAAAATTGATAAATGGGATCTAATTAAGCTAAAAACATCTGCACAGCAAAAGAAACTATCATCAGAGTGAACATACAACCTACAAAATGGAAGAAAATTTTTGCAAACTTGGCATCTGACAAAGATCTAATATCTAGCATCTTTAAGGAACTTAAATTTACAAGAAAAAAAAACAACCACCACCATTAAAAAGTGGGCAAAGGACATGAACCAACACTTCTCAAAAGAAGATATTCATGTGGCCAACAAGCATATGAAAAAAAGCTCATCATCACTGGTCATTAGAGAAATGCAAATCAAAACCACAGTGAGATATCATCTCACACCAGTCAGAATGGCAATTATTAAAAAGTCAGGAAACAATAGGTGAGTAGCTGGGATTACAGATGCCTGCCACCACTCTCAGCTAATTTTTGTATTTTTAGTAGAGACAGGGTTTCACCATGTTGGCCAGGCTGATTTTGAACTCCTGACCTCAAGTGATCCCCCCCCACCTCGGCCTCCCAAAGTGCTGGGATTATAAGCATGAGCCACCGTGCTTGGCCTGAAAAAATTTTTTAGCACCTCAAAATTGTAAAGAATACATGGGTGACTAAGATGCAAGAAATGAAATATGAGTGTTTTGGAAAAGAAAATGGGTGAGGACCATCCAAGCTGCAGAAGGTGTGAAACAAATGGATGTAGGGATGACTGAGCCAAATCTCAGGCCACATGTTTTTCATTTAGTTATAAGCTAGCTTTCAACCAGGCTATACTTATTTTTATTTATTCATTTATTTATTTTCTCTTGCTATATAGACTATAGGAATATGCTTGTTTTTAAATAAAAACACTGACCATACCTGGGCCACTCTTTTTATTCTTTTGTAAGAGTCAACAATAAAAAGTCCTAAGTCAAAAAATCAGCCTTCAATATAGACAGCAGGTTTGGAATATTATTTTTACCCCAGCAGTTATCCCTTCTCCTGCCTGATAAAGTAGCTGAGCTGTGAAGTTTCTCAGTGGCACTTACACAGACATGACTGCAATTAGAAAACATGAACTTGAGTTGACATTTTTGAAAACGAATATACAGAGTAGTGAGATGTTTCTTGGTTCCAGAAGGTAAATCTTGAGTGTCAGCATTTGGTTCCTAGAACTTACATGGAAAAATCCCTTTCTGGAAAAACTATAGATCCTGATTAAGAGTCTTTAGAGGAATCAGTAACTATCTCACAACATCACCCTCCTTGTCTTCCCTTCCATCCTGAGTAGGGGGTGGTGTCAGGTGAAACCCTGACCGCACTCTCCACGGGGAGAGGCGCCACAGAGACAGAGACAGTCATAGATTGCTGTGTCCCCAGCACTGAACACAACGGGGGGCTCATACTAGGCATATCATCAACAGTTAATGAATGAATGAATGAATGAGGTTAACGTGTTGCCCTTACGGCCATTTTCTGATGTGCAAATGGAAAGGACATGCCTTTACATATGAATTGTCCACACATGAAGCTGCCCTTTCAGCCATGATGTGGTTTTGGCTAACCCATTTACGTGCACTAGGACCGATCCTTGCAGGATTTTACAGATTCCTGATCAGCTGAGGTTTGAAACCACAAAGCTGTGCCACTGCACACACTCTTCTAGATGAAACCTCCTGAGGGGACACAGGCAGTTTCTACCCCAGCATGTGATGCCTGCAGAGTTTCCTGGTTCTCCTGGCTTAGCCTCAGTGGATGTTGTTGAAATCAGTTGAATTTAGGGACTAGAAAGACCAGCTGGCTGCCACATCTGGGTTGACACCAAGGTTTGGATCCCATTTTTCGGGACACCTTGCAGTGATCAGGCTTAAGGAAGATTCACCCAGAATAACCAAACTCAAGTTATTAATGTATAAGCTAAACTACCAACTCATTTACAATGAGAAATTCGACTTCCGACATGAGCCCATCTGTGTATTCTCTCTTCATAGGGAAGGCTACCTGGAAAGTCTGGAAGAATCATAAGCTTGCTTGGTAAGTGTGGAAATCCAAGTCAAGGGAGTCATGCGGACATAGGAACATGCCTGCCAAGGAATCCAAGCACCCTACTGACTGGCTGGAGTTGTTTCCTGCTCTTGAGTGGTGGCATAAATATGCTTACAAGGTCTTGCTCATTGGGCTTCTCTTTTATTTCCACTCCCTTTTTCCAGGTAGGACTTTGGTTATAGAGTTGAGCGAGGCTATTTTTCTGAACTTTAGGCAGTTCAAATCAAGGTGCGTAGAGAGAATCCTCCTCCTCCATCCCCTCTTTGTAACCCCTAAATTAAGAAGGACGTAGGCAAACGTGGTGGCATGCACCTGTCATCCCAGCTACTCAAGACGCTGAGGCTGGAGGGTCACTTGAGCACATGAGTTGAAGGTTGTAGTACACTATGAGTATGCCTGTGATGACACTGCCCTCCAGCCCAGGCAACAATAGTGAGACTCCATTTCTAAAGTAAAAAAGAATGTTGCTTCAGAGTGTTGACCTAAAGCAAGGTCTCCTCTGAAAAGTGAGTACGGAACATGTTGTTTCTTCTTTCCCATAATATCCTCTCTAAATCCTGTGGTGTAAACCCCTAGGCCTGGGTTGAGTATAAAGATTGAAAGTGTGCCAGGACTATCACTGGTCATTAGAGAAATGCAAATCAAAACCACAGTGGGATACCATCTCACGCCAGTTAGAATGGCAATCATTAAAAACAGGAGACAACAGAGGCTGACGAGGATGTGGAGAATAGGAACAGCTTTTCTGGTTGTTGGTGGGAGTGTAAATTAGTTTGACCCCCCTTAACTACCTCTTCCATCCACTACTTTGTTCCTACTTTCACAATGGTGGGACCACCCTTCCAACCCGCTAATCACCCACACCAGAAATCTGTGAGTTACCATTGTCTCCCCATCACCCATTAGGCAACAAGTAATTTTTACTGCTCCCTCTAAATTATTTCCAAAGATATTCATCCTGTACACCCCCAGTGCTTTTGTGTAGCACCTCTCATGCCTATCATCTTTTCTTCTGGTTTCTGAAACAATCTTCTTGCCTCCCATATTGCCTACATCCAAGACAACTCAAGAGCTCTTCCCAACATACTCATTTTACCACAGACTGACAGCTCTAAACAAATTTTGCTGCCCCAATTTTTGGCAGGATAAATTCTCATTTCCTTAGCCTGACACATCAGGAGTTTAGATCTAGTCTCAGCTCCCCTCCCACTCATCCTGTTCCTTCTCCAGAGGCCTCCCATACTGCACACACCCCTAGCCTCTATAGCTACTTGTTCTTCCCTGGATCTTTCTCCCTTTCATAAATTTCCATGCTGTTTCCTCAGCTGAAGTCCCCTTTCACTGTGGCTGCTGGCCAATGCCTACCTGTCTTTAGAACTTGTCCCAGACATACACTCCTCTGCCTTGACTGCCTTCCACATTCTTCGTGCTGGGTCTGGAGCTCTCACACGCTGGGTCTGGATTCCACAGTCCTAACTTTTACCACCTGGCTCACTATAACATCATGAGTGGTATGCTTGAGGGCCCCAGCTGACTGGGGGGTCTTGGAAAGCAGCACTGTCTTATCCCTGCTTGCCCAAAGCTCAATAAATATTGTGAAATAAATTAATAAATAAATATGCCCGGTGCGGTGGCTCACGCCTGTAATTCCAGCACTTTGGGAGTCCAAGGCGGGCAGATCATGAGGTCAGGAGATCGAGACCATCCTGGCTAACACGGTGAAACCCCGTCTACTAAAAATACAAAAAATTAGCCAGGCATGGTGGCGGACGCCTGTAGTCCCAGCTACTCAGGAGACTGAGGCAGGAGAATGGCGTGAACCCGGGAGGTGGAGTTTGCAGTGAGCTGAGATTGCGCCACTGCACTCCAGCCTGGGTGACAGAGCGAGACTCTGTCTCAAAAAAATAAAAAATAAATAAATAAATAAATAATTTTAAAAAGTGCCCATTATAGTGAAAGCTATTCTAGAACTATGGTATTAGAGAAATACAGATTTGAGTATTAGTTCTGCCACTTATTAGCTGTGTGACCTTGGGTATATTAATCTCTCAGAACCTCTCTTTCTTCACCTGAAACAAAGGCATCATAGGAGATTCATTAGAGGCTTAACTTTGTCCAGCTTCAGTCGTGCACCTGAAAGGTCTTAGGACACAGTGTCGCTTGTGTGGTGCAACCAGGCCTCCCTTAGACCACACACTAGTGTCACCGTGACGGCATGGCAATAGTCTTAAATTTCCTTCATGATTATTCTTTAATTTGTTTTTGAGATGGGGTCTCACTCTGTCACCCAGGCTGGAGTGCGGTGGAGCAGTCATGGCTCACCACAGTCCTAAACTCCTGGCCTCAAGTTATCCTCCCGCCTCAGCCTGCCAAGACCTTTACAATTATTCATAAATAGTGTCTTGGTGACATCCACAAATGGAAAGTCACACATTCTGTGATCAGTTTTACTACTCTCTTTTCCAGCAGATAATTTATTTCCAAATAATTGCTACTCACTTCACGTTGGCCTCCAAATTGATTGACTAAAAGTATGATCTTCACTGGGAGACAGATTCGGTTTTGAACATCGTTTTCACAAACATACATAAAGGCAGGTTGTTAGTCTCAGCTCCTGTAGCAAGGGCTGTGGACAGGCCTTCTCCCAACCTTCAGGGCCCTATCACTGACAGAATCCCTGGTGTCATCCGTCACCTGAAATCTACAATCCAAGTGCTTGAAATGTGGCGACAGCTCCTGTCCTCCTCCTCTCAGGATGCTGATGGTCACTGCAGAGCAACGTCCATAAACACTGCCTTATTCCCCATCCTGGTCGCTTTTTCCCCTTTTCATGCCCTGCTCTCCTTTCCTTCAGATGAAAGTGGGGTGTAGGGGGACTAGGGACATGTGCAGAGAGAAGGAGACTCTCTGGCCTCTTTGCTGTCTTTTGTCCCCTTCCCTCTTGCTTCTGTCCAACTCAAATAAGGCTCAGGAAAACCAAGAATGCGAATCCTCATAGGCCACTTAAGTGTGATCCAGCAAATGTTAGGATACCAGACGCACTGGTAGAATGGGTCTAAGTTAAGAAGCATGGAGCCAAACGTGGTGGCATGCGCCTGTAGTCCCAGCTACTTAGGAGGCTGAGGCTGGAGGGTCACTTGAGCCCAGGGGTTGAAGGTTGTAGTGCACTATGAATATGCCCTTGTTGACTGTTCTCACCACATAGTTGCTGGTTTCTTCCAGAATGAGTGGCTTAGGAAAAAGCAAAGCATAAGTGGCAAAATCTTTTATGACCGAGACTCAGAAGTCATACATGGTCATTTCCAACACATTCTATTCACCAGAAAGGATGATTAAGCTGGATATACCTTCAAGAAGAAGAGCATTAGGGTCTATGAAAGGACTTCAGTAAGTTTGTGAAATATGAAAATAAAACACAAAAATATAGAAACTTTATTTCTCAACATAAGCTTCAAGTTCAAGACACTGTTATAAGCAATAATACAGGTCCTACAAAAACTAAGGTCCTAGGAATTTAACCATGTCAAGACAGTCTTTTTTACATTATTAACTGAAGAAAAATGGGTGTCCTTTCAAGTTTTTTAAAAATCAGGAACGAAAAAGAAGTTAGTGGCAGCCAAATCAGGGCTAAAAGGTGGATGCCTAATAATTTCCCATTGAAACTCCAGCAAAACTTTTTTTTTTTTTTTTTTTTGAGACAGAGTCTCGCTCTGCCAGGCTGGAGTGCAGTGGTGCCATCTCAGCTCACTGCAACCTCCACTGCCTCCCTCGTTCAAGCGATTCTCCTGCCTCAGCCTCCCAAGTAGCTGGGACTACACGTGCCCGCCACCACACCCAGCTAATTTTTTGTATTTTTAGTAGAGATGGGGTTTCACCATGTTAGCCAGGATGGTCTCGATCTCCTGACCTCACGATCCACCCGCCTCGGCCTCCAAAAGTGCTGGGATTACAGGCATGAGCCACTGCACCCGGCCAAAATTGTCTTTTTTTTGATGAGAAAAATGAGGAGGAACATTGCTGTGGTGGAGAAGAATTCTCTGGTGAAGTTTCCTGGAAGTTTTTCTTCTAAAGCTTTGGCTAACTTTCTCAAAATACTCTCATAATAGCATATGTTACTGGGTTTTTTTTTGTTTTTGGCCCTCTAGAAAGTCAACAAGCAAAATGCCTTGAGCATCCTAAGACACTGTTGCTATGAGCTTTGTTCTAGACCAGTCACTTTTTGCTGTGACTGGACCACTTTCACCTCTTGGTAGCCATTGCTTTGACTGTGTTTTGTCTTGAAGATTTCACTGGAACAGCTGTGTTTGACCTCCTCTTAAAATTATTTGAAGAAATGCTTCAGGATCTTGATTCCACTTATGTAAAATTTCAGTTGAAAGCTCTGCTCTTGTCTGCAGCTGATCTGGGAACAAGAGTTTTCGAATCTATTGAGTGGAAAATTTTTCAAAATTGTGTAAATTTAACCAATTGAGATGGCGATGGTGTTGGCTGTTTATGCTGTTGTCATTCCTAAAGCAGGGCATGAACAAGATTAATTTTTTTTTCCAGCGAATTAATGTGAATTGTCTGCCACTGCAGGTTTTATCTTCAATACCTTATTATCCCTTCTTCAGATGAGTTACTCATTTGTAAACTTGCAAATGTTGGGGGGCATTGTCCTCATAAACTTGTCACAAAGAATCAGTGATTTTACTATTCTTTCACCCCAAACCGCCATAAATTTGATGTTTATTCTAGCTTTAATTTTAGCAGAATTCATGTTCCTCTAATGGGACCTCTTTTCAAATTGGTGTTTTAGTTTTCTTATTATAATTCCTCAAATTAGATCCTGTTCAGAACAAGTTAGTACAGTGCAAAATATTTTTGAAATCTATGCAAAAATATGCATTTCCCATGTACTTTTTGAAGATCCCTCATAGTTTAAGTTTCAAATAATTTTTGAACATATTTTTAAACTACCACAAGAAAATTATCTATAGCACTGAATTTCAGATTTATGAACTTTGTGATAAATATAATAACCAATGGAAATACCAGAGGGGCAGCTTAGCTACTGAAATAGAACTGGAGTTAAATGATTGTAGAGATATCAGTAAAGACCTGCAGGCATTGAAAAGCACTTAAAAATTTAGAAATAAAAGAACAGGATTATATGTACCATTTAAGAGGAGGAAGAAGAGAGAAGTGATATCAGAAAAAAAAAAAAAAGAACACAGAGAAGGACCAATAATAGCAAATGTTATGTAAAACTTAAGGACAGTGAAGCCATTTCTGTTCTCCACAGGAGCACTGACATTTCCTTGTCAACAGTATCACTGAAATGCCTGCTTCCATTTCCAACGTCCTGTCTTTGTGAAACAGGGTTTTTTGCAGTGACAGCAACCAAAACAAGATTAGGGAATAGATTGGACATAAACACCACATTTTGGGTGTTACTGTCTCCCATTACCGCCTGATGGAACGGTCTACTTGCAGGAAAACAAGCTCAGGGCTCTGACTGATTCTACATTATAGTGAGTTGTATAATTATTTCATTATATATTACAATGCAATAATAATAGAAATAAAGTATGCAATAAATGTAATGTACTTGAATCATCCTGAAACCATCCCCCTGCCCAGTCCATGGAAAAGTTGTCTTCCGTGAAACCAGTCCCTGATGCCGAGAAGATTGGGGACTGCTGCAATATAGGAATAACAATATAAAGAGAGGAAAACATGAAATTTATCACATCTTTAATAATATACGCTCTGAGAGCATACAGAATACACTAATTACATTCATTCATTTAAGTATCAACCAATACCTACAAACCACATACAAATGCCTGGAATTGTTTTAGGAGAACAGTGAACAAAAGAGCAAGAGAGACAGCAAATTAAAAATATACATTATGATTATCACAGCAAGACCCCATCTCTATAAAAAAAAAAAGCTACACACACACACCAGGTAGTAATGAGTACTAAGAAAAAAAAACAAAGAAGAGTTAGAGGAGAAAGAGACAGATAAGTTAATTCATGCAGAACGATCAAGGAAGTTTTTCTGCAATTATAGTAGTTACCATTGCAGGTTTTAGAATCAGACAGACGCCAGTTTTAATCCTGGCTCCGCGTCTTATAGCTGAGTGTCCCATGGACAATTTATTGCACTATAAAATCTCAGTTTTCTAACTTCTAAATGTTTATTACATTATTAGAAATAAAAGCACATGAACAAACATAAACATACATAAAGAATCAAGGACAGAAAAATGATGAGACTATAGAATGAATCAAGAATGGTTATGAAAATGAAGACAATAAAACTGCCAAACTTATTAGATAATTCTGAAGATTAGAAGATAAATATGCATAAAAAGTTTAGCATGACATGTGGCATGTAGTTAGCCCATGGTAACTACAATTATTATCCTCATATTACTAAGGGAAAATATGTATCATACTTGGGCATTTAAAAAGCTGTGAGACATAATTTTTCAAATTATGCAAACACATAAAGATTCAATTTTATGTTACATTAAATACTTCCACCTGTAACATTTTTAAAAGAGATTCCTTGAAAGCATATGTCAAGAATTGCATGTAATGCTTTCTGCTTCTTAACCAAAGTTTAGAGGAACTTAACATTGAATCAAACTCAAAATGTAGTTATATTAAAGAAACTATTTAAAGCAAGAATAAGCACAAGAGCTTTAACTTCTTCAAAGCTGCTTAAGCATTTCAACTAAAAACTCATTTGTCTTTCAAATACACAGGATTCTGTTTAGAAAAATTTTAACTAGAAAAAGCTGGAAGTCTAAAGTAAAAAGTGCAGAAGGCCATAAAAATTTTGTACAGCTTTTAACTGAGAAGTCAACTGCGGGGTGGGGGGAACATTCTCTGAAGTTTGCTTTTATAACGTTAAAGACTTATTTTTTTATTACCAGCAACACAGGGTGACTCATTCAGGTTGAATCTTGAAGGTACAATTTAACTTAATTTTAAGTTTTGGCTAATTTTTAAGCATTTCTCAGTCACCTACAACGATTTCATCTCAGAAACCCAAATCTCAATTTCATTTAGACATTTGGAATATTAAAAGGTTAAATGCTTCAAAATAATATTTATTTTGAACGTAGAGGCTTACGTATGTGGACCAAGAATCTCCATGTATTACAAAGTTTGTGAGAACATAACAAATGATATACACATTTAATTCTGAAATAAAAACTTACAACGAATGAAATTGTAACAAATCAGGAAAATTCTGTAAGCTACACATTTTAGGTCTAAAAATACAGGTATTAAACACTCAAGGATGGGTCAAAGAAATCACAAGAGAAAATAGAAAATATCTAGAGACAAAATAAAAATATGAAGTGCCAAAAGTTAAGAGATACATCAAAAGCAGTAGTATAAGAAAAATTTATAGCTATAAATGATTAAAAAATAAGCTATCAAATCAATAACTTAACTTTACACCTAAGGAACTAAAAACAGAGGGGAAAAGAGAGAACAACTAAAAGCTAGCACAAGAAAAAAATGATAAAGATAGCAGTGGAAATAAGTGAAATAAGAGACTAGAAAAACGGTATAAAAAAACGAATTTGTTCTCTGAAAAAGATCAACAAAACTGACAAACCTTTAACTAGATTGACAAAAAAGGAGGATACTCAAATTACTAACTTGAAAATAAAATGGGTACATTACTACTAAATTTACAGAGTAAAAAAGGGATGTAAGAGAGTACCATAAGGAACTGTACACCAAAAAAAATGAATAACCTAAATAAAAATGAACAAATTCCTAGAAACAAAACACCTACTAAGACTGAATCAGAAAACCTGAATAAACCTATTGAGCAAGGAGAGTCAGCAAGAAGATGGCATCAGTAATCAAAAACCCAGCAACTAAGAAAAGCCCTGGACCAGATGGCTTCACTGTTGAATTCTACCCGATGTTTAAAGCAGAATTAACACCAGTTTTCCTCAAACTCCTTCAAACGTTGAAGAGGGGGTAACATTTTTTAACTTATTCTATAAAGTCAGTACTCTGACACCAAGCCAGACAAAGACACCGTAAGAAAACTACAAACAAACATCCCTTACAAATGCTGATGCAAAAATCCTCAAAAAGATACCAGCAATTCAAATTTAGCAGTACATTAAAAGGATTATACACCATGAATGAGTATAATTGACTCCTGAAATAAAAGTACACTCCAACACATGAAAATCAGTGTAATATCACATTAACATAAAGAAGAAAAAAACCTGTGATCATCTTAAAGAAAAAGCACTTGTCAAAATTTAACCCACATTCATGATAAAAGATATTTAATAAACTATAAAAAGAAAGAAAACACCTTAACATAATATGTTACATTAAAAAAAAAAAAAAAAAGACAGCTAACATTATGGTGAAAGACTGAAAGCTTTTACCCTAAGACCTAAAACAAGGATGCCTGCTTTTACCACTTCTATTTAACATAGTACTGAAGGTTCCAGTTAGTTATAAAGATAAGGCAAGTAAAAGAATAAAAGATATTCCAATTTTTAAAAAAGTAAAATTATCTGTTTGCAGATGACATAATCTTATATATTAAAAATCTTGGCCGGGTGTGGTGGCTCACGCCTGTAACCCCAGCACTTTGGGAGGCCGAGGTGGGTGGATCATGAGGTCAGGAGTTTCAGACCAGCCTGGTCAACATGATGAAACCCTGTCTCTACTGAAAATACAAAAAATAGCTGCGCATGGTGGCAGGCACCTGTAATCCTAGCTACTCGGGAGGCCAAGGCAAGAGAATCATTTGAACCCAGGAAGTGGAGGTTACAGTAAGCCGAGATCACACCACTGCTCTCCAGCCTGGGTAACAGGGCGAGACTCCATCTCAAAAACAAAAAAAAAAGCGAAAAAAAAAAGACTTACAGTTTCTATGAAATGAACTGTCAGATGCAATAAACAAAATTCAGCAAAGCTGTGGGATACAAAATCAATATACAAAAATTAGTTGTATTTCTATAAACTATCTGAAGAAGAAATCAAGACAACTGTATCATTTATGACAGCATCAAAAGAATAAAACACTTAGAAACCAACTTAACCAAGGAAATGAAAAACCTGTACAGTGAAAACTATAAACATTGCAGAAAGATATTAAAGAGGACACAAATAAATGAAAAGACATCATGTGTTTATGGACTGAAGACAAAACCTTGGCAAGATGCCATTGTTCTCTATAGTCATCTACGGATTCAATAAAATCCCAATATTTGCAAAAATAGAAAAACCTATTCTAAAATACAGATGAAATCTCAAAAAAACCCACGTAGCCAAATCAATCTTAAAAATGAACAGTTAGAGGACTAAGACCTCCTGGTTTCAAACTTACTGCAATGCTTCAGTACCCAAAACAATATCATACCAGCATAGAGAAAGACATAAAGACCAATGCAACAGAAATAAAGAACCAAAAAATATGGTCATGATTTTCAACAAGGAAGTCAACACTGTTCAAGGGGGAAATGACAGTATTTTTTAAATGGTATTAGAAAAAAAATAGATATTTACATGGAAAAGAATGAAGTTGGACCCTTACTTTACACCATATAAAAAACTTTATTCAAAATGGACCAAACATCCAATTGTAAGAGCTAAAACTATAAAACCCTTAGAAGAAAACATAGGGAAAAAGTTTCATAACACAGAATCTGACAATAATTTCTTGGATATGACAGTGAAAGCACAGACAATGACAAACAACAAAAATACATAAAAAGAACTTCAAAGTTAAAAACTTTTATGTATCTGAGGATACAATCAATAGATTGAAAATACAATTCACAGAGGGGGAGAAAATATCCACACATTATATATCTGATAAATGATTAATATCCAGGCTACATAAAGACCTCAGCAACAACAACAAAATAATCAAATTTAAACATAAGCAAAGCTTTTAAAATACACATTCCTTTACAGAAGATATACAAATGACCAGTAAGCACAGGATAAGGTGCTCAGCATCACTAACCATGAGAAAAATGCAAATCCAAACCACAATGCAACACCAACTGACACATATAAGTATAGCTACCATCAAAAAAAACAACAACAAACCAAAACAAACAACAAAAACCGAGAAAACAGCAAATGCTGGATGTGGAGAAGTCAGAACTCTTGCACACAGCTGATGGGAAAGTAAGATGGCACAGCCACTGTGGAGAACAGTAATCAGCATACAATCCAGTAATTCTACTTCTGGGTATATACCCAAAAGAGTTGAAAGTGGGAATTTGCACAGATACCCATGTTTATAGCAGCATTCACAATAGCCAAAGGGTAGAAAAAGCCCAAATGTCCATCTACAGATGAATGGATAAGCAAATATGGTCAATATCACAATGATATATTATTCAGCCTTAAAAAGAAAAGAAATTCTAATACATGCTACAACACAGATAAACCCTGAAAAGATTATGCTAAGTGCAATAAGCCAAACACACAAAAAAGCAAATACCGTATGCTTCCATTTTTATGACGTAGCTAGAGCAGTTAAATTCATAGACACAAAAAGTAGGATGGTGGTTGCCAGGGAATGCGGGGAAGGGAAACGGGGAGCTATGGTTCCATGGATACAAAGTTTCACTTTGGGATAAAACAGGTTTGGAGATGGATAGTGGTGATGGTTACAAAACAATGTATTTGTACTTAATGCCACTGAATTGTATACCTCAAAATGGTCAAAATGGTAAATTTTCTGTTATACATATTTTACCACAGTAAAAAAATAGCTAATATTTTAAAATCTACATTTTTCTTTGAACTGTTTATTTACATCCTTTGTCCATTTTTCAATTTGGTTTCTGGTCTTTTAATAATTTAGGATAGCTTTATATATATATGATATGTCATATATAATATTACCCAACATATTATATATTATATAATTTATATATTATATACTTATATATATAATTATATATTTTATATATATATAGTATATAATATATATATTACCCAAATTAGCTTTTTGTCTGTCATGTATGTTGCAGATCTATTTCCCCAGTCTGTTGACTTTTGACTTTGAGACATTTTTCTCTCACAGAAAGTTTTCATTTTTATGGAGTCAAATGCATCAGTCTTCTATTCAATGACTTCATCATGGGTATGGTGTTTCAGTTTAGGATAAAGAAGTTGTAGATATGGATAAACGGAATGGTTGCACAACACTGTGAATATACTGGATGCTGCTGAACTGTCCATTTAAACATGGTTAAAATGGTAAGTTTTACGATACGTATGTTCTACCACCAAAAAAGGGCCAGGCTTAGATGTTCATATATTAGGGATTTGGAGTACCTCTAACATTTATTCCCCCTCCAGGGCTCTAATTTATAAAACACCCACATAAGAAAATATGGACTTCACAAATCTCCATGGCAACTTACAAGCCCTGCAGCAGGGGCTGTCTGGGAAAGCAGAGGTGGAAAACATCACATCAACTTGAGGTCAGTGTGAGACCTCCCATCCCCTACTCTGGAACCAGATGGAGGAAGACATGCATGCAGGCTGACCTGGAGAGATGAGATGGGGGTGGGCAGAGCAGTCCGCCCACGAGCCTAGACCTTAAGTGCTCTCACATTCTCTCAAGCATGTATCAAACCAAGAAAGCAGGCTAGGAGGGTAACACATCCTCCTGTATACAGGGAGCTATGAAATATCTTATGTGAGCAAGTGATCCACAAGAGGACAGAATCAGTATTACCTTTACACAGTAACCTGGCTCAAATAATTCCAGGTGTCATTAACCAGGCGAGCTCCTGTTTCTCTCTGAGGTAGGTAAACTAGAGGGGGTGCAGTGGGAGTTGGGGATAATGGAATAGAAAGCATAGTAGTATTTCTTCTAACTCTGTTATAAATAAAAAGTAAGGCCAGGTGTGGTGACTCACACCTGTAATCCCGGCACTTTGGGAGGCTGAGGCAGGTGGATCATGAGGTCAGGAGATTGAGACCATCCTGGCTAACATGGTGAAACCCGTCTGACTAAAAATACAAAAAATACAAAAAATTAGCCAGGCGTGGTGGCACACACCTGTAGTCCCAGCTACTCAGGAGGCTGAGGCAGGAGAATCACTTGAACCCGGGAGGTGGAGGTTGCAGTGAGCCGAGACCACACCGCTACACTCCAGCCTGGGCAACAAAGCGAGACTCCATCTCAAAAAAAAAAAGTAAAACATAAATGCCCTTTCTCAGAGCCCAAATGTTAGGTGAAAAAAAGGTTTGTCATCTCAGTCATGTGATATGGACTTTAGCAGAGCAGTATACACATGGTTGTTTATCCTTTCTCTGTGCATGTTGTGCGCTTTTCAATTTTATAAGGTACCTGATCCACTCATATCATACTAGCTGCGAACAAGGCCGCTGAATGTCACACCAGGTGGCCACCATGTCTGTGAAGGGCAGAAACTGGGGCAGCCAAACAGCTGTCAGAGGCCAGCTATGAAGTACCCGATGCCCACTCCATAGAGGGCTCCACACTTAAAAGACAAAATAAGCAAATGCCAGTCTGCCTCACTAGTTATCCTCCCAAATAAAAAAAAAAAGTTACCCCTCCAGGGAACATGTGTAGACACACCTAAGTACATGCACACAGCTACATGCAAAGGGGAAAGGCTGGGAAAGAACCTTTCAGCTGGGAAGGAATCCACCTCTGAACACCAGTTACTTCTGGGGAAGGAGCAGGTGAAGCCGACTGTCAGCATTACTCACCTTTTCAACTGATGAGCTTGTATCAATTTTGGCAATTTTTTTTAAAAAAAAAAAGGCAATTTGCACTTCTTGGGTGATCACACAGGCCCTGCAAGACTGAACCACCACCAACCACCTGCACCACTTCCCATGAGGCCAATTAATGACTCCCTTCAAAGCTCAGCCCTCCCAGTCCTGTCCCATGCAGGGGGCTACTGGCCTCCTGGGGTGCAGGAGTCCAGGCCAAACCCACCCCACAGATTCCTGGTGAAACCAGCATGTATCCAAGGACCTTTCCCCAACCTGGGCCATGTGCCCACTGGACAAACATGCCTGTGCTTGCTCCCCTAGGACAGAGACTCCCTTTTCTTACAGTTGGAATGAGGGATGGGGAGATTTGATGGTGTCCTATACAGGTTGGATGTTAATCTGAAATGGTACTGTTGGAGAAGCTTGCCTGAGTCAGGTGCATTCTCAGCATGTGGTGTGTGCTGCCTCTTCAAGCTGCAGAAGTCCCAGAAGGTAAGTGCTACTGCAACCCCCATTTACTGATGAGCAGAGGTCAGGTGATCCGCAGATGGCCAAGCAGCTGCTAAGTGGCCAACAGGCTGGATCTGCTTCTCACTTGCAGAGGCCCAGCCAGGCAGCCCCAGCAGCCAGGCTGGGCCTGCCCTAGAGACTCGTCCTGCCACCTCCTCCTCTTCCCTCCACAGCTATGCCAGCTTCTATCCATAGCTGTGCTCCAGGTGGGGAACACCTATGGATACACCAGCGTACAACTACTCAAACTCCAGCATGCAGAAGGGCCCCTGCTCCATGTTGTTCCTATATCCAAACCCAAGCTCGTCTAAGGCCTTCAGCAAATCCAAGCCTCCCTGAATTCCCTGCTGAGACCAAACAGAGCCCTATGACCCCCACTATACTGGTTAGCTGCCAGTCCAAGCCCCTGCTCCCTCCTGGGCCCCTGTCTATACAGTTCTGAAGTCCTACAAGAATGTTGAGATCCTAAGCCGACTCTCACCCAAGGTGGTAAACAACCAGGGGCCACCAGGGGTAGAGAACATACCCAGACAGGTTCTGCTGCTTGCAGGCTTAGTGTCCTTCCCCCACTACCCGCCATGCTTGCCAGGCTGGAAGGGGGACTCCAGAAACTTGGGAAGCCCCGGCCTGCAGCTGGCATATGAAGAAGAGGCTTAGAAGAACACCACTACTGTCCATGAAGCCTCCAGATGGAACCAGGCAATTGGGAAATACATGGATACCAAGCGTGACCCCCACTCAGACCCAGGTGGGAACTGCAGCAGTGACTTGCCCCCTCTGCCACTCCGGCTGTACCACTGGAGGAAGGAACATCGGACCCCATGTGAGAGTGGAGACACCAGGCGTGGGAAGGTTCCAATGGTTACTGCAGGTGAACTTTCCCCACCGGATCTATGCAATGCCATCTCAGGTGGGTGCACGCCTGGGCTTGGCTGGGCAAGGACACCCCCAGAGGGTGACAGCCACTGAGGAGGGCTGTCACAGAGCCCTCTTTTCCTGCTCTGAGAACAGGTTGGGGGAGTAGGGGGGAATCTTTCCCACCTCCCAGCTGCTTCCAGGAGCTACTTCAAGATGAAGCACTCTCCTGCCTGCCTGTTCCCATTTGGCCCAATAGGCCATTGCAAACATTCATAGAAAAAGAAAGGAGCCTCATCCATTTTCCCTGACACATCAGAGGCAGATGGATATGCCCAGGGGTCCTGGGGTGGAACCCATACATCTGCCCATCCCCAGGCTATGCTGGCTTCATCTTTGTGTGATGGGGGTGGGGGGAATTACCAAGATAACATCACACAGGCCATGGACGAGTTCTACAAGAGCCAGGTGAAGAGCACTGTCCTGACAGTGCCCAGCACCCAGCTCACACACATCTCTTACTTGACAGCTTCCCCAGATCAGGCCGTGAAGTCCAGTCTCCTTGAGAAGCCTGGGGAGGAGATTTTGCCGGGCTAAAGGGCCTATCCCCAAAGGTGCCACCCTCACCAGTCTCATCCTGACAGTCTTGGATTATTTTTGCCCTGAGATTTTGGAGTGCGGGACAGGGAGAAAAGAGAGTGTGAATTAGCCACCTTTCCAGAGAGCATCAGCCCTCCAGACTGGGGCAGGTCAGACCTCCACTCAGGCATTTTTCTCCTCACTGGTCGCCATTTGGGGGAAGCAGCACTTTTGAGCACCTGCCTGTCTCCTCAGGTCCTGCTCAGAAACCCCACCTGTGCCTTTGGAGAAAGAATGCCCCGAACACACAGTCCCAGCAACTGCATCTATGGCCCTCAGGGCTTATTCCCCTTCTATGTGGGGTTCAGTACATGTGAGTACACAGTGGGCTTGATTCCTGCCCACTAGTCCCTGCCAGATACTCCATGCCCACCTCATTAGGAGAATGAGGCCACACGGACACACCCAGGCCCTCATGGTGAGGGGTAGCTGGGGCCCTACTTGCTCATCCTTCATTGCTGATTCAGGGCCAGCTGTCTGGCCACATTCCTACCCTGAGGTGGGACATTGGGGACATTGTCCACTGGGCTCACTGGCCACTTTTAAAGTTCCAGAAACAGAGGGCCAGCTGGTCCCCTGGAAGTTCGGTACACAGGATAAGCCGAGACTTGCCTTCAGGAACAGGTTTCCCACCACGTAGCTGCCCAAAGCACAGGGCAGCCTCAAGCTCATGTGAAGCCTTCCTGCCATGTCCACAGCCCATGCTGACCCCTGCTGGAGCCACTGGAATGCTTGTTCCTGGACATGGGATAAGCCCAAGACAGCTGCAGCCTTGCAGGACCACTATGCCCATCTGGCAGCACCCAGAGAGCTGATAGAAGTAGGAGGTGAAACCAGATGCTGTTAGGATGCTTTATCAGGTAAAATCACATACTATGAAAATCCTCTCCCTCTCCCCTCTCCTTCTTTCTTCGGTCTCCCTCTGTTACCGAAGCTGGACTGTACTGCGTGATCTCAGCTCGCTGCAACCTCCCAGCCTCGGGCTCCTGTGATTCTCCTGCCTCCGCCTGCCGATTGCCTGGGATTGCAGGCGCGCGCCGCCACGCCTGACTGGTTTTTGTATTTTTGGTGAAGATGGGGTTTCGCCGTGTTGACCGGGCTGGTCTCCAGCTCCTGGCCTCGAGTGATCTGCCCGCCTCCGCCTCCCGAGGTGCTGGGATTGCAGACGGAGTCTCGCTCACTCAATGCTCAATGTTGCCCAGGCTGGAGTGCAGCCGCGTGATCTCGGCTCGCTACAACCTCCGCCTCCCAGCCGCCTGCCTTGGCCTCCTAAAGTGCTAAGTTACAGCCTCTGCCCGGCCGCCATCCCTCTAGGAAGTGAGGAGCGTCTCTGCCCGGCCGCCCATCGTCTGGGAGGTGAGGAGCGCCTCTGCCTGGTCGCCCCGTCTGGGAAGTGAGGAGCGTCTCTGCCCGGCCGCCCATCGTCTGGGAGGTGAGGAGCGTCTCTGCCCGGCCGCCCCGTCTGGGAAGTGAGGAGCGCCTCTGCCAGGCCGCCGCCCCGTCTGGGAAGTGAGGAGCATCTCTGCCCGGCCGCCCCGTCTGGGAAGTGAGGAGCATCTCTGCCTGGCCGCCCCTTCTGGGAGGTGAGGAGCGCCTCTCCCCTGCCGCCCCGTCTGGGAAGTGATGAGCGCCTCTGCCCGGCCGCCCCGTCTGGGAGGAGAAATTCTTCTGCCTTGGGATGCTGTTGATCTATGGCCTTGCCCCCAGCCCCGTGCTCTCTGAAACATGTGCTGTGTCAACTCAGGGTTAAATGGATTAAGGGCGGTGCAAGATGTGCTTTGTTAAACAGATGCTTGAAGGCAGCATGCTCGTTAAGAGTCATCACCACTCCCTAATCTCAAGTACCCAGGGACACAAACACTGCAGAAGGCCACAGGGACCTCTGCCTAGGAAAACCAGAGACCTTTGTTCATGTGTTTATCTGCTGACCTTCTCTCCACTATTATCCTATGACCCTGCCATATCCCCCTCTCCGAGAAACACCCAAGAATGATCAATAAATACTTAAAAAAAAAATGCCAAATAGAAAAATTTAGGGCTATTAAGTTACAGCAGAATACCACAGTCCTAACCATATTCAGAGAGTTTACATTCTGCTACCATAAATATCAACGACTATTCAAAGGCTTTCTTTGACATTCTAAATAGAAAACCAAAATGCAAGAAACACTTGGCATTAACTAGAAAACAATTAATTCGGTAATTATTCAGTAACCCATATGTACCTGAAGCAAATGACAAAAGTTAATACCCTTTGCAACTGATAATCTATCTTGGTGCCACTTGTATTTTTATTAAAATATTTACAATTAAAAAAAAGAAAATGCTTTAAAGTGCAACAGGAAGAGATGTAAAGACACAAAGAAAAATTGTGTAGTGACACATGGCTATCAGAACACACTAAAGAATCCACACTCCTTCCCCCCTTTACCCAGAAAAGGAAGCTTCTAGGCCACCTCCTCCTCAGCAGACTCCTCAAACTCCTCCTCCTTGGCCGTGGCATCCTGGTACTCTGCCATAAGATTTTTCAGGTTGCTCTCGGCCTCGGTAAATTCCATCTCATCCATGCCCTCGCCCGTGTACCAGTGGAGAAAGGCCTTGTGCCTGAACATGGCTGTGAACCACTCCATAGTATGCTTGAACAGCTCCTGGATGGCCGTGTTATTACTGATTCCAGTGGCCCATATTTCTAGCCCCTTGGATGGGATGTCACAGGTGGCTGTTTTTACATTGTGAGAGAGCCGATAAGCAAAGTGGCTGCTGTTCTTTTGAAGATTGAGCATCTGCTCATCCACCTCCTTCATGGACATGTGACCTCTGAAAATGGCACCCACCGTTAGGTAGCAGCCACGACGGGGGTCACAGGCAGCCGTCATATTCTTAGCATCAAACATCTCCTGGATAAGCTCAGCCACCGTCAGGGCCTGGTACTGCCGGCTGCCCCGGCTGGTCAGTGGAGCAAAGCTAGGCATGAAGAAGTGCAGCCGGGGAAATGAGACCATGTTCACAGCCAGCTTCCACAGGTCAGCATTCAGCTGGCCTGGGAAGCGCAGGCACGTGGTGACCCCACTCATGGTAGCAGATACCATGTGATTCAAGTCACCATAGGTGGATCTGGGCAGTTGTAGGGTTCTGGAACAAATATTGTACAGCGCTTTTTATCAATACAAAAGGTCTCATGTGCATTTTCTATGAGCTGGTGGATTGAGAGGATGGCATTGTAGGGCTCCACCACAGTATCTGGCACCTTGGGCGAGGGCAGGACGCTGAATGTGTTTATGATCCTGTCTGGGTATTCCTCCTGGATCTTACTGAGTAGAAGGGTACCCATCCCAGACCCAGTCCCCCCACCCAGGGAGTGGGCCAGCTGGAAACCCTGCAGGCAGTCACAGCTCTCAGCTTCCTGCCTCACAGTGTCCATCACCGACTCCATCAGCTCGGTGCCTTCTGTGTAGTACCCCTTGGCCCAGGTGTTCCTGGCCCCACTTTGACCTGTAAGACAGTATAGCTGGTCACTCGATGGCCAGGTATGCAGTCATCAGTGGTCACTGCCACAATGCAAAAGGGCCAAGTGTCACATGTGAGGTGAAAGCACCATTCACCCTACAGGTGGAGCAGGTGGACCGGCTCCTCCAAAGTTACAGGACAGCAGCCTCCCCTGTTAGAAATTAAGTCAGTAAAACACCAAAAGCAATAGCAACAAAAGCCAAAATTGACAAATGGGATCTAATTAAACTAAAGAGCTGCTGCACAGCAGAAGAAACTGTCAGAGTGAGCAGACAACCTACAGAATGGGAGAAAATTTTTACAATCTATCCATCTGACAAAGGGCTAATATCCAGAATCTACAAAGAACTTAAGTTTACAAGAAAAAAACAACCCCATCAAAAAGTGGATAAAGGATATGAATAGACACTTTAAGACATTTATGCAGCCAACAAACATGAAAAAATGCTCATCACTGGTCAGAGAAATGCAAATCAAAACCACATCTCACGCCAGCTAGAATGGCAATCATTAAAAAGTCAGGAAACAACAGATGCTGGAGAGGATGTGGAGAAATAGAAACACTTTTACACTGTTGGTGGGAGTGTAAATTAGTTCAACCATTATGGAAGACAGCGTGGTGATTCCTCAAGGATCTAGAACAAGAAATACCATTTAACCCAGCAATCCCATTACTGGGTATATACCCAAAGGATTATAAATCATTCCACTATAAAGACACATGCACACGTATGTTTATTGTGACACTGTTCACAATAGCAAAGACTTGGAACCAACCCAAATGCCCATCAGTGATAGACTGGGTAAAGAATGTGGCACATTTACACCATGGAATACTATGCAACCATAAAAAAAATGCGTTCATGTCATTTGCAGGGACATGGATGAAGCTGGAAACCATCATTCTCAGCAAACTAACACAAGAACAGAAAACCAAACACCGCATGCTCTCACTCATAAGTGGAAGTTGAACAATGAGAACACATGGACACAGGGAGGGGAACATCACACACCGGGGCCTGTCGGGGGTGGGGGAAGGGGGGAGGGATAGCATTAGGAGAAATACCTAATGTAGATGACAGATTTATGGGTGCAGTAAACCACCATGGCACATGCATTCCAATGTAACAAACCTGCACATGTTCCCCAGAACTTAAAGTATAATTGAAAGAAAGAAAAGAAAAAAAGAAAGAGAAATTAAGGCAGGAGCCAAACCTGAGACAGCCTAACAACAGATCTCGCTGCAGGTGGCTCCTGCCCATTCCCAAGGAAAGCAGCAGCCACTGTTCCCACTCAGCTCCCTGCAGGGAGATTACATCAGCAGCTCCTCTCCTCTGGCAGACAGCTGGGCCTTCCTCCCAAAGCCCATTGAGGAGAGGGAGATAGAGCGACTCAGAGGATAGGAGGGTGTTGAGGGGCCCTGGCTCCACAGTTCCCACAGCCATGACCTTGGGGCACTCCCTGACTTTGAGCTGCCCTGGCTTAGGAGCCGCACCCCAGTCTTTACCCACAACTCACCCAAGATGAAGTTGTCCGGCCTGAAGATCTGCCCGAAGGGCCCGGAGCGCACGGAGTCCAGGGTGCCTGGCTCCAGATCAACTAGCAAAGCGTGGGGCACATACCTGCTAACTGAGGGGGGCAGAAGGGCATCAGCGAGGGGAGAGCGGCCCAGGAGGGCGGTGGGGGAAGGCCTGGGGTCTCACCGCCGGCCTCATTGTAGTATACGTTGATACGCTTCAGCCGCAGGTCCCTGTCCCCGCGGTAGGTGCCAGCGGAGTCGATGGCGTGTTCATCAGAGATCACCTCCCAGAACTGCGAGAGACACGAGGGGCCAGAAAAGCCAGGGCTGAGTCAGGACAGAGAGCCGGAGGCTCCAGCCCCTCTCGCACCTCCACCCCCACCCCCAGGCCCAGGCCACCGGGTCCCTGAGGGTCCGCCCTGGCCGCCTGGCCAGCCTCCCAGCTCCACCGGGTCCGGGGCAGGGAGCCCAGGGGCGGCAATGCAGGGACGCCGCCCCCGCCACTGCCAGCATCTTCCCCGGCCACCCGGCAGGCCCGCGCTGGGCCCTCAAGGATCCCCCCGCCAACCTTGGCGCCGATCCGGTTCCCGCACTGCCCTGTCTGCGTGAGCACAATCTCCCTCATGGCCAAGACGGGACTAGGGTGGCCGGAGAAACGCGAGAAGGAGGAGCAGACAGACGCGCGATGACAGGGCCCGCGCTCCACCAACGCTGAAATAGCACCGCGCCCACCTCCCCCAGCCTCGGATTGGGTTCCCAGAATAAGCAACAGCTTTACTTCCACACAGGTGTACCCACCTGTGAATCCCTTGGCGTTTAACGTCTGTTGGAGAGGTCAGGTGACCTTGCCGTTGTCCTTTCCATGTTGGGGAAAGCTGGTCAGCTGGAGAACTTCCTCCCACGTCTTTAGTAAGACTAAATCCCTAGCTGAGCTGAAACTGAATTTTCCTCCCCTGTGGGAGGGGAAGCCTCTTGTTTCCATATTCACAGATTGCCTTTGCACCTGTCCTAGATTGATGACATAGTTTTGTAATTGATGAGTCCTTTCATCTATTAGGAGATCTGTGGTTAGGAAAAGCCTTCCATATGACTCAACAGGACTTAATTATAAGTTTTCCTTTGGAGCAGTTCAAACCCACAGTAAGCTATGGGTGTTAGGGATAGTCAGGCCTCTGACTTAGCTAGTCTTCTTTAGAGTGTGATTAGCCCTTTCACCTTTCCAGAGGACTGTGGCCTCCACGCAGACTGAAGGTGATATTGGATTCCTAAAGCTGAGGATAGGTGTTGGGATACGCCTGCTGTGAAAGATGGGCCACTGTCACTTTGCAGGCTTTTAGATGACCCAAACTGAGGAATTATTTCTTCTGGTAAACACTTTTCAGATAGGGTGGGGAATGCCTCCATCTAACCAATGAAGGTATCAGTGAGCATTAGCAAATATTTGAATCCCCTGCAGAAAGGCTTCTGAGTAAATTAGAGTTGCCAGTCCTCACCTGGATAGGTTCCTTAATGTTGGACAGGTTTAACTGGAGGAGTAGAAAATTGCTGGTTCTTTGGTTATTTCAGCCACAGAGCTTACAGGGCTGAGTCATCTGTTGTAGTGTCTTGAAAAGATTTATCCCCATAAATGAATGAGACATTAACTGAAACAAAGAATCCTTCTAGGGTAAAAACAATCATGAAAGTGCTGAATTATTTTCCTATGATTGGTACTTGGCATTAGTAATTTATTACCATCAGTCTGCCAGCCAGAGGAGCCCTGGACTAAATTGCAATCCCTGGCCCATTTTAGTTCTTCAGAGAATTCTCACCCAGCTCTATGTATGCTGACCAGCATGCCCATCAGCTTCATTGCCCCTTTCAGTGCAGTGGCCTTGGCTGCCGCATCTGTGAGGGCATTTCCTTTTACATGGTCAGTCTCTCTTTTGATGTCCTCTACAATGAATTATAGTCACTTTTTTTTTTGGCAGCAAAGCAGCATTCTAACAAACTCAAAACCTGAGTGACGTTGTCTGGAAAAGCCCTTGGTGGTCAGGAGTCCCTACCCATTCCAAATTGCAGCATAAGCATGAAACGCTAAAATATCACACTTGGAATCAGTATAAATGTTAACTTTTAAATCCCTTCCCAACTGCAGGGCTCTAGTAAGTTCAATTAACTCAGCTTTTTGAGCTGACATAGAGGCTAGCAAGGCTTGTGCCTTGATTCTCTTGTGCTGACTAATAACACCATATCTAGCCCTCCTGTTTTCCTGATGCATAAAACAACTTGCATTTGTTAACCCCTCTTCCTTGGGATGGTCAAGGGGCTCATCTCTCTTCAGTCTGGCCTGCTAGAATAAATTTGTTTCATAACCTGTGACATGGTTTTGCTGTATCCCCAGTCAAATCTTATGTTCAGTTGTAGCTCCTGTAATCCCCATGTGTCTTGGGAGGGACCCAGTGGGAGGTAATTGAATCAGGGGGTGGGTCTTTCCCATACTGGCCTCGTGACAGTGAATAAGCCTCAGGAGATCTGATGGTTTGTTTGTTTGTTTGTTTGTTTTTGAGACACAGTCTTGCTCTACTGCCCAGGCTGGAGTGCAGTGGTACAATCTCAGCTCAGTGCAATCTCTGTCTCCTGGGTTCAAGCAATTCTCCTGCCTCAGCCTCCTGAGTAGCTGGGATTACAGGCGCCCACCACCATGCCTGGCTAATTTTTGTATTTTTAGTGGAGACAGGGTTTCACCATGTTGGCCAGGCTGGTCTCGAACTCCTAACTTCAGGTGATCTACCCACCTCGGCCTCCCAGAGTGCTGGGATTACAGCTGATGGTTTTATAAAGGGGAGTTTCCCTACGCAAGCTCTTTTGCCTGCTGCCATGTAAGAGATGTGGCTTTGCTCCCCATTTGCCTTCTGCCATGATTGTGAGGCCTCCCCAGCCATGTGGAACTGTGAGTCAATTAAACCTCTTTCCTTTATAAATTACCCAGCCTCAGGTATGTCTTTATTAGCAGCATGAGAACAGACTACTACAACCTGTATGCCAGAAAGGCTGGGAGCACCTATGGACTCTGGCAGATAAGTAGCTGTGTTTATGGTTTGGCAGACTTTAAGGGTTATGTCTGGAGTGTCTAGCAATAAGGCCTGATACTTTAATAAATGTTCCCCTATTATCCACTGGTGCCCTTTAGCTTCTAGGACCACCTTCCCTTGGTGTGGGGTCAAAAACCTTTAGGGGCTATCCTAATGTTAGTTTATTAGCTTTGCCTACTAGAAAAGTTGTAGCAGCAACAGCTCTAAGACATCCAGGCCACTCTGAGGCCACCTGGTCTATCTGCTTAGAAAAGGAGGCTACTGGCTTTGGAATGTTCCCCAGTTTGGGGATAAGATTACCCAAGGCCTGTGCCTTGCTTTTTGGCCACATAAAGAAAAAAGGTTCATCCAACTTGGGGACTCCCACAGCTGCAGCAGAGCCCAATTTCTCTTTGAGAGTGTTGAAGATTTGCTTGCAGTTCTAATTACATTCAAGAATCTCTAAATCTTTCCCTTTTAGTGTATCATATAAAGGCTTGGCTACTTGTCCAGATCTGGGCATCCACAAGCAGCAGTACCCAGCCATCCCCTAAAAAGGCCCACAGTCATTTGTTGGACTGGGACTCTTGGATGACTAAAAGAGTTTTTTTTCTTTCTAGGGATGTTGATCAGTTCCAGAGGTTAAGACAGATTCCAAGTATTTGAGTCTTTGAGTCAAAATCTGAACCCTGTATGCGATACCCTGTATCTGCTAGTTCCCAGGAAATTTATCAATTTAAGAGTATTATTATCCGAGTCTTCTTTAGTTGGGCTAGCAATGACCAAGTCATCTACATACTGAATAATTGTGCCCCTTTACAATTGTAGATTTCTTAAGTCCTTAGCTAGAGCATTTTCAAATAAGTGGGGGCTGTCCCAGAACTCTTCAGAGAGGACTGTCCAGGTGAGTTTTGAGGCTGAAGGAGTATCTGGATCAGTCCATTCAAAGGCAAACACATTGTGAATCTGGATGCATTGAGATGCAGAAAAATGCATCTTTCAGATCTAAGAACGTAAACCAGTTTACTCAGTTACTCAGCACCCCCTGGGACTTGGGTAAGGATTGGGGACAATGAGGTGTATGAAGACAACAACTGCATTTATTAATGCTCTAAGATTTCTGATGAATCTGTACTTGCCATTAGGCTTTTGATCTGTTAACATGGGTGTATTATAAGGAGACTCTCATGGCCTTAACAAGTCATATGGAAAGAATTTGGCAATAAGGGGTTGAATTTCCCCTCATGCTTCTTGCCTTAAAGTGTACTGTCTCTTCTGATGGCGAGGAGCACTAGGCTGAAGTTAGATTTGAATGGGGGAGGTGTTTAGTGTGTTTCCCAGAGCCAGTGTGGCCCAAACCTCAGGATTTACTTGAGACAACACCTCAGGTGGTAAATGTGACAGCTCATCCTTAACTTGTTTTTTTCCCCTGAGGGGTCAGGAACAAAAGTAACACTTTCTCTGCTTTATGATCTGTGAAGGTCACCATGGCTTGGTCACCTGAGTCAATAAATCTCTCCCCAGTAAGAGGTCAGCCAACCAGAGGGGTCAATATGAGATGTGAGTGGGGACACAAAGCCTAACCATATCATGTAGCTATTAATCCCTTTTCAGATGGGTAATTTACAAATATTTTCTCCCATTTTGTGGGTTTTCTCTTCACTTTGTTGATTGTTTCCTTCACTGATAAAAAAAAAAAAAAGCTTTCTGACTTGCTGTAATCCCATTTGTCCATGTTTGCTTTGGTTGTCTGTGCTTATGGGGCATTATTTAAGAAACGTTTGCCCAAACCAATGCCCTAGAGAGTTTCCCCAATGTTTTCTTGTAAAACTTTGATAGTTTGAGTTGTTAAGTTTAAGTCTTTAATCTATTTTAATTTCATTTTTTTCATGTGGCAAAAAATAGGGTTCTAGTTTCATTCTTCTGCCTATGGCTTGCCAGTTTTCCCAGCCCTATTTATTGAAGAAACTGTCTTATTTTTCACTGTATGTTCTTGGCACTTTTGTTGAAAAGTTTACTGTAGGTGTATGGGTTTGTTTCTGGGTTCTCTATTCCATTCCATTTGTCTTGATGTCTGTTTTTATGCTAGTGCCATGATGTTTTAATTACTATAGCTCAGTAGTATAATTTGAAGCCAGGTAATGGGATTCCTCCAGTTTTGTTTTATTTACTCAGCATAGCTTTAGCTATTATGGTGTTCTGTGGTTCCACAAAAATTTCAGAATTCTTTTTTCTATTTCTGTGAGGAATGGCATTGTTATTTTGTTAGGGATGGCATGAAATCTATAGATTGCTTTGGATTGTATGGACATTTTAAAAATACTGATTCTTCCAATCTGTGAACATAGAAATATCTTTGCATTTTTTGTATCCTCTTTCATTTCTTTTTTCAGTGTTTTTTGGTTTTGATTGTTGAGAACTTTCATTTCTTTGGTTAATTCCCACACATTTTATTTGTGGCTATTGCAAATAGGATTACTTTTTTGAATTCTTTTTCAGTTTGTTGACTGTTGGCAGATAGAAATCCTACTGATTTGTATATGTTGATTTTGTATTCTGCAAATTTACTCAATTTATTAGTTCTAATAGTTTTTTGGTGGATATATTAGGTCATTGTCACATTGTTATAAAACAATAATCTGAGACTGGGTAATTTATAAAGAAAAGGTTTTATTGGCTCACAGTTCTGCAGGCTGTACAGAGAAAGCATAGCACTGGCTTCTGCTTCTGGGGAAGCCTCTGACAGCTGACAATCAAGGCGAAAGAAATCTGGAGCTTGCACATCACATGGTAAGCGAGAGGGCTGGAGGTGGGGAGTCCTACACACTTTTAAACGACCAGCTCTCATGAAAACTTACTATTGTGAGGATGGCACCAAAGGAAATGATACCAAAGAGTTCATGGAAATCCTGCCCTCATGATTCAATCACCTCCCCACTAAGCCCACCTCCAACATTGAGGATTACATTTCAATATGAGATTTCCGTGGGAATACACACCCAAACTATATCATTTTGCCCCTGGCCATTCCAAATCTCATATCCTTCTTATATTTCAAAATACAATCATGACTTCCTAACAATCCCCAAAGTCTTAACTCATTTCAGCCTTAACTCAAAAGTTGAAAGTCTCATCTAAGACAAAGCTAGTTTCTTCCTCCTATAAGCCTGTAAAATGAAAAACAAGTTAGGTACTTCCAAGATACAAATGGAGTATAGACATTGGGTAAATACTCCTATTCTAAAAGGAGGAAATCAGCCAAAAGAAAGAGGCCACAGGACCCATGCAAGTCTGAAACCCAGAAGGGCAGTTATTGAATTGTAAGGCTCCAAAATAATTATTTTTTTCTCTATGTCCCATTTCCAGGATACACTAATGCCTTGGGAAGGTCCAACCTTGTGGCTTTGCATGGTTCAGCCCCCAAAGCTGCTCTCATGGTCTGGTATTGTGTGCCTCTGGTTTTTCTAGGTGCAGGGTGCAAGCTGTAGCTAGATCTACCATTCTGGGGTCTGGAGGACTGTGATTCTCTCCTTACAGATCTACTAGGCCATTCCCCAGTGGGAAGCCTGTGTGGGGACTCTAACCCCACATTTCTTCTCTGCATTATTTTAGTAGAGGTTCTCCATGAGAGCTCCACCCCTGCAGCATGCTTCTGCCTGGACACCCAGGCTTTTGCCTACATTCTTTGAATAAAGGTGGAGGCTCCCAAGTCTCAACTCTTGCATTTTGTACACCCACAGGCCTAACACCACATGGAAGCTATCAAGGCTTATGGCTTGCACCCTCTGAAGCAGGGACTGGAGCTGTAACTTGGCCAATTTGACCTATACCTGGAGCTGGAGCAGTGGCCAGGATGCAGGGAGCCATGTCCCAAGGCTACCCAAGGCAGCAGGGTCCTGGGCCTGATCCCAGAAACTATTCTCTTCTTTTAGGCCTCAGGGCCTGTGATGGGGGGCTGCCTCTAGATTTCTAAAATGCCTTCAAGTCCTCTTTCCCATTGTCTTGGCTATCAACACTTGCTTTTGTTTAATTATGCAAATATCTCTAACAAGTGGTTGTTCCACAGCCTGCTTAAGTTCCTCTCTTATAAAAGCTTTTTATTTTTCTGCCACATGGCTAGGCTGAAAAGTGTTCAAGCTTTTACACTATGGTTCCCTTGTAAATATAAGTTACAGCTTATTTTTTTGCTCCAAGATGTGAGTCTCAGTTGTTAGAAGCAGTCAGGCCACATCTCAAATGCTTTGCTGCTTAGACATTTCTTCCAACAGAAACCCTAAATCATCACTCTCAAATTCGAACTTTTATATATCCCTAGGGCATGAAAGCAATTCATCCAACCACTTTGCTAAGACATAACAGGCATGACTTTTGCTTCAGTCCCAATAAGTTTCTAATTTTCATCTGAGACCTCCTCAGCCCAGCCTTCACTGTCCAGATCACTATCAGCATTTTGGTCACAGCTATTCAACCAGTCTCTAAGAAAATCTCAACTTTACCTCATTTTTCTGTCTTCTTCTGAGCCCTAAAACTCTTTCAATCTCTGCCTGTTTACCCAATTACAAAGCTGATTCCACATTTTCATGTATTCTTATAACAATTTTCTACTCCTTGGTGACAATTTTCTGTATTAAGCCATTTTTGCATCACTATAAATGCCTGAGACTGGGTAATTTATTTTTAAAAAGGAGGTTTAACTGGCTCATGATTCTACAGGCTGTACAGAAGACATAGCACTGGCATATGCTTCTGGGGAGACCTCTGGAAGTTTATAATCATGGCAGAAGTTGAAGCAGAATCCTGCACATCACAGGGCAAAAAGCAGAAACACAAAACAGAGGGGCGAGTTGTTACACACTTTTAAATGACCAGATCTTATGGGAACTCACTCACCATCATGAAGATAGTACCAAATGGGATGGTGCTAAGCCATTTATGAGTAATCCACCCTGATGGTTACATCACCTTTCACCAGGCCCAACTCCAACATTGAGAATTACATTTCAATATGAGATTTGGAAGGGGACACACCTTCAAACCCTATCAGAGGAGTCTTTATGTTTTTCCAAATATAGGATTATATCATCAGCAAGAAAAAAAGATAATTTGACTCATTTTCCAATTGGGATGCCCTTTATTACTTTCTCTTGTCTGATTTCTCCAGCTAGGACTTTCAGAATTATGTTAGATAACAGTGGTAAAAGTGGATATTCTTGTCATTTTCCAGATTTTAGAGGAAAGTCTTTTAGTTTTTCGCCACTCAGTATGATACTAGCTGTGGGTCTGTCATATATGACTTTTATTATGTTGAGGTATGTTTATTCCATACCCAGTTTTCAAAGGGTTTTTATTATAAAAGAATATTAAATTTTATCAAATAATTTTTAGTATAACTGAAATGATCATATGGATTTTGTCATTCATTCTGTTTATATGATGTATCACACTGATTGATTTGCATGTTGAACCATCCTTGCATCCCTGGGATAAATCCCACTCGGTCATTATGAATTACCTATTTATGTATTGTTTAATTCAGTTTCCTACTTTTTTTTGCAAATTTTTGCATCAATAGTCTCAGATATGGGCCTGTAGTTTGCCTTTTTAATGTGTCTTTGTCTGGTTTTGATATCAGGGTAATACTGGCCTCAAGGAATGAGTTTGGAAATGTTCCCTCCTCTATTTTTCAGTCTGGTCCTACAGACTTTTTTTATTAAGGCTTTAATTTTGTTACTTGGTTTGTTCAGGTTTTAGATTTTTTCCTAGTTCAATCTTGGTAAGTTGTGTGTATCTAAGAATTATTTTCCTCTAGGTTTTCTAATTTGTTGGCATACAATTGCTGATAGTAGCCACTAATAATCCTTTGATTTTCTGAAGCATTACTTGTAACGTCTCCTTTTTCACCTCTGATTTTATTTATTTGTATCTTCTCTGTTTTTTAGTTAGCCTGTCTAAATATTTGTCAGTTGTTCTACTTTTCAAAACATCCACTTTTTGTTTCATTGATCTTTTGTATTTTTTTATTTCAACTTTATTTCTGCACTAATCTTTATTATTTCTTTTCTTCTAATTTTGGGTTTGTTTTGGCCTTTTTATTCTAGTTAATTAAGATGTACTGTTAGGTTATTTATTTGAAGTTTTTCTGTTTTTTTATGTAGGCACTTACAATTATAAATTTTCCTTTTATAATAGTACCTCTTTTACTATATTCTATAGGTCTTGCTATGCTTTGTTTCCATTATCATTTGTTTCGAGATATATTTCTATTTTCTTCCTAACTTTTTTAGTTCACATCATATCCTCTACCCAGAGTCAGCCAAACTATAAGGTTAAGGGCACAGTCCCTGAATTTCAAGTCCGCCCAAGACTTCTGACCCAAACTGTAAGGAGTTAGAGTCTGCTAATTGTGCCTCTATCCTCCAGATTTATATATTGAAGCCCAAACACTTCCATGTGATTATATTAGAGATAGGGCATTTAAGGAGATAAGAAAGGTTAAATGAGGTCATAAGGGTAAATGCTAGTCAGCTAATTGTTTGTTACCTGCCTGCAATGAGATTTGTAAAGAAATTGAGAGCAATCATTCAGAAACTTTCATAGAAATTTAATATTCCGGCTGGGCACGGTGGCTCATACCTGTAATCACAGCACTTTGGGAGGCTGAGATGGGAGGATTATGAGGTCAGGAGTTTGAGGCCAGCCTGGCTAACATGTGAAACCTGTCTCTACTAAAAATACAAAAAATTAGCTGGGCGTGGTGGCAGGTGCCTGTAATCCCAGCTACTTGGGAGGTTGAGGCATGAGAATCGCTTGAACCCAGGAGGTGGAGGTTGCACTGAGCCAATATGGCACCATGGCACTCCAGCCTGGGAGACAGAGCAAGACTTTGTCTCAAAAATAATAATAATAATAATAAATAAAGTCCCTTTTTCCTAAATTAAAAAAAGGGCACAGTAATCAAGACAGTGTGGTCTTTGTGAAGAAACAGACAAAAACATCAATGAAACAGAATAGAGAGCTCAGAAATAGATCCACATAAATAGAGTTAACTAATCTTTAACAAAGGAGCAAAGGCAGTACAGTGGAGAACAGATTGTCTTTTCAACAAATGAAGCTGGAACAACTGAACACCCACATGCAAAAGAAAAAAAAAGAAAACAAAAGAATCTAGACACAGACCTACATTCTTTATAAAACTTAACTCAAAATGAATAATAGGCCTAATTGTAAAATGTAAAACCATAAAAATCCTAGAAGATAATATAGGAGAAAATCTAGATGGCTTTGGTGTTTGGTAACAACTTTTTTTTTTTTTTTTTTTGAGATGGAATCTTGCTCTGTCACCCAGGCCAGAGTGCAGTGGTGTGATCTCCACTCACCACAACCTCCGCCTCCCAGGTCCAAGTGATTCACCTGCCTCAGCCGCCCAAGTAGCTGGGATTACGGGCACGTGCCACCATGCCCTGCTAATTTTTCTATTTTTAGTAGAGACGAGGTTTCACCATGTTGGTCAGGCTGGTCTCGAACTCCTGATCTTGTGCTCTATCTGCCTCGGCCTTCCAAAGTCCTGGGATTACAGGCGTGAGCCACCATGCCTGGCCCTTGGTAACGACTTTTTAGACACAATACAAAAATCACAATTCATGAAAGAACTGATAAGCTACACTTTATTATTAAATCAAAATTTTTGCTTTGTGACAGACACTGTCAAGAGAATGAAAAGACAAGTCATAGACTAGAAAAAATATTTGCAAAATATTTATTCCTTTACCACATCTGGTAAAGGAATGTCATTCAAAGTATACAAAAAACCCTTAAAACTCAACAATAAGAAATCAGACAGGCAGGGCATGATGGCTCATGTCTGTAATCCCACCACTTTGGGAAGCTGAGGCAGGCGGATCACTTGAAGGCCACTCAAATTGGTGAAACCCTGTCTCTACTAAAAATATAAAAATTAGCCAGAGGTGGTGGCAGGTGCCTGAAATCCCAGCTACTTAGGAGGCTGAGGCATGAGAATTACTTGAACCCGGGAGGCGGAGGTTGCAGTGAGCCTAGATCACACCACTGCACTCCAGCCTGAGCAACAGAATGAGACTGTCTCTGTCTCAAAAAAGAAGTCAGATGACCCAACTGAAAATCGTGTCAAGTTACTTTTCAGAAAAAAGAAAGGTGCAGAAGACCTTAATAAACACCTCACCAAAGAAGATATACAGGTAGCAAAAAGCATCTGAAAAGATACTCCATATCATATGTCATCAGGGAAATGCAACTGAAAACAGCAATGAACTACCACTACACATGTGTTAAATTGACCAAAATCTGGAGCACTGGCAACACCAAATACTGCGCAGAATGTGGAACAGCAGGAGCTCTCTCATTCATTGTTAGTGGGAATGCAAAATGGTTCAGCTACTTTGGAAGACAGTTTGGCTGTTTCTTAGAAAACTAAATATATTCTTACCATAGGATCCAACAATTGCCCTCTTTGGCGTTTACCCAAAGGGGTTGAAAACTTATGTCCACACTACAACCAGCACACGGATGTTTAGAGCAGCTTTGTTCATAATTGCCAAAACTTGGAAACAACCAAGATGTTTTTCAGTAGGTGAATGAAAAAGTAGATGGTGGTACAGTCAGTACTAAAAATAAATGAGTTCTACAACCGTGAAAGACATGGAGAAATCTTTTTTTTTTTTTTTTTTTTTTTTTTTGAGACACAGTTTCACTCTTTTCACTCATGGAGAAATATTTTTTTTTTTTTTTTTTTTTTGAGGTGGGGTTTCTCTGTGTCACCCAGGCTGGAGTGCCGTGGTGCCATCTCAGCTCACGGCAACCTCTGCCTCCTGGATTGAAGTGATTCCCACACCTCAGCCTCCAGAGTAGCTGGGATTACAGGCGCCTGCCACCACACCCAGCTAATTTTTTTTTTTTTTTTTGTATTTTTAATAGAGATGGGGTTTCACCATGTTGGTCAGGCTGGTCTCAAACTCCTGACTTCAAGAGATCCGCCCCCGTCAACCTACCAAAGTGCTGAGATTACAAATGTGAGCCACCGCACCCGGCCTCCATGGAGAAATCTCAATCTTACATTACAAAGTGAAATAAACCAGTCTGAAAACGCTGTATACTGTATGATCCAACTACAAGACGTTCTGTGAAGAGCAAAACTATGGAAACAGTAAAAAAAATCAGTAGTTGCCATGGACTGGGGGCAGAGAAGGATAAACAGGACAAGCACAGAGGATTTTTAGGGCATTGAAACTACTCTGTATAATACCATCACGGTGGGTACATGTCATTACACATTTGTTAAAACCCATGGAACGTATACCACCAAGAGTGAACCGTAAACTATGGACTTCAGATGACGATGATGTCTCCACGTACGTTCATGGGTTATAACAAATGTACTACTCTAGTGGGGCACTTTGATAATGGCAGAGATAATGCACGTGTGGACAGGAGATATATGGAGAATCTCTGTATCTTCTGCTCAATATTGCTGTGATTCTAAATTTGTTCTAAAAAATAAAGTATATTTTACAAAGTAAAAGGCACTGTGCTTTTTACAGTGCTGGCTATGGGCTGGACACAAATGTGGCAGGGAACTGACAGAGACAACATCATAAGGAGATCCTTGATACTAAATGTGTGGAGTGTAGACCTGGGGACTTGTTAGAAATAAAGAAACTCAGGCTTCACCCCAGGCTACTAAATCAGAAATCCGTGTTTAGGCTGGGCACGGTGGCTCACGCCTGTAATCCCAGCACTTACACAGTAAGTGCTCAACTTTGGGAGGCCCAGGTAGGCAGACCACCTGAGGTCAGGAGTTCAAGACCAGCCTGGCCAATATGTGAAATCCCGTCTCTACTAAAAATACAAAAATTAGCTGGGCATCTTGGCGGGAACCTGTAGTCCCAGCTACTCAGGAGGCTGAGGCAGGATAATCGCTTGAACCCGGGAGGCGGAGGTTGCAGTGAGCCGAGATCTCACCACTGCACTCCAGCCTGGGTGACAGAGTGAGATGATATCTCCAAAAAAAAAGAAAAAGAAATCCATGTTTAAACATCCCCAGGGGTAACAAATGTTACAGTTGGAGAAATAGCACCATGAAAGAATGCTCTTTGAAATTCCCAAACCTAGGATTTTGTGCATGGATGGAAAAGACACTAGAAAAGGAAATTTGGATTAAATCAGAAGAAAGGGCAGGGAATCTTCAACTCATTTTTCCTGCCATTCCATGATAAGATTCTAAATTATTTTCCATTTGCACGTATCAGTGAGACTCTGCCATTAGCATAAAAAATGCATTTTAATAAACAGTTTCCAAGAATTTATTTATCTCCCAGATAACCTGCTTATGATTCTCTGGAAAGCCTGATAGCAGGAGGTTCTATTTCTCAAGGATACAGATATTGATTGGACTTTCAAAGTCGTTCCACTAACGGGTTTCACTATCGTTCATGGCTGAAAACCTCATTCATACCTGAAAGAACCCACATCAAACTGTCAATATTGTGTACCTCTGAAAGCTGGGAATACAAAAGACAGAGAAGGGAAGAACATTTATTTTTCTTATGCACCTTTGTATTATTTGGCTTATTATAAGAAGTATAGACATGAAGTCCTTGCCCATGCCTATGTCCTGAATGGTAATGCCTAGGTTTTCTTCTAGGGTTTTTATGGTTTTAGGTCTAATGTTTAAGTCTTTAATCTATCTTGAATTGATTTTTGTATAAGGTGTAAGGAAGGGATCCAGTTTCAGCTTTCTCCATATGGCTAGCCAGTTTTCCCAGCACCATTTATTAAATAGGGAATCCTTTCCCCATTTCTTGTTTTTCTCAGGTTTGTCAAAGATCAGATAGTTGTAGATATGTGGCGTTATTTCTGACGGCTCTGTTCTGTTCCATTGATCTATATCTCTGTTTTGGTACCAGCACCATGCTGTTTTGGTTACTGTAGCCTTGTAGTATAGTTTGAAGTCAGGTAGCGTGATGCCTCCAGCTTTGTTCTTTTGGCTTAGGATTGACTTGGCGATGCGGGCTCTTAAAAGCCAAAATTGACAAATGGGATCTAATTAAACTAAAGAGCTTCTGCACAGCAAAAGAAACTACCATCAGAGTGAACAGGCAACCTACAAAATGGGAGAAAATTTTCGCAACCTACTCATCTGACAAAGGGCTAATATCCAGAATCTACAGTGAACTCCAACAAATTTACAAGAAAAAAACAAACAACCCCATCAAAAAGTGGGCGAAGGATATGAACAGACACTTCTCAAAAGAAGACATTTATGCAGCCAAAAAACACATGAAAAAATGCTCACCATCACTGGCCATCAGAGAAATGCAAATCAAAACCACAATGAGATACCATCTCACACCAGTTAGAATGGCAATCATTAAAAAGTCAGGAAACAACAGGTGCTGGAGAGGATGTGGAGAAATAGGAACACTTTTACACTGTTGGTGGGACTGTAAACTAGTTCAACCCTTGTGGAAGTCAGTGTGGCGATTCCTCAGGGATCTAGAACTAGAAATTCCATTTGACCCAGCCATCCCATTACTGGGTATATACCCAAAGGACTATAAATCATGCTGCTATAAAGACACATGCACACGTATGTTTATTGCGGCATTATTCACAATAGCAAAGACTTGGAACCAACCCAAATGTCCAACAATCATAGACTGGATTAAGAAAATGTGGCACATATACACCATGGAATACTATGCAGCCATAAAAAATGATGAGTTTATGTCCTTTGTAGGGACATGGATGAAATTGGAAATTATCATTCTCAGTAAACTATCGTAAGAACAAAAAACCAAACACCGCATATTCTCACTCATAGGCGGGAATTGAACAATGAGAACACATGGACACAGGAAGGGGAATATCACACTTTGGGGACTGTTGTGGGGTGGGGGGAGGCGGGAGGGATAGCATTGGGAGATATACCTAATGCTAGATGACGAGTTAGTGGGTGCAGCGCACCAGCATGGCACATGTATACATATGTAACTAACCTGCACATTGTGCACATGTACCATAAAACCTAAAGTATAATAATAATAATAATAAAAAAGAAGTATATATGAGACCCGTCCCTACCACTTCCATATGCCTTAAAAAAACAAAAGCCCGACACCTGTAAGATGCTGGTTAGAGAAGAAAGTGCCCACTCTGCTCCTGTGGCATTTTGCATGACATTCTTCAACATCAGCAACCCAAATTATTATTAGCTATTCTCATGGAAGATTTTTATCTCCACTGCTTAATGCTGTGCAACAGCTGTATACTTAGAGTGACTAGAAGGCAAATGAGAAAAGAAAGCCTGGTTGTCAGATATGACAAATTCCCACAAGGAATGCCTTTTCCTGTCCATCACCTCTACTCGTTTGGGGTTTGCTACGCAGCATGCATGTAGGAAAGGGCATATCTGCTTTGCTATACATGCTACAGAAGGTTGAGTCTCCTAAGCATATTAATATTCAAGACTAGGGAAAAGAAGCCTAAAAATACCACTGCAACACATTTTATGTCTTGCAAAGTATTTTCACATAGTTTATCTCAGTTGTTCTCATAGCAATCTACAGTGTATATTTACAGGCAGATATTACTATTAGCATTAGCCTTACTGTTTCCATATTAAGACCAAGTTAATTAAGAGGAAGAATATGGGAATTTTTTTTTTTTTTTTTTTTTTTGAGACAGAGTCTCGCTGGATCACCCAGGCTGGAGTGCAGTGGTGTGATCTTGGCTCATTGCAACCTCCGCCTCCCTGGTTCAAGTGATTCTCCTGCCTCAGCCTCCTGATTAGCTGGGACTACAGGCGCTTGCCACCATACCTGGCTAATTTTTTGTATTTTTAGTAGAGATGGGGTTTCACCATCTTAGCCAGGATGGTCTCGAACTCCTAACCTAGTGATCCACCTGCCTCAGCCTCCCAAAGTGCTGGGATTATGGGCAGAATGTGGGAATTTTATAACACTATTCACTCTCGAGTAAATCATATTCAAAAATATTCAGGTGCGAAACAATAAAAAAAGATATTATAATTTATCTCACTACAAAACAATCCCATGGTATAAAGTACAGAATAATTGCTTGGCTGGACATGGTGGCTGATGCCTATAAAGGCCAGGATGGGTGGATCATTTGAGGTCAGGAGTTTGAGACCAGCCTGAGCAACATAGCGAGATCCCATCTTAATAAACAACAAAACAACAAATTGCTACTCTCAACTAAGCACATGCATATGTTAGACACTGCGTATGTATTATTGCTAATCTTTACCAGCAAGGCAGACACTATAATCCCAGAGAAAGTAAGGTTCAGAGTGGTTCAATGCTGTGCCCATGGTTACAATTTGCAATGCTGGATTCAAATCCAGCTTTAACTTCCAAGCCCAAGCTTTGTCCTCTAAAACACAGCTTCCTGCCATGACTCCCCTCGCTACTAGAAGGATCTGGCACTGCAGGAGGATCCTCTACTAGAAGGATCTGGCACTGCAGGAGGATCCTCTACTAGAAGGATCTGGCACTGCAGGAGGATCCTCTACTAGAAGGATCTGGCACTGCAGGAGGATCCTCTACTAGAAGGATCTGGCACTGCAGGAGGATCCTCTACTAGAAAGATCTGGCACTGCAGGAGGATCCTCTACTAGAAGGATCTGGCACTGCAGGAGGATCCTCTACTAGAAGGATCTGGCACTGCAGGAGGATCCTCTACTAGAAGGATCTGGCACTGCAGGAGGATCCTCTACTAGAAGGATCTGGCACTGCAGGAGGATCCTCTACTAGAAGGATCTGGCACTGCAGGAGGATCCTCTACTAGAAGGATCTGGCACTGCAGGAGGATCCTCTACTAGAAGGATCTGGCACTGCAGGAGGATCCTCTACTAGAAGGATCTGGCACTGCAGGAGGATCCTCTACTAGAAAGATCTGGCACTGCAGGAGGATCCTCTACTAGAAGGATCTGGCACTGCAGGAGGATCCTCTACTAGAAGGATCTGGCACTGCAGGAGGATCCTCTACTAGAAGGATCTGGCACTGCAGGAGGATCCTCTACTAGAAGGATCTGGCACTGCAGGAGGATCCTCTACTAGAAGGATCTGGCACTGCAGGAGGATCCTCTACTAGAAGGATCTGGCACTGCAGGAGGATCCTCTACTAGAAAGATCTGGCACTGCAGGAGGATCCTCTACTAGAAGGATCTGGCACTGCAGGAGGATCCTCTACTAGAAGGATCTGGCACTGCAGGAGGATCCTCTACTAGAAGGATCTGGCACTGCAGGAGGATCCTCTACTAGAAGGATCTGGCACTGCAGGAGGATCCTCTACTAGAAGGATCTGGCACTGCAGGAGGATCCTCTACTAGAAGGATCTGGCACTGCAGGAGGATCCTCTACTAGAAGGATCTGGCACTGCAGGAGGATCCTCTACTAGAAGGATCTGGCACTGCAGGAGGAAACATCTGTCCCAAATGCTGCTGCGTCTCCATCCAGGCTTCAGTGAGATTGAACTATTTCCACCCTCCATTGTCGGAAATTCCATCCTTTGAACAGAACTATCAGATCTCTTTATCTTGTCAAGTCGCAAACAGCTGATACTGAATTCATTTCTTTCCAAACCACAAAACAGGTTCCCCAAGTGGAATTCACATTGAATCTTGAGGTTATACTACACTGATTTTTTTTTCACTCCTAATAACTATCCATCCCCTACTCACTGAACTCTTGGCTGCATCGATATTCATTATATTATTTAAAGAAAAAAATATTAGAGCAGAAACAATGTATGATGTCTTGCCTGATCACTAACAAAGATAGATGACACAAAGGTCAATACATTAGGCCTGGCAGACAAATGTTGAAACGCACTTGCTTCTGTACTTGGAGTCTCCCCTCTGTAGGGAAGCCTACGGACTGTGTGCTATATCCAGGGAGTGAGTCAGCAAAGGAAACCTGTGCTTAGTGAAATACAGATTCTGAACTCTGCTGGTATTGATCAGTGCTGTTCCTGAAAATCCATTATTTAAGAAATGGGAAGTGAGTGAAAGACCTTCCTACCAGGCTGCCCCAATTTCACCCCACCCCCAAAAAAATACCTGAAAGTAGAACCTGCAGGATTGATGAGCATTTATGAATTTTCTTTATTTGTGTATTTGTTTGTTTATGATGGTTTGGTTTTGGCGTGTTATTTTGTTTTTGTTTTGTTTTTAAAGAGGGTATCAGACAGGCACAGTGGTTCACACCTGGAATCCCAGCATTTTGAGAGGCTGAGGCTGGTGGATCACTCGAGACCAGGAGTTTGAGACAAGCCTGGCCAACATAGCAAAACCCCATCTCTACTAAAAGTACAAAATTTAACCAGATGTGATGACAGGCGCCTGTACTGCCAGCTACTCAGGAGAGGCATGAAAATTGCTTAAACCTGGGAGGCCGAGGTTGCAGTGAGCTGAGACGGTGTCACTGCACTCCAGCCTGGGCAACAGAGCGAGACTCTGTCAAAAAAATAAATAAATAAATAAAAATAAAGACAAGGTCTCGCTATGTTCCCTAAGCTGAAGAACAGTGGCTATTTCACAGTGTTTGTGAATTTTAGATGGGAAATCTAGAAAACCCAAAATGTCAACCCAAATAATTTATGAGAAGAAGCATTACCCCACTGCAGGTAAGGAGTCAAGCATCACACTGTGGTTATATAGGGAAGGATCCCATGAAATCATCAAAATGAAGCAACAGTACTGAAAATACCTGGGTTTGTGAAACAAAACTCTGAAACGAAACAGGCATTCTGGCACAGTGGCAAGAGGAGGGACCGTGGATCACCATTCGCCTTGGAAGCTCCCCTGGCTGGTTTTCAGCTGGGTGCCAAATGGTAAGTCAATTCTCTTTGAGCCCCAGTTACTTCATTGTACGGAGGAAACAAAGCGTGGGTTACCCGGCATTGAGATCTTGTGAAAATCAAATGAGATGATGCATTTGAAAATTCTAAACAAATGTTCTTTATCATAAACTTAAAAAAGGCACAGGGCCAGGAGGATAGAAAAGTCGCATTCTCTATACAGATGGTGGATGTGAATTTTGCTCTTGATCATGCCTTCAGGTGAATGGGGCTAAGGAATACACTGATGCTGAGTCAGCAGCGGAGAGAGTCGAGTATTCAGCCTTTCTCAAAATTGTGCACGTACATGACAAATGTATTATTATTATTATTTTGAGACGGAATTTCACTCGTCACCCAGGCTGGAGTGCAATGGTGCAATCTCGGCTCACGGCAACCTCCACCTCCCAGGTTCAAGTGATTCTCCTGCCTCAGCCTCGCGAGTAGCTGGGATTACAGGTGCATGCCACCATGCACGGCTCCTTTTTTTTGTATTTTTAGTAGAGACACGTTTTCACCACTTTGGTCAGGCTGGTCTTGAACTCCTGACCACGGGTAATCTGCCTGCATTGGCCTCCCAAAGTGCTGGGATTACAGGCATGAGCCACTGCACCCGGCTGAAGACAAATGTATTATATTAGCAGTTGGAGCCGAAATTTCCCTTGCAGGGCAGTGAACCACTTTTGTTTAGAAAAATACCCTTTTTTCCCTTTTTTTAAAAAAATTATTTATTTGTTTGTTTTTGTAGAGACAGGGTCTCACTATGTTGCCCAGGCTGGTCTTGAACTCCTAGCCTCAAGGGATCCTCTGGCCTCAGCCTCCCAAATAATTGAGATTACAGGTGTGAGCCATGGTTCCCAGCCAGGAAAATACCTTAATAAGTAGCACAGAGGTGGGTGGAACCCTGATGACATGGTTCAGCAGAAGTGGAGGCAACAAAAGAGAGCAATAAACTTCTACACGTGGGAAATAAGCAGGAATTTGTGAGTGAGAAGGAGATCTGAGAGACGAGGGCTGAGGCGCACAGAAATTGGCAAGGGCCATGGTTTCAGAAATGGCTGAAGGATTTCCAAAGAGAAATAGCTAACAGTGCGTTTTCAGTTGTTTTTGTTGCTGTAATATAAATCTCTCTGCAGCCTTCAGTTTTCAGTAAATCATCTACACTCATAAATGAATGTGCTGAGACAATCCAATTCTGTGAAGCTAGAGCCTAAAGCCAGAGGTGACCTTGAGAGCATAAGCCCTTGGGGAATCTAAGAGAGTCTTGGAGAGCACTTTGAAAGAGATTGCATCAATTGGGCAAGATAAGGTGACCCCAGCTGACCCCTGAGTTATCACATGCTCCTCTCTCCAGCTCAAGTCAAAACCCTCTGTCATCACAGAGAGGCTTTGAAATGCACTGAACAAAATGAAGAAAATGTAATCAAAGTGTTTTATGGACTGCATGCTCATGTACCCCCAAATTCCTATGTTGAAACCCTAACCCCAATGGGATGGTATTAGGAAGTGGGGGCTTTGGAAGATAATTAGGGTTAGATGAGGTTATGAGAGTAGAGCCCCCTTGGTTTGGAGAGATTAGAGCACATGCCTTCTCTGTGTGCATGCACCAAGGAGGGCCACGTGGGGACATAACCAGAATGAGGACTCTTGCCAGAACCCAACCAGGCTGGCACCCTGACCTTGGTCTTCCAGCCTCTAACATTTTTTTTTTTTTGATTGAAAGTTTGAGGGAAGAGGAGGAGGAATGAGGAGTTGAGGAAGATATGTACATTTCTTTTTTCTTTGTTCGAGATAGAGTTTCACTCTGTCACCCAGGCTGGAGTGCAGTGATGTGATCTTGGCTCACCGCAACCTCCATCTCCTGGGTTCAAGCGATTCTCTTGCCTCAGCCTCACGAGTAGCTGGGATTACAGACACCCACCACCATGCCTGGCTAATTTTTGTATCTTTAGTAGAGACAAGATTTCACCATGTTGGCCAGGCTGGTCTCGAACTCCTGACCTCAGGTGATCTGCCTGCCTCAGCCTCCCAAACTGCTGGGATTATAGGTGTGAGCCACTGCGCCCAGCCTGAGCCTCTAGCACTGTGAGAAATCAATGTCTGTTGTGTAAACCACCCAGTTTAAGATCTTTGTTATAGCAGCCCAGACTAAGACACAGAGCCAGAAAAAAAGTGAACCCCAAACAAGAGTTTAGGACAAAGTCGCTACATACTTCACAAGGTTGGATTAGGAGCAGTGCTGCATCCTCAATGACCCTGGGCGGTTAGACTGCACCTGTTCTCCACAGTACCATTTCAAACCTTTTCTGCTCTCCTAAAATTATCTCACTCACGCTGAGGCCAACGCCCATCGGTGTGCTGGACTCTGTCCATCATCCTCGTGTGCCTTAAATGTTTGTCCCATCTCTCCTCTGTCTTCATCCTCTTCCTCTCCACTGACTCCTCCTTTGGCATTTAAACATACACAGATTCATTTCATTTCTCAACTCCATCTTCTGTCTATTGATTACCCTAGCGCATCTCTTCATTTTCCAGCCAAATTTCTAAAGACACACTTCCTCACCATCCCCTAGCTTCTCAAGCCACTATAATGTGGCTTTCCAATCTTGGCTGCTCCACTGAGACTGCTGGCAACGGTTTCACAAAACACCTCCCTTTTTAAGGCTTTATCTTACTTAAATCATTGTTGGCATCGACAAAATCCACTACTCTCTCCTTTGAAACACTCTGTTCTCTTGGTTTATCTTGCTCCCAATCCACTACACAGGTGCCTGGATTTCTTCCTGGCGCTGTGGTTAATTCCTCTTAGGCTCCCTGCAAGCTGAACCTCCTGTCTCCCAAAGATGTTGTTGTTTCTCAGCGTTCTCCTCGGCTCTCTCCTCCCCTCACCACTCCCCTCTCACTTTGCCCACTCTCTCTAGGCAATATTATATACTGTACTCCCCTGGGTTCAACAATATTTCCAGACCTTCATATTTCACTTCCTTTTGAACATTTCCACTTGGATGTTCCATATTCACCTCAAACCTCCAAAAGTGAATTTCCCTCTCCACCCCTCATAACCTGCTACTTCCCTTTGGCTCCCTTCCCCATCCCTGCTTAATTGTTGACTTAGAAATGTGCGTATCAGTCGGGTGCGGTGGCTCACGCCTGTAATCCCAGCACTTTGGGAGGCCGAGGCGGATGGATCGCCTGAGGTCAGGAGCTGGAGACCAGCCTGGCCAACATGGTGAAACCCCGTCTCTACTAAAAATACAAAAATCAGCCGGGTGTGGTGGTGGGTGCCTGTAATCCCAGCTACTTGGAAGGCTGAGGCAGGAGAATCGCTTGAGCCCTGGAGGCGGAGGTTGCAGTGAGCCAAGATCTCACCATTGCACTCCAGCCTGGGCGACAGAGTGAAACTCTGTCTAGGAAAAAAAAAGGGGGAGAGCGAGAGAGAGAGAAAAGAAATGTGCATATCTTCCTCAACCCCTCATTCCTCCTCCTCCCCCAAACTTTTTTTTTTTTTTAGACGGAGTCTTGCTCTGTCGTCTGTCGCCCAGGCTGGAGTGCAGTGACGCGATCTCGGCTCACTGCAAGCTCCACCTCCTGGGTCCACGCCATTCTCCTGCCTCAGCCTCCCGAGTTGCTGGGACTACAGGCGCCCGCCACCACGCCCGGCTAATTTTTTGTATTTTTTTTTTAGTAGAGACGGGGTTTCACCGTGTTAGCCAGGATGGTCTCGATCTCCTGACCTCGTGATCCGCCCGCCTCAGCCTCCCAAAGTGCTGGGATTACAGGTGTGAGCCACCGCGCCCGGCTCAAACTTTCAATCAGTCATTAAATTCTATTGATCCTCCTTTCTCAAATTATCTCAATCTCCTCACTTCTCTTCTTAACTACGTCTACAACCATAGTGTAATTCCACCATCATCCATCACCCAGATTATTCCAATACTTTCTTAACTGGCCCCGTGCCCCTGGCCTTACACCTTCAAATTAATTCTCCAGGGCCGGGCGCAGTGGCTCACGTCTGTAATCCCAGCACTTTGGGAGGCTGAGGCAGGCGGATCACGAGGTCAGGAGATCGAGACCATCCTGGCTAACACGGTGAAACCCCGTCTCTACTAAAAATACAAAAAATTAGCTGGGCAAGGTGGCGGGCGCCTGTAGTCCCAGCTACTTGGGAGGCTGAGGCAGGAGAATGGAGTGAACCCGGGGGCCGGAGCCTGCAGTGAGTCGAGATCGCGCCACTGCACTCCAGCCTGGGTGACAGAGTGAGACTCCGTCTCAAAAAAAAAAAAAAGTAAATTCTCCATACCACAGCCATCATGACCTTTTAAAAACAACTCCCTTGCTTAAAGCCTTCAGTGGTCCCTTAAGCTGCCCAGGAATAAATATTAGACCCTAACATGTCTTCCAAGTCCATTCCAGATCTGGCCTCTGCAGCCTCTCCTGTCTCTTCCTACTCCACTTCCTTCTTTTCCCATCAAATGTGTCCTATTCCTTCTTGGATCTCCATTACCGGGTTCATAGTCAGCCTATGACTAACACTGCCAGGTCTGATCATGAGACACCCTTGATTCAATCCCTTCCTGCTCAGTCAGGCAAATGGACTTTAAGTGTATTGGTGTCCTGTGGCTCCTGTAACCAAGTACCACAAATTGAGTGGCTTAATCAACAAAAATGGATTATCTCACAATTATGGAAGCCAGAAGTTCAAAATCAAGGCATTGGCAGGGTAAGTTCCTGCCAGAGCCTCAAAGGTGATTCAGTTCCATGTCCCTCTCCTAGTTTTGGGGCATCACCAATGCTTGGTCTTACTTGGCTTGTGGACACACAACCTCCATCTCTGCTTCTGTCTTCAGACAGGCTTTCCCCTACCTCTCTGTGCCTCCTTTCTCTTACAAGGACACCCTTCACTGGATTTATGGCTCTTCCTAATCCAGGATGACCTCCGCTCAGGATCCTTGCTTAATCGTATCTGTGACGATCTTTAATCCCGGGCAAGTTACTGAACCTAGGAAAATATAAAAAACAAAAAACATTTTAAAAATAAGGTCAGGTGTGGTAAATCATGCCTATAATCCCAGCACTTTGGAAGGCCAAGGTGGGTGGATGGGTTGAGCCCCGGAGTTCGAGACCAGCCTGGACAACGTGGCAAAACCCCATCTCTACAGAAAATAGAAAAATTAGCTGGGCGTGGTGGCACACATCTGTAGTCTCAGCTACTTGGGAGGCTGATGGAGCCTGAGGTGGGAGGATCACCTGAGCCTGGGGAGGTCGAGGCTGCAGTGAGCCATGATTGTGCCACTGCCCTCCACCATAGGCAGCAGAGTGAGACTCTGTCTCAAAAACAAAAAAATTTAAAAAGAAATAAAATAAAAAAATTAAAGATGCTTATTGTAAATAAGATCACATTCTGAAGTTCTGGAGGGACATATCTTCTAGGGGTTACACCATCCAACCCACATTATAGGATGGTTTGGGGAAAATGTTTTATGTCCACTTATAGCTCTTGAATACCCTTACTCAGTATTTCTTGATGTCTAAAATTCTTTAAAATCTTTGTTTAGTGAAAATTGTCTTAATTTTAAAACTTGCATTTGTTTTATTATTAATGAAGTTGTATATATTTTACTGCCTATTAACCATTTTATCCCATCTGTAAATTATCTTTTCATGTGCTCGGCATTTTTACAGAATCTTAATATCTTTCTTAAAAGTAAGTGCAGGATCTTTATATAGTAAAGCTATTAGTATTTGTGGCAATTTTCCATAGTTTATAGTTTATCTCCCCTTTCTATTTTGTTTGTTCTACGAAAGATCTTAGAAATTATTCATGTTAGCTAGGGACAGTGGTTTACGCCTGTAATCCCAGCACTTCGGGAGCACTTTGGAAGGCTGAGGCAGGAGTATCACTTAAGCCCAGGAGTTAAAGACTAGCCTGAGCAACAAACTGAGACCCCATCTCTATTTATTAAATTAAAAAAAGAAATTATTCAGCCGGGCCCAGTGGCTCAAGCCTGTCATCTCAGCACTTTGGGAGGCCGAGGTGGGTGGATCACCTGAGGTCAGGAGTTTAAGACCAGCCTGGCCAACATGGTGAAACCCTGTCTCTAATAAAAATACAAAAAATTAGCTGGACACGGTGGTGGGCACCTGTAATCCCAGCTACTCAGGAGGCTAAGGCAGGAGAATCACTTGAACCTGGGGGGAGGATGTTACAGTGAGTCAAGATCGCGCCACTGCACTCCTGGGCAACAAGAGCAAAACTCTGCCTCAAAAAAACAGACAAACAAACCAACACAAAAAAAACAGAAAATATAGAGGGATCATGTTAATACTGGACGGTGAGCTCAGAGGTCTCTTGATAGGCAGTAATCCATAAGCTAACTGCTCCAAAAGCTTTATATTTTTGTGTAATATGTTTTTGTGTTAGTATATTTTAGAAAACTTAGCCAAGTGTAAGTAAACATCCAGTCCAGGCATGGTGGCTCATGCCTGTAATCCTACCACATTGGGAGGCTGAGATGGGAAGGTCACTTGAGGCCAGGAGTTCGAGACTGGCCTGGTCAATGTAGCAAGACCCCATCTCTATTTTATATTTTAAAAATATAAATAAATAAATGGCCATAAGACTTCCATTTCTGAAGCTGACAGTGAGATGATACTCTCAACCTTTGGAGAATTAAAAATAAAATCTTACTCTAGAAATACAATTTATTTATTTATTTATTTATTTATTATTTGAGAGTCTTGGTCTGTCACTGCTGGAATGCAGTGGTTCCGTTTTGGCTCACTGCAACCTCTGTCTCCTGGTTTCAAGCGATTCTCCTCCCTCAGCCTCCTGAGTAGCTAGGATTATAGGTGTGTGCCACCACACCCAGTCAAGAAATGCAATTTATGGCAATCTTGCAGATCTTCCTATTTGTAAAAAATGTTTTACCAATCCTACCTATTCAGACCCTCAGACAGGCCACTGGGTCTTTTTTATAGATCTGAAAGTACCTGTTGTACTGTTGCTGCAATAGCCTAAAATACAGAGAACCACTGTGGTTAACAGCATGATATTGAGTGGCCCTTCAGGTGAACAAAATTCAATGCTGGCTTCCACACTATTGAGACATGCAGACTTGTGCATGCCCCTTATTTTCTATGAGCTTTGGTTTATTTGTTTATAAGACAGAGGTCATAACTTTCCTCCCGGTGGTGATGTGAAGATTAAATTAGATGATGGGCTAGGCAAAGTGGCTCATGTCTGTAATCTCAGCACTTTGGGAAGCCAAGGCGGGATGATCACTTGAGCCTAGGAGTTCAAGACCAGCATGAGCAACATGGTGAGAGCCCGCGTCGACAAAAACAACAACAATGAAAACATGTATCTATAAAGGTAAATGAGATGATGTTTATGACAGTGCCTACATAGATAGGCATCAAGCTCAATAAATGTTAGTTCCTATCCCCTTCCCCTCACTGGGGCCAGATGTATACCCCAACGTGAAAGGTTTATAATAGACAATCCCTTCCAACTCAGAAACTTTCAACATACAACTAAAATCAGTATTGGTAAGGCTGCAGGAGAAACATCGCAGAAGTGTATGTTGGGACAACCTTTCTGGGCAGCTGCTGTATCAATGGGTTTAACATGCAAGTTCCTTTTGACCTAATGATTCAGTTCCAGGAATTTAGCTAATGGAAATTATTTGGATTGCTAGTAAAAATTTATCAAAATGTTGATCACAGTGTTGTTTTTAATCAAGAGACTAAAAAAGCCGCTCTGATCATACAGTGATGATTAAATAAACTGTGGAATCTCTAGGCCACCTGTATAACAGATATTGTTTTAAAAAAAATTATCAACATAGAAAAATCAGTCAGGTGTGGTGGCTCACGCCTGTAATCTCAACACTTTGGGAGGTTGAGGCGGGAGGATTGCTTGAGCCCAGGAGTTTGAAACATTGTCTCTACAAAAAATTAGCCAGGCATGGTGGCATGGGCCGAGTAGTCCCAACTACACGGAGAGGCTGAGGTTAGAGGATTGCCTGAGCCCAGGAGGCCAAGGCTGCAGTGATCTCTGCTCCTGCCTCTGCACTCCAGCCAGGGTGACAGAGCAAGACTTTGTCTCAAAAAAATAAATAGAATTAAAAAAAGAGAAGTATTCATAGCATACTGTTTATCAGAAACTAAAAGGAAATTAAATGTAATACGTGCCTTGTGATCTTAGTTTTGTAACATTAAAATAAACATCTTTGTGCAGAGGCAAAAGATTACACACACAAAACTCTAATGCTGGTTACTTCTAGATAGTAGTTTGGATATTATTTCTTTTCTTTTTTCTTTTTCTTTTTTTTTTGAGATGGAGTCTCTCTCTGTCACCCAGGCTGGAGTGCAGTGGCACGATCTCAGCTCAGTGCAACCTCCACTGCCTGGGTTCAAGAGATTGTCCTACCTCATCCTCCCAAGTAGCTGGGACTACAGGCGTCTGCCACCACACTTGGCTAATTTTTGTATTTTCAGTAGAGATGGGTTTCACCATGTTGGTCAGGCTGGTCTCGAACTCCTGACCTCGTGATCTGCCTGCCTCGGTCCCCACAAAGTGCTGGGATTACAGACGTGAGCCAACGCACCCACCTGGATATTATTTCTAAAAGGTTTTTTATGATAGATGTATATTGCTTTTGTGAAGAAGAAAGTCACAGGATCTATTTTTAAGTCTTTGCAAAAACGAAATGAAAAATTATTTAATAGTCATTAAGTGATATGTGATGTTAGTCTAGTCTTCTCCATTAAAGTAATCAGTGGTGTTCTGCAGGAACTCAAACCACTTAGGCAGAAGGTCTGATGAAACACTGGCGAGTTCCTGCGCTTCACAGTGGAAGAATGAATTGTGTAGGCTTTGATCTATTAGTTCACTGTAGAAAATTCTGTGTTCCCTAGGGGATGTCTGGGCCAGAGAGAAAGGGACTGTGCTCTGGGGCAAAAGCCGCCACAGTAGTGACCCTGCCTGGCCCCCACAATGGAAAAGTGCGTTCTGTAGTCTGAAATGAAAGGCGCCCTGCGCATCTCCCGTTAATGGGCTCTGAAAGCCCAGGCTTCGGGAGTTGACAGCATCCACAATGCTAACCTTAATAAATGGACACAGTCAGAGAAACTTAAGTTATCAATAGAGACTGTGTGGGTGTTTTGGAGGCAACACAGGTGATGCACACTCATCCAAGGGCAGCCAACCTCTCGCAGTGCCTTGTGACATGCTGTTACCCATTTCTTTGGGGTCCCAGAGCCTTATGCATGGAGCTGGGGTCAACTTCCTTCTCATTTTCACAGTTAACTCTCAAATTCCTGGATACTCCCAACGCTAATCTTGGAGACTTCTTTAATCCAATCAGCCCTTCAAGAGCCTATCCAAAAGTTATTGTTCTAGAGCCTGAGAATAAAAAGATGAATAATAGGCTAGGCACAGTAATCCTAGCACTTTGGGAGGCCAAAGCAGGCAGATCACCTGAGGTCGAGAGTTCGAGACCAGCCTGGCCAACATGGAGAAACCCCATCTCTGCTAAAAGAAATACAAAATTAGCCGGGCATGGTGGCACATGCCTGTAATCACAGCTACTTGGGAGGCTGAAGCAGGAGAATCACTTGAACCCGGGAGGCGGATGTTGTGGTGAGCTGAGATCGCGCCATTGCACTCCAGCCTGGGCAACAAGAGCGAAACTTCATCTAAAAAAATAAACAAATAAAATATACTGTCCAGGGAAAGGACATTACACTGATTAATGCACATGAATCTTTGTTACCTGCCTGGTCTGATGTTGTGCAATTTATACATTGGTAATAGCTCCTTTGGTCCTCATAACAATCTCAAGTTATTACTTTTCCCACACTGTGGATGAAAAAATGGAGACTGACCAGCCGGGTGCGGTGGCTCACACCTGTAATCCCAACACTTTGGGAGGCCAAGGCAGGTGGATCACAAGATCAGGAGATCAAGACCATCCTGGCTAATACGGTGAAACCCCGTCTCTACTAAAAAATACAAGAAGTTAGCCGGGCTTGGTGGCACGTGCCTGTGGTCCCAACTACTTGGGAGGCTGAGGCAGGAGAATCACTTGAACCCGGGAGGCGGAGGTTGCGGTCAGCCGAGATCGTGCCACTGCACTTCAGCCTGAGCGACAGAGCCAGACTCCATCTCAAAAAAAAAAAAAAAAGAAAAAAGAGAAAGAAAATGGGCACTGACAAAGGTGAAGTTACTGCTCAAGGTTATGCAGATAAGAGGTGGAGGAGGCAGTGTTGATAGTCAGGCTTATCTGACTTCTGCGTGTGACACCGGAGGAGGCAGCAAGGCAGCCTGCCAGAGAACTGCAAAGGCAGGGCTCCCCAAGACTTTAAGGAGCTTTGGGAAGTTCACTCAATTGAGAAATGAGGGAGAAGGGAGTTAAAGGAAATAAACTACATTTATTTACTACTTTATTTTTTATTATAGTCAGGCGCAGTGGCTTACACCTGTAATCCAACACTTTGGGAGGCCAAGGTGAGAGGATCGCTTGGGGCCAGGAGTTCAAGACCAGCTAGTCAACATAGCGAGACCCTGTCTCTACAAAAAGAAAATTTTTTTAAAACATTAGCTGAGCGTGGTGGTGAGTGTCTGTAGTCCCTGCTACTCACGAACCTGAGGCAGAAGATTGCTTGAGCCCAAAAGTTTAAGGTTGCAGTGAGCTCTGATTGCACCACTTTACACTCCAGCCTGGGCAATAGAACAAGACCCTGTCTCAAAAAAATGAAAAGAAAATGCTATCACGTGCTCTCTTTGGCAACACATATACTAAAATTGGAACGATACAAAGAAGACTAGTATGGCCCCACACAAGGATGACATGCCAATTCATGAAGTGTTATTCCTCAAAGAGCTAAAAGCAGAACTACCATTGACCCGGCAATCCCATTACTGGGTATATACCCAGAGGAATATAAGTCATTCTACCATAAAGACACATGCATGCAAATGTTCACTGCAGCACTGTTCACAACAGCAAAGACATGGAATCAACGTAAACGTCCATCAATGGCAGATGGATAAAGAAAATGTGGTGGCTGGGTATGGTGGCTCACACCTGTAATTCCAGCACCTTAGGAGGCCGAGGCAGGCAGATCACCTGAGGTCAAGAGTTCGAGACCAGCCTGACCAACATGGAGAAACCCTGTCTCTACTAAAAAATACAAAATTAGCCAGGCGTGGTGGCACATGCCTGTAATCCCTGCTACTCAGGAGGATGAGGTAGAAGAATCGCTTGAAGCCGGGAAGTGGAGGTTGCTGTGAGCCGAGATCATGCCATTGCACTCCAGCCTGGGCACCAAGAGTGAAACTCCGTCTCAAAAAAAAAGAAAAGAAAATGTGGTACAGATACACCATGGAATACTAGGCAGCCATAGAAAAGAATGAGATCATGTCTTTTGTGGAAATGTGGATGGAGCTGGTGGCTATTATCCTCAGCAAACTAGCGGAGAAACAGAAAACCAAATACTGCATGTTCTTGCTTATAAGTGGAGACTAAATGATAAGAACTTATGAACAAACACGAAGAAGAAAACAATAGACACGGGGGTCTACTTGAGGGTGGAGAGTGGGAGGAGAGAGAGGAGCAGAAAAGATGACTATTGGATACTGGGCTTAATCCCTGGATGATGAAAGAGTCCGTAGAACAACCTCCATGACACGTGTTTACCTATGTAACAAACCTTCACATGCACCCCCAAACCATAAAAAGAAATGTGGCTGAGTGCAGTGGCTCAGGCCTGCAATCCTAGCACTTTGGGAGGCTGAGGCCGATGGATCACCTGCGGTCAGGAGTTCGAGACCAGCCTGGCCAATGTGGCGAAACCCCATCTCTACTAAAAATACAAAAATCAGCCAGGCATGGTGGTGCGTGCCTGTAATCCCAGCTGCTTGGGTGGCTGAGGCAGGAGAATCACTTGAACCTGGGGGGCAGAGGTTGCAGTGAGCCAAGATCACACCACTGCACTCCAGCCTGGGCAACAAGAGGGAAACTCCATCTCAAAAAAAAAAAAAATGTAAAAACAGACAATATACCAAAAATAAAATGGCAAAAAAAGAAAACGCTATCACAATCACCATCTGGCTAACCCTGTATTTGACATTTATTTGAGCAAAGTGCTAGAGGATGGAGATACAGTGATGAGCAAGAAATGAAATTAACTGTAACAAGTAGTTATAAGAACTTAAAATCTTTTGTGTTTAACTTAGGTAGCTATGGTAGGCAGAATAATGGCCCCCAAAGATGTTCACATCCTAATCCCCAAAACTTGTCAATATGTTACATTATGTGGTAAGGGGGAACTGGGGTCCTAGATGGAATTAGGAATGCTAATCTGGCCAGGCATGGTAGCTCATGCTTGTAATCCCAGAATTTGGAAGGCTGAGGCAGGAGGATCACTTGAGCCCAGGAGTTCGAGACCAGCCTGGGCAACATAGTGAGACCCCATCTCTAAAAATTAAAATAGGCTGGGTGTGGTGGCTCACACCTGTAATCCCAGCACTTTGGGAGCCTGAGGCAGGTGGATCATAAGGTCAGGAGTTCGAGACCAGCCTGGTCAATATGGTGAAACCCCATCTCTACTAAAAGTAGAAAAATTAGCCAGGCATGGTAGCAGGTACCTGTAGTCCCAGCTACTCGGGAGGCTGAGGCAGGAGAATCGCTTGAACCCGGGAGGCAGAGGTTGCAGTGAGCCGAGATCGCGCCACCGCACTCCAGCCTGGGCGACAGAGTGAGACTCTGTCTCAATAATAAATAAATCAATGAGTGAATAAATAAATAAAATAAAATAGAGGAATGCTAATCTGCTGACCTTAAAATAGGAAAATGATCGTGGATTATCTGGCTGTGCCTAATGTAATCACAAGGATTCTTAAATCATGAAGAATCATGAGAGTGAGGGAAGGGAATGAGACCACAGAAGCGGAAGTCAGAGGCTGGAGTGGTATGATTGCTGGTCTTAAAGATGAAAAGAGACCACAAGGCAAGGAATGCAGACAGCCTCTGGAAACTGGAGATGACAGGAAAACAGACTTTCCAGCCGGGTGTGGTGGCTCACACCTGTAATCCCAGCACTTTTGGGAGGCCAAGGTGGGCAGATCATGAGGTCAGGAGTTCGAGACCAGCCTGACCAAAATGGTGAAACCCTGTCTCTACTAAAAGTGTACAAATTAGCTGGTCGTGGTGGTATGCACCTGTAATCCCAGCTAGTCAGGAGGCTGAGGCAGGAGAATCACTTGAACCCGGGACGCAGAGGTTGCAGTGAGCCAAGATCGTGCCACTGCCCTCCAGCCTGGGCGACAGAGTGAGACTCCGTCTCAAAAAAGAAAGAAAAGAAAACGGACTTTCCCCTAGAGCCTCCCGAAGGGGCATAGCCCCACTGACACATTGATTTTAGCCTGGTGGGGCTCATTGAGACTTCCAATCTCCAGAACTGTAAGAGAATGTGTGTTGTCTTAAGCTGCTAATTTGGGGTGATTTGTTACAGCAGCCATAGGACATAGCCAATAGCACAGTGGGAGGTCGTGGAAATCTTCCATCAGGCAGTGGCTCTTGAACTGAAATCTGATGGAATAGGACGGAAGGGTCTGACACATTTGGCAGGTAAGGTTGGCACAGCTTGGCTGGGTGCAGTGGCTCACGCCTGTAATCCCAGCACTTTGGGAGGCTGAGGCAGGCGGATCACGAGATCAGGAGATCGAGACCATCCTGGCTAACATGGTGAAACCCCGTCTCCACTAAAAATACAAAAAATTAGCCAGGCGCCGCCATGGCAGGTGCCTGTAGTCCCAGCTACTCGGGAGGCTGAGGCAGGAGAATGGCATGAACCGGGGAGGCAGAGCTGGCAGTGAGCCGAGATTGCGCCACTGCACTCCAGCCTGGGCGACAGAGTGAGTCTCCGCCAAAAAAAAAAAAAAAAAGTTGGCACAGCTGGAGGAAGCATGTCCTAGGAGAGAGGTGGGTGAGCTCTGTAGGTTTCCAAGCAGGCAGGGCCAGGCAGGCCACATTCAGTATTTTGGTACTCCTTTTTTTTTTTTTTTCTAGAGACGGAGTCTTGTTGTGTTGCCCAGGCTGATCTTGAAATCCTAGCCTCAGTGATCCTCCTGCCTCAGCCTCCCAAAGTGCCGTGATTACAGGAATGAGCTAGCACACCTGGCCAGCGCTTCTAAAAGCAACAGAAGCTGGGCACGGTGACACACACCTGTAATCCCAGCTACTCAGGAGAGTGAGGCAGGAGAGCCCAGGAATTCGAGACCAGTCTGGGCAATATAGCAAGACTTTATCTCAAAAAAAAATTATTTTAATTTAAAAACAAAAGCAATGGGAATCCACTGAAGGACTTAATTTCGAGGATGGCATCACCAAAATTTTGCTTAATAAAATTGTTAATTTCAGATTAATCCCTACCTCACTACACCTAATTTATCTCACACAGTACTCAGAATGCAAATTAATATTAACCATAGACAATTAAAAAGGCAAACAGACTGGGAAAATGTCACATGATAAATTCCTAAGTCAACTACAAATTATTTGCACATTATCCCCAGACATTCTCTCCTCCCATAAAAATAAGTAATTAAAAGTTGATACTAACACCAAGAAAAGTCTGGTTGATAATTTGTTTCAAATGGTTGAGATTAATGAATTCAGTAACACAAGATTTGCTTTCATACTAAAATCCAGGTGAAATTTGGAATAACAGGCCAGGAATTTTCTGTTGACCATCAAGTGTGGTGTGACATCTAGTGGCCAAATTACCAATTTTATTTCTTCCTTCTTGGCTTGATTTAAACATACTAGATACAATGCACCTTGAGGCCAATAAACATTGAGAAACCACTAAGAGTTAAAAGTTAAATTGACTGTAGGGAGAGTCAACTGAAAAATGTGCTGCCTCTGATTCTCTTGGAGCTTGCAGACTCAGTAGAAGGTGGAAAGACAAGTATTTAGATTTTTTTTTTTTTTTTTTTTTTTTTGAGATAGAGTCTCGCTCTGTCCCCCAGGCTGGAGTGCAGTGGCGCGATCTCAACTCACTGCAACCTCCACCTCCCGGGTTCACGCCATTCTCCTGCCTCAGCCTCCCGAGTAGCTGGGATTACAGGCTCCCACCACCACACCCAGCTAATTTTTTGTATTTTTAGTAGAGACGGGGTTTCATCATGTTAGCCAGGATGGTCTGATCTCCTGACCTCGTGATCCGCCCGCCTCGGCCTCCCAAAGTGCTGGGATTACAGGCGTGAGCCACTGCGCCTGGCCTTGTATTTAGACATTCTAATAGTGGGCAGATGATTTTAGTACTTGCTATGACTCTTTTTCCACCTTCTAGCAGGTGTTAGGCAACCAAATGAAAATGAGGGAGTCCTGGCCTGGAGACATAGATTTGAGATCCATTAGTGAGCAGGTTACTGTTGAGACTTAAGCGCGGAAGATACACAGGAATGCTTAGCACTGTGACTGGTACAGAACAGTTGCTCAATAAATATTCGCTACTATGAAAAAGCATCCAATCAAAAGTGTCAAATGCTGTGATTGCAAGAGGAGGACCCATGGGAGAGTTCCAAGTACTACTTGTATGGAAACGCCTGGGCTTGATAAAATAATAGTGTTAAATCGCAGATGCTAGCCAACACACATTGCATTACAGCTGAATTATATAAATTTTTGGTGTTTGTAATATTCTAAATTGGGTCCCTTTGTGGAAATTGCTCATCTTCTCGGAGGTACCTGCCTAACTGGTTGAAAGACAAAAACACCACCTTTCAGAAATTCTGTGCAGATCAACTAAGATAATGTGTCAAAAACATTTTTAAGAGACCGGGCGCAGTGGCTCATGCCTGTAATCCCAACAATTTGGGAGGCCAAAGGGGGCAGATCACTTGAAGTCAGGAGTTCAAGACCAGCCTAACCAACATGGCGAAACCTTGTCTCCACTGAAAACACAAAACAATTAGCCAGGTGTGGTGGCGCACGCCTGTAATCCCAGCTAATCAGGAGGCTGAGGTGAGAGGATCACTTGAACCCTGGAAGTGGAGGTTGCAGTTAGCCAAGATTATACCACTGCACTCAAAAAAAAGGAGAAAGATTTTTAAGCCATAAACTACTATACTCACATGAAGTGTCTGTATTAAGTGAACAGCCATGAGGCTTATTGCACATAAAGGAAATGCTTAAATACATCAAATCATAACCCAAAATGAGGCTACACGGGAAAATCATCTCATTCAAATGTATCAACTTATCAAAAATGGCTTTTTAAACTCTTGTCAATTTTGAGTATTTCTTGCGGAATTTTTAATATATTTTGTAAGTTCAGGCCGGGTGCAGTGGCTCATGCCTGTAATCCCAGCACTTTGGGAGGCCTAGTGCGGCAGATCACCTGCAGTCAGGAGTTCGAGACCAGGCTGGCCAACATGGTGAAACCTTGTTTCTACTAAAAATACAAAAAAAAAAAAAATATTAGCCAGGCTTGGTGGCGCATGCCTGTAATCTCAGCTACTCGGGAAGCTGAGACAGGAGAATCGCTTGAACCCAGGAGGTGGAGGTTGCAGTGAGCCGAGACTGCACCACTGCACTCCAGCATGGGCGACCAAAAAAAAAAAAAAATGTTTGTGTTCTGGAAAAAATAGAAATAATATTTCAAATATTTTTAAAGAAATAAGAACTATCTAGAATTAATTCTATCACATGGAATGCCAAATTTCAGGCAGGGAAATGTAATGGAAGTGTTTTATTTCATAACAGAATTTTTGCTTCGAATTTTTACCAATTTTGGGAGACATTTTTTAAAGTATTAACTTTAGTTAATGTTTAGAATTTCATCTTCAGTAACTGAGAATGGAACATTCATGTCAATGCTGTTAAAAACCACAGTCAGGACATTTGTTCAATGTGATTATTCGTCACTTGGTCAATTTGCAGAGTTAGCTCTATTTGCAATAACTCGATGTAGCCAACATGAGGAACAGCAGAGGGCAACAAAGAGTCAATGGCCTTGGTAGGAAGCCAGGCGGAGGGCGGGGGGCACGTTTTACCCATTGTGCACATGTCCAAGGGGCAGTTTAGTCTTTGTGTACCTCAGTAGTATTTTATTTATTTTATTTTATTTTATTTTTGGTAAGTGCATGGCCCCATCACATTTGAAGATAATTCAAATTTTTATTTTTTAAGTATTTTTGTTTGTTTTTGAGACAAAGTCTCACTCTGTTGCACAGGCTGTTTTTTTAATTTGTTTGTTTGTTTTATGAGACAAAGTCTCACTCTGTCACCCAGGCTGGAGTGCAGTGGTGCAATCTCAGCTCACTGCAACCTCTGCCTCCTGGGTTCAAGCAATTCTCCTGCCTCAGCCTCCCAAGTAGCTGGGACTACAGGAGCATGCCACCACACCTGGCTAATGTTTTTTTTATTTTTAGTAGAGATGGGGTTTCACCGTGTTAGCCAGGATGGTCTCGATCTCCTGACCTCATTATCTGCCTGCCTCGGCCTCCCAAAGTGCTGGGATTACAGGCGTGAGCCACTGTGCCCGGCCTATAATTCAAATTTTTAGTCTAATATATCAGTCCAGGCTGGGCACGGTGGTTTATGCCTATAATCCCAGCACTTTGGGAGGCCTAGACGGGTGGATCACCTGAGGTTAGGAGTTTGAGACCAGCCTGGCCAATATGGTGAAACCCCGTCTCTATTAAAAATACAAAAATTAGCCAGGCGTGGTGGCACGCGCCTGTAGTCCCAGCTACTTGGGAGGCTGAGACAGGAGAATTGCTTGAACCGGGGAAGTGAAGGTTGCAGTAAATCAAGATCGCACCACTGCACTCCAGCCTGGGAGGCAGAGCAAGTGGGCAACAGAGCAAGACTCTGTCTAAATATATATCCAAAGCAAATTGTGTTAGTAATTTTATTCACCAAAACACCAAAAATCCATATACCAAAGCTAAGATTTTAAAGAGAGAGATTTAAAGGTGGCCTGGCCGCCCTTGGATGGTTTTAAGTACATGCTATTCCATGATTTGAATCATTCTGTAATACTCTCCACCCAGGAGAGGAACATTCCCAGCTGTGTAGCTGTGTTCTTGGCTTAAACAGAGCTTCTGAAGCTTGGAAACAAATAACCCAGTTGATGCACAATTGAGAACATAAACATAGCAGAAATGATCCACTCATACCTTCCCAGTGAGCGAAGAGGCTGTATCAAGCACATCTTTGCATATCACACAATTCTCAGTAATTGTTGGTTGAGAGTAAGCCAAATCCATTCATATGTACTGAGCCCATGAGCACATTCAAAGTCAAATATAAATGCACCTGGCAATGCCGTAACTACAGGAGATATTTTAGGATAAAAGATATTCCCTGGAATAAGATCCGTGCAAGATTGAAAGGAAACACCAAGAGCATCTAAGATGCAAGGATAAAAATTCAAGGTTTGGAGGAGGAAATTGGAATGGGTGCTAATGGCGCAAGGAGGAGCTGGGCTGGAGGGTTTGCTGTGCAGGATGAGACACAGTGCTGGAGGGATTGAGATCAGACCGTGAAGAGTCCTGCCTGGGATTTGCACTTGACCCTAGGTGTGAGGAGTCATATTTAGGAGTTTTGTTTTTTCCTTAGATTTCTCTGTCCCTCAATTTCCTGTTTCGGGGGCAATGGCTATGTGTGATGAGCAGGGAGATTTATATAGGGATGGCCCAGACTGAGTAGATAGGACATATATCTCTGAATCTCTCCTCTTTACATCTAATCCTTTCCTTGTCGTAGAGAGAATCTTGGAGGCTCCCAGTGAACCAGACAAGGCCAAACAGGACATGCTGATGATGTCAATGACTGAAGAAAAACCCTTTTCCACCCAGGTGCGGTGGCTCACACCTGTAATCCCAGCACTATGGGAGGCCAAGTCAAGAGAATCGCTTGAGCCTAGGAGTTCAAGACCAGCCTGGGCAACATAGCAAGATGCTGTCTCTACAAAAATAAATGTAAAAAAAACATAAACCTTTTCCACAACCTCTCCTGCCTTCCCCTTTTTCTCCATTCCTAAGTTATCTTTCATTCCCCATATCATAGTCTGCAGGTTGAGAACCTCCTTGTTATTTTAGAAAGGATACACAGGAACAGAAGAGAGTTAGACAGAGGCCAGGTTATGGGGGTCTTTGTCCACTGGAATAACAATATGATATCTAAAGTAACCAGCAGTGCTTTTATTTAAAAATAGTATTTATTTGGCCGGGCGCAGTGGCTCACACCTGTAATCCGAGCACTTCGGGAGGCTGAGGCAGGCGGATCACCAGGTCAGGAGATGGAGACCATCCTGGCTAACACGGTGAAAACCCATCTCTACTAAAAATACAAAAAATTAGCCGGACACGGTGGTGGGCACCTGTAGTTCCAGCTACTCGGGAGGCTGAGGCAGGAGAATGGCATGAACCCAGGAGGTGGAGATTGCAGTGAGCCAAGATGGTGCCACTGCACTCCGGCCTGGGAGACAGAGCAAGACTCTGTCTCAAAAAAAAAAAAAGCATTTATTTTACCACTAATGGTGAATGATATTGGGGTGGGGTCCATCAAAGATACAAAGTTTCCTTTCAAAATAAATGTGCCATGTTAAAAAAAAAAAATTAAGTAATTTAAGGCAAAACTTTTTTTTTTTTTTTTTTGAGACGGAGTCTTGCTCTGTCACCCAGGCTGGAGTGCAGTGGCGCCATCTCGGCTCACTGCAAGCTCCGCCTCCCAGGTTCACACCATTCTCCTGCCTCAGCCTCCCAAGTAGCTGGGACTACAGGCACCCGCCACCACACCCGGCTAATTTTTTTATATATATATTTAGTAGAGATGGGGTTTCATCATGTTAGCCAGGGTAGTCTCGATCTCCTGACCTCTTGATCCACCCGCCTCGGCCTCCCAAAGTGCTGGGATTACAGGCGTGAGCCACCGCGCCCAGCCAGGAAAAACTATTAAGTAATAGTATTACAAGGCTACTGCAGATGCCCTTAGCATAATATAGAAATGATTGAAATTTAAGAAGCCATGCCTTATTCCATTCAATCTGCAAATATCACCCAACCACATTAACTCCTTCTCAGGACTTAAATGACCTGCATGTGTTAAAAAAGGGCAGCCAGGCATAGTGGCTTACAGCTGTAATCCTAACACTTTGGGAGGCCGAGGTGGGTGGATCGCTTGTGCTCAGGGATTCGAGACCAGCCTGGGAAACATGGTAAAACCCCGTCTCTACCAAAAACACAAAAGTTGGCCGGGCGTGCTGGTGTGCAACTGTGGTCCCAGTTACGTGGGAGGCTGAGTCGGGAGGATCAGTGGAGCCTGGGAAGTTGAGTTTGCAGTGAGCTGTGATCATGCCACTGCTGTCCAGCCTGAGCAACAGAGCAAGACCCTGTCTGGGGGGAAAAAAATAAAAGGATTTTCCCTCTTTTTCAGTCCTCAGCAAGATTTGAGGGACAGTCCCTCCTTTGAGGCATACACCTTGCTTCCATCACACACAGCCTCTGGTTTCACCCCCATCTCATTAATTCACTTGTGTCTCATTGGCAGGCTCAGCCTCTTCTCTACCGTCTTTGATGATTAGAATTGCTCTAGGCTCCAACCTAGCTCCCCTCTTTTCTTACTAGATATTTTCTCCCCAGGCATCTCAGCAACACCCATGTCTTCAACTCTCTTCAACATGAACTCCAGTTGCTTAAGCTGCCGTTGATCTTCTTAAGCCAAACTTCCAACTTTTCTCCACTAAACAATGACAATAGCCCCACCTCCAGTCTATTCTCCACAGTCCTACCTGAACAATTTTTTCAAACTGCAAATTAAATCCATTCTTCTCTGTTTAGGTGGTTTCAGTGGTTTGCATTGACTTTACAATACAAATCACACTGTAGGGCCCCTGAGACTTCAGCCCCATTCCACACGGCTTTCCTCCTGGAGGTCCCAGCCACAGTGGCCTCCAGTACTTTCTTCTCTTCACTCTCTCTTTTTTTTTTTTTTTCTTTAAGAGATGGGGCCTATGTTGCCCAGGCTGGCTTTAAACTCCTGGGTTCAGGCAATCATCCTACCTTTGCCTCCTGAGTAGCTGAGACTACAGGCACATGCCAGCACGCTGGCTTCTAGCACTTTCTTAAACAAACCATATCCCCTCTTTCCAAAGCTATTACCATTGCCTCAAACACTGCCCTACCCCCTCTTCCCACCTCATGCCATTGCCTTGCTTTGCCTGGTTAACACCATATGAGCTCAAATGTCACTTTAGGAAAACTTCCTTGACCTTCCACTACATCAACTAAGTCAGGTCCCCTAAGAAATTCTCTCCCAGCACCACGGACCCCTCTTCATCACATGTGGCACAGTTGAGTTCCTTAGATCATCATCTGCTGGCCCACTAAGCTGTAGGCTCCCTGCTTGACGTAAGAGATGCTGTTGGGTATTTTTTTTTTTTTTTTTTTTTTGACAGAGTTTCACTCTTGTCACCCAGGCTGGAGTACAATGGTGCAATCTCGGCTCACTGCAACCTCTGCCTCCCAGGTTCAAGCAATTCTCCTGCCTCTGCCTCCCGAGTAGTCAGGATTACTGGTGCCTGCCACCATGCCCGGCTAATTTTTTGTATTTTTTTAGTAGAGATGGGGGTTTCACCAGTTGGCCAGGCTGGTCTCGAACTCCTGAATTCAGGTGATCCACCCGCCTTGGCCTCCCAAAGTGCTGGTATTACAGGCATGAGCCACCAGGCCTGGCCTAGTTTTTACTTTTCTGTTGTATCCCTATAACATACTAGTACAGCTATCACATGTTAGATACGATAAATATTTGGGGAATTAAGAATGAATGAATATTGTTGCCGGGCATGGTGGCTCACATCTAATCCTTGGGAGGCTGAGGCAGGTGGATCACCTGAGGTTGGGAGTTTGGGACCAGCCTGGCCAACATGGCAAAACCCCATCTCTACTAAAAATACAAAAATTAGCTGGACGTGGTGGCACACACCTGTAATCCCAGCTACTTGGGAGGCTGCAGCAAGAGAATCGCTTGAACCCCAGTAGTGGAGGTTGCTGAGATCATGAGCTGAGATCATGCCATTGCAATTCAGCCTGGATGACAGAGAAAGACTCTGTCTCAAAAAAAAAAAAAAAGAAAAAAGAATTAATATTGTTGTGAAGCCAAAATAATTGTCTCCATTTTTTTAAGAGATGAGATCTTGCTATGCTGCCCAGGCTGGACGATAACTTGTCTTCATTTGTACTGATAGAAAGCTGAAGTTCATTAGCAAGAAGTAACCTCCCAGAATTAGGGAGCTGAGATGTGTCTGATTCAGCTTGCATTAAGGCTGGAGTCAAAGCTGATACATTCCCAGGGCTTCAGAGCAGCAGACTCTTGTGGGAGGTCACTGTTGCATCCTCCTCCAACCTCTAAAGGTGCTAGAAGTGGGTTTCCTAGTAGACAATAGGACTAATGCCCAGTTTCCTTCAGGTCCAGGCAGACCCTGAGAGCAACAGATGCCGAAAAAAAGAAATGCCTCTGGCTCTTGAAAAAAAGGAATTTGACAGCTGGCTACCTCTAGGAAAGCCTGCAGTCCTTCCCCAGCCAGCTTCCAGACTCACTCACCCATCACATTAGATATTTTTCCCCCCTTTTTCCACTTTCCTGTGTCTAAGGGATTACTAAGCCCTTAATGCCTCTTGATGTGAGTGCATCATTCTTCATCCCGGGTGGTGGTGTGGGAGTGGGATGCAAACACCTGCAAGGCTGAGTCACAGAACAGAAGAAGCTGGGCTTTCTGGCAGTGGATGGCGGGAGCTGGGAAAAAGGCCACAGCTCATTCCTTCTGGCAGGCAGGGATCTGGAAACAGCCTGCCCGGACACAGTCTGGGCTACTTGGCCTTCATTTCTAATGGTGTACCTGTGAGAAAAGTGGTTGGGAGCTGGGTTCTTTGTACTTTGGGGGAATCTCAGGCGCATATTCTGTTTTAATCAGAAGTTGGGGGTCCCTTCAGCATAAAGAATAGAGGTTTTGTGCATGTAGAGCACTAATCCTGGAGCTGCTAGGGGAATGTTTCAGTAACTATTTTCCTTATGATGGTGATGGTTCTATTTTAAGCCAACCTTAAAAATTCTAGAACAGAGGCCAGGTGCGGTGGCTCACGCCTGTAGTCCCAGCACTTTGGGAGGCCGAGGAGGGCGGATCACCTGAGGTCAGTAGTTCGGGACCAGCCTGGCCAACATGGTGAAACCCTGTCTCTACTAAAAATACAAAAATTAGCCAGGTGTGGTGGCAGGCACCTATAATCCCAGCTACTCGGGAGGCTGAGGCAGGAGAATTGCTTGAACCCAGGAGGCGGAGGTTGCAGTGAGCCGAGAACACACCACTGCACTCCAGCCTGGGCGACAGAGCAAGACTACATCTCAAGAAATAATAATAATAAATAAAATAAATAAATAATAAAAATAAAAATAAATTCTAGAATGGAAAGCATTATGTCATAACAGGTTTCAGTGGCATAAAGTCATAGGCTCAAATCTCACCAACTGAGTGATCTTGAGCAAATTACCTCAACTCTCTGAGTTTCAGGTGTCTTTTTCTTCTCCAGAAAGATTAAATAAGAAAGTGGAATAATCATATCTCAATACTTAACATGTATATGTGATCCATAAAGATTAGTTTCCACCCTTAGCCCAATGACTGTACATGATAAAATTCAACAAATGAAGATAATGACAATGATGGTGAAGACTGTGGTGGATGCAGAGTTAGGGTGCCCAGATCCCTTGCCCAGAACTGAAGTACTGATCGCCCAGCTGTGGAGGTATTGGTGAACTAGGTGGTAAATGGTGGAAGGAAGTCACTGGTGGCTTGAGAATTAAAGTAATTATAAGGACTATAGATTCACATAGCTATTACCAGGAGTTATTGATGCTTTCCAGAAAGTAAAAAAAAAGCTGAAAATGATTAATCATCAATTCTTTTTTTTTTTTTGAGACAGAGTCTCAGTCACCTAGTCTGGAATGCAGTGATATGATATCAGCTCACTGCAACCTCCTCCTCCTGGGCTCAAGTGATTCTCCTGCCTCAGCCTCCCAAGTAGGTGGGATTGCAGACATGCACCACCACACCCATCTAATTTTTGTATTTTTAGTAGAGACGAGGTTTCACCATGTTGGCCAGGCTGGTCTCAAACTCCTGGCCTCATGTGATCCACCTGCCTCGGTTTCCCAAAGTGCTGGGATTACAGGCGTGAGCCACCACACCCAGCCCTGATCATCAATTATTCAATTGATGACATCATATTGATCTAATCAATGACATTATGTTGATTTGATCAGGTGACCAAGGAGTAAGACGTCTTTTGGAAGCCTTGGTAAGACACATACGCCCTAGAGGTACGACATGAAACCCTGAGGGCCTCCTTGGCTGAGACTCATATCCATTATCTATAGGGCAGAAAAAGCCAAGGATTAGGGCCAAAGCACAGTTATAGGAGTGATAGAACACCAGAGAAGGTTGAACTGTCAGTCTAGGCATGTCTGCTATGCCAAGGTCAGGGTGCTGGTTGGGAAGTATTGGAACCTAAAATTTGGGATGGATAAATCTGGGTCAATACACTTGAAAATCCTGAACCCCTTGAAAGACCTGGCCTGTTTTTGCTGGGGAAATGTTAGTACTTTTCCCTCTTGCCTGAAGATGATGTGGACTCATTTGCCTTCCAAGACAACATGTATCCCTGCTTAGGAAGAGCCTCACCTCTTCTGCTGGCCATTATGCTAATAACTAGGTTTAGGTTATGACATTACCCAGCTGCATAAATTGTGACCTCTATTTGGTCATTAGCATAATGGCCAGCAGGAGAGGTGGTGCCTGTCTTCCTCTCAAAGGAGATGCTTGATGGAGCCAATATGTACCCCCAGCACCCAGAAGAGAACATGAGGACCAGGATTCTGAATGCTCTGGATGGAAGGCAAAAGTGGGGTGGGAAGGCATGGAACATAAAGTAAGGTTAAGGGAGAAGTTATTGACATAACAGCATTTTCCTGGCCAGGTGTGGTGGCTCACGCCTGTAATCCTAGCACTTTGGGAGGCCGAGGAGAGTGGATCACCTGAGTTCAGGAGTTTGAGACCAGCCTGGGCAACATGATGAAAAACCCCTTCTCTACTAAGAATACAAAAAATTAGCCAGGCATGGTGGCGTGTGCCTGTAATCCCAGCTACTCAGAAGGCTGAGACAGGAGAATCGCTTGAACTCGGGAGGCAGAGGTTGCATTGAGCCGAGATCACACCATTGCACTCCAGCCTGGGTGACAGAGCAAGACTCCATCTCAAAAAAAAAAAAAAAAAAAAAAAAGAGCATTTCCCATTATATGGACTTTATATCCTGGCAAGGAATTTGGAAGATGCTGCGTTTATGCGAGGGTGGTTCTTGGAAGCTCAGCCAAGCAGCAGCTCCAACTGCAGCTGCTTCTGCCAGATGTAGAAGATCTGCTGGCAAATATTAACATGGGCTCAGATGCATGACATCTGGTTCTTTATCTTGCAAATGCATTCTTTTTCATCCCTATCAGAAAGAACTAAAAACGGTTTGCTTGTACTTGGGACAGATAATGATATAAATTAATGGACTTGCTCCAAGACCATGTTAATTCTCCCATCCTTTGTCGTATTTTAGTCCAAAGAAAAATAGATTGTCTGGACAGCCCAAATAACATGGCATTAGTCCACTCTTTTAATGATCATTTGATCTAATCAGATGAGCAAGGAGTGAGAAGTCCATTGGAAGCCTTGGTAAGACACATGCACTCCAGAAGTGGGACATAAATTTTCCAGTGACTCAGGGGGCTGCAAAATCAGGGAAGCTTCAGAGATTCAGTGGTCTGTGTGTACCAGGACATCCTCTCCAAAGTAATGAAAAAAATTATTGCATTACCCATCTTCTTTCTTTTTTCTTTTCTTTTTTTTTTTCTTTCTTTTGAGACAGAATCTTGCTCTGTTGCTCAGGCTGGAGTGCAGTGTCACAATCTCGGCTCACTGCAACCTCTGCCTCCCGGGTTCAAGTGATTCCCCTGCTTCAGCCTCCCAAGTAGCTGAAACTACAGGCACACACCACCACGCCTGGCTAATTTCTGTATTTTTAGTAGAGATGGGGTTTCACCATGTTGGCCAGGCTTGTCTTGAACTCCTGACCTCAGGTGATCCACCCTCCTCAGCTTCCCAAAGTGCTGGGATTACAGGTGTGAGCCACCACGCCCGGCCACAAAGAAGAAAAGGCAATGCCTGATTGGATTCTTTGGGTTCTAAAGATAGCCACATTTGAGAATTCTGCTTCAACTCATATTCTAGAGGACACAAAAGTTCCCAGCTTTAAGTTGGGCCAGAGTAGGGAAGAGTTGTATTGAAAGCACCCCTGCCACTTGTACCCCATGACCAGGCAGACCTTACGGTACAGAGGTAGATACGGTGGGAAAAGACGCTGTGTGGGTCTATGGTCAACTTCAATCTACGAAACACAATGTAGCTCACTAGGGTTCAGAAACATAGTTATGCCATTTGCAGCAGAGAATGATGTATCTTTCAAAAATTAGTTGACCATGAGCCATTTAGAGACAATGTGGCCAGAACTGGCCATAATGAACGATATTTTGTCTGACTCATGATGTCATTAGCGGCAGCAACACATCATAAAGTGGAAGTGGTGTTTGTAGGATCAGACATGTGCAAAGCCAAGGGCATGAGTAAACTGCATGATCAGGTGGCCCAGAGCCCCAGGAAATCTACCACTGTTGCACCCATATCCCTTCCTTTGTTCACTACTGGCCATTGTAGGGGAGGGTCACTTGTGATCAACTGACAGAGGAAGAAAAAGGCTAAACTTAATTTACAGATGAGTAGCTTAGTCGGTGGTGCAAGCCAAAAATGGGCTGCACCTGCACTAAGGGTGGCCCTGAGAGACAGTGTTGAGGGGAAATCCTCCCACTGGGCAGAGCTTTGGGCAGCACACCCAGTGCTTTACTTGGGTAAATACAGACTCATGGGCTCTGGCAAATGACTTGATTGTTGGTCAGGGGCTTAAAGAAGAAAAACTTGAAGATCAGGATAAAAAAAAAAAAAAAAGCCTGGGGAAGGGGCATAAGTATGGATCTGTAGGCATAGACATGAAATGTAAAGATCTGTGTATCACATGTTCATGCTCCACAGAGAACATCCACATGGAGGAGGCACTACAATTTGTCTAGTTGACTGGTTGACTTTGGCCACCACCCCTTAGTTCTCCCAAGACTGGAACAAGAAATGAATGAGGGAGTATCCATGGTGGCAGGGATAGAGGTTACGCATGAGCTCAGCAGCATGGACCCCAACTCACCAGGCCTGATGTAGCTACACTGTTGCCAAATGTCCAATCAGCAGAGACCAGTGCTGAGGCCTTGAGATAGCACAATCCTCAAGGAGACAACTCAGTGGCAAGTAGACAAGGTTGGCCTCATTCTACCCCGTGGAAGGGGTAGCAATTCATTTTGCATTTAATCAACATGTATTCTGGATATGAGTTTGCCTTTCCTGCTTGCTGGACTTCACAAGCAACATCACTCTGTAGCTGGGCACTTTTCCCTGCTAGCAATTTGCATGCAGATAAATCAATTCAACTTTTATAAGCATGTACTATGTGCCAGGCTCTGTGCTAGCTACTGGGGATGCACAGATGAAGTCTTGCCCTCAGTCATGTAATAGCTATTATGGACTTTTTAAAATCCTGCCTTGGGGTAGGATAGCAAGATTGCCAATTCTAAAACCATTTCACAAGTTTTAACTAAGCAGATTTTGAGCTCAAATGACTTCATGTGGGAACCAGAATCATTTATTTCCTTTGACGGCCTGACTCTTAAATAAAATGTTTTTATCCCATGTTGATCAGATCAATAAGTATTACTGGTAAGTAGCGTCTTTGTTTGTTTGTTTGTTTTTTAAGACAGAGTCTTGCTCTGTCACCCAGACTGGAGTGCAATAGCGCGATCTCAGCTCATTTCAACCTCCACCTTCCAGCTTCAAGTGATTCTCCTGCCTCAGCATCCCGAGTAGCTGGGACCACAGGCACATGCCCCCACACCTGGCTAATTTTAAAATTTTTTTGTAGAGACAGGGTCTTGCTATGTTGCCCAGGCTGGTCTTGAACTCCTGGGCTCAAGCAATGCTTCTGCCTTGGCTTCCCAAAGTGCTGGGATTATAGGCGTGAGCCACCACGCCCAGCCAACCTCTTATTTTAGGTGTACACATTTCACTTCCATGTTGTTAGAGTTCCCAAACTTGTCTCTCCCTATATCAGAAATTGTAGGGAGGAAGGATGAATGACAGCAGCCACAGGAAGCAAACTTGATCTATCCCAGTCACTCCCTGAGCCCCAGACACCCACACTTGCCAAGAGCCAATCTTATTTTTAATCACATTGCAAAAGCTGAGTCACCTTAGGAAACTCCTCAGGAATGATTAAAATCATCCCAGAAAAGCATAGAGAACAAGGAGAGAATTGTGGGGGAACCAGGGCAAAGCCAACATCAAGAGTCAGAAAGGTCACTTGTGGCTCTCAAATCTATACATAGTAAGGGCTGGCTGTAGCGATGGTTGCAAGGACTGGTGATCCTTTCAGAACCTCATCTTAAAGCTCCATTTGCCTATCAAGTCTGTTGCATTTTCACAAGATTGCCTACTACAGATAAGAATGCTGACAAGTTTTGTGAACTTTTTTTTTTGAGACGGAGTCTGGCTCTGTCACTCGGGCTGGAATGCAATGGCACAATCTCAGCTCACTGCAACCTCCACCTACCGCATTCAAGCAATTCTCTTGCCTCAGCCTCCCAAATAGCTGGGACTACAGGCATGTGCCACAATGCCTGGCTAATTTTTTGTATTTTCAGTAGAGAAGGGGTTTCACCATGCTGGCCAGGCTGGTCTCAAACTCCTGACCTCATGATCCACCTACCTCAGCCTCCCAAAGTGTGCTGGGATTACAAGAGTGAGCCACCACTCCTGGCCTTTTTTTTTTGGATGACATTTCACACTTATTGCCCAGGCTGGAGTGCAATGGCACGATCTCGGCTCACTGCAACCTCCACCTCCCAGGTTCAAGCGATTCTCCTGCCTCAGCCTTCTGAGTAGCTGGGATTACAGGCATGCACCACCACGCCCGGCTAATTTTTGTATTTTTTGTAGAGACGGGTTTTCTCCATGTTGGTCAGGCTGGTCTCGAACTCCTGACCTCAGGTGATCCACCCACCTTGGCCTCCCAAAGTGCTGGGGTTACAGACGTGAGCCACAGCACCCGGCCAGAAATGAGGACATATCTTAGTCACATATATCAGTTGTCCAATCTTGAGACTGGGTTGTCTTACAGGCCCTAAGGAGAAGTGGTCCTGCAAAGGAGGGAGAGGTAGCAGCAGGGGCCAAGAATAAAGGTCAGAGGACAGGGAGAAGAATCCAAAGAATGTGGTGTCTTGAAATCAGAGAGTTTTCAGAATGAGAAAAGAAAATGTTGACTGGGTGTGGTGGCTCATGCCTATAAGTAACCCCAACACTTTGAGAGGCCAAGGTGGGAGGATCCCTTGAGGCCAGGAGGTCAAGACAAGCCTAGGAAACATAGCAAGACCTTGTCTCTACAAAAAGTAAAAAAATTAAGCAAGTGTGGTGGTGCATGCCTGTGGTCCCAGTTACTTGGGAGGCTGAGGTGGGAGGATAGCTTGAGCCCAGGAGGTCGAGGCTGCAATGAGCCATGATTGTGCCAATGCACTCCAGTCTGGGCAACAGAGCAAGATCCTGTCACAAAAAAAAGAAAAAAGGAAAAAAGAAAATGGGCTGGATGCAGTGGCTCAGGCCTGTAATCCCAGTACTTTGGGAGGCCAAGGCAGGAGGATCACTCTCAAGCCCAGGAGTTCGAGACCAGCCTGGGCAACATAGTGAGACCCTTGTCTCTAAAAATATTTTTTTTGAAAAGGAGAAAATGGCCAATTCCAAATGTTGAAGAATCAAAGATGAAATAATATGATAAGGACTAAAAAGAGTGCTTGTGCAGGTGATTGCTGACCTGCCGGGAGCACTGCATGAGTGTTGGGACAGACTCCAGATGGTAGGAGTTGAAGGAGTGAAGAGGCGGTGAGATAAGTGGAAAGAGTGAGCTGGGACAGCCCTTTCAAAAGTTCCAGGAAGTACAAGCAGAGTGGGCTAGGCTCTGAGCTTCACGAGGCATGAGTGATGTGAGAGAACTCCCATTTATTGAGCTCCAACTGTGTCATCCCATACTCATGAGTTTTCCTCATTCAATCATCTCACAACTCTATGAGACAACTGAAAACATATCCATTCTGCTAACAAATAATATGAATTTCAAAGAAGTTTGCTTTCTTTTTTGTGTGTGTTTTATTTTTTTGTTTTTGAAATGGAGTCTTGCTCTGCTGCCCAGGCTGGAGTACAGTGGTGCGATCTCAGCTCACTGAAACCTCTGCCTCCTGGGTTCAAGCGATTCTTTTGCCTCAGCCTCCCAAGTAGCTGGGATTATAGGCCCCCGCCACCATGCCGGCTTATAGGCCCCCGCCACCATGCCGGCTGATTTTTGTACTTTTAATAGAGACGGGGTTTCCCCTTGTTGGCCAGGCTGGTCTTGAACTCCTGATCTTAAGTGATCCACCCACCTCAGCCTCCCAAAGTGTTGGGATTACAGGCGTGAACCACCAAGCCAACCTATTATCTTTTGTTGTAGAGACAGGGGTCTCACTTTGTTGCCCAGATCAGTCTCAAACTCCTGTCTCGAAGCCATCTTCTCAGTTCAGCCTCGCGAAGCGCTGGGATTACAGGCATGAGCCACTGCACCCAGCCATTTTTTTGTTTACTAAAATATTAGTAGACTGGACATGGTGGCTCATGCCTGTAATCCCAGCACTTTGGGAGGCTGAGGCAGAAGGATTGCTTGAGTCCAGGAGTATGAGCCCAGCCTAGGCAACATAGGGAGACTCCATCTCTACAAATAATTTAAAAAATTAGCCAGGCATGGTGCTGTGAGCCTATGGTCTCAGCTACTTGGTAGGCTGAGCAAAGAGGATCACCGGAGCCCAGAAGGTTGATGTTGCAGTGAGCTGTGATCATCCCACTGCACTCCAGGCTGGGCAACAGAGTGAGACCTGTCTCAAAAACACAAAACAAAACAAAAAAGAAATTAAAATATTGATAGACAGACCTCCTAATCCAGCGAGGGCACTCTTGCTCCAGCTGTTCTCCACAGGACTGTTCTTATTTCCTTCCCCACGGTCCATGTAGCATCCATAGTATGTGGTTTTGGTCACCTCCCAGCCACCTAGGTCTCACTCTGCTGCCAGAGGAGCACCAGCCAGGAGCACGATGCCATCAGACGACACACCAGACACCGCTCCCCTCAAAAGATGGCTTTCAACGCCCCCCCCCCCCAAAAAAAAAAGAAAGAAAAACCGGCCGGGCACCGTGGCTCACGCCTGTAATCCCAGCACTTTGGGAGGCCGAGGCGGGTGGATCACCTGAGGTCGGGAGTTTGAGACCAGCCTACCAACATGGAGAAACCCCGTCTCTACTAAAAATACAAAATTAGCTGGGCGTGTTGGCGCATGCCTGTAATACCAGCTACTTGGGAGGCTGAGGCAGGTGAATCGCTTGAACCTGGAAGGCAAAGGTTGCGGTGAACCGAGATCGTGCCATTGCACTCCGGCCTGCGCAACAAGGGCAAAACTCCGTCTCCCTCCGCCCCCTCCAAAAAAAAAAAAAAGAAAAGAAAAAAACGATCCAGCCCATTCCTCTGCCTGAAAGATGATGGATTCTGGCAGTATTGCTGCATTTTGTTTTTTCCCAGTGCTTCATTCTATTACCTCCTTCATCTCCATTCCATCTGAGAGGCAAGCCTGCTCGGACTAGACAGCAATCCCCATGCCTCAGCCCAGAAAATCAAATGCAAGGCAGTTAGGAAGCATTTCAAAGTCCTTATAATCATTGACCAAACACCACAGCTGGGATTTATTTTCTCCTGGCCCCAACTGAGCACTATTTCCTTCTACCTCTGCCTTCAGCATTCAAACCTGAATGCACATAAAGTTTCTTGGGATTATAAAGATTTGGGGGAACCATGGCTTGGGGAAGTGAGGGGAAGATACATTTACTGAGGAACAGTGGCAGGCACTATACTAGCTGCTTTACAGAAACCAGTTCATTTAAGCCTCACATAACTATTCTGAGTTACAGATTACCATAACCATTAAAAGCCATATTTAGTAAAGTGAAGCCATGTATCCAAGATCAGAAATTAAGGTGTATAGGTGGGAGGGCCAGGCGTGGAACCAACTTTCCCTGGTCTTAGAGTCTGGGCTGCCCCTGGAGATTGGCCAGTCTGGGTTGGATCCTGGCCCAGTTTGCATTCTGGCCGAATGATCTAGAACAGAGCAGTGTGAGCATCCTGCCTGCCCTTCCCACCTGCAAGGCAACTGGGAAAGTTTACATGAGATTGCAGATTTGAAAGGTACTTCAGCGCAGAGCACTGCACACCTGCTCCTTACTATTCACACCTGACGGGATGCCTGCTTTTCTAAGACAGAGAAAGATAGGGCCGGGCGCGGTGGCTCACGCCTGTAATCCCAGCACTTTGGGAGGCCGAGGCAGGCGGATCACGAGGTCAGGAGATCGAGACCATCCTGGCTAACACGGTGAAACCCCATCTCTACTAAAACTACAAAAAATTAGCCGGGCGAGGTAGCGGGCGCCTGTAGTCCCAGCTACTCGGGAGGCTGAGGCAGGAGAATGGCGTGAACCCGGGAGGCGGAGTTTGCAGTGAGCCGAGATCGCGCCACTGCACTCCAGCCTGGGCGACAGAGAGACTCCGTCTCAAAAAAAAAAAAAAGGCAGAGAAAGAAGATGAGGCCAGTTATCTCTTCAGTGATGCCATCATTTAATCTCTTGACATCTATTTCTTATCATTGACCTAAAGCCCCAAGAGTCAGACCCTTCAATTCACCCAGCAAATGTACTATCTCCTTCTCCTTTGTCACATTTTGTTCATTTTAAGACTCTTCACTGCTGAATACAGAAAATCATGGCATACACTGCTAACAATAAAGGAAACGCAAGCCTTCTGGCCGTGCAGAGTCTGAAGGGCTACCTGGATGGGCGTAAGTACCGGGAAGCAACCCCTGGCCCTGGGAACTGGAAGAGCTGTGTGTTGCCCTTCCTAGCCCCTTTGAACCCAGGCAAGGGATTAATTTCTCAGGCCCTGTGATATTGAGAAATACATGTTTAGTTTTCATTCAATTTCCTGGCATACAAGTTCTAAAAATTCTTGGAATTTTCTTTTTTGTTTGTTTCTGTTTTTTGTTTTTGAGACGAAGTCTCACTCTGTTGCCCAGGCTGGAGTGCAGTGGTGCAATCTCGGCTCACTCCAACCTCCGTCTCCTGGGTTCAAGTGATTCTCCTACCTCAGGATCCTGAGTAGCTGGGATTACAGGCACCCACCACCATGCCTGGCAAATTTTTGTATTTTTAGTGAAGAAGGGGGTTTCACCATGATGGCCAAGTGGGTCTTGAACTCCTGACCTCAGGTGATCTGCCCACCTCTGCCTCCTAAAGTGCTGGGATTACAGGTGTGAGCCACTGCACCCGGTGGAATCCTTGGATTTTCAAAGTGATAAGTGTCTTTTTTTATTTTTATTTTTTTCTGAGGTTGAGTCTCACTCCGTTGCCCAGGCTGGAGTGCAGTGGCACAATCTCGGCTCACTGCAAGCTCCACCTCCCAGATTCAAGCCATTCTCCTACCTCAGTCTCCCTAGTAGCTGGGATTACAGGCACCCACCACCACGCCCAGCTAATTTTTTTGTATTTTAGTAGAGACAGGGTTTCATGATGTTGGCCAAGCTGGTCTCGAACTCCTGACCTCAAGTGATCCGCCCACCTTGGTCTCCCAAAGTGCTGGGATTACAGGCGTGAGCCACTGTGCCCGGCAATAAGTGTCTTTTTTTAGTTCATCAGTTGACTGATGGCTGACAGCCCCTTGGTAGCTTCTGGATGGGGGCTGGTCGCCAGAAAGACAAAGGTAAGATTAGAGGGTTGGAATTTTTAGCCCCACCTCCAGCCTCTGGGGAGGGTAGAGGGGTTGAAAGTTAAATTGATTACCAGTGGCCAATGGTTTAATCAATCTTGCTTGCATAATGAAGCTTTCATAAAAACCCAAAAGGCCTAGGTTCTGATAGCTGAACACATGGAGTTTCCTGGAGGGTGGCATGCCCTTCCCCCATACCTCACTATGCATCTCTTCATCTGTATCCTTTGTGATAACCTCTGTAATAAACGTGTAAATGTGTTTCCCTGAGTTCTGTGAGTCATTCTAGCCAATTAATGAAACCCAAGGCAGGGGCTGCGGGAAGCCTGACTTATGTCCCATAGTTCAGAGGCACAGGGAAAACAAGCCAGGGGCCGGGCACAGTGGCTCATGCATGTGATCCCAGCTCTTTGGGAGGCCAAGGCAGGAGGATCACAAGGTCGGGAGTTTGAGACCAGCCTAGCCAACATGGCGAAACCCCGTCTCTACTAAAAATACAAAAATTAGCCAGGCGTGGTGTCATGGGCCTGTAATCCCAGCTACTCGGGAGAAATCGCTTGAACTCAGGAGGCAGAGATTGCAGTGAGCTGAGATTGTGCAGTGAGCTGAGATCGTGCCACTACACTCCAGCCTGGGCAACAGAGCAAGACTCTGTTTCAAACAAGCAAACAAACAACAAACACAACTTGGGGCTTGCAGTTGGCATTGAAAGTGGGAGACAGTCTTGTGGGACAGAGCCCTCAGCCCGATCTGATGCTGTCTCCAGGTAGACAGTGTCAGAGTTGGATTGGAGGACACCTAGCTGGTGTCCACTGTAGAACTGATTGCTCCATGTATGGGGAGCCCCCACCCCCCCCCCCCACACACACACACACATCTAGTGTCAAAAGTGATCTGTGTTGTGAGAATATAGGAGAAATGGAGTTTGGTTTCCCCTGTGTATGACCAGAGGCCCAATTTCTTAACTCTAAAAGTGAGATCTTGGGGACAATTGTCCTTCCTTCCTTCTTTTATCCCAGAGAAAACTAAGTGACAGAATATACCGGAGTGTAGTACTTGGACTTCCTTGTAACAACTCTGGGTTTTTTTTTTTTTGTTTTTTTTTTTTGAGATGAAGTTTCGCTCTTGTTGCCGAGGCTGGAGTGCAATGGTGTGACCTAAGCTCACTACAACCTCCGCCTCCTGGGTTCAAGCGATTCTCTTGCCTCAGCCTCCTGAGTAGCTGGGATTACAGGTGCCCGCTACCACGCCCGGCTCATTTTTAGTAGAGATGGGGTTTCAGCATGTTGGCCAGGTGATCCACCCGCCTCGGCCTCCCAAGTGCTGGGATTACAGGCGTGGGCCACTGCACCCAGTGTACAACTCTAGGTTTTAATCCATACCGCTTCTCTTACTAGCTGTGTGCCCTCGGGCAAATCACTTCACCTTTCTTAGTATAGGTTTCTTTCTGTGAAAAAGGGCATGGACCATTGTGAGAACCACACAGCACACTTCAGGCTGAGGTGGATCCAGCTTGGACCCCCACTTGCTACTGAAGGATAAAAACATCCCAGCACAAGGCAGTTTTACCTCTCCACAGTCTGCTGCCCAGCCAATGATTTTACTACAAACCCTAATTTCTTTTGCAAAGAAACATCTTGAACTGGTCATGAACAAAGTGGCTTTCTCTGACCAGCAAGCAGGTGGCGATTCCATTTCCATCAGAACTGACCTCCTGCTGCCCAGGGAGGGGGAGTGGGGAGAGGGGAGGGAGAGGAGAGGCCTGATGTCACTCAGCCCTACATAAGGGCCTCCTTCAGGCTCCTGCAGGCAGTTTGGAAGCAGCTGGAGGAATGAGTTAGGTTCCTGGTTGCGGGACAGTTTTTTTTCTTTTTTAAAACAGACACAGCTGTTGAGTGCAATGCCGCCTCCACAGAAAATCCCAAGCGTCAGACCTTTCAAGCAGAGGAAAAGCTTGGGTAAATTTCTTGGGGTAGCTTTCTGGATTATCTAAAGAGAGGAGAGGATCTGGCCTTCTCTTGATCTTTGCTTTTTCTCTTGTGCTTGAAATATTCACAGCAATCAGACAAGAGGAAGTTGCTGGAATCCGGGCAAAGTTCCCCAACAAAATCCCGGTAAGACACCACTGGACTTCCGCTGGGGGGCGTGGGGGTGGGGTTCTGATCCTGTTCTTTGAAAACACCAGGAGCAGCCAACAGCTTCCCTCTCTCTGTTCCGAGTTCCTAAGACTCACGCTGAGTCACATTCTTAAGGACTGACACTCTTGACAGGTGATAGTGGAGCGCTACCCCAGGGAGACGTTCCTGCCCCTGCTGGACAAAACCAAGTTCCTGGTCCCGCAGGAGCTGACCATGACCCAGTTCCTCAGCATCATCCGGTAGGTGGCGCAGAGCATGCCCGGGAGGAAGATGCGCTGGGTGCGCCGCGGCTGTTCGGCTTTCTTCGTTGTGGCGGTTTTATTTTGGGGATGGGGGCATGTCAGGAGAAGAGAGGAAAGAGATTTTTTTGAAGTCATCTTTTAGATTCACTAGTACCCTGAAAAGATGCTCTTAGAATTACTCTATTTTAAACCCGGGCGCAGTGTCTCATGCCTGTAATCCCAGCACTTTGGGAGGCTGAGGCAGGTGGATCGCAGAGGTTAGGAGTTCGAGACCAGCCTGGCCAACGTGGTGAAACGCTGTCTCTACTAAAAATACAAAAATTAGCTAGGCGTGGTGGTGGGTGCCTGTAATCCTAGCTACTTGGGAGGCTGAGGCAGGAGAATCGCTTGAACCTGGGAGGCGGAGGTTACAGTGAGCCGAGATTGTGCCACTGCACTCCAGCCTGGGCAACAAGAGTGAAACTCTGTCTCAAAAAAAAAAAAAAAAAAAAAAGAAATTACTCTATTTTAAACAGGTAAGGAGAATCCCTCAGACAACAACAACAACAACAACAACAACAAAGACCTGTCAACATTTCTAAGAATTTCCTAAAGTGGTTAGTCTTGGCTCTCAAGCTAGTCCGGGAGATAACCTTTCTTTCAGATCTTGTGTGAAACTGAGTCTGCGCGTCCGTTGCAGAGACCAGCACCTTTTCCAAGTGTACGTGCGCCTGGGGGTGGGGACTTCTCCCCAAAGGAAACATTCCCTGCTCAGAACACTGAGAGAGAAAAGCATCCCCCAAACACACTCCTCCCTTGGTTAAGCCAGAGGTACATACAGCAAAGAACAGGCAGCTATTCTTAAAGCTTAAAGGAAGTCACTTGACACATGGATTCAGTAAAAAATGATTTGGGAGTAAGGTAAATAGACCCGATGAGTAAGTTTTCAACAGGGTTGAAAAGTGCTTGGAAGCTGCGTCGCTGTTGCAGCCTGTTTTTTTGAGAACACACGATGAATGAGTGTCTTTTTATTTTGCTTTGTTTAGCTCTGTCGCCTAGGCTGGAGTGCAGTGGTGTGATCCTAGTTCACTGCAGCCTTGACCTCCTGGGCTCAGGCGATCCTCCCATCTCAGCCTCCTGAGTAGCTGGGACTACAGGAAAGCACCACCGCGCCCGGCTAATTTTAAAAATGTTTTGTAGAGATGGGGGTCTCACGATGTTGCCCAGGCCTCTTTTTATTTTGTTTTACTGAGTTAAGAGCATTCTGATTTCCTCCCTCTAGGCAAGCTTACGTGTTAAAGTTAGTTCAGTGTGAACTGAAGATGGCCAAGGGGAGAATGAAAGTTAGGGTTAGAGCCGGGCTCACACTGTGATCCCAGCACTTTGGGAAGCCAAGGCAGGCGGATTACCTGAGGTCAGGAGTTCCAGACCAACCTGGCCAACATGGTGAAACCCCGTCTCTACTAAAAATACAAAAATTACCCAGGTGTGGTGTTGCGTGCCTGTCATCCCAGCTACTTGGGAGGCTGAGGCAGGGGAATAAAAAAAAAAAAAATGAAATGTCAGAGAGACTGTGCATCACCTTTGTACCTCTAGGGAAATAGCTTTAATTTCTTTTCTTTTTTTTTTTTTTTTTTTTGAGATGCAGTCTTGCTCTGTCACCAGGCTGGAGTGCAGTGGCGCAATTTCGGCTCACTGCAACCTCCGCCTCCCGGTTCTCCTGCCTCAGCCTCCCGAGTAGCTGGAACTACAGGTGCACGCCACCACACCCAGCTAATTTTTGTATTTTTAGTAGAAACCAGGTTTCACCATGTTGGCCAGGATGGCCTCGATCTCTTGACCTCGTGATCTGCCTGCCTTGGCTTCCCAAAGTGCTGGGATTAGAGGCATGAGCCACTGCACCCAGCCCAATAGCTTTCATTTCATAGCAAATAGAAGTTATTTGCTTAGCGTTTTTGTGTTGTCATGTTTCCTCATCCTGTTTGTGTTGTCATATTTCATCCATGGAATGGCCTCACCCTTTTGACCCAACTGGGAAGCCTTGTAGTTCCTAAATCTCAGGGAAGAAGAAGGGAGCAATTCAGTCTTCTTGAGTGTCATGAGGCTGCAGATCCCTGGGCTGTCTCGCAGGCCACCCCCTCACCACCCTCCTGCCTATCCCAGGAGCCGCATGGTCCTGAGAGCCACGGAAGCCTTTTACTTGCTGGTGAACAACAAGAGCCTGGTCAGCATGAGCGCAACCATGGCAGAGATCTACAGAGACTACAAGGATGAGGATGGCTTCGTGTACATGACCTACGCCTCCCAGGAGACGTTTGGCTGCCTGGAGTCAGCAGCCCCCAGGGATGGGAGCAGCCTTGAGGACAGACCCTGCAATCCTCTCTAGCCCATGTCGGGAAGGATGTGTGCTCTGACAGATGCGTCAGATGCTGGCAGAAGGGATTGGTTTTCTCCTGTGTATACAGTGGAGGAGTCTGAGAAGCAGGGATGCCTGGGGTGATCAGCTCCAACCAGTGGCAGCAGAGTGGTGGCTCTTCCTAGTTTACTTTTTGTGCTCTGTGCTCTTGTGTCCTTCTAAGAAAAATGTGGGCTGCTCTTGAAAGTTATATAATTATCATTTTTTTTTTTGAGACAGGGTCTTGCTCTATTGCCCAGGCTGGAGCGCAGTGGCATGATCTTGGCTCACTGCAACGTCTGCCTCCCGGGTTCAAGTGATTCTTCTGCCTCCACCCCCGAGTGGCTGGTATTACAAGCACATGCCACCACACCAGGCTAATTTTTGTATTTTTAGTAGAGACAGGGTTTCACCATGTTGGCCAGGCTGGTCTCGAACTCCTGACCTCAGGTGATCCACCCAAAGTGCTGGGATTACAGGCATGAGCCACTGCATCCAGCCATATAACCGTATTCTAAATAAGAAATGGTTGGCTTGTGTGATGGTTTTGTGTGATGAGCTGGAGATAATATTTTAAGTGTCTTCTGTGGTATATGCGGGAGGGCCATTGAGGAGTGGGTTTCACTCCCTGTATGTGGGCAGGTGTCCCATCTAGGGCTCGTCCTAGAGAACCTCTGGCCTGTAGGCTGTCTCTTTGGAACCCAGTGAAGCCAGCGTGAACCATGGTAAGTTCATCTGGAGGTGCTCTTATCTGGGTCATTAGAGAGATTATTCGATTTCCCCAGCATTCACTCTATTTGGTTATTTTCTGTCACTCTCTTTTTGTCCTTCTATACCATACATATTTATGCCAAAGCTGTAACTTCTCAACATAAAGTCATTTAAACCATGTGCATGTTTACTATGTGCCAAGCTGTATTCTAAAATAAATATTCTTTATTTTAAAGGAGCTTTATTCTTTGGCTTCTTTTCACAACTCTCTATGGCTAACTACTGTTACAGTTAACCCACACAGTGGGTGGGTTTGATTGCTTGGTGGGTGACGGTCCAATCACTACTCCCAAGGAGGATTTAAAAAGGGGATTTTATTAATTCTAACAAGTAAGGAGGACACTGGGAATAGTTCCCAAAGCAGTGCCTCCCTGAACAAAAATGAACACAGGGCACTTATTGGGCTGATTAGCTGAGTCATTGTATGCAGAGGTAGAGTCAAGAAGTACAGGTAGTCACCAGCCATGTTTCCACATAGGTCGCGTGTGTAGAAAATGGCGAATAAGCTTCTCCCTAGGGGGGATTTTTTTTTCCCCCATTAATAAGCCTTTCTCTTATTGTCTTTTTTTTTTTTTTTTTTTTTTTTGAGACAGAGTCTTGCTCTGTCACCCAGGCTGGAGTGCAGTGGTGCTATCTCAGCTCACTGCAACCTCCGCCTCCTGGCTTCAAGCGATTCTCCTGCCTCAGCCTCCCGAGTAGCTGGGATTACAGGCATGTGCTACCACGCCCAGCTAATTTTGTATTTTTAGTAGAGTTTTTGTATTTTTAGTAGGGTTTCTCCATGTTGGTCAGGCTGGTCTTGAACCCCCAACCTCAGGTGATCCACCCACCTCGGCCTCCCAAAGTGCTAGGATTACAGGCATGATCCACTGCGCCCGGCTTTTTTTTTTTTTTTTTTTTAATTGTAGGTTTCTTACTGGTCCTGCTTCCGTGAGTGGCTGTGACCAGGGGAAAAGGAAGAGGAACCAGCTGGCACAGGGAGGGGTCATCTCCACAACATTCCATTTATACACAGAAATAGACAAGCACAGAGTCACTATTGTGATTAGAAGTTGGCAGCATGGGGACAGGCACAGTGGCTCATTCCTGTAATCCTAGCACTTTGGGAGGCTGAGGTGGGCAGATTGCCTGAACTCAGGAGTTCGAGACCAGCCTGGGCAACACGATGAAACCCCATCTCTACTTAAATACAAAAAATTAGCCAGGCGTGGCAGTGCATATCTGTAGTCCCAGCTACTGGGGAGGCTGAAGCAGGAAAATTGCTTGAACCTAGGAGGTGGAGGTTGCAGTGAGCTGTGATCGCACCACTGCACTCCAGCCTGGGCAACAGAGTGAGACTCTGTCTCAAAAAAAAAAAAAAGTTGGCAGCATGGGAAGGGGGAGGAACAGGTGGGGAGTGGGGGTGTTGTTAAAAAAAATACAGTCTCCCTCACAACTGGGGTGCCTGCGGGGAACTTGATCTGCTTCAACCCAAGAGGAATCAGATCCAAAGCAGTTTGAGAAGGCCAGAACCGTTAGGGATGGAGGGAGGAGGAAAACCCAAGGGTGGGGGGTCTGTTTGGCAACTGGGGTGAAGGGATTGTCCTCCCCCTACTGGGGTCCCCCCAGCCCCTCTGGTCTGGTAGGAAGGGGGCAGCCTGCAACCCCTGAGGGCAAGGGTGGGGCTGTCAGATGCTCCAGGCAGGGAGCCAGAAAGGGCTCAGAAAGGCTTGCCCTCCAGGGGGATGAAGGCACTGCCCCCCAGCTTCTCTGCCAGGGTGCAGTGATCCTTGACCTCCTCGTAGCAGTTTGCTTGTAATTCATGCTTGATCCCTGTCAGCTTCTTCTTGATGGCATTTTTGGAGCTGGCATAGATCATTTTGCTCGTAAGGAGTGCCCATTCAGGGGCCCAGAAGACAAACTCCAGGTCCTCCTTCTTGCTCTCCATGGTCTCATAGATTGTGTCATAGAGGGCATAGCGGTAGTTCTTATCTGGCAGCATCTTGACAAAGGTGGTGTAGGGGTCATGGACGGTCTGGCCCATGTCACCCACCAGGATCTCATTGCCTTCCCCCAGGATGATGTTCTCCTTGTCCTCGCTCAGGCAGAAGAGCACCGTCTTCTTGTGCTGCTTCACCTTCTCTGGCGTCAAAGACTTACACACCTTCATGTTGTTGAACACCTTGATGACACCATCAGAGATGACTGAACCTTTTTTTGTTTGTTTTTGAGATAGGGTCTCACTCTGTCTCCCAGGCTGGAATGCAGTAGTGCAATCTTGGCTCACTGCAACCTCTACCTCCCAGCTCAAGCGATTCTCGTGCCTCAGTTTCCAGAGTAGCTGGGACTAGGGGGGTGTGCACCACCACGCCCAGTCAATTTTTTAAATTTTTTGTTGATACAGGGCCTCACTATGTCACCCAGGCTGCTCTCAAACTCCTAGGCTCAAGTGATCCGCCTGTCTTAGCCTCCTAAAGTGCTAGGATTACAGGCATGAGTCACCGCACAGGCCAGGGAGGGGATTTTTAGTGTGGTAATGAAGAGAGTTCTCCAAAGTTCATCTCCAACTCATGCATCTCTGAATCCAACTGGTTTTTGTGTTGTCCTGGGGCTGAGCTTCTTCCTGGTACTTTTGGAAACAAGAACTTAAGGTGCAGCAGGTCACAAGTGGATACGTTTTCACAGTGCATACCCAACAAACTAGCGACCCTGGGTTATATTACTGTCATTTTACAGATAAGGAAACTGAGGCCCAGAAAGACCAAGAATATTTTCCATTTTCACACAACGTAGTCTCATCAGGACTTGAGGTTAGGGAGCCACATTTACAACCTCTGCTGCTAGCTCTCTGCTGGGATCCCTATCTAAGTTGAAGTTACTTTACTTGACAAGTACGGGATCCTTGAGCTACAATGCTGAGTGACACTAACACAACCTACAGAGGGGACAGGAGGTACAGTGGAGCCCCATGAATGCATTAACACTAGGGTGTTTCAAGGCCGGGCGTTGTGGCTCACACCTGTAATCCCAGCATTTTGGGAGGCCGAGGCAGGTGGATTGCTTAAGCTCAGGAGTTTCAGACCAGCCTGAGCAACATGGCAAAACTCCGTTTCTACAAAAAATACAAACATTAGGTGGGTGGTGGTGTGCACACCTGTAGTTCCAGCTACATGGCTGAGGCAGGAGGATCGCTTGAGCCTCAGAGACAGAGGTTGCAGTGAGCTGAGATCTCGCCACTGCACTCCAGCCTGGGTGACAAAATGAGACCCTGTCTCAAAAACAACAACAAAAAATAGGGTGCTTCATTCATCAACAGTACAACCAGAACAGGTGCTTGGAGAGTATGGTCACAGGAGATACTGCAGCCTCAAATTCCTGGGTTTGTGAACTGGGTTTTGAAGTGTGGATGAGAGTTTATCTAGGAAGGAGTTTTATTGATTTTCAGCAAACATTTATTGAGCATTTACTGACTATCTACCAGCACTATTTTGGGTCCTGAAAATACCTCATTGAACAAGGTAGGCAAGGTCCTGGCCCTCATGGAGCCCAGTTTAATGCTAGCAAGGGAAGGAAGATAGCATTCAGATATTTATAAGTACAATAAGAAAGAAGAAAAAAACTCAGTGATTGGCAGATGGAATGCATTTTCCAGGTGATCAGAGAGAGAATAATTTTCACTTGGGCCAGAGTGATGAACCGGAGCCAGTGGTGGAGACGGAACACACCAGGCAGAGGAAGGCGTGATTGAGAAAAGGGTCCTACTGTCTAAGAGTTTTACAAACAAGATTCCAGGGTGGCTGCAGCCAGTGACAGGGAGAAGGAACTAGGCAGGTCTTCAGGGCCCTGTAAATTTTGTTCAGGTGTTTGGACTTCTATTAAAAGACGAATGATGGGAAAGAGGCAGCATTCTAATGGGAGAGAGAGAGGTTTTTTGGTTTTGTTTTGTTTTGTTTTTTTTGAGGCAGAGTCTTGTTCTGTCGACCAGGCTGGAGTGCGGTGGCATAATCTTGGCTCACTGCAACCTCCACCTCCCAGGTTCAAGCAATTCTCGTGCCTCAACCTCCCGAGTAGCTGGGATTACAGATGTGTACCACCACACCTGGCTGATTTTTGTATTTTTAGTAGAGACGGGGTTTAACCATGTTGGCCAGGCTGGTCTTGAACTCCTGGCTTCAAGAGATTCACCCGCCTCAGCCTCCCAGAGTGCTGGGATTACAGGCATGAGCCACCGTGCCCGGCTGAGAGAGAGTATTTGTTCAAGAAGCTGGAACTCAGAGAAGATGTCAGCTCCCTGAAGTCCCTCAACAGTGCTGGGCCTGGCAGATCTCCTGGGCTCCCTCCCTCCGGGGCCTGCTGTTTCCTCCTCTGGGCTGCTTTCCCCGCTCCCAGGTGGCTGCTCACCCTCTCTCCCACCTGTGGCTGTCCTTGCCCTCCCTGGCTTGTCTGCTGTAGTCAGTTCCTCTAATATGTCCTTCAAGTCATCTGTGCCATATGCCAAGTAAAAACCTGACTCCTAGGTTCCTTCTCCAGACATACTCTTATTGCTTAGCCTGGATCAATGAGTATTCTTCCCAAATAAATCTACTTTCTGGAGTGATTTTTTTTTTTTTTTTTTGAGGTGGAGTCTTGTTCTGTTTTTTATGCTCATGGAGTCTGTAGGTAAGGGGATTTCAGAAAACGTACACGGTGACAGCTTGTCTATGCTCCATGGTGCCTGGGGACTCAGCCAGAAACACCTGAAGGCTGGGAGTGACTTAAATCGCTGGGAGCCGAGGGCACAGTGGCTCACACCTGTAATCCCAGCACTGTGGGAGGCCGAGGTGGGCAGATCATGAGGTCAGGCGATCGAGACCATCCTGGCTAACACGGTGAAACCCCGTCTCTACTAAAAATACAAAAAATTAGCTAGGCATAGAGGCAGGAGCCTGTATTCTCAGCTACTCAGGAGGCTGAGGCAGGAGGATTGCTTGAACCCGGGAGGCGGAGGTTGCAGTAAGCCGAGATCGCGCCACTGCACTCCAGCCTGGGCGACGGAGCAAGACATGTCAGAAAAAAAAAAAAAAAAAAAAAAGTGGCTGGGAGCTGAAATCATCCAGAGGCTTCTTCATTCGCAAGTCCAGCCCCTGGGCTGGGATGACTCAAGGCTGGGGCCAGCTGGATTGAAGACTGGAGTGACTCCAAGTGGCCTCTCAGCAGGTGGCTGGGTTCCAGGAGGGAGCATGCTCAGGAGGAGTGGCCAGAGAGCACATGACCCAAAAACCAAGACAGATGCTGATCTGTCCCTAAGGGATGGATTTCAATTGTTTTCAGTCTGGATTTTTTTTTTAAGCACCTACTCAGGTACTTAAAATTAATCAGTGATTTGTACTTCTGTGAAGTATCACTTTTCTTTAGGCTTTTCATAATTTTATATTGATTGTTGTAGTTGAGTGATTAACTCATTATGTGTCATATATATTAAAAAGAATGGCTCCATTTATTATGACCTTGTTTATACAAATTTTCTCATGTAGTTGTTTTTATTTTATTTTACTTTTTTTTTGAGACAGAGTCTCACTCTGTCACCCAGGCTGGAGTGCAGTGGTGCGATCTTGGCTCACTGCAGCCTTCTGCCTCCCGGGTTCAATCAATTCTCCTGCCTCAGTCTCCTGAGTAGCTGGGATTACAGGCATACGCCACCATGCCTGGCTAATTTTTGTATTTTTAGTAGAGATAGGGTTTCACCATGTTGGCCAGGCTGATCTTGAACTCCTAATGTCGTGATCCACCCGCCTCGGCCTCCCAACCAGGTTTCATCTTTTTCCAAATGCCTAACCAATTTCTCATGCACATTTACTGAATAATCTCTCCATGGGTGTTTGAAAGGGCTGTGATTGTGTGTCTACGTCTTAGCACCATAGTAACCCCAAGGAAACTGCTTAAGAATATGGACTGTGACATGTTTTTTTCATTCCTCATGGCTCCCAGAAATGCTAAGTACATCTTAGGTAGTTAATTAATACTTTGTGATAAATTAGAGCACCTGCAGTGTCAACTTCAGAGGGAGAAAATAGAACTACTTATATTGAATTTCAGTGGTGTGAGTGGCTGTTTTTAGTCATTGGGTCAAGCTGGGAAACCATTATTTTTTTTGCGGGCAGTTGGCTTGTTGCAATGTATTAGTCACTCTCTCCCCACCCCCTAAAATAAATGGGGCCCAGCTGCTTATGTCACTGCTAACATGGGATCTACTGCCGGCCCGAGATTCACTTCAGTGCCTAGACTGGAGGTCAGCAAACTACTGCCCATGGACCGTTTGCTTTGGGGTCTATTTTTACAAATAAAGTATTATTGGGATGCAGCCAGACCCACTGGGTAATTATTGTCTCTGGCTGCTTCTGTGCTACAGTGACAGAGTTGAGTCATTGCCAAAGAGGCCATAACATCTGCAAAGCCTAAGATATTTACTATCTGACCTTTTACAGAAAAGTTTGCTAACCTCTGTTCTAGGTTTACAGTAATAGTTCTATCAAGATATCCTGGGGAATAAATCACAATAGAAAGGGTCTTTTAGGGCTGGGCGCGGTGACTCATGCCTGTAATCCCAGCACTTTGGGAGGCTGAGGCGGGTGGATCACCTGAGGTCAGGAGTTCGAGATTAGCCTGGCCAACATGGCAAAACTCTGTCTCTATTAAAAATACAAAAATTAACCAGGCATGGTGGCACGTGCCTGTAATCTCAGCTACTTGGAAGCTGAGGCAGGAGAATCACTTGAACCTGGGAGGTGGAGGTTGCAGTGAGCTGAGATCGCGCCACTGCACTCCAGCCTGGGTGACAGAGCGAGACACTGTCTCGAAAGAAAGAAAGAGAGAGAGAGAGAGAGAGAAAGGAGGGAGGGAGGGAGGAAGGAAAGAAAGAAAGGGTCTTTTTGTTGTTGTTTTGGTCTCGCATGAGATAAGAAGAAAAGCATTGCCAAGTCTACTGGGCTTGCTGATTTCTGTACTGCCAAGCCCTTGCCTGGAGGAGTTAATACAGGCAGAGTTCTTCACAACTCAAAAGGCCTTCTTAGTCTCACAAGTCTCTTCAATATCCCCTCACCTTTCCTTTGCTGCTAAACTACATACAGGAGGGTCTTTTATGTAGGTGTTATTTTTTGTTTTTTGTTTTTGACACGGACATGGAGTCTTGCTCTCGCCCAGGCTGGAGTGCAGTGGCGTGATCTTGGCTCACTGCAAGCTCCGCCTCCCGGGTTTATGCCATTCTCCTGCCTCAGCCTCCCGAGTAGCTGGGACTACAGGTCCCCACCACCACGCCTAGCTAATTTTTTGTATTTTTTAGTAAAGGCGGGGTTTCACCGTGTTAGCCAGGATGGTCTCGATTTCCTGACCTCGTGATCCACCTGCCTCAGCCTCCTAAAGTGCTGGGATTACAGGTGTGAGCCACCATGCCTGGCTGTAAGTGGTTTTTTTATAAGTTGATGTGTCAGTTATATTGGCTGCATTGTATTTAATCTTTCTTTTTTCTCTTTTGAGACAGGGTCTCAGTCACACTGTCACCCAGGCTGCAGTGCAGTGGTGGGATCACAGCTCCCTGCTGGGACTACAGGTGCATGCCACAATGCCCAGCTAATGCTTTTTTTTTGTAGAGACAAGGTTTTGCCATGTGCCCAGGCTGGTCTTGAACTCCTGGGCTCAAGTGATTCTCCTACCTTGGCCTCCCAAAGTGCCAGGATTACAGGCATGAGCCACTGCACCTGGCGGGAGGTTTTCTATTTTTTATTTTTTTTATCTAAAAAAATTTTTTTTAGAGTCAGACTCTCACTCTGTCACCCAGGGAGTGCAGTGGCACGATCTCGGCTCACTGCAACCTCCGCTTCCTGGTTTCAAGTGATTCTCATGCCTCAGTCTCCTGAGTATGTGATTACAGGCACGCACCACCACGCCCAGCTAATTTTTTGTATTTTTAGTAGAGATGGGGTTTCACCGTGTTAGCCAGGATGGTCTTGATCTCCTGAGCTCAGGCAATCTGGCCACCTCGGGCTCCCAAAGTGCTAGGATTACAGGCATGAGCCACTGCACTTGGCCAAGTTTTTAAAATTTTTGTTTATTATTATTATTATTTTTAGAGACAAGGTCTCACTTTGTCATCCAGGTTGGAATGCAGTAGCACAATCATAGCTCACTGCAGCCTCAGATTCCTGGGCTCAGGTGATTCTCCCACCTCAGCCTCCTGAATAGCTAGGACTACGAGTGTGTGCAACGATGCCCAGCTAATTAAAAAAACAATAATAAAGTACAGAGTTGAGGTCTTGCTATATTGCCCAGGTTTGTCTTGAACTCCTGGCCTCAAGCAATCCTGATCTGCCTCCCAAAGTGCTGAGATTACAGGCATGAGCCACCACACCTTGCCTGTATGGGAGATTTATAAGTGTGTATTGTTTTCTTCCACAAACAAAAGAAGCTAGTTCAAGCCGGGCCCAGTGGCTCACACCTGTAATTCCAGCACTTTGGGAGGCCAACGATGGCCAGTTACTTGAGGTCAGGAGTTCCAGACCAGCCTAGCCAACATGGTGAAACCTGTCTCTACCAAAAATACAAAAATTAGCCAGGCATGGTGATGCATACCTGTAATCCCAGCTACTTGGGAGCCTGAGGCAGGAGAATCGCTTGAACCCTGGAGGGTGGAGGTTGCAGTGATCCGAGATCGTGCCACTGCACTCCAGCCTGGACAACAGAGTGAGACCTGGCTGCCAAAAAAAAAAATAGCTAGTTCACACTTATTTCTCAGCAAACTCCAGGTTAGAAGACCTGAGCTTCTCACAGCAGATGAACCCAAGTCATCATCTAGGACAGAGTCTCCCAACTTCTGTGCAATTGACATTTGGGAAAATAATTCTTTGTTATGGGAGGCTGCCGTGTGCATTGTAAGATGTTCAGCAGCATCCCTGCCTGGCCTCTATTTACTAGATGCCAATAGCACTGCTCCCCCCATAGTGATATCAAAAATGCTCCTAGATGTTTCCAGATGTTGGGGGAGGGCAAATTGCCGCCGGCTGAGAACCACTGGTCTAGACTTCACTCTAGACCCCGAGGGTGGTCTATAGACTAGCAGCATCAACATCACCTGATATGAAGTTAAAAATGCAGAATCTCAGGTTCTTTCAAACTACTGAATCAGAATCTGCAACTTATCAAGCTGCCCAGGTGATTGCTAATGTGCGTAGGAATTCTGCATCTGAAGCCTATGATTCCTGTGCACATTAGGAATCACCTGGGGAGCTTGATCAGTTGCAGATTTTGTGTTTGAAAAGCACAGGGCCGAACAGTGTTGGGTGGTAACACCGCGGCTGCTTTCTCCTCCTGCCCGCTGGAAAAAGGCCATCATTATGCTGCATCTATATTCATCCTGATTCCGGTTCAAATACAAGACAACATATTGAGCACATTCCTTGGCCCAATACTGCATTTAGAGACAGCATAGTGTCCTGGGAAGTGCTGGAGCTTTGTCATCAGACAGACCTGGGTTCAAAAGGAGGGTCTGCCCTGCCTTGCCCTGTCCTGGGGGATCATTTAATCCCGGCACCAGGTTCTTCATCTGAAAACCCCTAGTCTAGGCTTCAGAATAGAAAGTCCTTCCGAACAGCCCATCATGAAGAGCTGGTACACTTTTAGCTTCAGAGTTTTCGTATCACTTATATGTTCCTCACAAGCGATGAGATCTCAACCGCACCAAGTTTCCAACCAACAGGACTGTACTACCTGAAATAGCTTCCTCTGTCAGGAAAGCTCCAGCTAGTTCAGAAGTGTCTCCTTTGACATTTAAGTCAATGCTGACAAAAACCAGCAGGTGGCAACAGCTTGGCTTCTTTGGATTTGGAAATGGCCAAGCAGTTTGTGGTCAATAAAAATAAATTCTCCCCAATTAATTAATTTTCTCCAATTAATATATATATATTTTTTTTTAGATGGAGTCTCGCTCTGTTGACCAGGCTGGAGTGCAGTGGCACCATCTCTGCTCACTGCAACCTCTGCCTCCTGGGTTCAAGTGATTCTCCTGCCTCAGCCTCCCGAGTAGCAGGAATTATAGGCACGCACCACCACGCTTAGATAATTTTTGTATTTTTAGTAGAGACAGGTTTCACCATGTTGGTCAGGCTGGTCTCAAGCTCCTGACCTCAAATGATCCACCCGCCTTGGCCTCCCAAAGTGCTCGGATTACAGGCGTGAGCCACTGCGCCAGGACTCATTTTACCTTTATATGCCACTTTTACCAAAAGATAAACACTGCCTGAAAATCTAGAAAACATAGCCACCACCATGCCACTGATACACTAAGCTATGGTATTAGAATGCCTTGTCAGTTCCAGAACCATATTAACACCTCAAACTCATCAGTGTAGGCTCCTGAATCAACGGGAAATAAGAATCAACGGTAAATAAGTGTCTAAATGTGGGTGGGGCAGGGGGTGGGGATGGGCAAGGTTCTTCCTTGAATTGATCTTGGTTCTAAAGTAACTTAAGTCTGGGCGCAGTGGCTCATGCGTATAATCCCAGCACTTTGGGAGGCTGAGGCAGGTGGATCACTCAATGTCAGGAGTTCGAGACCAGTCTGGCCAATATGGTGAAATCCTGTTTCTACTAAAACTACAAAAAAAAAAAAAAAAAGCTGGGGCTGGACGCAGTGGCTCACGCCTATAATCCCTGCACTTTGGGAGGCCAAGGCAGGCAGATCACCTGAGGTCGGGAGTTAGAGACAGGCCTGACCAACATGGAGAAACCCCGTCTCTACCAAAAATACAAAATTAGCTGGGCGTGGTGGCACACGCCTGTAATCCCAGCTACTCAGGAGGCTGAGGCAGGAGAATCACTTGAACCCAGGAGGCAGAGGTTGCAGTGAGCCGAGATCACACCATTGCACTCCAGCCTGGGCAACAAGAGCGAAACTCCATCTCAAAGATAAAGTAACTTGGTATTAAGAGAAGGATGCAGGCCGGGCATGGTGACTCATGCCTGTAATCCCAGCACTTTGGGAGGCAGAGGCAGGAGGATTGCTTGATTCTAGGAGTTCAAGACCAGCCTGGGCAACACAGTGAGACCCCATCTCTACAGAAAAAAAAATTATTTAAAAAAAATTTTTAAAGGAGAGGGATGCTCTCAATAGGAGACAGAAGGTTTCAATTGCTGAAAACGACCAGCCCCAATTGTAAAACAAAATGGACAGTGTCCTGTGGATTTAAATGACACGGTCTTCTAAGTGCCATATTTTCTGGGAACAGCCCCTTGCTTTGGCCCTCAAAGATATTGCAATGGCTTTGCATGCCACATCCTAACATTTCACGAGCTGGCCCTACTCAGTGGCTCATTGGGTCCGGCCCACGGCCTGTTTCTCTAACGTTTTGAGGTCATTGCTCACGGTGCTTCCTCTTTTGCCTAGAGTGTGCTCCCTCTAGGGATGAGCTCCTTCCACTCATTTTTCAAGGTTCAAGGCAATGTCTTGGCTTGGTTATGTGCTCCTTCCATTTGACTCAGTATTTATTTAGGATCTACAATGGCCCTAGAACTCTTAGTCAATATTCACTAAGTCCTTGAAAGAGTTTATGTATGTATGTTTGTATGTATGTATTTTTAGAAATGGGGGCTGGGCGCGGTGGCCCACGCCTGTAATCCCAGCACTTTGGGAGGCCGAAGCAGGTGGATCACTTGAGGTCCAGCCTGGCCAACATGGTGAAACCTTGCCTCTACTAAAAATACAAAAATTAGCCAGGTGTGGTGGCACATGCCTGTAGTCCCAGCTATATAGGAGGCTGAGGCAGGAGAATTGCTTGAACCCAGGAGGCAGAGGTTGCAGTGAGCCGATATCACACCATTGCACTCCAGCCTGGGTGACAGAGCGAGACTCAGTCTCAAAACAGAAAAGAACAGAGATGGGGGCCTCACTTTGTTGCCCAGGCTGGTCTTGAACTCCTGGGCTCAAGAGATCCTTCTGCCTCAGCCTCTCAAAGTGCTGAGATTATAGGCATGAGCCTCCATGCCTGGCCTCGAAAATATTTATTAATATTATTAGTATTCTCAATTTTAAAGAGAAAAAACCTGAGATTTAAAAAAATCAAGTAATTTTCCTAAAGGCACAAAATCAGTAATCCTGCCAATCAGATTCAGATTTGTATCATCCTGTGTGCCAAATGCCATGTGGGCCAGACACCAAAAAAGATTATTTGTTGTTTATCTGAAATTTAAATTGAACTAGGGTGTCCTGTATTTTTACTTTTTAAATCTAGCAACTCTGTGTGTGCCCAAGCATGGGCTGTGGATGGCCCCGTCCCTTAGGAGTCTAACTCTTCCTTACACAAATTTTTAAACAAATGAAATTGCTGGGCAAGGTGGCTCATGCCTGTCAACCCAGCACTTTGGGAGGCTAAAGCGGGTGGTTCATTTGAGGTCAGGAGTTCAAGACCAGCCTGGCCTGGCCAACATGGTAAAACCCCGTCTCTACTAAAAATACAAAAATTAGCTGGGCTGGTGGCAGGCACCTGTAATCCCAGCTACTCAGAAAGCTGAGGCACAAGAATCACTTGAACCTGGGAGGCAGAGGTTGCAGTGAGCGGAGATTGCACCATTGCCCTCTAGCCTGGGCAACAGAGTGAGACTCTGTCTCAAAAAAAAAGAAAAGAAAATATACACCTAACTTTTGGGTCCTTATTTAAATTTCAGATAAACAGCAGATAATCATTATAACACAGCAAACAGGCTGGGCGTGGTGGCTCACGCCTGTAATCTCAGCACTTTGGGAGGCTGAGGTGGGCAGATCACTTGAGGCCTGGAGTTCAAGACCAGCCTGGCCAACATGGTGAAACCCCATCTCTACTAAAAATACAAAAATCAGTCAGGCACGGTGGCTCGTGCCTGTAATCCCAGCTACTTGGGAGACTGAGGCAGGATAATTGCTTGAACCTGAGAGACGGAGGATGCAGTGAGCCGGGATCACACCACTGCACTGTAGCCTGGCCTGGGTGACAGAGAGAGACTCTGTCTCAAAACAAAAACAAAAACAAAAGATAGGAAACATATTTTTCTTGACTTCTTCATGTCTACTTTTCCAAACAGCTTCTTATTTATATGCAGATAACAAGGAGCTTGCTAAAATAGAAAAACACAGGTGAAGAAATCAAAAAACAATGCAGATGTCATAACTCATAGACTAAGACTTGGGATCAAAGCTCCTTCAGACAACAAACATAAAACAGAAATTAGAACAAATAAAGGAGCAAAGTAATGATTAAGAACTATGTTTTTGGTGATAACATGCTCAGATTTTCTGAGCCAGTTCTGAAGATCTTTCAGAAAAAGTGGCTTTCAGGTTGGAACATGAATAAATTACCCATGCAAGTGTGGGGTGGGGCAAGGGTGTGGCTCCGAGACTGGAGGGGTGTGGGTGTAGTGAAGTAGAAGAGGGCAGAGCTGCCTTTCCTTTTTTTTTTTTTTTTTTTTGAGACTGATTCTCACTCTGTCACCCAGGCTCGAGTGCAGGGGCATGATCTCAGCTCACTGCAACCTCCGCCTCCTGGGTTCAAGCAATTCTCTGCCTCAGCCTTCTGAGTAGCTGGGATGACAGGCACCTGCCACGACACCAGGCTAATTGTTTGTGTTTTTAGTAGAGACGGGATTTCAGCATCTTGGCCAGGCTGGTCTTGAACTCCTCGTGATCCACCACCTTGGCTTCCCAAAGTGCTGGGATTACAGGTGTGAGCCACTGCGCCTGGCCCACCCCGCCGACTTTGTTTTTTTTCAGGACTAATTACATTATAATTGGGTATTTGGTAAACTCCAAATCCCTTACTTAAGAGAAGCCAAATCTCAGAGTATAAAGCTTTTGCACAAATGTAAAGAGATTTTCTTTTTTTTGAATTTTTTTCTTTTGAGACAGGGTCTTGCTCTGTTGCCCAGGCTGGAGTGCAGCAGTATGATCTCAGCTCACTGCAACCTCCACCTCCCAGATGCAAGTGGTTCTCCTGTTTCAGCCTCCCAAGTAGTTGGAATTACAGAAGTGCACCACCACACCTGGCTAATTTTTGTATTTTTATTATAGTAGAGATGGGGTTTCACCATGTTGGCCAGGCTGGTTTTGAACTCCTGGCCTCATGTGATCCGCCTGCCTCAGCTGCCCAAAATACTGGAATTACAGGCATGAGCCACCATGCTTGGCCCTCTATCTGGTTTACCTTTCTATTTTTTTGTTTTATATGTTTATTTTTTGAGATGGAGTTTTGCTCTTGTTGCCCAGGTTGGAGTGCAGTGGCATGATCTCGGCTCACTGCAACCTCCGCCTCCCGGGTTCAAGCGATTCTCTTGCCTCAGCCTCCTGGGTAGCTGGGATTACAGGCACCCGCCACCACACCCAGCTAATTTTTTGTATTTTTAGTAGAAATGGGGTTTCATCATGTTGGCCAGGCTGGACTCAAACTCCTGACCTTAGGTGATCCACCCACCTCGGCCTCCCAAAGTGCAGGGATTACAGGCATGAGCCACTGCACCCGATCTCTGGTTTACTTTTAACATAAAGCTTTTAGTCCTCAAGGACAAAAGATGGAAGAATACACAATTTTACCCCTTACTGTGTGATCCCCAACATGGATAACAAAGCAGGTTGAGTTTAAGTGGAAACCAGAAGCATGCCTCTTTGGCCTGGCATGGTGGCTCATGCCTGTAATCCTAGCACTTTGAGAGGCTGAGTCAGGTGGATCACCTGAGGTCAGGAGTTCAAGGCCAACCTGGCCAACATGGTGAAACTCTGTCTCTACTAAAAATATAAAAATTAGCCAGGTGTTCTGGCACATGCCTGTAATCCCAGCTACTCAGGAGGCCGAAGCACAAGAATCTCCTGAACCTGGGAGGCGGAGGTTGCAGTGAGACGAGACTGCACCACTGCACTCCAGCGTGGGTGACAGAACGAGACTCCGTCTCAAAAAAATAAATAAAAAATAAAAGTAAGTAAACACTACTCTCCTATTCCTGAAACACTTTTTTTTTTTTCTTTTAAGAGATGGGGTTTTGTGCTGTTGCCCAGTCAGGTCTTGAACTCTTGGGCTCAAGCGATCCTCTCACCTCAGTTTCCCAAAGTGCTGGGATTCCAGGTGTGAGCTACCATGCTCGGCCAAAACTCTTTTATGATTCCCAGTTGTACGCTGGATAATTACTAGCATCCATGGTACGTTATGTGAGGTCCTCAATGAACTGCCTGTCTGGCCTCATTTCTTGGGACTCTACTTCTAATGCCAAAGCTACAGACAGATTTTATTTGTGTTTAAGGACTATCTTCAAGTTCATCTGGCACCTTGTGTCTGTAGCATGTTTTAGTGACTGCTGCTTCTTCATGTGGCTTTTCTTTTCTTTTTTTGTACTTAACATTCTTCAGAGGCTGGGCATGGTGGCTCACGTCTGTAATCTCAGCACTTTGGGAGGCTGAGGTGGGAGGATTCCTTGAGTTCAGGAGCTGGAGACCAGCCTGGACAACATATGGAGAGCTTGTCACAATTTAAAAAAAAATTCCTCAGATGAAAGCCTGAGAATTCCTCTTCTAACTAGCCCTCTTCCAAGGACATTCCCAATGAGCCTAAGAAAATTAAGCTCCCTGCCCCATATTTGCTCTGTAGAGAAATAGGTAAACACCAGCTGGGCATATCTGGCAACATTTTCAGCAATAAAATCAAGTTTGGGTTGTGAAAACCAGATTTATTTATTTGGATATGGGACAGGATGGGCCTTTGGAAATTTTTCTAAACCTCAGTGCCATTTTTAGCATCTTTTAGAGATGCAAAATAATTTAACTTGGTGGCACAGAAATGGATTCTACGTGGCAGAGCCTGGGATGACTGATTTCCCTCTGTGGAACTGGCCTGTATTTGGGGTGCAGCTGACAGCTGCCGCACCTCAGCAAACACTGAGAATTCAAAACAGCTTTGCCCAGAGCAGAGGTCCACAAACTTTTTCTGGAAAGGGCAAAATCATAAATATTTTAGACTCAAAGTTGTCTGCCACCACTCACCGACTCTGCCCTTGTAGTTCAAAAGCAGCCAGAGACAATAAGTAAATAAATGGCTGTAGGATAAAATTATCTTTATGGATACCGAAAGTTGAATTTAAACTTTTTCGCATGTCCTGAAATGTTATTTTTCTTTTGTTTTTTCCCAATTATTTGAAAATGCAAAAAGCATTCTTAAAGAGCTGTACAGAAATATGTAATAGGGTGGATTTGGTCCCTGGGCCACAGTTTGCTGACCTCGGCTGGATCAATGGCTCTGAAACATCAGTTCTCATCAGCATCCACGTGGAGGGCTTATTTCATTTATTTATTTGAAGCCTACAACTCATAGAATTGGAGGACTTATTTTAAGCAAGATTGTCAGGCCTCACACTTAGGGTGACTTTCTGAGTCAGAATGTCTAAGACACAAGTCCCCAACCCCCAGGCCACAGACCTGTAACTGTGAGAGGCCTGTTAGGAACCAGGCCGGACCGCAGGAGGTGTGTGGCAGGCAAGTGAGCACTAAGGCCAGAGCTCCGGTCAGACCAGGGGCGGCATTACATTCTCACGGGAGTGTGAATCCTGTCGTGAACTGCGTGTGCGAGGGATCCAGGTTACACGCTCCTCGTGACTCTGATGGCTGATGATCTCAGGGAGAGCAATTTCATCCCCAAACCATCCCCCATCCCACCACCTCTGCCCTCGGACCGGATTTTGTCTTCCACAAAACTGGTCCCTGGTGTCAAAATGGTTGGGGATCACTGATTTAGGGTGTAGGGTGGAGCTGGAACAACATTCCTACCACCCCCCATTTCATTCACAGCATCAAGAACCTGAACATTTTCAACACATTTCCAGGTGACGTGTTGCTACAGGTCTGGCCTAGAACTCTTTTTTTTGTTTTTTTTTTTTTGAGACAGACTCTCTGTCACCCAGGCTGGAGTACAGTGGTGGGATCTTGGCTCACTGCAGCTTCTACCTCCCAGGCCCAAGCAATTCTCATGCCTCAGCCTCCCAGGTAGGGGGAACTACAGGCAGCTGCCACCATGCCCGGCTTATTTTTTGTATCTTAGTAGAGATGAGGTTTCGCCTTGTTGCCCAGGATGGTCTCAAACTCCTGAGCTCAGACAATCCACCCGGCATGGCCTCCCAAAGTGCTAGGATTATAGGCATGAGCCGCCATGCCCAGCCTGGCCTAGACCTCTACAAAGGCTTCTGTCTTGTTTCATTCAACAGCTTGAGGTTCCAACCCCAATGACAGTCACATTGTATAAGGACTGCTCTTCCATCAGCTGTGGCTGTGGTACAGAAAGTCAGGGCTGGGCCTCCCCCAGACGGGCCTTGGGGCAAAAGGGAAGCAAGACAAAAAGAAGTATTCCCATCCAGGCAAGCAGCAGGTCCAGAAGGAGAATAAGAAGTCGATGCTGGAGCAGCTTGAGTCTTCTAGGAGTGCCAGTGAATCAACCATCTAACCCTGGCCTGGGATTGGGTCCTAGCTCTGGGTTCACAGCAGCCTCAGCTCAATGCACTGGAGGGTCGGGAGCAGGCTCTGTAAGGGTGGGGCCTGGGATATGTGTGGGGCCAGGAACAATCTCTCCATGATTTTGCAAAAACTTTCTTCACCAGAGACAAGGAAAACCAAGATTGTGAAAACAGAATCTAAGTGGAGTTTTGCTATTGTTGCCCAGGCTAGAGTGCAATGGTGCGATCTCAGCTCACTGGAACCTCTGCCTCCTAGGTTCAAGCGATTCTCCTGCCTCCGCTTTCCGAGTAGCTGGGATTACAGGCATGTGCCACCACACCCGGCTAATTTTGTATTTGTAGTAGAGATGAGGTTTCTCCATGTTGGTCAGGCTGGTCTCAAAATCCTGATCTCAGGTGATCCGCCCACCTCGGCCTCCCAAAGTACTGGGATTACAGGCATGAGCCACCGCACCCAGCCGAGATTGTTTTTAAATTGTGTTTGTTGTTAAAAAAAAAAAAAAAAAAGTTAGCCGGGCATGGTGGCGGGCGCCTATAATCCCAGCTACTTGAGAAGCTGAGGCAGGAGAATCACTTGAACCCGGGAAGCAGAGGTTGCAGTGAGCCAAAATCCTGCCATTGCACTCCAGCCTGGGTGACACAGCGAGACTCTGTCAAAAAACAAAAATAAAAGGTAAATTGTGTTTGATGTGTGCTTTACTTCACAATCATTTTGTGTTGCAAAAGTGCTTTCACAGTGGTATGGGAGCCAGGGCTCTGTGTGTCTGATTCTCAGGGCAGCCATGTGGCGGTGTGACCTGACCAATCCTTCTGTGATCTAGGATCCCATTGTTATTATTAGGCAGGGAAACTTTTCCTCTGCTTTCTTAGGTCCGGTGTCTGGGGGCCTGCAAATAAAATTAACAAAAAAACAGCTCAACAGGAGAAAAATCACATCATTTTGTTAATGTTTATAAGTACTGCATGAAAGTTCACCAAAAAGAAACGAAACTTGAAAAAGCAGTTAGGCTCTGGGAATTTATATGCCATTTTATCAAAATAAAGGCGATCTGGGCGCAGTGGCTCATGCCTGTAATCCCAGCACTTTGGGAGGCTGAGGTGAGAGAACTGCTTGAGCCCAGGAGGTTGAGATCAGTCTGGACAGCACAGCAAGATCTCTCTTTTTTTTTGAGACAGAGTCTCGCTTTGTTGTCCAGGCTGGAGTGCAGTGGTGTGATCTCAGCTCACTGCAACCTCCGCCTCCTGGGTTCAATTCTTGTGCCTCAGCCTCCCAAGTAGCTGGGACTATAGGCACAAGCCAGCACACCTGGCTACTTTCTGTATTTTCTGTAGACAGGGTTTCACCATTTTGGCCAGGCTGGTCTCGAACTCCTGACCTCGTGATCCACCCACCCCTGCTCCCTTGGCCTCCCAAAGTGCTGTGATGACAAGCGTGAGCCACCGCAGCCGACCAGCACAGCAAGATCTACCAAAAACAAGAAAAAGAAATTAACCAAGCTCACAGTCAGTGTGCCTGTAATCCCAGCTACTCAGGAGGCTGAGGTGGGAGGATCCCTTGAGCCCAGGAGTTCGAGGTTGCAGTGAGCTATAATCACACCACTGCAATCCAGCCTAGATGACAGAGCAAGTCCCTCTCTGGAAAAACAAGAAAAAGAAAAAGGGGTTTGGGATTTGACAGAAAATAAATTACGGGGAATTGACTACGAAATAAATGGGGAGGCCAGTGAAAGATAATGGCTATTCTAGCAAGGTATTTCTCTTTATGCAAATTTACCTCAGTGTTGACTCTTTTTCTCCAGTGGAGAGAGTAGCTCTTTGGGGAGGGGCGGGGAAAGCACATCACACAGAGAAATTTATGCCCTGCTTTTAGGCAGATAAGGGAAGGGCGGAGAACTCTTCCTCCATGTGTTGATTCTCAAGTGCCTTCAACTCAAAATAATCCTTATGCTGAGGCAGTGTATTTGGGGTGACGTATCCTAAGCCCTTTCATTCCCATCATCACTGGTTTGGGAATCGGCCTGCTGGGACATGAATACTATTTCCCCCACTCCCTCTGTGTCTTTGGTAAAGTTACTTAACATCCCGTTTACCTCAGAACCCCCGTCTGCAAGAACAGAGGTAAAAATAGCACCTATCGGCCGGGCGCGGTGGCTCACGTCTGTAATCCCAGCACTTTGGGAAACCAAGGCGGGTGGATGATGAGGTCAGGAGTTGGAGACCAGCCTGGCCAACATGGTGAAACCCTGTCTCTACCAAAAATACAAAAATTAGCCAGGCATGGTGGTGCGTGCTCATAGTCCCAGCTACTCGGGAGGCTGAGGGAGGAGAATTGCTTGAACCCGGGATGTGGAGGTTGCAGTGAGCCAAGACCGCACCATTGCACTCCAGCCTGGGAAACAGAGTGAAACTGTCTCAAAAAAAAAATTATATACTCAGCCGGTGTGGTGGCTCATGCCTGTAATCCCAGCACTTTGGGAGGTTGAGATGGGTGGATCACCTGAGGTCAGGAGTTCAAGACCAGCCTGACTAACATAGTGAAACCCTGTCTCTAGTAAAAATACAAAAATTAGCCGAGCGTGGTGGTGGGCTCCTGTAATCCCAGCTACTCAGGAGGCTGAGGCAGGAGAATCGTTTGAACCCAGGAGGCAGAGGTTGCAGTGAGCCAAGGTCACGTCATTGTACTCCAGCCTGGGCAACAAGAGTGAAACTCTGTATCAAAAAGAAAAATAAATTAAAAAATCATATACTCAAAGGGAGTGAAATCAGCATCTCAAAGAGATATCTGTACCCCCACGTTCATGGCAGCATTATTTACATAGCCAAAATATGAAAACTTGTGCCCATTGACAGATTAGTTTTAAAAATGTGGGGTGTATATGTATATGTATAGACTTTTTTCTTTATATGTACACAGTGGAATATTAGCCTTAAAAAGAAGGAGATCCTGCCATGCGTAACATGAATGAACTTAGAAGACATTATGCTAAGTTAAATAAGCCAGACACAAAAATAAAAATACGGCATGATTTGGCCGGGCACGGTGGCTCACGCCTTTAACCCCAGCACTTTGGGAGGCCAAGGCGGGCAGAACACGAGGTCGGGAGATCGAGACCATCCTGGCCAACATGGTAAAACACTGTCTCTGCTAAAAATACAAAAATTAGCAAGGTGTGGTGGCGCGTGCCTATAATCCCAGCTACGCGGGAGGCTGAGGCAGGAGAATCACTTGAATCAGGGAGTCAGAGGTTGCAGTGAGCCGAGATCACACCACTCCAGCCTGGCGATAGAGCGAGACTCCGTCTCAATAAATAAATTAATAAATTAATAAATTAATAAATTAATTAAATTAAATACCGCATGATTTCTTTTATACGTGGCATGTGAAAGAAGTTTAATACATAGAAAAAGAATAGAATGAATGGTGGTTACCAGTATAATGGCAGGGTTGGGATTTGGTGGAAGAATGGGGAGCTGTAGATCAAGGGGTACAAAGTTGCAGTTATGACGGATGAATGTCTAGGAATCTAGTGTACAGCATAGGAAATATTGTTAACATTGCATTATATACTGGAAATTTGCTAAGAGAGTAAATTACTGTAGTAATCATTTAAACTATGCATATGCATAACAAGCATCATGTTGTGTACCTTAAATACGTACAATATAGCTCAAATCCATGACTCCAGCCACAGGCCCTGGCATGGCCTATTCCATTCACTCCTCTAGCATCACCTTACACCACTGTCTGCTTTGCTCAGTACTTCCTCTTCTCCTTTTTCCCAGCCCCAGGCTTTCTTGTAGTCCTTATCACCACTGTAGGTCAATTTTAATTTGTGAGCTGTTTGTTTGACCTTTGTTTCTTCTACCAGATAAACAAGTGTGTGTGCTGAATATTCAGCAATCCTGAACACCCAGCATCTGGCACAGCTCCTAGCACCTGTAGGCACTTGGAAAACACATGCAGAATGAATGAAAGAATATGAGTGACCAAAGAAGTCATTGGAGAATTTCTCATACTGCAGGCTTGTTGAGGTTGCTTAGTTGGTATTTTACTGAGAAGGCATTGGCAAGCTGGCTTTACTAATAGTTCCTACCACTCACTGTGCCTGCTATCTCTCAACAAGCATTGATTAAACACCTACTGTGGTCAGTCCCCTGAGCTTGGTATTGTCAGAGGCATGTAAACCAGAGCCACTCCATCTTGAATGAGGCTGGGTAAAATGAGGCTGAGACCTACTGGGCTGTATTCCCAGACAGTGAAGACATTCTAAGTCACAGGATGATATAGGAGGTTGGCACAAGATACAGGTCATAAAGACCTTGCTGATAAAACAGGTTGCAGTAAAGAAGCTCGCCAAAACCCACCAAAACCAAGATAGCCACAAGAGTGACCTCTGGTCATCCTCAGTGCTACACTCCCAACCAGCGCCACGACAGTTCACAAATGCCATGGCAACATCAGGAAGTTCCCCTATATGGTCTAAAAAGGGGAAGCATGAATAATCCACCTTTGTTTAGCATATCATTAAGAAATAACCATAAAAATGGGCAACCAGCAGCCCTCGGGGCTGCTCTGTCTATAGAGTAGCCATTTTCTTATTCCTTTACTTTCCTAATAAACTTGCTTTCACTTTTCTGTATGGACTCGCCCTGAATTCTTTTTTGCACAAGATCCAAGAACCCTCACTTGGGGGTCTGGATCAGGACCCCTTTCCTGTAACAGCGCTAGCCATAGCAATGGACACAATGGCCAGAAAGCTCTCACCTCATGAAGCACCAGGCATTTATAATCTAATTACTTTGTTGTTACTTTGCATTTTGATAGAATTTCCAACTCAGAGGTGAACTGCAAGATTAGTACGAGGAACTTCCCCATGCCCTTCCCCAAGATTCACAAATGAATTTTATTTTGCTCCATTTTGAGAGAAAATTTTCCTTCTAATGTTAGACTTTAATGCACGAGTTTAGAGAAATTTTGGTAAAGAAAACTTTGGGGATTTAAATGAGTTAGCAATATTTAGTACTGTGGCCAGTTGCTGTGGAATGTTTTATTCATACAATTCCTTTTCTTCCTAATTATGAGTCACTGAGCTGACCATATTGCCTATAAAATGGGGTGACTGCACCCTCAGCATGGTGCTAGGGGAATGAATTAATGATAGTGAAGTGTATTTTAATAATATTTGGTGAAAGACATCATGCACAGATGAAATATGCTTGCTCCCTTTTCCCTTCTCCTGCAGCTCACAGCTGTGACCAATTTTATTTTCATTACTAGGATTAGCGTACATTTTCCTTGCCTGGTTTCCACTTCCCTCATGGTGGGATCTTGCCCTCACTCTCCCCTCCAACCCCAGCCCCAGCTTCCAACAGTCACATGTGCATGTGTCCAGCTGCCTTTGCAATTGCATCATTTGTGAGCTCCCGTTGCCATGGCAGCATGAGGGGTTTGGTGGCTGTTTTCCTCCATGAAGGTGGCTGCATTCCTCATCTCAGCGGTTCAGCATTCTGAACTGACCGACAATTTGATGCCCTGTGGTTAATATTCGTGTCCTATTGGAACTCTTTTAATTTGCCTAGCTACTTTTCCCCCCAACATTTTGTCTCATTCAGGAGAGCCATGTTGCACAATGCAAGGGACACAACGGCCGGAAAGCCCTCACCTCATGAAGCACCAGACATGTATAATCTAATTCTTTTGTCTCATTTAGGAGAGACAATATGAGGTTTCTATTCTTTTCTTTTCTTTTTTTTTTTTTTTTGAGATGGAGTCTCACTCTGTCACCTAGGCTGGAGTGCAGGGGCACCATCTTGGCTCATTGCGACCTCTGTTTCCCAGGTTCAAGTGATTCTCCTGCCTCAGCCTCCCAAGTAGCTGGGACTACAGGCACCCGCCACCATGCCCAGCTAATTTTTGCATTTTTAGTAGAGATGGGGTTTCACCATGTTGGCCAGGCTGGTCTCGAACTCCTGGCCTCAAGTGATCTGCCCACCTTGGCCTCCCAAAGTGCTGGGATTACAGGCATGAGCCACCGCGCCCAACCCAGGAGTTTCTAATCTCATTGTGGTCAGTGGAAGTGGAGCCTCCAGACTTGCGCAGTCCACTTTCTCGTATGCTGCACACTGCTGCCCTCTCAAACCCGACGCCCATCCCCAGACTGATGGAGGTCTTTTCAGACAATTCAGAATCACTCGTTTAGGTTTTTTTAAATGTTAGGCTTTATGATGTGTATTGGACAACACATAGGGAATCTCTAAACTTTAAGATGCTGAGTTAAATGATCTACATTTGCACAAGTATCCAGGTAACTACATTCTACTTCAAGAAAGCATCTTGGTGAGAGACAAAAAGCATTTGCAATTGGCCATTTCGTTCATTTTCCTAAGAATAGTTTAGCTTGAAGTGTGTTATTGCAGCTGGGCATGGTGGCTCACACCTGTAGTTGCAGTGCTTTGGGAAGTGAAGGTAGGAGGACCACTTGCACCCAGGAGTTGAGGCTAGCCTGGGCAACACGGCGAGACCCTGTCTCTACAAAAATATAATAAATTAGCCAGACGTGGTGGTGTGCACCTGCAATCCCAGCTAATCGGAAGGCTGATGCGGGAGGATCGCTTTAGCCCAGGAGTTTGATGCTGCAGTGAGCTATGATCGTCCCACTGCATCCAGCCTGGGTGACAGAGTGAGGCCCTGTCTCTAAAGAAAAAACAAAACTACATGTGCTAATACTCTCCTGCCAAAGGCCACCAGCAATGCACCTATAGTTGAATAAGTTGGGTTTATTACCCATTACAGTGAGGGAGAATACACACAAGGTGCTATAGGAAATGGGTGATAGAAAGGTGGTACAGGGTTTGGGTCTGTATTAGGTAATTTTGGGAGGGTTTGGAGAAATGGTCTTGCTCTGGATTGGATGCTGTCAGGAAGCAGGGGTAATTAGATATATTAATAATTCTTATCTATAAGAGAAGAATAAAGGGAGGTAAAGGCTTCAATTGAAAAGAAGCAGCAGGCCGAGTGCAGTGGCTCATGCCTGTAATCCCAGCACTTTGGGAGGCCAAGGCAGGTGGATCACCTGAGGTTAGGAGTTCAAGACCAGCCTGGCCAACATGGAAAACTCTGTCTCTACTAAAAAATACAAAAATTAGCTGGGCATGGTGGAGCATGCCTGTAGTTCCAGCTACTTGAGAGGCCGAGGCAGAAGAATTGCTTGAACCTAGGAGGCGGAGGTTACAATGAGCCGAGATCTCACCACTGCACTCCAGCCCGGGCAACAAGAGCGAGACTCTCTCTCAAAAAAGTAAAAGAAAGAAAAAGGGCGGGGTGCAGTGGCTCACGCCTGTAATCCCAGCACTTTGGGAGGCCGAGGCGGGTGGATCACGAGGTCAGGAGATCGAGACCACCCTGGCTAACACGGTGAAACCCCGTCTCTACTAAAAATACAAAAACAAAATTAGCCAGGCGTGGTGGCAGACACCTGTAGTCCCAGCTACACGGGAGGCTGAGGCGGGAGAATGGTGTGAACCCGGGAGGTGGAGCTTGCAGTGAGCCGAGATTGTGCCACTGCACTCCAGCCTGGGCGACAGAGGGAGACTCCGTCTCAAAAAAAAAAAAAAAGAAAAGAAAAGAAGCAGCAGTCACTCATTCTAGCCAGGATGGGGGCTGTCTGGTCATTTTTGTGGCTTGGACAATGTTCATGTATCTGTCTGTGTTCAGACATGATTATGGAGTGGTCTTGTTTTTGTCTTGACTTGGTGTTAGGGTTTGGATATGGTTTGTTTGGCCCTGCCAAGTCTCATGTTGAAATTTGATCCTCAGTGTTGGAGATGGGGCCTGGTGGAAACTCCTGAGGTCAGGAGTTTGAGACCAGCCTGACCAAGGTGAAACCTCGTCTCTACTAAAAATACAAAAATTAGCTGGCCATGGTGGTATGTGCCTGTAATCCCAGCTACTCCAGAGGCTGAGACAGGAGAATCACTTGAACCTGAGAGGCAGAAGTTGCAGTGAGCCAAGATTGCACCACTGAACCAGCCTGGGCTATGGAGCGAGACTATCTCAAAAAAAAAAAAAAAAAAAACACTAATGTCATCTATTACTTTTTATTTATATTCCAGTTTAATATAAAGATTATATATATATACACACACACTTCCCTCCTCCAACACAATTCCCATCCTCCTAGGGCATAGCTTCCATTTATGTGTAATGGAGTTAGTTGAGCTGCAATACTCAGAATAATGCTATGCATGGTTAAAAGCCTGGAATTCATTCCTCAGACAGGGAGATTTGGAAGGATAGGGATCTTTGCATCTTTTGGACCTCATCAGAGATTGCCTCATGGAAAGAGGGTCTTCCATGAATGTTTATTGCATTTGTGGCCATGGGTGTTGAAGGTGATGGGGCAGTGAGGGGCAGAGGGTGGTGATCTTTATTTATTTATTTATTTATTTATTTTTTTTTTTTTTTTGAGATGGAGTTCAGTCTGTCGCCCAGGCTGGAGTGCAGTGGTGCAATCTCGGCTCACTGCAACCTCCACCTCCCGGGTTCAAGTGATTCTCTTGCCTCAGCCTCCCAAGTAGCTGGGACTACAGGCATGCGCCACCATGCCTGGCTAATTTTTTTATTTTTAGTAGAGACAGGGTTTCACCATGCTGGCCAGGCTGGTCTCGAACTTCTGACCTTGTGGTCCGCCCACCTCAGCCTCCCAAAGTGCTCGGATTACAGGCGTGAGCCACCGCACCTGGCCTGGTGATCTTTAGAAAGACATACGTTTACTCCTCTAAGACTAGATGAGAGGAATTCCTCTCTACCAATCTTTACATGCTTCTAGCCAACTACCCACATAGCAGCTTCACTGCTGAATTTCACAGACCGTTCACACTGGGTCCACAATGGCACTCTGGGCGTCTTCCTGAGCATCATCTCCAGCCTTCTTCTTCTGCCAGTATTTCCCCATCATAAATGACACCGGTGAACGACAAGACAGTGGATGAAGTCAGAAATTTAGGGCCAGAGGTGGTGGCTTAGGCCTGTAATCCCAGCACTTTGGGAGGCCAAGGCGGGTGGATCATTTAAAGTCAGGAGTTTGAGACCAGCCTGGTCAACATGAGACCCCATCTCTATTAAAAATATAGAAATTAGCCAGGTGTGGTGGCTCATGCCTGTAGTCCCAGCTACTCGGGAGGTTGAGGCAGGAGAATGGCATGAACCCAGGAGGCAGAGATCATGCCATTGCACTCCAGCCTGGGTGACAGAGCAAGACTCCTTCTCAAAAAAAAAAAAAAAAAAATGAGAGCAAAGTTGATAGTTATTTGACAGAGTAGTTTTGTCTCTTGAATATGATAATATAAAATTGGGTCTTGGATTTATTATGAATCAACAATAATTTTCTGTAAAATATCAGACAGCAAATATTTTAGGCTTGAGGGCCACACGGTCTTTGTCATATTCAACTCTGCTGTCACAGTGAGAAACGTATGAAATTGAGCCTAATATGAACAAGTAAGTGTGGCTATGTTCCAATAAAACTATTTATGATGACTGATATTTGAATTTTTTTTTTTTTTTTTTTTTTGAGACAGGGTCTTTCTCTGCAGCCCAGGCTTGAGTGCAGTGGCGTGACCACAGCTCACTGCAGCAGCAAATTGCTGGGCTCAAGTGATCCTCCTGCCTCAGCCTCCCAAAGTGCTGGAGGTGTGAGCCACTGCACCCGGACTGAATTTCACATAATTTTTACATGTCATGAAATCTTTTTATTTTGTACCAACCATATTAAAATGTGAAAACATTCTAAGCTTCTGAGCTACAAACAATCAGACTGTAGACTTGATTTGGGTCCAGAGACATAGTTGGTTATGTAATATCTGCTCTGTATAAGTTTAAAAATTTTACTTGAGGCAATTGTTATTGCATTTTGCATATTTCACATCAAATTAGAAATTTGAAAAAACAGAAAAACCAGTCCTTACAGCGTATAATTTAGGAAGCCTTGCCCTATGTCTAAGATCTAATGCCACCTCCTTAAAGAGGTGTTCCTGAGCCAATATATCAAAAGCAGGTTCAATCACTGATTAGAAAAGGAGGAGTTTGTTTCTGTTTCTGGTATGATAATGACTTTGTGTCTAGGTCTTAGAATATACGTACGAAAATCTTTTTTAAAAAACAGAGACAGAGTCTTGCTATATTGCCCAGGCTGGTCTCAAACTCCTGGGCTCAAGCGAACCTCTTGCCTCAGACTCCCAAAGTGCTGAGATTACAGATGTGAACAACCACACCCAGCCCATACTAAAATCTTTATGGGTGAAATGTTATGGATTTGCTTCAAAATAATTGGAGAGGAGTAAATTAGTGGGTTGTAGACAGTACAAAATTAGCTACTTATTGAAGACTGTTGAAGATGCATGGTGGATATTTATTATCCTTCTAGAAACTTCTGTGTATGTTTGAAATACTCCATAATAAAAGTTTACAAAATAGACCTGACATGGTGGTGCCTGCCTGTAATTCCAGCCCTTTGGGGAGGCTGAAGTGGGAGGATCACTTGAGGTTGCAGTGAGCTATGATTGTGCCACTGCATTCCAGCCTGGGCCACAGAGTGAGACCATGTCTCAAAAAAAAAAAAAAAAAAAAGAAGAAAAAGAAAAAAGAAAAGTCACAAAATTGGTTCTATTCTCTTCCTTTTCCCCCAACCTATGTTTTGTTTTGTTGTTGTTGTTTGAGATGGAGTCTTGCTCAGTCACCCAATCGCTACTCACTACAACTTCTGCCTCTCAGGTTCCAGTGATTCTCATGCCTCAGCCTCCCAAGTAACTGGGACTAGATGTGTCTGCCACCACGCCCGACTAACTTGTAATTTTAGAGGAGATGAGGTCTCGAACTCCTAACCTTAGGTGATGCGCCCGCCACAGCCTCCCGAAGTGCTGGGATTACAGGCGTGAGGCAAAGCGTCTGGCCTCTGGTTTGTTGTGTTAGTTTTCTTTATCGACTCCATCACAGTTTAAGATGGTTTTGTTTTTTATCTACCTTCCCCCGCACCCGGCCAATTATCCTATTCTTAAAGGAGTCTCTGAACCAAAAAGTTAACAACTATTTCTCTCCTTTAACATTTTTGGACCATCCTGGCTAACACAGTGAAACCCCGTCTCTACTAAAATTACAAAATATTAGCCAGGCGTGGTGGCATGAGCCTGTAATCCCAGCTACTTGGGGGGCTGAGGCAGGAGAATCTCTTGAACGCGGGAGGCGGAGGTTGCAGTGAGCCAAGATCATGCTGCTGCACTCCAGCCTGGGCGACAGAGTAAGACTCTATCTCAAAAAATAAAATAAAATAAATAAAATAAAAAATAAAAATCTTAATAACTGTTCAATCTATGTGACGGTTTACTGAGGCTTCTTGTATATACTATTTTTCTATTACTTAGCATGTTTTAACATGTCATTGAAATATGCCTTTTAATGAGGAAAAGTTTATGTATTAGATTTTCATCTCAGTGAATATAGAATCTCATTTTAAAAGTTTTTATTTGGGGCCGGGCGCCATGGCTCATGCCTGTAATCCCAGCACTTTGGGAGGCTGAGTCGGGTGGATCACCAGAGGTCAGGAGTTTGAGACTAGCCTGGCCAACAAGGTGAAACCCCATCTCTACTAAAAACACAAAAATTAGCCCGGTGTGGTGGTGCGAGTCTGTAATCCCAGCTACTCGGGAGGCTGAGGCAGGAGAATCGCTTGAACCCGAGAGGTGGAGGTTGTAGTGAACCGAGATCATACCACTGCACTCCAGCCTGGGGGACAAAGTGAGGCTGTCTCAAAACAAACAAACAAAAAACAAGTTTTTATTTGGGAGAGACACAGATTCCAGAGAAATATGGTCAATGTTCCATGATCTCATCTAAAAAATAAACTCAGGGCCGGGCGCGGTGGCTCACGCCTGTAAACTCAGCACTTTGGGAGGCTGAGGCAGGTGGATAACCTGAGGTCAGGAGTTCAAGACCAGCCTGGCCAACATGGTGAAACCCCATCTCTACTAAAAATTTAAAAATCAGGGCTCATGCCTCTAATCCCAGCACTTCGGGAGGCCGAGGTGGGTGGATCACAAGGTCAGAAGTTTGAGACCAGCCTGGCCAAGATGGTGAAACCCCGTCTCTACTAAAAATACAAAAATTAGCCAGGTGCAGTGGTGTGCACCTGTAATCTCAGCTACTCAGGAGGCTGAGGCAGGAGAATCGCTTGAACCCAGGAGGCAGAGATTGCAGTGAGCTGAGATCACACCACTGCACTCTAGCCTGGGTGACAGAGCAAGACTCCATCTCAAAAAATAATAATAATAATAATAATAAAATTAACTGGGCGTGGTGGCAGGCACCTGTAATCCCAGCTACTCGGGAGACTGAGGCAGAAGACTCGCTTGAACCGAGGAGGCAGAGGTTTCAGTGAGCCGAGATCATGCCATTGCATAGCAGCCTGGGCAACAAGAGCAAAAATCTGTCTCAAAAATAAATAAATAAAAATAAAAATAAAAAACTCAGAAAAATGATTCATGCCCTCTGTATCTCATGTTCAATTAAAATTAATACTAACTTTTTTTTATAAAAAGAAATATTTAATGAGATCTAAGAGTTTTATGTTACTTATTGCAGGTTGCTGTTTGAAGAAGACCAAATGAAAGACTACTAGAGAGCAAATGCTCCAGTTCCCCACTTCCAAAATCAGGGATCCCCCTTCTCTTTAATTCACTTATTCCATAAAGAGTAACCAGTATTTTCTTTTTCTTTTTTCTTTCTTTTTTTTTGAGATGGAGTTTCACTCTTGTTGCCCAGGCTGACGTGCAATGGCGCAATCTCGGCTCACCGCAACCTCCACCTCCTGGGTTCGAGTGATTCTCCTGCCTCAGCCTCCCGAGTAGCTGAAACTACAGGCATGTGCCACCACGCCCGGCTGATTTTGTATTATTTAGTAGAGACAGGATTTCACCACGTTGGCCAGGCTGGTCTCGAACTCTTGACCTCAGGTGATCTTCCGACCTCAGGTGATCTGCCCACCTCGGCCTCCCAAAGTGCTGGGATTATAGGCGCGAGCCACTGCACCCAGTGTAACCAGTATTTTCATCATGCCAGAGGGGAACAAGATCACTGGAGGGTCTTACATCAACAATGAAATTCCCTGACCAGGAAGTAACACATCACTTCTGCTTACAATACAATGACCAGAACTAGTCACGTGATCTCATCCGGCCTAGTGCTAAGAAATACAATTCTACATGGGTGTGGTGGCTTATACTTGCAATCTCAGCCCTTTGGGAGGCTTAGGCAGAGGATCACTTAAGGCCAGTAGTTTGATGCCAGCCTAGGCAATATATGGAGACCCTGTCTGTACAAGATAAAAAATAAAAAATTAGTTAGGTGCGGTGGTGCATGCCTGTGGTCCTAGCTACTCCGGAGGCTGACGTGGAAGGATTGCTTGAGCCCAGGAGTTCAAGGCTGCAGTGAGCCATGATTGCGCCACAGTACTCCAGCCTCAGCTGAACTTCGCTTTTGTAAAACTGATTGCTGACCTCTCTTTTATTTCAGGCACCTAAAATGTCTTGGCCCAGCAGTTTCTGCCATTCAAGTGATTTCAGTGGAAAATGTGTGCCTGTGTGAGAAATTTGGGGATGGGGCAGGGGATGAAGGTAGATAGTCTTAAAATGAAACAGAATGATCTAACAGCTGCCTAACTTGGTGTCTATTCACACCACTTAATCCCTTTTATTTAAATAAAAAAATATTTTATTAAGATAAAAGAGGCTGGGCACAGTGGCTCACACCTGTAATCCCAGCACTTTGGGAGGCCAAGGTGGGTGGATCACCTGAGGTCAGGAGTTCAAGACCAGCCTGGCCAACATGGTAAAGCCCCGTCTCTACTAAACATACAAAAAAATTACCCAGGTGTGGGGGCACATGCCTGTGATCCCAGCTACTTGGGAGGCTGAGGCAGGAGAATTGCTTGAACCCGGGAGGTGGAGGTTGCAGTGAGCTGAGATCGTGCCATTGCACTCCAGCCTGGGCGACAAGAGGAGGAAGACTGCATCTCAAAAAAAAAAAGATAAAGGAAATTAATAATATTAAATACTCTTAATTAAGTACTCCTAATCTAGTATTAAATACTAGAGAGTATTTAATAAACCAAAAGGAAGACAATAAAATTTCCCAGATTCCCACCAGTCAGTATAATTTAGTGATTTATTCATTCAACTATTCATTGAATGTCTACTCTGCAGGAGGCACTGTGCAGGCTGTTAGGGACCTAATTGCAAACAAGAGTCCATGACCTTATAGATTCTATCATTTAAAGCAGGAGTCTGCAAATTATGACGCACAGGTCAAATCCAGCCTGCCACCTCTTTTGGTAAATCTAATGGCTGCTTTTTACACTATAATGGCACAATTGAGTAGTTGCAACAGAGACTACATGGACCCAAAATCCTAAAATATTTACCATTTGGCCTTTTATTGAAAAAGTTTGCCAAACCCTTGTTTAGAGGCAATTGGTCACTAATTTTGTCAGATTATTCTTAGTTATTTAGTAATTCAAGCCATTTTAGGCCAGACACCAGTGGCTCATGCCTTTAATCCCAGCACTTTGGGAGGCCAAGGAGGGTGGATCATTTGAGGCCAGGAGTTCGAGACCAGCCTGGCCAATATGGAGAAACCCCATCTCTGCTAAAAATACAAAAGTTAACATGGCGTGGTGGCGTGCACCTGTAGTCCCAGCTACTTGGGAGGCTGAGGCAGGAGAATCGCTTGAACCTGGGAGGCGGAGGTTGCAATGAGCTGAGGTATAACGCCACTACAGTCCAGCCTAGGTGACAGAGCAAGACTCTGTCTCAAAATAAATAAATAAATAAATAAATAAATAAAAATAAATAAGCTATTTTAATTTTTTTGTCTAGTTGCTGTTTATATAAAGAAATATATTTGAGGCTGGGCATGGTGGCTCAACACTTTGGGAGGCTGAGGCAGGTGGATCACTTCAGGTCAGGAGTTCAAACATGGGGAAACTCCATCACTACTAAAAATACAAAAATTAGCCGGGCGTGGTGGCAGGTGCCTGTAATCCCAGCTACTTGGGAGGCTAAGGCAGGAGAATCACTTGAACCCGGGAGGCGGAGGTTGCAGTGAGCCAAGATCACGCCATTGCATTCCAGCCTGGACAACAAGAGCGAAACTCTGTGCTGAAAAAAAAAAAAAAGAAATACATTTGATTCTTATATTAACCTTGTAGCCAATATCTTTCTTAAATAATCTATTAATTCTAATCATTTTATTTGGATTTTTTGGATATTGTTATATGATCAAGTCATATGCAAATAACAATTTTATTTATTCCCCTCTAATTATTATACTTTTTATTTTTTTATTTATTGCACTAGCTAGGATTATGAAATAGAAATGCTGATAGCCGGTATCTTGTCTCTTTCCTAATCTCAGGCAGAAAGCTTTAATTTGTTTTTCAATTTTTTTAGAGGCAGGATCTCACTGTGTTGCTCAGACTGGAGTATAGTTTTTTATAATGCTATTCACAGGCACATTAATTACCCACTACAGCTTTGAATTCTTGGTCTCAAGTGATCTGCCTCCCAAGTAGCTGGGACTACAGGCATGTGCCAACTCACCTGACTTTTTTTTTTTTTTTTTGAGACAGGGTCTCTATTTGTCTTCCCAGCTGCAGTGCACTGGCACCCTCAGGCCTCACTGAAACCTTGACTTCCTGGGCTTAAGCGATTCTCCCACTTCAGCTTCCAGAATATCTGGGACTCCAGGCACATGCTATCACTCCTGGCTAATTTTTTAACATTTTAAATTTTTTTGTAGAGACTAGGTCTTACCATATTGCCCAGGGGGTTCTCAAACTCCTGGTTTCAAGCAATCCTCCCACCTCGGCCTCCCAATGTGCTGAAATTACAGGTGTGAGCCACTGTGCCCAACCCTGGCTTATTTTTAAGTACAAAATTTTCGTGAAATGCCTTCATGTATGTCCAAGGAATACATATTATTGGAAACATTTTCCTTCTTTTTTTTGAGACAGAGTCTTGCTCTGTCGCCCAGGCTGGAGTGCAGTGGTGCGATCTCGGCTCACTGCAAGCTCCGCCTCCCGGGTTCACGCCATTCTCCTGCCTCAGCCTTCTGAGTAGATGAGACTACAGGCGCCCGCCACCATGCCCTGATAACTTTTTGTGTTTTTAGTAGAGACGGGCTTTCACCGTGTTAGCCAAGATGGTCTTGATCTCCTGACCTCGTGATCCGCCCGCCTCGGCCTCCCAAAGTGCTGGGATTACAGGCGTGAGCCACCACGCCCAGCCCATTTTCCTTCTAAATACTTCTCTGAGTTTTGAAACTGCATATTTTATAATCTAATCTTTGTACTTTACATATTATAGAATGCTGAATATGTAGAGGTTATTCTAGGTACATCTGCATGACAGAATTAAATTAGCCCTCCAGAAGTAGTTTATAGTTTGGTTAGAAGACATTGACACAGGCCGGGTGCAGTGGCTCATGCCTGTAATCCTAGCACTTTGGGACGCCAAGGCGGGCGATCACCTGAGGTCAGGAGCTCAAGATCAGCCTGGCCAAAGTGGCGAAACCCCGTCTCTACTAAAAATACTGGGTGTGGTGGCAGGCGCCTGTAATCTCAGCTACTCGGGAGGCTGAGGCAGGAGAATCACATGAACCTGGGAGGCGGAGGTTGCAGTGAGTTTAGATTGAGCCATTGCATTCAAGCCTGGGTGACAGAGCAAGACCCTGTCTCAAAAATAAATAAATAAATAAAAAGAAGACATTGACACACAGGGAAGAGCACAGGCAAAGGTGGAGTGATAGGCTTGGCACCTTTTGGCACAGAAAGGAACTGGGAGAAGTATAATCTGGGCCCGGAGAGGCAACAGGAACAGATCTTCTGGGGCTGAAAGCCATGGTCAGGATTTGAGATTTTATGAGGGCAATGGAGAAGCTGGAGAATGGCATGATACAATTTGCATTTTAAAAACTTTCTCTGGTTGGCTTATTTTACTTTTTATTTTTTAGAAATGGGGTCTCACTGTGTTGCCCAGGCTCAAGTGCAGTGGCCCAGTCACAGCTCACTGCAACCTAGACCTCCCAGCCTCAAGTGATCCTCCCACCTCAGCCTCCAGAGTAGCTAGGACTGCAGGTGCACACCACACCACACCGGGCTAATTTTTTTTTATTTTTTAAGACAGAGTCTCGCTGTGTCGCCCAGGCTGGAGTGCAGTGGCATGATCTCAGCTCACTGCCAGCTCTGCCTCCCGGGTTCACGTCATTCTCCTGCCTCAGCCTCCTGAGTAGCTGGGACTACAGGCACCTGCCACCACTCCTGGCTAATTTTATTGTATTTTTAGTAGAGACAGGGTTTCACCGTGTTAGCCAGGATGGTCTTGATCTCCTGACCTCGTGATCCGCCTGCCTCAGCCTCCCAAAGTGCTGGGATTACAGGCGTGAGCCACCACTAATTTTTAAAAAATATTTTGTAGGCCAGGCGAGGTGGCTCATGCCTGTAATCCCAGCATTTTGGGAGGCCAAGTTGGGCCTGTCACCTGAGGTTGGGAGTTTGAGACCAGCCTGGCCAACATGGTGAAACCCCATCTCTACTAAAATAATACAAAGATTAGCTGGCTGTGGTGGCGCATGCCTGTAATCCCTGCTACTCGGGAGGCTGAGGCAGGAGAATTGTGAACCTGGGAGGCAGAGGTTTCAGTGAGCTGAGATTGTGCCACTGCACTCCAGCCTGGGCGACAGAGTCAGATTGTCTCAAAAAAAAAAAAAAAAAAAAAATTAGCCATGTGTGGTGGTGGATGTCTGTAATCCCAGCTACAAAGGAGGCTGAGGCAGGAGAATTGCTTGAACCTGGGAGGCAGAGGTTGCAGTGAGCTAAGATCGCGCCAGTGCACTCCAGTCTGGGAGACAAGAGCAAAACTCTGTCTCAAAAAGAAAAAAAATTAAATTAATTAAAAAAAATTGTCGTTAAGATGGGGTTGCCCTATGTTGCCCAGGCTGCTCTCAGAACTCCTGGGCTCAAGCAATTCTCCCTTCACCTCTCAAAGTGCTAGGATTCAATCTTCAGCTTTCTGGAAGGGTTCACCTCAAGATCCCTTAATTTATCTACCAGCCAATGTTACCAGTCACTTCCTGGCCACCCCAGCCCCTCACCTCACAGTTAATCTCAACATCATGACACAGTCCAGTAAGATTCACCTTTCACTTTGAACATGTCGAAATTTATTGAAAGTTTCTCAGGGATGAAGAGGAGGGGCTTACACTATACATCACAACAAAAACGAAATTTTTGAGTATTCTCTCCCCTGCCCCCGACTCCAATGTTCCATCACATACATCCATGGCCCAAAATGTTTTCAAATTAAAAAATTGAAAACCTCCACCTTGCTCCTCACCATGCTGTCTTTCCTCCCCACCCTTAGTCCTTGCCCTCTGTGTCCCTTTATCCCTTTATGCAGGAGTAATCTTAGCCTCTTGTAATCTAATTTTTCCTGTCATGTTGAATGTTCGGGTGGAGAAGGGGAGTGGAAGTTACAAGGAAGAAGGGACAAAGGTGTGTTGGGGAAGACTTATCTGATAATATATTTGCAGTAGTTTAGAAAAAAAGAAAGTGAGCTGGGCTGGGTGGCTCATGCCTGTAATGCCAGCACTTTGGGAGTCCGAAGTGGGTGGATCACCTGAGATCATGAGGTTGAGACCAGCCTGGCCAACATGGCGAAACCCTGTCTCTACTAAAAATACAAAAATTAGCTGGGTGTAGTGGTGCGCACCTGAAATCCCAGCTACTCAGGAGGCCGAGGCAGGAGAATTGCCTCATCCCAGGAGGTGGAGGTTGCAATGAACTAAGATCGTGCCACTGCACTCCAGCCTGGGCCACAGAGTGAGACTCAGTCTCAAAAAAAAAAAGAAAAAAAAAAAAGAAGGTCGGGTGTGGTGGCTCACGCCTGTAATCCCAGCGTTTTGGGAGGCCGTGAGGCGGGTGGATCACCTGAGGTCAGGAGTTCAAGGCCAGCCTGGTCAACATGGCGAAACCCCGTCTCTACAAAAAATACAAATATTAGCCATGTGTGACGGCAGGTGCCTGTAATCCCAGCTACTCAGGAGGCTGAGGCAGGAGAATCGCTTGAACCCAGGAGGCAGAGGTTGCAGTGAGCTGAGATGGTGCCACTGCACTCCAGCATGGGTGACAGAGCAAGACTCAAGAAAGCTACTTTTGATACCTTGAGGCAACCCAGATGAGACTCCACTTGAAATTTATAAGCATGAACTTGAGTGCCTTTGTCCACAGCTCCTGCGTGTTCAGATGGGTTCTGATGGAATAGCACTCCCCTCGGCCTCCAACGTCCTCCATCAGGCCTGTCCCCACCTGGATCCTGTAGGGCAGACAGAGGCCCAGCTCACCCTTCTCAGCCTCTTCCTTGAACTGCTGCATGCAGTCCAGGAAGGCCACCATCGCGCGGTCATACTTGTTATCGAGGAAAACATCCTGCCCCCCATAACAGAACAACGGCAGCTCAGTGCGGTCATCTGTTAAAGACTTCAGATACGAATGGTTTCCGCAGGGGATGAGTCGATACCTCTGAAACTGCAGTCCAATTGTATTGGCCAGGGCAAGCAGCAGCAAAGCCGCCTGTCCCCAGGCAGTGTTAATCTCATTCCAGCCCACACGGACAGTAGGGAGGCGGCCCAACCTGAAGTTATTGATGACGCCCAAGGGGCCCTCCACGCAGATCTCAAATGTGGCGGTGAAACAGTTGATTTCCTCCAGCCGGTCCATCTGGACCCTGGCATATTGCAGCTGGTTCTCCACGTTCCCCAGCTGGTCAAGCAGTTCCAGCTGCTGCCACTTCAAGGCACTGTAGTCCCTGTAGTACTGCCTCTCCTGCTGGTCCAGCTCCGCAGCCTCTGCCTGGGCTGCCTTGAGATCCGCCGCTGCTCTTGCGTTGTTCCTGTCCACATCCTCCAGCTCCTGCACCAGCCTGGCCTCCTCCAGCTTCAGGTCCCGCAGCTCCGCCCACAGCGCCGCCGGCTCGTCCTCGCTGGTCGCCAGCTCCCCGGTCTCCAGGCAGCGTTGGTAGTTCTGACTCTCAGCTTCTGTGAGAGCGAGCTGGATGTCCAGGTGCTCTAAAAGACTGTCGGTGCATTCTTCACACAGGGGATGGTCCACAGCTTCTTGGCCAGAGACTATGTCAAAAATGTCACCAGCTGCCTTCTGGATGCTACCGAGCATGTGCATGGCGCCAAGCTCCCCCAGCAGGGTGAAGATGTTGGCATGGTCCTTGGACACACTGCCTTCGCCTGGAAGGGGTCTGCTAGAGGCACCGTCCTGTTGCTCCCCAGCGTCTGTCACCTCCCTGGTGGTGGCCCCGGGCTCCCGGGTGTCTCCGGGCTCAGCCTGCCCGGAGGTGGGCGCCGGGGCTGCAGGGAGGCTCCCAGACTCCGAGGAGCAGCTCAGCTTCAGGGCCTGGTGGCAGCGCTGGCACAGGAAGCGGATGGAAGACATGGCTGAGGGCCTGACTCCCGCCTTGAGTCTAAGTTTCCTCTGGCTCCCAGTTACTTATCATTTTGTACCTTTTCAGGTCTTTCTAGAAGAGCGATTCTTTTAAAATGCACATGTCATCTTATCACTCTCCTACTGAAAACCCTACAATGGTACCCTCCCTCGGTACCTGTAGACCTCCTTCAGCTCCTCGCAGACCAGGGATTATTTCCAAAACGAAAATCTGATCATCTCCTTTTCCTCCTGTACCACGTCCAACACACGCCTTAAGAGTAATCTTGCTAAAACTAAAATCTCATCATGGCACTGCCCTCCTTAAAATGTTTAACACCCTTATCTAACCTTAAGATCGAGTCCAATCAGCTTTGGCCCAGGGCGTTGGCTCGCGCCTGTAATCCCGGTACATTGGGCGGCCGAGGCGGAAGGATCGCTCGAGGCCAGTAGTCCCAGAATACCCTGGGCTACACAGGCAGACCCCTTCTCTACAAAAAGTGAAAAAATTAGCCAGGTGGGGTGGCCGCTTACAGTCCCAGCTACTTAAAAGGGTGAGGTGGGAGGATCGCTTCAGAGCTTGAGGTTGCAGTGAGCTATGGTCCACTACACTCCTGCCTGGGCAACAGAGTGAGACCCTGTCTCCAACCCCGACCCTCTCATCCCCATGCCCCTTTTACACACATACACACACACACACACACACACACACAGATTTTTTAAAAAAGAAAAGTTCAGGCTGGGCGCGGTGGCTCACGCCTGTAATCCCAGCACTTTGGGAGGCCGAAGTGGGTGGATCACCTGAAGTCAGGAGTTTGAGACCATCCTGGCCAACAGGATGAAACCCCGTCTCTACTAAAAATACAAAAATTAGTCGGGCATGGTGACCGGTGCTTGTAATCCCAGCTACTCAAGAGGCTGAGGCAGGAGAATCGCTGGAACCCAGGAGGTGGAGGTTGCAGTGAGCCGAGATCACACCACTTTACTCCAGCCTAGGTGACAGAGAGAAATTCCGTCTCAAAAAAAAAAAAGGGAAAGTTCAATCATTTTAACCTAACACCAAGGCCGGGGCCCATTTTTCTGGCTTCTTCGCTGCCCATTTCCTGCTCTCCTGAGCCGTGGGCTCCTCTGTGCTACTAGCTACATGCATGCTAGTTACATTTCGGTTCTTCCAGCACATAACATTGTTCCCTCTAACTGGAACACTCTTCCTTCACCTCTCCCCCTGGCCAAGTCACTCATCCTCTAGGGCTGATTAATTGCTAAATCCACAGTGAACAGTAGATTATTGTTTTATGTTTTTTGAACGATTGATCTGTCTCCTAATCAACTGTGGTTGCCTCTCATGTTTGGCGCACTTGGAGGTTCTAGGGAATAATGAAGGAACTGAAAAGGGGTAGGGGCTCTGCAGTCAACTGCTAGAGGATGCTTCTGTTATTGATTCAGGAGTCTGCAGTCAACTGCTAGAAGATGCTTCTGTTATTGATTCAGGAATATTTCAGAGAGGCCATTTTCTCCAAGAAACTTCCCTGGCCCCCAATTTAAGGCTGTCTGCTCTTGTGACAAACTTTTTTTTTTTTTTTTCCCAGATGGAGTCTCTCTGTCACCCAGGCTGGGGTGCAGAGGCACAATCTCAGCTCACGGTAACCTTCGTGTCCAGGGTTCAAGTGATTGTCGTATCTCAGCCTCCTGAGTAGCTGAGACTAACGGCGTGTAATACCCCGCCCGGCAAATTTTTGTATTTTTAGTAGAGCTGGGCTTTTGCCATGTTGCCCAGGCTGGTTGAACTGTTGCCCTCAAGTGATCCTCCTGCCTTGGCCTCCCAAAGTGCTGGGATTACAGGCATGAGCCACTGCACACCTGGCCACACTTAACTTTCATTTTTGTTTTGTTTTGTTTTTGTTTTTGTTTTTGGTGGAGTCTCCCTCTGTCACCCAGGCTGGAGTGCAGTGGTGCAATTATAGGCTCACTGCAAACTCCACTTTGGGGTTCAAGTGATTCTCCTGCCTCAGCCTCCCAAATATCTGGGACTACAGGCACATGCCACCATGACTGGCTAATTTTTGTTTTTTCAGTAGAGACGGGGTTTCACCATGTTGGCCAGGCTGGTCTCGAACTCCTGGCCTCAAATGTTCTGCCCACCTTGGCATCCCAGAGTGCTGGGATTACAGGCGTGAACCACCGCACCCAGCCCCTGGGGTCCCAGTTGGAAGGGATCCTCACAGAATCTGTCTTTCCTCACCCTGACACTTCTCCCTACAGGGTCGAGGAGCAGCAGAATAAGGCTGAAACTGCTTTCAATGCCATGGTCAGTTCTGAGTCCTGACTCATTCTCCGGAAGTAGAATGGCAAAGTAAATTCGCTGGTAATGGCTATGCCTTATTTTAATTATGCTTTCGTGAAAACCAAACAAAAATGGAGCCACATGGCTTTTGAGCTGGAGTCAGCCCAGAGGGACAATGCCACAGGCTAAGGGAATATAGTGGGGAAGGAAAGTGGGAATTCTTTCTGACCCTAAGTTATCCAACTGAATAATGCCTCCAGGATACTCCAAAATCTATGTGTAGAGTCCTTCTCGAAGAAGGGAATCAGTGGAGCTGAATGAAGAGTTGCTCTCAGTTGGAAAGGAAATCCCTTCTTATTTCTGGAGAGTTCCCCCTTCAGTTCCTGCCTTCTCACGAGATCGGGTGCACTCAGGGTGGTATGGCCATAGACATCAATTCCTGCCTTCTGTTTCCAAGATCTCATATTTTTTCTTTTTTTGACGGAGTTTCCCTCTTGCTGTCCAGGCTGGAGTGCAGTGGCGCAATCTCAGCTCACTGCAAACTCCGCCTGCTGGGTTCAAGCGATTCTCCTGTGTCAGCCTCCTGAGTAGCTGGGATTACAGGTATGCACCACCACGCCCAGCTAATTTTGGTATTTTTTGTAGAGACAGGGTTTCACCATGTTGGCCAGGCTGGTCTCGAACTCCTGACCTCAGGTGATCCACCTCCACCCTCAGCTTCCTAAAGTGCTGGGATTACAGGCATGAGCCACCGCGCCCAGCCCAAGATCTCATTCTTGATGGGTTGGGGGAGTCAAGAGGGAGAATCCTATGGATTGAAGTGTATGTGGGCCAGGGTTTTTGTGCACTACTGTGTTGCCAGCACTTAGGTGAATTATCTTGACCCTCAACTCTCCTTCCAAACTTTACTTATTCCCTTGGGTTCATTTGCCACAAAACCCTGGGAGGGATTTGTCTATACTCACTGTCTCCAATTCCTCTGTGCACATTTCCTCTTTTTTTTTTTTTTTTTGTTTTGAGATGGAGTCTCACTTTGTCCCGCAGGCTGGAGTGCAGTGGCATAATCTTGGTTCACTGCAACCTCCACCTCCCGGGTCCAAGTGATTCTTCTGCCTCAGCCTCCTCAGTAGCTGGAATTACAGGTGCACGCCACCACACCTGGCTAATTTTTGTATTTTTAGTAGAGATGGGGTTTCACCATGTTGGCCAGGCTGGTCTCGAACTCTTGACCTCATGATCTGCCCACCTCGGCCTCCCAAGGTGCTGGGATTGCAGGTGTGAGCCACTGGGCTCGGCCTTCTTTTCTTTTTTTTTAATGAGGCAAGAATGGCAACCATTTACAATGTTTAAGAATGAAAAGCCAGCCGGGTGCGGTGGCTCACGCCAGTAATCCCAGCACTTTGGGAGGCCGATGGGCCGGTGGGGGGGGGTGCCGGATCACAAGGTCAGGAGATCGAGACCATCCTGACTAACACGGTGAAACCCCGTCTCTATTAAAAAAATACAAAAAATTAGCTGGGCGTCGTGGCAGGCGCCTGTAATCCCAGCTACTTCGGAGGCTGAGGCAGGAGAATGGTGTGAACCCAGGAGGCAGAGCTGGCAGTGAGCCAAGACCATGCCACTGCACTCCAGCCTGGGTGACAGAGTGAGATTCTGTCTCAAAAAAAAAAAAAAAGAAAAGAAAAAAAGAAAGAAAAGTCGATTAAGACAAGGACTGAGCTTGGGCAACATGGTGAAACCCTGTCTCTACAAAAAATACAACAACAAACATATTAGCTGGGTGTGGTGGCACAGACCTGTAGTCCCAGCTACTTGCAAGGCTGAGGTAGGAGGACTGCTTGAGCCCGGAGGTCAAGACTGCCTTGAGGTGAGGTGGAATCGTGCCACTGCACTCTGGCCTGCGTCATAGAGCGAGACCCTGTCTCAAAATAAAGTCTCAGAAAAGAGAAGGGAGGGGAGGGGAGGGGAGACATTCTTATTTGGATTCCAGAGAATAGCTGCTTCAGATTCTTCTAGATCTCTGAGCTTCCATTTTGACCCACTGGCTCTCCCTCCTTATCTGGCCAAGAGATTATGCATTAAAAAAAACTCTCAAATCGATTTTTTTAATTTATTGATTTAAACAGGGTCTTGTCTCTGTTACGCAGTGTCACCCACGCTGGAGTGCAGCGGCACACTTATAGTTCACTGCAACCTAAAACTCCTGGGCTCAAGTAATCCTCCTGATTCAGCCCCCTGAGTAGCTAAGACTATAGGTGCATGCCACCACACCTGGCTAATTAAATTTTTTCTTTTTTTGTAGAGATGGGGGTCTCACTTTGTTGCCCAGGGTGATCTCAAACTCCTAGGCTCAAGCAACTCTCCCACCTTGGCCTCCTCAAGCACTGGGATTACAGATGTAAGCCGTCACACCCAGCCCCCCAAAAATCTAGTTTTCATATGAACAATTGTTTTTGTTTTTGTTTTGACAAGGTGTCGCTCTGTTGCCCAGGCTGGAGTGCAGTGGCGTGATCTTGGCTCATTGCAGCCTTGACCTCCAGGGCTCAAGTGATTCTCCCCACTCAGTTTCTTAGTAGCTGGGATTACAGGTGGGCCACCACACCCAGCTAATTTTTGTATTTTCAGTAGAGACAGGGTTTCACTGTTGCCCAGGCTGGAACAATTGTCTTTTTCTGAAGCTTGCAAAATGTGAATAAAAGCTTCCATTAAAAAGTCAGACTACGTTGTTTGCAGTTTAGGCATAAAAAATTAAATAACATTTAAAAATAATAAATAAATAAGGTAATTCAAGCCTGTGTACTCCCATGCTCATAGTAGTGTTATTCAACAATATCTGGCCAGGCGCCGTGGCTCATGCCTATAATCCCAGCACTTTGGGAAGCCAAGGTGGGTGGATCACCTGAGGTCAGGAGTTCGAGACCAGCCTGACCAATATGATGAAACCCCGTCTCTACTAAAAATACAAAAATCAGCTGGGTGTGGTGGCATGCACCTGTAATCCCAGCTACTCAGGAGGCTGAGACAGGAAAATCGCTTGAACCTGGGAGGCGGAGGTTGCAGTGAGCTGAGATCATGCCATTGCACTCCAGCCTGGGCAACAAAAGCGAAACTCTGTCTCAAAAAAGAAACAAACAAAAACACAGTATCTTAAACATGGAAGCAACCCACGTACCCATCAATGCATGAATGGATCAATAATAGGTAGTGGATGAATCTGGTGGACCTTATGCTAAGTGAAGTATGCCAGTCACAAAAAGACAAATACTGTCTCATTCCGCTTATATGAGGTACCTCATCAAATTCACAGAGACAGAAAGCAGGACAGAAGTTTCCAGGAGCTGGGGTGAAGGGAGGGTGGGAGTTAATGTTTAATGGGTACAGAGTTGAAGTTTGGGAAGATGAAGAGTTCTGGGGACAGATAGTGGGGTGGCTGCACAACAATGTGAAGGCACTTAATGCCACGGAACTGCACACTTAAAAATGGTTACAGTGGTACATTTTATGTATACTACAATTTTTTTTAGAGATGGGGTCTCACTATGTTGCCCAGGCTGGCCTCAAACTCCTGGGCTCAAGTGAACTTCCTGCCTCCGACTGCCAAAGTCAGCTTTCCAAAGTGCTGGGATTATAGGTGGGAGGCACCGTGCCCAGCCAATGTATATCATACAACGATTTTTATTTATTTGTTTATTTAATTTTTGAGACAGAGTCTCACTCTGTCACCCAGGCTGGAGTACAGTGGCGTTATCTCAGCCTACTGCAACCTCTGCCTCCCGAGTGCAAGTAATTCTCCTCAGTCAGCCTCCCAAGTAGCTGGGACCACAGGCGTGCACCACCACGCCCGGCTAATTTTTGTATTTTTAGTAAAGACAGGGTTTCACTATGTTGGTGAGGCTGGTCTCAAACTCCTGACCTCAGGTGATCCGCCCACCTCAGCCTCCCAAAGTGCTGAGATGACAGGTGTGAGACACTGCACCTGGCCTCATACAACAATTTTTAAAAACCTCTAGGCTCCCCTGGCTTTTGGGCCTCAGAGTATCCCCTATTTCTTTTACAAACCTTTGCAGACTTTGACTGTGGCTTCACAGAGTTCAGTGTGAGAGATGTCAGGTATCTGAGGAAGAGCTTCTTCTGCTGCAGAGGCCAGAAACCTAGGCCAGACATGCCTCACACAGCTTGGGAAGACAATGCTCCTAAAAACAGGGATGCTCAGCTTTGTGGTTCATGTTTAAAAAAGTCAGAAAGGAGGCCCGGTGCAGTGGCTCATGCCTGTAATCCCAGAACTTTGGGAGGCCGAGGCGGGCAGATCACCTGAGTTCAGGAGTTAGAGACTAGCCTGGCCAACATGGTGAAACCCCGTCTCCACTAAAAATACAAAAATTAGCCAGGCATGGTGGCAGGAGCCTGTAATCGCAGCTACTCAGGAGGTTGAGGCACAAGAATCACTTGAGCCCGGGAGGTGGAGGTTGCTGTGAGCCAAGCTCACGCCATTGCACTCCAGCCTGGGAGACAGAGCGAGACTCCATCTCAAAAAAAAAAAAAAAAAAAGTGAAAAAGGAATGTCAAGCATTGTTTTATTTTGTTTGGTTTCAGGCTAACCAGGTATCCTTTCAGATTCTCTTTGCCAAAAGACTGTAGATGAGTTAATTGGATCAAGCTGGAATGAGAGTATTTTTTCAAGGCTCAAACTGTCAAAAGAGCCAAGATTCTGACTTTTTGTCCCAACTCAGCTGCTGATGTAGGAAGTCATTTAAGCTCACAGTCTGCTTAGTTAGTCTCTGTGAAATGGGTTTAATGCTAGCAATTAGGTGTTGCTCATAGTAAGAAACGTGGGCAAGGCCACATACACGTTGCCTCCTCAGTATTTGGCAGAGTGGGTGGCGTAAAGTAAGTGTTCAGTAAATGATTGATTGATTCCACATGCTATGACTAATGCTTAGAAGCACTCAGCCTAAAGGCATGGAGCTCCCTCCTCTTCCCAGAGCACTCATTTCTAGCTAATACCATGCCATAAAAATAAAATATAAATTTACAACAGAGCTAACTTAGGGAAATTATACACATAAAACAAATACGATCTATTTGCAAAAGGATTCACAGAATTTCTACAAAGGGATCTTTGATTAGTATGTATTCCAGATCATTAACTATTTATAATCAATGTTGAAATGTTGGGAGTTAATGCCAATTGAAGGTCAGAAGCTTCTTGCAAGCCAGTCAAACCTGTGAAGGTTGACACCACTTTCTTTTCTTTTTTTTTGAGATGGAGTCTCACTCTGTCGCCCAGGCTGGAGTGCAGTGGTGCAATCTCGGCTCACTGCAAGCTCCGCCTCCTGGGTTCACACCATTCTCCTGCCTCAGCCTCCCGAGTAGCTGGGACTACAGGTGCCCGCCGCCACCACGCCCGGCTAATTTTTTGTATTTTTAGTAGAGACAAAGTTTCACCGTGTTAGCCAGGATGGTCTTGATCTCCTGAGCTCGTGATCCGCCCACCTCGGCCTCCCAAAGTGCTGGGATTACAGGCATGAGCTGCCGCGCCCAGCCCTGGGTTGACACCACTTTCACCAATGCACTTGCACGTGTGTCCCTTGATATCAGCAGATGGTACTTGTCATATGTCCACCCACCTGCTGGATTGTGTGCCTTTTTTTTTTTTTTATTAAAAACATTTTTTTTAGAGATAGGGTCTTGCCCTGTCACCCAGGCTGGAGTGCAGTGTCATGATCAGAGTTTACTGAGGACTTGAACTCCTGGGCTCAAGCTATCCTCCCACCTCTGCCTCCCAAAGCACTGGGATTACAGCTGTGAGCCACTCTATCTAGCCTGTGCACCTCTTGAGGACATTGTTGAAAACCATCTTGCATCCTCCACATCTATTTCATTCTTTCTTTTTTTTCCCTTCCTTCCTATGGAGGGGCTTCTAGGCACCATGACTGCACTCAAAAAATTAGCCGGGAGTGGTGGTGCACACCTGTAATCCCAGCTACTCGGGAGGCTGAGGCAGGAGAATCTCTTGAACCCAGGAGGCAGAGGTTGTGGTGAGCCGAGATCGTGCCATTGCACTCCAGCATGAGCAACAAGAGTGAAACTCCATCTCACAAAAAAAAAAAAAAAAAAAACAACTAACACAGGAACAGAAAACCAAAACACTGCGTGTTCTCACTCATAAGTGGGAGGTGAACAACGAGAACACAGGGACACAGGGAGGGGAAGAACACACACCAGGCCTGTTGGGGGGTTGGGGGCAAGGGGAGGGAACTTACAGGACATGTCAATAGGTGCAGCAAACCACCATGGCACACGTATACCTATGTAATACTTTCTGTACGTGTATCCCGGAACTTAAAGTAAAATAAAATATAAAAAAAAAGAAGTTGGTGATTGATGCCATACTCGATCGACAAAGTCACAGTGAGCCTAGCCAACAGAGACCAGGGTGGACTAGAACAGCAGGAAGCCATGTGGTCCTGGGGCTTGTTAGAGTTACCACGAAGGTGGAAAGTGTGTGGACATCACCAGGTCTCAGGGCACAAGGCCAAGTGAGGTGCTGCAAAGGAAAGTGAGGCAAGGGTCTGGAATAAGGAATTCAGGAATGGATCTGAGAATGGTGAGGAAGCTGAGGGAGGTGAATCCAGGCACTTAGACTGTCATTAAAGCAAAGATATGGGCTGGCAACAGAGTTGGCTTATGGTCATTACTATTCATTTATTAAATTCTACTGTAGGCATTGGGGAAGGAGTGGAGGCTAACATCTGTTAAGCACCTAACATAACATGTTCCCGGCCTTAATGTTACAATTGTATTATTAAGCACATGTTCACCCTTCCTTCCCTCTACATGGGAACGTATTTTGGACAATGGACTAGGCTGAGGTGACAGCATGCTAGTTCCAAGGCCACCTTTCATCTAGTCCTCTTGTCCTGCTGTATTCCATGAGAGTATCATACTCCGTGTAGCAGCTGCTCCTTCAGCCTCATTCCCCAAATGAGAAGACACCTACAGCCCGGCCCAGCGCAGCCAATGCCAGCCTGCAAAACTGAGAAATAAATGCTTGGATCATAAACCACTAAAACCGAGGGTTATTATCACAGCAAAGGCTGACTAATAGATACAATTACCTTACATATATTTTCTCATTTTAATTTTGCAACAGGCAAAAGGATATCAGAATGCTGAATATCAGGAACTCTCAGGTTCTAGGATTTGAACCCATGTATATTTGACTTTGAAAGTTTTGTGCTTTCTATGAGAACATGACAACTCTTGGATTTGATGAGTAAAACAAAAGTTGACAGAATAAAACAGTGACCTTAGAGAAATGCTAACTGAGTATTACTGGGGTAGCCCTAGGTACATGATTCTTGGCCGGGCGCATGGCTCATGCCTGTAATCCCAGCACTTTGGGAGGCTGAGGCAGGTGGATCACCTGATGTCAGGAGTTTGAGACCAGCCTGGCCAACAGTGAGCCCCCATCTCTACTAAAAATACACAAAATTAGCCAGGCGTTGTGGTGCACGCCTGTAGTCCCAGCTACTCGGGAGGCTGAGGCAGGAGAATTGCTTGAACCCGAGAGGCAGAGGTGGCAGTGAGCCGAGATCGAGATACTGCACTCCAGCCTGGGTGAGAGAGCAAAACTCTGTCTCCAAAAAAAAAAAAAAAAAATTATCAGACCCTCCTGCTGAACAGATCTCATAATAGGAATTCTACATCAACAAATCAGCCTCAGATGCCCCCAGGATGCAAATGGCCAGCTGCTGAGAGCTCCTTCTTTCCCTATGTACTTTCACATACATAGTGTAGTTAGTGACAGACCAGCATCCCAAAGTGAAGATGATCAGGCTGCTGCCAATAGCTTTGGTGAGAGTAAAAACAACTATGACCTTGTCTCACACTCCTGCACTCGTCTGCCAGAAAGCCCTGGCTCCTGTCCTTTCATGAGTCAACCTTGCAGGTGTTTGTGTGGGACCCTCGGGGATGAAAAATGATGCTCTGGCATGGAGAAGCACTGCAGGGCTTACTAATCCCTTAACACCGGAAAGTAGGAAAGGGAAAAACAGCTAACGGGATGGAAAGACAGTTTGCGAATTGGTTTGGGAAGGACAGCAGACCTTCATGGAGTCAGCCAGAAAAGGTAGTTCAAATATATTTTTTCAAAGATCCTGAGTAATTTTTCGGTTTTTCATATTTACCGCATCAGGGTCAGCCTGGACCCTTGAGCAGTGGAACGTGGCCCTGGAGCCTCCTGAGAAACTTCTCTGATAGGTCAGGGAGCGAAGGAAGGGTCAGCCTCTACCAGTGCCCTGCTGCTCTGGTGCCTTGAGAATTCACCCAGCCTGGACCAGTCACACAGGTTGGTAGGCTCAGAATGTTTGTTCTTAGCTGTGCAAAATTCGGGAGTTTCTTCTCCTCTCTAGAACATATGGAGATCTCTCTTTGAGTCTGTTTCTTCCTTTTCCTGGAAAGCTCTTCAAGCACAATTGGCTCTTTCTCACCCTTCAGGCCCCAGCTGAAACTTCACTTGCTTGAGGGGGCTTTAACCGACGATTCTGTGTAAGTGGGTCTTCTGAGGTACCCTCTGTTAGAGTACCTTTACCAAACTAGTCACCATCTGTCGCTAGTTGTTGTTCAGCTGTTTATCATCTGTCTTTCCATTAGGATGTGAGCTCTGTCAAGCCAGGGACTGCATTTGTCTTATTCATTGCTCAGGCCTTTATGCCTGGCCCCTTATGAGCTTGACAATGAGTGACTTGAATGAATACATGTGAATGAATGAATGCGTGCCTCCTTGTATCAACTCTGAAAGGCAAGTATAATTTTGCTATTAACTGCTGAAATCCGTCTAGACTTTTCTTTTAAAATGTTGCTTTAATTGTATCACATAAGCCATATATGAAGATTTGCTCCCGCAGAAGATTCAAGCACTTTTTTTTTTCTTTTTTTTTTTGAGACAGAGTCTCTCTCTGTCGCCCAGGCTGGAGTGCAGTGTGACGCCATCTCAGCTCAATGCAACCTCTGCTTCCTGGGTTCAAGCAATTCTCCTGCCTCAGCCTCCTGAGTAGCTGAGACTACAGACACATGCCACCACACCCAGCTAATTTTTGAATTTTTAGTAGAGATGGTATTTCACCATGTTGGTCAGGCTGGTCTCGAACTTCTGACTTTGTGATCCTCCTGCCTTGGCATCCCAAAGTGCTAGGATTACAGGCGTGAGCCGCTGTACCCAGCCTAGATTGAAGCACTTCTAAAGAAATAGAAGACAGGGCCGGGCACGGTGGCTCAGGCCTATAATCCCAGCACTTTGGGAGGCTGAGGCGGGCGGATCACGAGGTCAGGAAATCAAGACCATCCTGGCTAACATGGTAAAACCCCGTTTCTACTTAAAAAAAAAAAAATTAGCCAGGCATGGTGGCGGGCGCCTGTAGTCCCAGCTACTCAGGAGGCTGAGGCAGGAGAACGGCGTGAACCCAGGAGGCGGAGCTTGCAGTGAGCCGAGATTGGGCCACTGCACACCAGCCTGGGCAAAAGAAAAAAAAAAAGAAAGAAATGGAAGACAGTAACAGCCCCCAAAGGCAACCACTTACAAATGTTCTTATTCTCTTTTCTCTAGCCTTTTCCTTTCTCTGCTATTACATATCTGTGTACATACAAGATATCCTTTAATATAAATGAGTTTTATTTTTCTTTAACAATGACTGGAATCTTCCCAGTCATTACTGTAGTAAGCACTTCTCATAGTGCTTATTACAGATGAACCACGATTTTTTCCACCGGTGTTCTCTGGGTGGAAAACTAACATAAGGTAAGCAAGCATTTATGGTTTATCTCTTTCTGATATTTTGCAATTAGCTCTGTCATCCTAAAGCAGAATTTACCAATATTGGCTGGTTCACTGAATAAAGGGTAATGGAAGCTGGTGTTCCACAGTGAGCAGGTCTATGCAAATCTGCCCCCAAAGGCCAAGGAAGCTGAGAAGCCAAAGAAAGAGGCTGACAATAGCCGGGCACGGTGGCTCACGCCTGTAATCCCAGCACTTTGGGAGGCCGAGGCAGGTGGATCACGAGGTCAGGAGATCAAGACCATCCTGGCTAACACGGTGAAACCTTGTCTCTACTAAAAATACAAAAAATTAGCCGGGCGTGGTGGCGGGTGCCTGTAGTCCCAGCTACTCGGGAGGCTGAGGCAGGAGAATGGTGTGAACCCGGGAGGCGGAGCTTGCAGTGAGCCGAGATCGCACCACTGCACTCCAGCCTGGGCGACAGAGCGATACTCCGTCTCAAAAAAAGAAAGAAAGAAAGAAAGAGGCTGACAAATCCAGTTTCTGGGAAAGAAACATTTAATAGGCACTTACAAACAGAAATGATGCCTCAGGTGGTTGCGAGATAAGATGGTGGAACTCCACACTTACCTCCAGACCCAGGGCTCATATACATAGGGAGTTTGCCTAAGGGTTAGATTTACCTAAACCATGTGAAAGTGAAAGTAGAAATCGTAGAGGCATTCCCGGAACGAGAGTGAATCAGAAGTCAAGTGGCAGATTATCATCCAACATGGAGTCGCTTTAGCTTCCGCAGCTGGTTTGGACAAGTTCGTTTTACTGTATTATTATTTTGTAATTTTCTTTCATCAGAAACTCACTCTAAGGATTGAGAATTCCACAATGTAGCAAAGTGTTTAATCCTTAATATAGAGGAAATTCATCTTCAATAAAAGCCTACTTCAGTGCTTCTGTACCTCCTGGGGCTCATAAATGCACTAATCAGCAGTTTCAGGCTGGGAGTCCTCAGTCTCTCCAACCAGTGCTGACACAGGCCGAGCTGAATTTGAAACAGTGGGAGATCTAGAGATGGTAAGAAACCATTTTTGTTTGTTTGTTTGTTTGTTTTAGAGACAGGGTCTTGCTCTGTCGTCCAGACTGGAGTGCAATAGTGTGATCATGGCTCACTATAACCTCAAACTCCCGCACTCAAGCCATCCTCCCACCTCAGCCTCCCAAAGATGTTGGGATTACAGGCTTGAGCCACCACACCCAGCCAAGAAAAATTTTTGACATCTTCCTAATCCTGAGTCTTTGTGACCTCTCTGGTTTATTTCTGAGAGATCACTGAGCATTGAAGCACTGGGCAGACTCACTGCCTCTGCTGCAAGGTAATGATACTCCGACTTGCCAAATCCAACACAAATCTTTAGACAAAATGCCCCGAAAAGTGCTTTCAGTCTTTTTCTTCCTCTGTCATTTCTTGGGGTGTCTTTTGACTTAAGGATATTTTGAAAAGCTCATTCATCAAGTAGTTCTTTTTCTACTCTGATGTCCTGACCAGCACCAATCTTAGATCACATCCTATATAAATTTGCTAGCAGGATTTCAGTGAGGAATGTTATCAAAAACACATGATTTTTCCTTGAGAGTCCTATTTGAGTACAGGACTAAAATTTTCAATCACCTGTCCTCTGTGAATGCTTAATCATAGTACCTAATAGATAATAGGTTTCCCATTAAATAATAATTGAATGAATGAAATGCTAAACCTGAAGCATTCATATTTTTCTTTTTTTTTTTCTTTTGAGACGGAGTCTCGCTCTGTCACCCAGGCTGGAGTGCAGTGGCGCGATCTTGGCTCACTGCAAGCTCCACCTCCAGGGTTCACACCATTCTACTGCCTCAGCCTCCCAAGTAGCTGGGACTACAGGCACCTGCCACCATGCCTGGCTAATTTTTTGTATTTTTAGTAGAGACGGGGTTTCACCGTGTTAGCCAGGATGGTCTCCATCTCCTGACCTCATGATCTGCCCGCCTCAGCCTCCCAAAGTGCTGGGATTACAGGCATGAGCCACTGCGCCCGGCCCATATTTTTCTGACTATGTCATGATGTCACTGGTGGTTCTTGTTTTTTTCTATTTTTTAGGGTTTTTTTGTTTTGTTTTTTTTTGAGACGGAGTTTCGCTCTGGTTGCCCAGCATGGAGTGCAATGGCGTGATCTCAGCTCCCTGCAACCTCCACCTCCCGGGTTCAAGCAATTCTCCTGCCTCAGCCTCCTGAGTAGCTGGGATTACAGGCATGTGCCACCACACCCAGCTAATTTTTGTATTTTTAGTAGAGACAGGTTTTCTCCATGTTTGTCAGGCTGGTCTCGAACTCCCAACCTCAGGTGATCCACCTGCCTTGGCCTCCCAAAGTACTGGGATTACAGGTGTGAGCCACCGGATCTGGCCTCTATTTTTTAATTTTCAATTTTTATTTTTTTGAGACAAGGTATCCCTCTGTCACCCAGGCTGGAATGCAGTGGCATGATCACAGCTCACTGCATCCTTGAACTCCTGGGCTCAAACACTTCTCGCATCTCAGCTGCCAAGTAGTTGAGACTATGGGTGCACACTACCACACCTCACTAATTTTTAAAAATATTTTTGTAGAGACGGGATCTCCCTATATTGTCTAGGCTTTTTGTTTGTTTTGAGATAGGCTCGTGTTGTCAACCAGGCTAGAGTGCAGTGACACAATTATAGCTCACTGCAGCCTCATCCTGGGTCCAAGTGATCCTCCTGCCTCAGCCTCCCAAGTAGCTGGGACTACAGGCACATGCCACGCCCAGCTGACTAGTGGTTGCTTTATTTTAAAACATTTTCTGTCTCCCCTCTAGCCACAGTTATATGAATTTGGCCACTCTAAAAAAAATGGTAAGGGGTGTGATTTTTCTTCCTGATGAAAAAATAAAACTTCAAAAAAAATATTTTTATTTAATAAATATTTATTATAGTTTCTATGCCTAAGAGTGAATGCTTAAACTAGTTTTGCCAAAAGGAGCTTCCTCTGCTATTGCCACATAATTGTAGTGATCTTTTTCAATCTAATAACTATATGATGGGAGAGTAATGTTTGCCTGGTTGGTCACAAAAATAAGTACATGATGTTTGTGTGTTATGTCTTTTTTAATTTTTTTGCATATTTAGGTTTGTACATATGCGTTTGTGTATATATATGTATATATTTTCTTGGGTAAGTATCCAGCAAGAGAGTTTATAAAAGCAATACATTTCTGTTGAAATGCTCTGTGTTGGCCAGGCACAGAGGTTCACGCCTGTAATGACAGCATTTTGGGAGGCTGAGGCGGGCAGGTCACTTGTAGTCAGGAGTTCAAGACCAGCCTGGCCAACATGGCGAAACTCAGTCTCTAATAAAAATACAAAAATTAGCCGGGCATGGTGCCGCATGCCTGTAGTCCCAGCTACTTGGGAGGCTGAGGCAGGAGAACTGCTTGAACCCGGGAGGTGGAGGTTGCAGTGAGCCAATATCACACCACTGCCCTCCAGCCTGGGTGACAGAGTGAAACTCCATCTCAAAAAAAAAAAAAAAAAAGAAAGAAAAAGTAAAAAGAAGGAAAGAAATGCTCTGTGTTCATAGCTGCTCTCAAAAACTTTTATTAAATTGTGACATCATCATCAGCATAGGGTATCCTTGTAAACACATACATAATTAAAAGATTAGTATCAAAATATATAATGAATTCCTACAAGTCAATTAGAAAAATCTGTAACTTAGTAGGAAAATGGAAAAAAGACATGACTAGGGATTTTTTTTTCTTTTCTTTTCTTTTTTTTTTTGAGACAGAGTCTTGCTCTGTTGTCCAGGCTTAAGTGCAGTGGTGCAATCTTGGCAATCTCCCGGGTTCAAGCGATTCTCGTGCCTCAGCCTTCCGAGTAGCTGGGATTACAGGCACACACAACTACGCCCGGCTAATTTTGGTATTTTTAATAGAGATGGGGTTTCACCATGTTGGCCAGGTTGGTCTTGAACTCCTGACTTCAGGTGATCTGCCGGCCTCGGCCTCCCAAAATGCTGGGATTACACGCAGGAGCCACCGCGCCCGGCCTGACTAGTGATTCTTAATTCTGGCTGCCCATCACTGAGGACTTAAAAAAACACAGATGTGGCCGGGCACAGTGGCTTACGCCTGTAATCCCAGCACTTTGGAAGGCTGAGGCAGGCAGATCACCTGAAGTAAGGAGTTCAAGACCAGCCTGGCCAACATGGTGAAACCCCGTCTCTATTAAAAATATAAAAATTAGCCAGACATGATGGTGGCACATGCCTGTAATCCCAACTACTTGGGAGGCTGAGGCAGGAGAATCGCTTGAACCTGGAAGGTGGAGGTTGCAGTGAGTGGAGATCACGCCATTGCACTTCAGCCTGGGTGATAGAGCGAGACTCCGTCAGAAATACAAAACAAAAATGTGCCCTGCCTTTGCTAGATTCTAATTTAATTTCTTTAGTTTGAGACACTGAATCTGCATTTTCTTAAGCTCCCTAGGTGACCCAGAGTACAATCAGAATTGAGAACCAGAAGATAGAAGATGTCCTTGCACTGGGTCTTGAAATATCTGTAGATTCACACAGAAAAAAAAAAAAAAAAGGGGGACAAAATATTCTGAATGGACATGAGAACATGAAATATTCAGAACATAAAATATTCTGAATGGACATGAGAACATGAGAACATGAGAGATGGGATCTACTCATGTGCAGGCATGGAATCTTGTAATTTTAGAAATGGAAGTAACCATAAAAATCATTGGGCCAGGTGTGGTGGCTCATGCCTGTAATCCCAGCACTTGCGAAGCTGAGGTGGAAGGATTGCTTAAAGCCAGGAGTTTGAGGCTAGCCTGAGAAACATAGCAACACCCTATTTCTACAAAAGTAAAAATAGCCATGCGTGATGGTACATCCCTATAGTTCCAGCTACTCTGAAGGCTGAGGTGGGAGGATTGCTTGAGTCCAGGAGTTCGAGGTTGTAGTGAGCTGAGATCACGCCACTGCCTTCCAGCCCGGGCAATAGAGCAAGATCCTGTCTCAAAAACAAAACAAAACAAAACAAAGCTCTCTGTTTATGTGTCTCCTGCTATGTTTATCATTACTGCTGTTAAAATAGTTGTTCATATACACATATATATATATAAATATAGTATTTATCATTTATATAATTTATTATAGATGTGTGAATATATGTATATAAAATTGGTACTTTATAGTTTGTTGAGAACTTTTATCTGAGTTATTTTGAGTTCCGTAATGATTCTATGAGGTCATGAAAATCATTAATCCTATTTTATAGTTGAGGAAACTGAAGCCATTGAAGCTCAGTGACTTTGGCAGCTGCTGGTATTGAGATGTGCCAGGACACAAAAGAAGGGGGAGAGAGGAAGAAAGATCATTTGAGGGACTTTCATTTTAGGTGGGAGTAGGGAGATTTTTATTCATATTAGTAACCATCATGATAATGGGTAAAAATGCTGGAAGAAATATGAAAAACTTCTTAAAGTATACAGGGACTAAAATATTGTGAGGAATGTTAAGGCCAGTGTCTAGGAGAAGGCAAGAACGCAGAAAGGTGAGCAGAAACTTCACAGCTTACTTTTGCCCTGTGAGCATTTGCTGATCTGGATGAATCAGCTGCTGAGCTGAGACGTGGGGAGAGGCTAGCAGAGGTGAAGGCCCAAGGCACTCTACGTAGAGAAAAGATGACAAATGTTTCCCTCATAATCAGAACCAGAAGGGAACCAGAAGTCAACCATTCCCCATTTCCCATCTTTCTAGAATTGCAGGAAGAGTTGTCTTTGTTGTTGAGAGATGGAGGAGGCATGAAGAAAAAAAGGGCATCTTTGATTTTATAAACCTAGTGCCCACCCTTGCTAGGAACTGAATTTAAAGTGGTTTGATACCAGCAGTGTCCCAGGAATTTAGTAAATGCAAATGCAAAATCTCAGTAGAGGAAAGAACCTATGCTTTTGGGAACCCTAAAAGTTGTTCAAAGGCAATTAAAAGCATACAGTCAAAGATGCTAATCACATTTTGAATGAGAACCGGCAAAATAAAAGATGACATAACTGACCTCCAATGACTTTGAAAATTGGAATTATCAGACATAGATTATTATAAAGAATAATTGTATTTTAAAACATAAGACAATCAAAAATATGAGTAAAGATATTATAAATTGGATCATAGCAGATTTGAAAAGGAAACAAAAAATAACTTATTTTATTTTTGTAGAGACAGAGTCTCTTTCTGTTGGCCAGGCTGGTTTTGAATGCCTGGTCTCAAGCAGTCCTCCAACCTTGGCCTCCCAAAACGCTGGGATTACAGGCATGAGCCACCACACCTAGCTAAAAAGGAATTTCTATGAAGGAAAAGTTTAATAACTGAAATTAAAACTTCAATGTAATGGATGAGTTTGGAAACCAATTGAAAATGGTTGAAGAGAAAGTTACAGATTTAGAAGATAGGTCAGAAGGAGTTGTCTATAATACCACACAGATGAAAACATGGAAAATATGGTAGCTAGGTTAAAAGATGTCAGTGACAGAATAAGATAGTCTAACATACATTAAATCAAAGTTCCAATAAAGCAAAGAGAGAATTGACAGAGTCAATATATGAAGAAATAATGACAGCAAATTCTCTATAACAGATGAAAGACTTTAATCCATAGATAAATAAATCTCCAGTTGAATAACATTTTTTAAAGGCACACCTAGGTATGTCATAGTAAAACTGTAAAACAGAAGTTAATCGGGAATGTTTTAAATCAGAGAAAAAGAAACAAACTTCTTTAGAGTAGCTGTAATTAGGGTGAGAGCAGACTTCCTTATTGCCTTAAGATATAATGGTATAAAATCATTCATATGCTAGGAAAAAAATAACTGCCAACCTATGCTAAATGGAAGATTTTTCAAGAATGAGAGCCAGTCGGGCACAGTGGCCTGTAATCCCAGCACGCCTGTAATCCCAGCACTTTGGGAGGCCGAGGCGGGTGGATTACTTGAGGTCAGGAGTTCAAGACCAGCCTGGCCAACATGGTGAAACCCTGTCTCTACTAAACATACCAAAAAAAAAAAAAAAATGCCAGGCATGGTAGGGCACACCTATAATCCTAGCTACTCAGGAGGCTGAGGCAGGAGAATTGCTTGAACCCGGGAGACAGAGGTTGCAGTGAGCTGAGATTGCACCACTGCACTCCAGCCCCAGCAACAGAGCAAGACTCCATCTCAAAAAACAAAAACAAAAGCAAACAAACATAAAAAGAATGAGAGCCAAATACAGACATTTTCAGAACAAACAAAACTTAAAAGAGTTCATCACCTGTAGACCCTCATGTGAAGGAAATTCTAAGTTAGTGGGTGCAGCGCACCAGCATGGCACATGTATACATATGTAACTAACCTGCACATTGCGCACATGTACCCTAAAACCTAAAGTATAATAATAAATAAATAAATAAATAAAATAATTGGTATATACATAGGGAAATCTGTACAGACTCTGACCTCCTCAAAATCAATCATATGGAGCTTAAAAAAAAAAAGAAAAGAAAAAGAAAAAGAAAAAGAAAATCCCAGCATTTTGGGAGGTGGGCAGATCATCTGGGGTTGGGAGTTTGAGACCAGCCTGACCAACATGGCAAAACCCATCTCTACTAAAAATACAAAATTAGCCAGGTGTGGTGGCGCATGCCTGTAATCCCAGCTACTTGGGAGGCTGAGGCAGGAGAATCACTTGAACCTGGGAGGCGGAGGTTGCGGTGAGCTGAAATTGCGCCATTGCACTCCAGCCTGGGCAACAAGAGTGAAACTCCATCTCAAAAAAAAAAAAAAACCAAAAACTAAAAGGCATATAATAAAGAAACACTGGAGTTGATAAATGGAGTTAAAATTCTAAATTTCTTATCTGGGATGAGAGTAAATAAATTAAAGAAATTTATACTAAGTTAATAAAATATATTGTAATTTATTTTTTAATAAAAAATTTAAATAATTTATTCACAACTATACTCAATGTGTTTTAATTTCTAATATCATCACAAAAAGAATGGAAATTGACTACAAACTTCTAAACTATTTGAGTGAGAAATGGTAAATAGACAATATAAAGAGATGTAAAAAATATATAAAAAGAAAAAATCACAAAACAGAAAAATAAAATTCGTAAATTTATGATACAATAAAATCAAAATAGGTTGGGTGCAGTGGTTCATGCCTGTAATCCTAGCACTTTGGGAGGTCGAGGCAGGGGGATCACTTGAGCCCAAGAGTTTGAGACCAGCCTGGGCAACATGGTGAAAACCCATCTCTACAAAAAATACAATAAATTAGCGGAGTGTGGTGCAGCCCACTTGTAATCCCAGCTACTTGGGAGGCTGAGGCAGGAGGATCACTTGAACCCAGGAGGTGGAGGTTGCAGTGAGCTGAGATCATGCCACTGCACTTCAGCCTTGGTGACAGAGCAAGGCCCTGTCTCAATTAAAAAATTAATTAATTAAAAGAAGATAAAATATATTACCTATTTATACTAAATGTGAATAGACTATAACTCAAGGACAACTTTTTAAAAATTTATATTTTTATTCAGTAATAAGAGACACATTGCTGGGTTCAGTAGCTCATGCCTGTAATCCCAGCATTTTGGGAGGCCGAGACAGGCAGATCACTTGAGCTCAGAGCATTGAGACCAGCCTGGGCAACATGGCAAAACCCCACCTCTACCAAAAATACAAAAATAATCTAGTATAGTGGCTCACGCTTATAGTCCCAGAGACTGGGAGACTGAGGCAGGAGGATCACTTGAGCCTGGGAGGTGGAGGTTGTAGTGAGCCAAGATTGTGCCATTGTATTCCAGCTTAAGCAACAGAGGGAGACCCTGCCTCAAAAAAAAAAAAAAAGGTGGAAAAATATATACTGTATCAAGCAAATACTAATTTCTCTAAAATCTGTATAGCTATATTAATATCCAACAAAATTGACCTTAAGGCAAAGAGCATTATAAAAGGTAAAGGAAGATATACCATTATAATAAATGTTCAAATCATTTGACGATAAAGCAACATTAGTCTATGAACCAAAGCAAGGCAGGATTTATAAAAGCACATTTGGAGTCTATGGAATAGTGACACGCCTCCCACCCCTTATGTAAAATAATTAGCTTATCGATGCCCTCCAGGAACACACCTGGAGTTAAACAAAATTGAGTTTTTGTTCTCCCTGCAACAAGGGAGAAGACACACCATGGAGAACTATGAGGCATCGCAATAGAAGGGTCAGAAAAGACTTATTAAAGGATATGGGTTTGTGTTAGATGATCTGGGGAGGGCTTAAGGAAGCAAGGCTTTGCTTTGGATTAGATGCTGTCAGAAAGTAGAAGTAATTCTGTAATGGTTTTTTTTTTTTTTTTTTTTTTTTGAGATGGAGTCTTGCTCTGTCACCCAGGCTGGAGTGCAGTGGTGTGATCTTGACTCACTGCAGCCTCTGCCTCCTGGGTTCAAGCAATTCTCTGCCTCAGCCTCCCAAGTAGCTGGGACTACAGGCACCCACCACCATGCCCGGCTAATTTTTGTATTTTTAGTAGAGACGGGGTTTTACCATCTTGGTCAGGCTAGCCTTGAACTCCTGACCTCATGATCCACCCGCCTCAGCCTCCCAAAGTGTTGGGATTACAGACGTGAGCCATCACGCCTCGCTTTTTTTTTTTTTTTTTTTTGAGACAGAGTCTCACTCTGTGGTTTAGGCTGGAGTGCAATGGTGCAATCTCGGCTCACTGCAACCTCTGTCTCCCAGGTTCAAGCGATTCTCCTGCCTCAGTCTCCCGAGTAGCTGGGATTACAGGTGCCCACCACCACTCCCGGCTAATTTTTGTAGTTTTAATAGAGATGGGGTTTCACCGTGTTGGCCAGGCTGGTCTCAAACTCCTGACCTCAGGTGATCTGCCCACCTTGGCCTCCCAAAGTGCTGATATTATAGGAGTGAGCCAAGGAGCCTGGCCTATAAGTGGGTATCTTAATAATTCTTATCTGCTGGGCGTGGTGGCTCATGCCTGTAATCCCAGCACTTTGGGAGGCCGAGGCAGGCAGATCATGTGAGGTCAGGAGTTCGAGACTAGCCTGACCAACATGGAGAAACCTCGTCTCTACTAAAAGTACAAAATTAGCCGGGCGTGGTGGCACGTGCCTGTAATCCCAGCTACTCGGGAGACTGAGGCAGTAGAACAGCTTGAACCCGGGAGGCAGAGGTTGAGATGAGCCAAGATCGTGCCATTGCACTCCAGCCTGGGCAACAAGAGTGAAACTCCATCTTAAATAATAATAATAATAATGATAATAATTCTTATCTGGAAGATGGGAATAACAGATTGTGGCTGAAGCTGTAGCCAGTCAGAGCAGTCACTCATTAGCCAGGATAAGAAGCTACTTGATCATTTGTGGTCTGGATGACATTCTTGCTTTTGTCTGTGTTCCAACTTGGTGACAGAGTAGTCTTGGTTTTGTCTTGATCCACCTCTGTCACAGAGTGGTCTTACCTGATTGTCAGTGTTCTATGAAATTATTGTGTTTGCTGGGAGAATGCCACAGCCTGGTTGTGTGTGCCAGGCCAGCTCTTGGTATTAGGGGCTGCTTTCCTCATTTTCAGGCTGAATGCTGTCCGGGAGAGTCGTTTGCCCTTGAGCAGACTGACCGAGTTGTCAGGGAAGGCAACTTCAGTCTTGTGAGCCTTCCAAGAAACCATGTGATTTCAGCTGCAGAGTGGACATGGCCTGCTTGTCTGCAGTTGTTCCTGCCTTCGCCCCTCTACCTTAGCTAAGCCAGGTTTCCAACCGTTCCCTTGCTAAGATTCTTCAGTTTTAATTTAATTTTTTGGTTTTGCACAATCAATGTGGCTTTTGAGAGGTAATTTTTCTTTGACCTTATATTTTTATTTATGAGGTCAGAAACAAATTTGGTAAAACAGAGGGTTTGATTTTGGGGACTCAAATGAGTTTGCAAATGTTTAGCACCAGGGCCATTTCCCATGAAATGTCTTTATTCACATATTCCATGTTCCTCATTAGCATGAATCACTGACTCCGCTGTGACACTCCTAAAAATGAAGGCAACTGCTCCCTGAACAAGGTGCTTGGTGTGAGTAAAGTGTTTTCATATCCACTGATGAAAGACACATGCAACAGTAAAATCAATTCAGTGCCTTTTTCCGACTTTTCCAGCCAAAAGCTCTGCTAAAATGTTGTGGCTGTAGCTTCACAGCTGTGAATAATTTTATTCTGTTACCAGCAATTCCATCCTTTCCACTGCCGTGGTTCTCATTTGCCTCCTGGTGGTTTGAGTCCTCACGCCCAGTCTCTGCTCCTGTGGGCCACCTGGGCGACTTGCCCCGCTTTGAGATGACCTCATTCAGCCCTCCAGTTGCCATGGTAGCACCAGGAGTTCGGAGGAATGTTGCTTTCAAGGTCTCGGCAGCTCTTTCCTCTGGGGTGATTGATTTGGGATCTTTTTGGGTAGCATTCACATCAAAGAGACTCATTTAATTTTCCCAGCCACTTTTCTCTCCACATCTCTACCTAACCCCCTGTCCTCCGTGCTGGCTTTTCAGAAGATTCAGATACACTTATTCAGAGCTTTAAAGCTGTTTGGGCTTTAACATGTTTATTGACAAATAATCCACAGCTGACCCATGTCTAGACCCTCAAATGCTGGGTGGGCACCACCTGGTTCACTGTAGTTTACTCATGGAGAAAATTCTGGATTCCTGTTACTGGTTGGAACTTTCTAGATGGCTGCCGTGACTCTAGGAAGAGTGAGGCTGGAAACTCCGGGAACTTTGGAGCCTACCCCTTCCTGATTTCCAAGACTGGCTGCCTGCTCTTTCTCAGACCTGTCCTGACGTTCCTCTATGTTCTACTGTTTGACCAAGATAAGGATTTTAAGAGCGTTAGCCCCGATCCCAGTATGATAATTCCCAGGTTAAGATTAAGAATGAGGCTGGGAGTGGTGGCTCATGCCTATAATCCCAGCACTTTGGGAGGCCAAGGTTGGGGGATCATTTGAGGTTGGGAGCTCGAGACCAGCCTGGCCAACTGGTAGAACCTTGACTCTACTAAAGAAATACAAAAATTAGCCGGGCATGGTAGCAGGTACCTGTTGTCCGCCCCCTACTTGGGAGGCTGAGGTATGAGAATTGCTTGAACCCGGGAGGCAGAGGTTGCAGTGAGCCGAGATCCCACCACTGTACTCCAGCCTGGGCAACAGAGCGAGACTCTGTCTCAACAAAAAAAAAAAAAAAAAAAAAAAGTAGGAATGAGCACCTGGTGGCTCACGCCTATAATCCCAGCTACTCAGGAGGCTGAAGTGGGATGGAATACTTGAAGCTAGGAATTCAAGAGCAGCCTGCATTTAATAACTATAGTTAATATTTTAAATCAAAAGAGACATTTAAATAGAATGTTCTATGATTCTGCTTTGAATAATATGCCTTCATAAAAACCCGGAAGGCCAGGTTTGAATTGAGAATTCTTGGAGTCCTCGGTGTTCTGCATCGGGATATGGTAGTGGGTTGTGGGAGGAGCTCTTGCCAGTTCACAGATGTGGTCCCCCTACCTGCCCTGTCATTCTGGCTTTCAGCTGTAGCACAGCCTGATGTGCCTTGCTCAGGCAGGGAAGGGGCCCACGTAGGCCCTGGAAGTGGGCTGTGCCTATTTTGGTAGGTCATTCTGGGGTCGCAGTACCCTGGCATTGTTCAGACGGGGCATGGCTCTGGGTGGGCCTGTCACTCAGCTTGATGGAGACAGAGGCGTGTGCTGGGGCGGCCCAGAGCAGTGGCCTCTAAATCAAGGGCCCAGGGCAGGGGCTTATCTTGCCGAGGTCTAAAGGTGATGTTGCTTTAGCCTACATCTATTTGAGGACAGGCCTTGGCAGAGAGCAGGAGTCATTCTCCAACTGCGTTATATTTGAATTCAAATAATTGCTTGGAGATCTGTGTGTCTCTGGATTTCTGTCATTTTTTTCCTCCTATTTCTACTTTCCCTAACTCCTACCTCCTTCCTAGTTCTTGGATTCTGGTTTTTTATTTTTTTATTTTTGGAGAAAGAGTCTTGTTCTGTTGCTTAGGCTGGAGTGTAATGGCACAATCTTGGCTCGCTGCAACCTCTGCCTCTTGGGTTCAAGTGATTCTCCTGCCTCAGCCTCCCGAGTAGCTGAGATTACAGGCACCCGCCACGACGCCTAACTAATTTTTGTATTTTTGTAGAGACGGGGTTTCACCATGTTGGCCAGGTTGGTCTCGAACTCCTGACCTCAGGTGATCCTCCCACCTCGGCCTCCCAAACTGCTGGGATTACAGGCATGAGCCACCTCACGTGGCCCCAGAGAAATAAAATCTAATCCAGGAGAAGTGTAAGCTAGGAGCTGAATCAGTCAGACAATTCCACTAACTCCTGGGGACTTTTTCCACTACCTACACATTCTACAATGCTTGTGCCTTGACTTTATTATTATCTGGCTTTCTATCACTATATCCTTTTTCTCAGGGTACATTATAACCCCCTGTGAAAGAGCACTGGAAATTGTAAGTATGTGGGTAAGTATAAAAGACTACTTTTTCCTCTTTGTTTACACAAAATACATAGGACCATTTAAAGCAAAGACTCATAATTTTGTATTGTGGGGTGTATGATATGGGCAGATGTACATAAAAGGAGTGGAAATGGCCCTATACAGTTTCAGGGCTCTTATATTTTATGTGAAATGGCACATTATTAACCCTAAGTAGAGGCTGATCGAGGTGGCTCACACCTGTAATCCTAACACTTTGGAAGGCCAAGGTGGGTGAATCACTTGAGGACGGGAGTTAGAGACCAGCCTGGCCAACATGGTGAAACCCCGTCTCTACTAAAAGTACAAAAATTAGCTGAGTGTGGTGGCAGGTGCTTGAAATCCCAGCTACTCAGAAGCCAGAGCAGGAGAATTGCTTGAACCCGGAAGGCGGAGGCTGCAGTGAGTCAAGATCATGCTGCTGCACTCAGGCCTGGGCGACAGAAGGAAACGCCATCTCAAAAAAAAAAAAAATTAAATAAATTTTAAAAAACCCCTAAGTAGACTGTGAGAGACTAAGAATGTATATTTTAATTCCTTTAGCAACCACTAAACAATAAATAAGAATAACTCCAAGAGGTAGCTAAAAAGTCAATAAATAAATTAAAATGGAATTATACATGATATTCCACTAATACAAAAGAAAACAGGAAGGAGAAATGGGGGCGGGGGAAGTAGGACAACCAGAAAACTAACAGTCCCCAAGAGGGCAGAAACTTTTGATTTGTAAGAGAGGAGAGGTGGACAGAATTCACACCACGGAGCACCTCACTTTTTTCATTACCCTGTGCTAGGCGCTTGTACATATGGCTTTTTAGTTTTGGCTTGTTTTTTGAGACAGTCTCACTCTGTCGCCCAGGCTGGAGTGCAGTGGCATGATCTCGGCTCACTGCAACCTCCGCCTCCCGGGTTCACGCCATTCTCCTGCCTCAGCCTCCCAAGTAGCTGGGACTACAGGCACCTGCCACCACACCCGGCTAATTTTTTGTATTTTTAGTAGAGATGGGGTTTCACCGTGTTAGCCAAGATGGTCTCGATCTCCTGACCTCATGATCCGCCTGCCCTGGCCTCCCAAAGTGCTGGGATTACAGGCGTGAGCCACCGCGCCTGGCAACATATGGCATTTTATTTCATCTTCCATTACTCATTGATGGACTCATGCCTTTGCCTTCAGAGCTCAAAACAGGCCAGTGTCAAAACCACAACACGAAACACTACATGAATAAAAACAAATCATCATTGTGATCAGAACATTCTCTCCCTACAGACCTATTTATGTGGGAAATAACTTTATAACCAGAAGAATGCTTGCAGATTCCACGATTAGTACCTTAGAATTCTACTGTGAAGAGAACCAGAATACTTCTTTTGCTCTCTAAAACCTTGGGAAAAACACTGGAAATCCACTGACCCATTACATTCTTTTTTTCCTATGTAAACCATTGTTTGGCTTTCCAATCCCCTTGCCACAACCATGCATAACACTTGGTTGTGTATCTCCAGATTTTTCCAAATGTTCATGCAAAAATACATGCATACATTTCAGCCTTTATTATAAAAATGAGAACATTAATATATACACTTATGTCATTTTATTTCCACTTAAAACACCAGGTGTATCAGGTTCTAGAGAAGATCCATGTAGATCTTCTCACTTCTTTGCAGATCTGGAATACTCCGGTACACAGATGATAACAAGAAAAAACATTTCATTCCTTTATTTAATAATGTATATGCATAGAGATGGGGCCTCGCTATGTAGCCCAAGCTGGTCTTCAGCTCCTGGGCTCGAGTGATCCTCCCACTTTGGCCTCCCAAAGAGCTGGGATTCCTGGTGTGAGCCACAGCCCCCAGCCTCATTCCTTTTTCCTTTTCTTTTTTCTTTTTTTTTTTTGAGATGGTGTCTCACTCTGTCACCCAGGCTGGAGTGTTGTGGAAACGTCTCGGCTCACTGCAACCTCTGCCTCCGAGGTCCAAGCGATTCTTATGCCTCAGCCTCCTGAGTAGCTAGGATTACAGATGCCTGCCACCACATCAGGCTAATTTTTGTATTTTTAGTAGAGACGGGGTTTCACCGTGTTGTCCAGGCTGGTCTCGAACTCCTGACCTCAGGTGATTCATCCACCTCCACCTCCCAAAGTGCTGGGATTACAGGCATAAGCCACCATGCCCAGCCTCATTCCTTTATTAATGGTTGTTTGCTACACTGCCTGATACATATTTGATGAATAAGTGAATGTGTGAATGAATATATTTTTACAACCACTGTAAGTATGTCTGTTGTTTTTGGATTGAGATTATTGGCATAGAATTTAGATAAGCATTGCCATATTATTCTTCTAAAACGATGAACAAATTTGTACTTCTCTTCAATGATCCTTGAGAGTGCCTGTTTTCCCATACCCCAGCTAACACTGAATAGTAATTATCCTTTAAATTTTTTCCCATGAGACAAGTGAAAAATAATGATCTCACAACCATTTTAATTTTTAATTCCTTTAGTTATATAAAATGTGAAACATCTTTTCATATCTGTTTAAAAATTATTTTTTTTTCCTTTTTCATGTCACCTTGTCTTAACAACTTTTCAGATCTTTATTGGCCATTTGGATTTCTTTTTCTGTCAATTGTTTGTTCCTATGCTATCATATTCTGAAAGTTTCTTTCTGTTTTTTTGAGACTGAGTCACGCTCTATCACCCAGGCTGTAGTGCAGTGGTGTGATCTCGGCTCACTGCAACCTCCCCCTCCCAGGTTCGAGCAATTCTCCTGCCTCAGCCTCCCGAGTAGCTGGGATTACAGGTGCTTTCCACCACACCCAGCTAATTTTTGTATTTTTACTAAGGACAGGGTTTCACCCTGTTGACCAGGCTGGTCTCAAACTCCTGACCTCAAGTGATCCACCCTCCTTGGCCTCCCAAAGTGCTGGGATTACAGGTGTGAGCCACCACGCCTGGCCTGAAAGTTTCTTTTTTCATTTTTTTAGAGACATGGTCTCACTCTGTTTCCTAGGCTGAAGTGCAGTGGCGCAATTATGGCTCACTGCAGCCTTGACATCCCAGGCTCAAGCGATGCTCCCACCTCAGCCCTCCGAGTAGCTGGGTCTATAGGTGTGCACTGCTATCACTCTCAGCTAACTTTTGTACCTTTTTGTAGAGACGGGGTCTCCCTGTGTTGCCCAGGCTGACCTCAAACTCCTGGGTTCAAGCTATGCGCCCACCTTGGCCTCCCAAAATGCTGGGATTACAGATGTGTACCACCATGCCCGACCTCTTAAAGTTTCTTAACCTAAAAGGTGTACAACTATTACTCTGTATTCATAGTGTAATACTTAACCTAAAACACACCTTTAGGCAACGTAACTTTAAAATATATGATACTAAGAATATGAATAGCTTACTATTTGCCAAACACTGTTCTAAGAACATTCCATGTATTACCTCATTTAATCCTCTCCCAAACCCACATCTTAGTCCATTTGGGTTGCTATAACATAAATATCAGACTGGGTGGCTTCAACAACAAACATTTCTCACAGCTTTGGAGGCTGGGGAATGCAAGGTCAAGGTGCCAGCAGATTTGGTGTCTGGTGAGGGCTCACGTCCTGGTTCGTAGATGGACGTCTTCTCACTGTACCTGCACATGGTGGAGGGGCTGGCTAGCTCTCAGGGGTCTCTTTTATAAGGGCACTAATCTCATTCATGGTGGGTTCCATCTTTAATCACTTCCCAAAGGCCTCAACCTCCTAATACCATCGCCCTGGGGGTTAGGTTTCAACTTATGAATTTGGGGGGGACACAAACGTGGATCACGGAGACTCACAGGATAAATATTTTTATTACCTACTCTTATAAATGATAAACCTCAGGCACCAGAGATACTGAGATTTTCTTTTTTTTTTTTTTTTTTTTGAGACAGAGTCTCACTCTGTCGCCCAGGCTGGAGTGCAGTGGCGCAATCTCGGCTCACTGCAAGCTCCACCTCGCGGGTTCACGCCATTCTCCTGCCTCACCCTCCCGAGTAGCTGGGACTACAGGTGCCTGCCACCACGCCCGGCTAATTTTTCGTATTTTTAGTAGAGATGGGGTTTCACCGTATTAGCCAGGATGGTCTCGATCTCCTGACCTCGTGATTTGCCCATTTCAGCCTCCCAAAGTGCTGGGGTTACAGGCGTAAGCCACTGCGCCCAGCCAGAGATACTGAGATTTTCTAAGGTTGCATGGATGGGAAAGAGCAATGTGACCCTTCATGCATGGTGAGTTGATAGAAACTCCCATCTGTCTGCACAATGAGATGAGACTGAGTCTTCTCATTTACAGATTGTAGTAACTGCCCTGATGATGGACTGACCTCACTCACTTGCATGTGGCTCTTTTCACAATAAGACTCCGCTTAGGCAGAGCCAGTGACATCATGTTTAGGGCCCGGTGCAAACTGAAAATGCACGGCTGTTGGTTACAAAATTATTCTGGTCCAGGCGCGGTGGCTCACACCTATAATCCCAGCGCTTTGGGAGGCCAAAGTGGGAGGATCACCTTGAGGCCAGGAGTTTGAGACCAGCCTGGCCAACGTGGCAAAACCCCATCTCTAGTAAATTAGCCAGACATGGTGGTGGGTGCCTGTAATCCCAGCTACCCGGGAGGCTGAGGCAGGAGACTTGCTTGAATCCAGGAGGTAGAGGTTGCAGTGAGCCAAGATCACACCACTGCACTCCAGCCTGGGTGACAGAGCAAGACTCTGTCTCAAAATAAATTATTCTGGGCCGGGTGCGGTGGCTCACGCCTGTAATCCCAGCACTTTGGGAAGCCAAGGCGGGAGGATCACCTGAGGCCAGGAGTTCAAGACCAGCCTGGCCAACATGGCAAACCCTGCCTCTACTAAAAGTACAAAAATTAGCTGGCCATGGTGGCAGATGCCTGTAATCCCAGCTACTTGGGAGGCTGAAGTAGAAGAATCGCTTGAACCCGGGAGGCGGAGGTTGCAGTGAGCCAAGGTCACGCCACTGCACTCCAGCCTAGGCAAAAAAGCGATACTCCATCTCAAAAAAAAAAAAAAAAATTATTCTGAATTTCAAGACAGCAACAGCAGAGTGTTAAAGTAAGGGGCTCCTGTAAGTGCAGGTCCTGTGTGACTGCCCAGGTCATATACTCATGAAATCAGCCCTGGGCTGAAAGTATTGGGACGTGGTCTACAGTTTTGACAGATCAAGAAATCGACACGGAGAGGTTAAGTAACTCTGCCAAAAGTACAGAGGCAGACCCGACCTTTGAACCTAGGTCTGTCTGATTATTAAGCACGTGTGGATTCTTTGCAAGACTCCACACTATCTCTTCATATGGTGCCGGCTTATGTATGTGCTCAAATCATCCCGGTGGAATTGATCTTAACTTGAGCTGGAAGCAGGATGGAAGGAGAAGTATAAACAGTGTACTTTTCCAAGGGAGGGGAAGGAAAGGCAGGGTTGTCTTACTGCCCAGGACTCTGGACTCTAGAACTCAGGTACCTTGGGCTCATCTGCTATGAGAGAAACTCAGTCTGTCTAACCCTGGAGAGTTTTGGAGAAAATGATGGAGAACCAGGCGCCTCTTTCTTGATTGAAGAGCATGGTATACACACTTAGAAACCTAAAATGCCCAGCCGGGCGTGATGGCTATAATCCCCACACATTGGGAGGCCGAGGCAGGCGGGTCACAAGGTCAGGAGTTCGAGACCAGCCAGGAGTTCAAGACCAGCCTGGCCAACATGGTGAAACCCCATCTCTACTAAAAATACAAAAATTAGCCACATGTGGTGGTGTACGCCTGTTATTCCAGCTACTAAGGAGACTGAGGCAGGAGAATTGCTTGAAGCCAGGAGGTGGAGGTTGCAGTGAGCCAAGATCGCACCACTGTACTCCAGCCTGGGTGACAGAGCAAGACTCTGTCTCAAAAAAAAAAAAAAAGGGAAAAAGAAACCTAACATGCCCAACTTAGAGACCAGTGAGAGAAGAGAACGCAGGCAGGGAATGAACTTGAGGAAGGTTAAGAAACCCTATGACCCCCCAGAAAAATCAAGTCCATGTACCTGCAAACTCCCCCAGCGGGACACTTGGCCACATGAAATCAACAAGCAAGCCCGAGGCTACGAACAACTTTCTTTTCAACTCTTAATGGACAAAACCAAATCTTTATTTGTGATTCCACCCTCCCCTCCCACCCTCTCACCCGATTTCCTGCAGAATATCTTGATGTCAGGACCATTGTTGTAAGTCCAACACTCAGTAAGACCAAGAGAAGCTGGGGACCCCAGCCTCACTGTGCCAAAAGCCAAAAGTTGCTGTGTTTCTGGTTCCTCACTGTGTGACTTGTGGGGATGTGGAGGGAAAACGGAAGGGGTGACAAATGCAAGGAAGCAAGCACAGGAAAAAGGTGGTTTCCCTCCATGATGCCGTCACCGTGAAAGCACGCATCCCAGATCTCACCAGCACTGCCCTGTTTTCTTGTGATTGCCAGGAAGTTCTCCAGTTTACCATCTCGTCCTGTGGGCAGCTGTTATGTGCTCAGCACGCTGCTAGGTACACTAGCAGGGATCAGAGAGAGCAAAGTCAAATCTTGGCTTTTGCCCTTGAAGAGTTCAGTGTGGTTTCTCCAGCTGGGACAGCTGAATGCAGCAATCAGAGAGATTCAGGTCGGAGTGGAAAGGCCAAGAGATGAATTCCTCAATACGTGGCTTGGAAACATAGGTGTTCAAACATTTGGAAGCTGATCCTTCCCTCTCTTATTATACTAAAATAAATTCCAGATGGATGGAATATTTAAATGTAAAATAAACACAATCTTAACAGTAGTAGCAACGCCACAAAGAATTAGTGTATAATCACAAAACAGAACAGTTTTTCCAAGACGGGCATGAATTCCAGAAGCAACAAGGGAAAAGGCCGAAAAAGTTAATGTCATATAAATTTTAAAATGTCTATTTAAAAAGCAAACCACAAACAAAATCAAAAGAAAAGGCACATTTTTTTTGCAGCAGCCATGGCAGAGGAACTTCTATAATATAAAAAGACTCTTGCAAATCAGTGGAAAAGTGATGAATGCCTTCCCAACCCGAAAGAAGCAGAATTCACTAAAAAGAAAGTGAGAATTGCCAGTAGACACTTGACAAGATGCTGGAAAACAAAAGACATGCAGAATAAAGCAGTATCGGGCAATTTTTCCACCTGCTAGACTGATAAATATTTGTAAAGATTTCTATTTCTGGTGTAGATGATAAAATGAGGGATAGGCACTTTTGATGTGAGTATAAAGTGTAACAGTTTTGTAGAGAAAGTCAGTCATATTTATCATGCTTTAAAATGTTCATATCCTTTACTCAGCAATTCCACCTTTTCTAGAAACTTATTCCAAGGCAATCCAAATACAAATCTCTGAAGAGGCTAGATGCAGTGGCTCATGCGTATAATCCCAGCACTTTGGGAGGCTGGCAGGAGCATCGCTTGAGCCCAGGAGTTCAAGACCAGCCTGGGCAACAAGGCGAAACCCCATCTTTAGAAAAAACACAACAATTAGCTAGGCGTGGTGGCGTGTGCCTGTAGTCCTAGCTACTTGGGAGGCTGAAGTGGGAGAATTGCTTGAGCCTGGGAGGTTGAGGCTTCAGTGAGCCATGATTAAGCCATTGCACTCCAGCCTGGGCAACAGAGTAAGACCCTGTCTCAAGAACAACAACAACAACAACAAATAATCTATACAGAGGCACAGAGATGACATTCATATTCAATGTTATGAGTCTAGGCTTGCTTTATGACAGGTTCTATATACAATACTTTAGCATCATTTAATTCTCACCACCACTAAAGCAATGTGTAGTTTACCCTTGAATAACATGGGGGTTAGGGGTAATGAACCCTCCTCCTGTTGAAAATCCAAGTTTAACTTTTGACTTCCCCAAAACTTAACTGCTAACAGCCTACTGTTGACTGGAAGCTTTGCTGATAACATAAGCAGTCAATTAACTTATATTTTGTATGTTATATGTATTACATACTGTATTCTCAGTAAAGTAAGCTAGAGAAAAGAAAATGTTACTAAGAGAATCATAAGGAAGAGAAAATTTATTTCCTATTGATTAAGTAGAATTAGGTCATCATAAAGCTCTTCATCCTCATCATCTTCACATTGAGTAGGCTGAGGAGGAAGAGGAAGAGGAGGGGTTGGTCTTGCTGTGTCAGGGTTGGCAGAGGCAGAAGAAAATCCAAGTGCAAATGAACCCACGCAGTTCAAACCCGTGTTGTTCAAGGGCCAACTGTACTATTGTTAGTGTTCACTTTATAAATGATAAAACTGAGGCTTGGAAAGAAAAACATGCTCAAGGTCATTCCACTTGTAATGAGCAAACCCTGGTCAGTGCTTGCTCCAAAGCATGTGCCTGTGGTTCTATCCCACGCATTGTTATTTGCAACAGCAAAATCTGTAGGCAGGTCCAGGTTCATTAAGGTGGATGACGTAAATTGTGGCTCATCCAGACAAAGCAATAGTACCCAGCTATAGAAATGAAGGAAGTAAGGCCGGGCGCAGTGACTCACGCCTGTAATCCCAGCACTTTAGGAGGCCGAGGCCGGCGGATCACCTGAGGTCGGGACTTCGAGACCAGCCTGACCAACATGGAGAAACCCCATCTCTACTAAAAATAAAAAATTAGCCGGGCATGGTGGCGCATGCCTGTAATCCCAGCTACTCAGGAGGCTGAGGCAGGAGAATTGCTTGAATCTGGGAGGTGGAGGTTGCAGTGAGCCGAGATCGTGCCATTGCACTCCAGCCTGGGCAACAAGAGCGAAACTCTGTCTCAAAAAAAAAAAAAAAAAGGAAAAAGAAATGAAGGAAGTAGATGTGTATACACTAGAGAGGTCAACAAGATACGTAGACAAAGAAAGCAAGATGGTCAAAATAGTGATTATTCTATTTTTGTTTAAAAATAATAATAATTAGTGATGGATGTGATTACCTCTGAATGCTTCATAATTTTTAAAAATTTTAATTTGGAAATAGTATTGAACTTTTAGAAAACAGTGGTAAGAAGCCAAGTCACTCCTGGTCCTGCCCTAGTGCTCAAAACTACAGTCTTACTCTACCTTCTCTGCCTTCTCTGGATTACCAGAGGAGATGCCTTCCCTCCTGTTCAGGAATAAGCCCTTACTTTTCGTCTTAATTAGGTCCCTTCAGTTCAGCAGCCCCCACTAACCCTGCTGTTATTTAACCTTTTCCCTCTTATCCTGACTTCTTTCTCTCAACTTCAAAGATTTTCAGGTCCTTCACTGCTTCAAAACCTTACCCTCTATCTACCTTCTTCCAGGAAGATCCTTAAAACCTTTCTCTTCTGTCGCTCACTCTTCCTCCTCACTCCTTCCCCAAACTTCTAGTCCCTGCCGCCCTAGGACTTCCTCTCCAGCATTCCATTCAGTGATCATTCTTTTTTATTGAGCTGGAGTCTGGCTCTGTTTTCCAGGCTGGAGTGCAGTGGTGCGATCTGGGCTCACTGAAACCTCTGCCTCCCGGGTTCAAGTGATTCTCCTGCCTCAGCCTCCTGAATAGCTGGGATTATAGCCGTGCCCCACCACGCCCAGCTAATTTTTGTATTTTTAGTAGAGACGAGGTTTTACCACGTTGGTCAGGCTTGTCTCGAACTCCTGACCTCAAGTGATCTGCCTGCCTTGGCCTCCCAAAGTGCTGGGATTACAGGCATGAGCCACCGCGCCCAACTGAAAATCCTTTATAAAATTCCCCATGATCTCCCAATTGCCAAATTCTTCGGTGCATGTTCGCTTGACCTGCCCTCAGCCTCACCCTCAGTGACACTGATGGCCTGTCTTCTCAGCATTCTCCTACTTGACTTTTCTGAGTCTCTTACTCCAGGCAGACTCTTTGGCCAACTCTCTGACCATGACTACCCCGTTCCCCCCCCGAAGTCCTCCTTCTTGGCCTGTTCTCTTATGTTGGTGCTCTGCAGTCCACCCTCTCTATTGCTTCTACTGCTATTAAAAAAAAAAAAAAAAAAAAAAAAAAAAAAAATCCAGCCTGGCACTGTGGCTCACTCCTATAAGCCCAGCACTTTGGGAGGCCAAGGCGGGTGGATCACTCGAGGTCAAGAGTTCGAGACCAGCCTGGCCAACATGATGAAACTCCGTCTCTACTAAAAATACAAAAATTAGCCAGGAGTGGTGGTGTACCCCTACAGTCTCAGCTACTTGGGAGGCTGAGGTGGGATGATCACTTGGGCCCAGGAGGTGGAGGTTGCAGTGAGCTGAGATTGTGCCACTGCACTCCAGCCTGGGTGACAGAGCAGAACTCTGTCTCAAAAAAAAAAAAAAAAAAAAAAAAAAAATCCAAGGCAGAGGTCTTCCCATGGCTGTATCGACTGCTTTGTTTTGATTTATAACTGTAGATTCTCTTCCATAAACTGAAAAATTTGCAAAAATTAGTGTTTTGTGGCTTATCTAGGAATCATATAGAAGATGTTGCTGTTATTTTTAGTGTGGCACAATAACTTTGTATACTGTATTTCAATCTAAATAGAATTCTTTTTTCTTTTTCTTTCTTTTTTTTTTTTTTGAGACAGAGTTTCGTTCTTGTCGCCAGGCTGGAGTGCAGTGGCATGATCTCGGCTCACCGCAACATCTGCCTCCCGGGTTCAAGTGCTTCTTCTGCCACAGCCTTCCGAGTAGCTGGGATTACAGGCGCATGCCACCACGTCCGGTTAATAGAATTTTCTAATATTAAAAAATGAAAATAAAATGCACAGCCATGATTTGTGGTAGCCTCTTGCTCATCCAGGGGGAAGTGTAAACCTAAAGCCCTTTCTCATCCCTCCCTCTTTAGCTCCGTCTCTGCTCTCTCTTTTCCACTTTAACACACAGGGTGAGTCCCACACTAGCTAAACCACTCCTCTTCTTACAGGTCATACTGTTTCTATTTTTTTTTTTTTTTGAGACAGAGTTTCACTCTTATTGCCCAGGCTGGAGTGCAATGGTGCGATCTCAGCTCAACGCAACCTCCGCTTCCCAGATTCAAGCAATTCTCCTGCCTCAGGCTCCTGAGTAGCTAGGATTACAGGCATGCACCACCACGCCTGGCTAATTTTGTATTTTTAGTAGAGATGGGGTTTCTACATGTTGGTCAGGCTGATCTCGAACTCCCAACCTCAGGTGATCTGCCTTCCTCAGCCTCCCAAAGTGCTGGGATTACAGGCGTGAGCCAATGCGGCTGGCCCATGCTGTTTCTTTATGTTCCTCCTCTGCCCCATCTGCTCCCTAGACTAAGAATTAATCTCTAGACTCTTCTTCATCTGCAGTTACTTCCTCGTCTTGGAAGATTCTACTTAAGCACCATATTCTGCATGAAAACTCATCTGCCCCTCTACTCTGACTTCAAGCCCAGGCACGACTGGCTACTCTCCCCATGTGGCAGCACCATTCCATATCAGGCCCTCTGTATCATCCTGCCTAGAACACTCTGTTGCAGTTTTCTTTCTTTCTTTCTTTTTCTTTTCTTTTTTCTTTTTTTTTTTTTTTTGAGACAGAGTCTTGCTCTGTCACCAGGCTGGAATACAGTGGCGTGATCTCGTCTCACTGCAACCTCCGCCTCCTGGGTTCACGCCATTCTCCTGCCTCAGCCTCCTGGGTAGCTGGGATTACAGGCACGTGCCACCACACCCAGCTAATTTTTAGTAGAGACAGGGTTTCACCATGTTGGCCAGGATGGTCTCCATTTCCTGCCCTTGTGATCCGCCTGCCTCAGCCTCCCAAAGTGCTGGGATTATAGGCGTGAGCCACTGCACCCGGCCCTATTGCAGTTTTCTGGGTACATGTTTGTCTTCCCCACCTGGATGCAGATACCTGAGCTGAGTCTTCTGCTACCGTGGCCCACAGTTAGGTGCCACAAAAATACAAAAGATACATTTTTATGTTTTTTGACAAATGAAAAAATATATCAGCCTGGGGCGGTGGCTCATGCCTGTAATTTCAGCACTTTGGGAAGCCAACATGGGAGTATTGCATGATCCCAGGAGTGTGAGACCAGCCTGGGCAACTTAGTGAGATCCTGTCCCTTCCAAAAAAAATATAAAAAATTGGCTGGGCGCGGTGGCTCATGCCTGTAATCCCAGCACTTTGGGAGACCGAGGTGGGTGGATCAGGAGTCATAAGTTCAGGAGTTCGTGGAGGCCGAGGTGGGTGGATCAGGAGGTCAGGAGTTCATGTTCAGCCTGATCAACATGGTAAAATCCCGTCTCTACTAAAAATACATAAAATTAGTCAGGCATAGTGGTGTGTGCCTGTAATCCCAGTTACTTGGGAGGCTGAGGCAGGAAAATTGCTTGAATCTGGGAAGTGGAGGCTGCAGTGAGCCAAGCTTGTGCCATTGTACTCCAGCCTGGGCAACAAGAGTGAAACTCTGTCTCAGAAAAAAAAAAATACATATATATATATATTTTATATATATATATATATTTATAAAATTAGCTGGGCACAGTGATGCACACCCGTAGTCCTAGATATTCCAGGGGCTGAGGTGGGAGAATCACCTGAGCTCAGGAAGTTGAGGTTGTGGTTAATCCTGATCACGCCACTGCACTCCAGTCTGGATGTTGGAGTGAGACCTTGTCTCAAAAAAACAAAAAGGAAAAAATATATCATTTGGCATCATGAACAAATGACATAGTAATAGTGTTTTTTGTGTGCTTCCTCGCGCATTTGTGAGCCTGCCTTCCCCATGGCTGACCCACCCCCTTCTGACCTTCAGCCGCGACCCTGTCGCTTGTTGACTCTGCTAGTTCAGTCATGAGCATTGGTGGATGATCAGACACTGGCTGCCCAGCTGGCATTCACCCCCCTCTCCCCTCACCTATAAACGACTGGATTTTCACATCCCAACTCCCCACCCTAGCGTATTTCAGAATCAATTCAGGCCACCCCATCAAACTCTCATTCAGTTTGGTAGAGGGCGAGGTTCACTCCTGTGGATTAAGGAGGACCAAGAGAATCCACTGTAGGGGGTTAGACCATGACCAACAGTGGAAAGAAATTGGGCAAACGTCCTCACATCACATGCAGCTCTGTAAAGTGTGTGTGTTCCTGATGCCTGGTGGATCCAACCATCAACGATAAGAGTTCATCCTTGTTGCCCCTTCCCACTTGGCCAGTGTCAGTATACATGTTTTCTCACGTGGCCACACTATATTTTTCATGCAATATGCAGTGTAGGACCGGGCACAATGGATCATGCCTGTAATCCCAGCACTTCGGAAGGCCGAGGCGGGTGGATCACCTGAGGTCAGGAGTTCGAGAGCAGCCTGACCAATGTGGTGAAACCCTGTCTCTACTAAAAATACAAAAATTAACTGGGCATGGTGGTGCGCACCTGTAAGCCCAGCTATTTGGGAGGCTGAGACAGGAGAATTGCTTGAACCCAGGAAGCGGATGTTGCAGTGAGCTCAGATCACGCCATTGCACTCCAGCCTGGGCAACAGAGTGAGACTCCATCTCAAAAAACAAAACAAAACAATATGCCGTGTGCACTCATGAAAATGAAAAACAGACTCAGCTGGATTTCTGAACATGGTAGGGCCTTGGCCTGATGCAAGGCATGAGTCACAGCTTCGCTTCCTTTGTGTCCTCACAGGACATCAGGGAAGGACCCGGTATGCCTCACCAGGGGCCTCTCCACTCCTTCCAGTCTCCTGGGGCTCCCTGGAGGGAGGGGAAAGGACTGATTTGGAGCAGGCAAGGGCCATGGGGCTTTTTGGTCAATGAGGCATAGCATTGTCTCTGGATTACACAGAATTTCCAGACTCAGCAGAGAAATGCACAGGAAAAGTGAAGAGTAGAAAAGTGAGAGGATTTCAGTCTCTGATTTTAGGAGGAAGATGCTGACTTTATATCCCTAAGGCTGGCTCTTCCTGGGCTAATCTCTCTCTGACCCTCTGCTCTCTAAAGCTCAAATTACTTCTTTGAAAATGTGTGTTGGAGTGTGATGGGGGGAGATAAACATAGAAGAAAGTTAAGCTGCAGAATATAACTGTCAAACTGTGTGTGTACCATCACATAATGCGGCAAAGGGTGCAAAGCTGCTTCACCGCTGTGGTGGGATGTTGCCTTTTCTGAGCTGTTGCCAAAAATGGGTAAGGGAGTTAAAGGTTGGTTACATCTTTATATATTTTTAGAAAATCACTGTAAAAGGGTTGACTTTAGCCCACTGTAATTCTCACTGGGCTCAGAGTCCAGATTTTGCAGGTATGGGCTTTGTGGCTTAGTTCTCTTCTCCCATCTACTGACATTTTCTTCTAGAATAAAATATTTGCTTTGATCTGTCACAATGTTAGGTACTTTCACTTGTTCTCACTGACATCTTTCAAATAATTCAGGTGATTACATCACAGCAGGGCTACCCCTGAGGTGTGTGAGCCCCAGCAAGCAGTTTTTGGTGAGGCTCCTGTCTACGTAAACCACATAATGAAAAAAATGTCGGGCCGGGTGCGGTGGCTCACACCTGTAATCCCAGCACTTTGGGAGGCCAAGGAGGGCAGATCACAAGGTCAGGAGTTCGAGACCAGCCTGACCAACATGGTGAAACCCTGTCTCTACTAAAAATACAAAAAATTAGCCAGGCGTGGTGGCGTGCGCCTGTAGTCCCAGCTACTCAGGAGGCTGAGGCAGGAGAATTGCTTGAACCAAGGAGGCAGAGGTTGCAGTGAGTGGAGATCATTCCACTGAACTCCAGCCTGGCGACAGAGCGAGACTCTGTCTCAAAAAAACAAAAAACAAAAAAACGAAAAAAATGTTCAAACATAGGTGAGAACAGGTGCACAGGCTGCATGGGAACTCAAGCTCAAGGCTCAGTAGCCAATCCCTGATCTTGCCCTTTGCTCTAAGAACCACTCCAAATCAGGTGTCAGTACCATGTTGTGGTACAACAGTGCACAAAAGAAACGCTGCACCAGCCGGGGGAAGCTATCTTCTCTGGTTGCCCTCCTGGAACCGGGGCCCCACCATAGGTTGGGCCAGGATGACCCAACAGACACAAGTCCCGGAGCTTCTTGGTGCATCCGGTTGGCCCTCTGAGGGCGGCGGAGCACCTCGGGAGCTGGTCTGTGTCCCTGGCACCCTGCTGAGACAGCATTGCCAGTGCTGGCTGGTTCCAGCCAAAGGAGGGGTCTTAAAACATTTTGAGGAAACATTTCAAAAAGCACAAGGCTTCCTGAGGTGTGAGGCCGAGCTGGGACTAAGGACTCTGCTGCATCTGAGTTTTTGCCTTCCACTTAAAAATTGTGTTTCTGATTATAAAAATCCAAAACCTGTATATAAGAGAATATTTTAAAATTACAAAAAATTTCCGGGAACACCACAACTAAATATTAACCGTTCATTATTCATTCAAGTATTAAATGACTCCTCCATGTGAGGTGCTGTGCTGGGGGCTGTGACTAGAACTGCATATAAGACAGACACAGTCCCTTACCTCCATGAAGCTTACGCTCTAGCAGGTTGGTCATATTTCTAATTATGAATTTAAAAATTTTTAATTATAACATTTACTTACATGTTTCAAATTCAAGGGGTACAAAAGAGTACACAATAAAAAAATTTTGGCCAGGCGCGGAGGCTCACGCATGTAATCCCAGCACTTTGGGAGGCTGAGGCAGGCGGATCATTTGAGGTCAGGAGTTTGAGAGCAGCCTGGCCAACATGGTGAAACCCCGTCTCTACTAAAAATACAAAAAAATGAGCCACGCATGGTGGCGCGTGCCTGTAATCCCAGCTACTCAGGAGGCTGAGGCAAGGGAATCGCTTGAACCCAGGAGGCAGAGGTTGCAGTGAGCCAAGATCACTCCACTGCACTCCAGCCTGGGCAACAGAGTGAGACCCTGTCTCAAAAAAAAGAACAAAAAATTTCACCCACTCTTTTTCTCTCCCAAAACATAATTACATTTATGTATATGATAAAGTACACTGGAAAGAAGGCATATTTCTTTGACCCCTTTTATTTATTTTATTCTATTTTTTTTTCTGGTGAAAAAATAGATATATATAACTGATATATATACATAAAACTAAGTCTGGCTGGCTAATTCTAAAGAGAGATGTGTGTGTGTGTGTGTGTGTGTGTGTGTGTGTGTTCCCTCTGGCCCACTTTTATATATCTCTCTCATATATAAAATATATATATATAGATAGATAAATAGATAGATAGATAGATAGATAGATAGATAGATAGATAGATAGATAGATAGATATATCTTTAGAATTAGCCAGCCAGACTTAGTTTAGATGATCCCAATTTTGTTGACAATATCCAAAGCATTGTAATTAGGATCCAGGTAAACATACGCCTTCTTCTCTCCATCAGCCGGATCGGGGTGTGGACCTTGACCACACCAGTATTACACACCAGTATTACACACCAGTATTACACACCAGTATTACAGAGCTTTCTCACAGCCTGCTTGATCTGTACAATTTAAATCCACAATGTACACAGGTATGTTGTCTTCTCTCTTCATGGCTGACTCAGTGGTCTGCGGGAATTTGATGATGGCACAGTGGTCAGGCCTGCTCCTCCTGGAGGCGCTTGTCTGAGGATATCTGGGCTGTCTTAGGGAGTTGCAGTGTCTGGCCGCAGGAAGGTGGGTGACGTGTGGACGTTCCTTTTTGTGTGTGGCTGTGGATGGCTTTCAGCACTGCCTTCTTGGCCTTCAAAGCCTTCGCTTTGGCTTTGGCTTTGGCTTTAGGAGGGGGCAGGAGCTTCCTTCTTTGCCTTCCGCGCCATCTTGCGCAAAGGACCCCTTTTTATTTATTTATTATTATTTCTTTTAGAAGGAGTCTCACTCTCTTGCCCAGGCTGGAGTGCAGTGGTGCGATCTCAGCTCACTGCAACCTCCGCCTCCCGGATTCAAGTGATTCTCCTGCCTCAGCCTTCCGAGCTGAGTAGCTGGGACTACAGGCACCACCACCTCCGGCTAATGTTTTTGTATTTTTGGTAGAGACGAGGTGTCACCATATTGGCCAGGCGGGTGTTGAACTCCTGACCTCGTGGTCCGCCCGCCTCGGCCTCCCAAAGTGCTGGGATTACAGGCATGAGCCACCGTGCCCTGCCATTTTTATTTATTTTTGAGATGGAGTCTTGCTCTATCGCCCAAGCTGGAGTACAGTGGCACAATCTTGGCTCACTGCAACCTCCGCCTCCCGGTTCAAGCAATTCTCTGCCTCAGCCTCCCCAGTAGCTGGGATTACAGACGCCCACCACCATGCCCGGCTAATTTTTGCATTTTTAGTAGAGACAGGATTTCACCATCTTGGCAAGCCTGGTCTTGAACTCCTGACCTCGTGATCCACCCGCCATGGCCTCTCAAAATGCTGGGATTACGGGCGTAAGCCATCACACCTGGCCAGGACTCCCTTTTATTTAAAGCAAATAGTAGCTGGTAGGGTTTGGATCTGTGTCCCCACCCAAACCTCATGTTAAAATACACTCCCCAGTGTTGGAGATGAGGCCTGGCAGGAGGTGATTGGATAGTGGGGATAGATTTCTCATGAATGGTTTAGTACCATACCCTTGATGCTGTCCTTGTGATAGTAAGTGGGTTCTGGTGGAGATCTGTGTGTTTACAAGTATGTGGCACTGCCGCCATCTCTCTCTTGCTCCTGCTTTCACCATGTGGCCTGCCCACTCCTCCTTTGCCTTCTACCATGATTGGAAGCTTCCTGAGACATCACCAGAAGCTGAGCAGATGCCAGTATCGTGCTTTCTGTTCAGCCTGTGGAACTCTGAACCAATTAAACCTCTTTTCTTTATAAGTTACTCAGTCTCAGGTATTTTCTTTCTTTTTTTTTTTTCTGAGATGGAGTCTTGCTCTGTCACCCAGGCTGGAGTACAGTGGTGGGGTCTCAGCTCACTGCAACCTCTGCCTCCCAGGTTCAAGCGATTCTCCTGCCTCAGCCTCCTGAGTAGCTGGTACTACAGGCGCGTGCCACCATGCCCAGTTAATTTTTGTATTTTTAGTAGAGATGAGGTTTCACCATGTTGGCCAGGCTGGTCTCGAACTCCTGACCTGAAGTGACCCACCCTCCTCGGCCTCCCAAAGTGCTGGGATTGCAGGTGTGAGCCACTGTGTTTGGCCTCAAGTATTTTTTTTTTATACCAATTCAACAACGCACTAATACAGTAGCATAGAAAATACAAACCATTTAATATATATGCATCTAAGTTTTTTCACACAAAATATACTTTGGAGATTATTCCAAAAGTTCAAGAAGAGTTTCCTCTTTCTGTCTTATAGTTCCATAATATTTAGGCAAATATCATAATTATTTAACAAGTTCTCCAATAGATGTTTTAAATTGACTTTCAAACTTTTTCACACAAAATTGTATTAGTAAGCTCACACGTATATTATCTTCAAATGTGTGAGCATATCATAAAATACCCATATAAATAGAATTGCTGCATCCAAGCATATGTGAATTTATAATTTTGATAGGTATTGCCAAATTGTTTTTAATGGAGCTTTTACCAAATAACACTTCAGCCAGCAATGTATGAGCAAGGTTAGTGATACTTTGATGTGTTCCCTTCCATGCTAATTTTTCTTTGACAATCTTAGGCTCATGTGGCACTTACTGTCTTATTTTTTTTCTTTGCAAAATTATTTTATTCTCCAAGTAGAAAAAAGTGGTCATGTCTTTCCACAAATGTTGAAACCTATACTAAAGCCACCTAAGGTTATAAAAAGCCAAGCTCTGTTATAGCTTTCTTTTATATTCCATTTTCACATATTGGAACCCACTGCATCCAAATATTTAGTAACCAGGACTTCATCAGCTAACCAATCATATTTCTGCTCAGAGTCTTCAGGCCATTGTCATTGCCCTGGCCACTTGTCTTTGCATTAGACTGAAGGAAATAGCAGATGTCAGCAGCAGAGCAACAGCAAGAGTGAGAGAACCTTTGCTGCGTTGGATACATCATTTCCTATCCTTAGAATGATCTAATTCTTGGAGAAAATTAGATTAGAAACTTGGAGAAAAGGGAGATGCTGTTTAAAATGTAGTGACATAGGCCGGGCGCGGTGGCTCAGGCCTGTCATCCCAGCACTTCTGGAGGTGGGTGGATCACGAGGTCAGGAGATGGAGACCATCCCAGCTAACACGGTGAAATCCTGTCTCCACTAAAAATACAAAAACAAAATTAGCTGGGTGTGGTGGTGGGCACCTGTAGTCCCAGCTACTCGGGAGGCTGAGGCGGGAGAATGGCGTGAACCCGGGAGGTGGAGCTTGCAGTGAGCCAAGATTGCGCCACTGCACTCCAACTCCAGCCTGGGCGAGAGAGCAAGACTCCATCTCAAAAAATAATAATAATAAAAAAATAAAATGTAGTGATATAATATGTCACAAGAATACAGAAAAAAATTAAGCAAAATGCAGCGATAAGCATCTTTCACTTAACTTTGCTCAGACCTAGACACACACTTGCACACATGTGCATGCACACATGCGTGCACGCACACAAGCTTCCTAGGAAAACAATGCTGCCTTCATTTTTATTTTATGAATACAAAAGTTCAGGAATATCACTTCCCCATAAATAATTCCCTAAATTCTTTTTTGTTGTTGTTGTTGTTAGATGGAGTTTTGCTCTTGTTGCTCAGGCTGGAGTGCAATGGCACGATAGCTCACTGCAGCCTCCATCTCCAGGGTTCAAGCAATCCTCCTGCCTTAGCCCCCTGAGTAGCTGGGATTACAGGCACCACCACCATGCCCGGCTAATTTTTTGTTTGTTTGTTTGTTTTCTGTTTCTTGAAATGAAGTCTTGCTCTGTCACCCAGGCTGGAGTGCAATGGCACAATCTCGGCTCACTGCAACCTCCACCTCCCGGGTTCAAGTGATTTTCCTGTCTCAGCCTCCCGAGTAGCTGGGATTACAGGTGTGTGACACCATACCCGGCTAATTTTTTGTGTTTTTAGTAGAGACAGGGTTTCACCACTTTGGCCAGGCCGGTCTCGAACTCCTGGCCTCAAGTGATCCGCTCGCCTTGGCCTCCCAAAGTGCTGGGATTACAGGCAGGAGTCATCATTCCCAGCCCCTAAATTCTTTAAATTACATAATTTTAAAAAGGCTTTTTAAAAGAGTGGTTTTGTGTTGACAGCAATGTTGAGCAGAAGGTACAGAGATTTCCCACATAGTCCCTATCCCCACACATGCAGCCTCTCCCACTACCAACATCCCTCACCAGAAGGGACATTTGTTACAATCTGTGAATCAACATTGATGCATCGTTATCATCCAGAGTCCAGAGTTTATAATAGGATTCACTCTTGCTGTGTACATTCTCTGAGTTTGGACACATGTCTCATGACATGTATAGCATATATACCGTTTGTAACTTACTTTTTCTTATTTAATGTATCAAAATTATTTTACCATGCCATTACATAGTCTTCTCCAACATAATTTTTAGTGGCTTATAACTTATTCCATTATATAGTTAACACATCATTTATTTAACCAATCCACTACTGTTTTGGAGGGTTTTTTAACTTTAATTTTTATGTATTTATTTTTGAGACAGAGTCTCACTCTGTCGCCCAGGCTGGAATGCAGAGGCATGATCCCAGCTCACTGTAACCTCCTCCTCCTGGGTTCAAGTGATTCTCCCGCCTCAGCCTCCCGAGTAGCTGGGATTACAGGCACCAGCCACCATGCCCACTTAATTTTGTATTTTTAGTAGAGACGGGGTTTCACCATGTTGGCCAGGCTGGTCTCAAACTCCTGACCTCAAGTGATCCTCCCACCTTGGCCTCCCAAACTTCTGACCTCAAGTAATCTGCCCATCTTGGCCTCTCAAAGTGCTGACCTCAAGTGATCTGCCCACCTCAGCTTCCTCAAATGACCTGCCCACCTCCGCCTCCCAAAGGCGTGAGCCATGGTGCCCGGCCTGATTATAATTTTAAGAGCTGTGAAATTAGTATAATAGGTATGCCTTCACTGAATGTTCTCAATAGATTCTTGAAAAGTGTGGCTTTAAGAAAAATGACATATAGCAGGTCCTCAAATAATGTTTCATAATAACATCATTTATGAAGAAAAACAATGGTTTCATTATAAGTCATTCTGCTGAAAGTCACAGTTTCCAAGAACCTATCAATGATGTTAAGTGAGGGCTTACCGTATTATCTGGGACAAATAGATAATTTTCGACTCACACCTCTCACAACAACCACATATGAAGTATATTTTTAGATTCCTTATTATTCACAAGAAATAGTGCTATCTGTGATATAAGAAACAAAGCTAAATTATATGTAAATGAATTTACATTCTCTTTGGAAAGACAGTATTTAAAAATTTAAAGAAAGGAGAACTTTTACCTTTAGTATCTTATTTGACTTTCACACTGACTGTGTGTAATAGATGGAAATGATTAGAATTGTGGAAACACAAACACTTTCTTGGCCTCTAACTGACATTGGATTGATCCAACACTTAATAGAAATGAAAAAAATGTAGAAAGATGACAAGGGGGACCTTCCATTTTTGATGACAGGAAGCTGTTATTTGGACCACATTCCTATGGGAAGACGAGTTAAAATGAGAGAGTATGGAACAGTTCTTTAAAGCATATAAAAATAGAGTTCGAAATTTGGAGGTCAAGAAACAAGAGAAAGCGGGAAGAGCACAGTTCACTCTTGCACTGAGAGCATCTGCAGATCTGCCTGGAGGCAGCTGGGAAACTGAGCCGAGACTCAGAAGGATGGGCAGAACCGGAAGTATACTCAGCCCTCTTTTCCCGCTCCCTCTTGAATGGGAAGAATTTGGGGTTGAGTGGGGAAGAAGGCTGATCCCCAAACTTGAAAAACAAATGCTGTCCCTGGTGAGTGCTCACAGCCCAAATTCACAGTATTAGGTGTAAGAGACATGTTTACTTAAACATAGTTACAGATTCCTAGTACCCAGGTGCTTGGCAGTTGTAAATGCAAAACCTCTCTGGATAAAGGCATCTTCATCCCAGGCCTCTGAAAGACTGCACAAATAAATTTTCAAGGGCAAAGTTAGCACTAAATCAAAGACAAATTAGTACAACAAAAAAATAAAATGCAATGAACAAGAACTAACAAAAACCCAGCAGATAACAGACCCCCCCAACAAGACTTCATATGCTAGAATTATTAGAAACAGATTATATGTAATGATTATTATTTGAAACATATGACAGGCTTTAAAAAAATTCTTGGTGAATGGGAGATGATGACATGTGATATAACAGATTTGTAAATGAACCAAATAAAAATTCTACCCATGAAAAAATAAAATAACCCAAATTAATAACTCAGCAAAATGAGGTTTTAAAGCAGATTGAATACAGAAGGTAAAAATAACAGATTTGGAAGGTAGGCCAGAAGATATTATATAGAATGAGAGAGAGAAAGATGGAGAACAGGAAAGAGAGAATAAGAGACTTGGAGAACAGAATTGGAAGGTTCCAGAAGGAGAGAAGGGAGCATTGGCAGAAGCGATATTTCAAGGGATAATGTCGGAGAGTTCTACAGAAAGGGTGGACAGCACTTATTTATTTATTTATTTATTTTTATTATTTTTTTGAGACAGAGTTTCGTTCTTGTTGCCAAGGCGGGGGTGCAATGGCATGATCTCGGCTCACCGCAACCTCCACCTCCCAGGTTCAAGCGATTCTCCTGCCTCAGCCTCCCGAGTAGCTGGGATCACAGGCCTGTGCCACCACACTCGGCTAACTTTGTATTTTTAGTAGAGACCAGGTTTCTCCATGTTGGTCAGGCTGGTCTCGAACTCCCGACCTCAGGTGATCTGCCCGCCTCAGTCTCCCAAAGTGCTGGGATTACAGGCATCAGCCACCACGCCTGGCCCACAGCACTAATTTACAGATTCAAGAGACTCAATGAATGCCAAGAAAGATAAATGAAAAGTAAATCACACCAAAAAACATCACAGTAAAACTGTAGATAATCAAAGACAAAGGATATGTTACAATATTGAGGGAAAGAGGGAGGAAGAGAGAAATAGTGGGGGCAGGTAGAGATAGAGATGGAGAGAGAGAAATAGAGAAATGAAGAGAAAGAGGAGAGAGGGAGGGAGAGAAAGAAGAGAGAGACAGGAGATAGATGGGGAGAAAAAGAGGAGAGATGGAGAGAAAGAGAGGAAGAGAGAGATTACCTTCAAAGCATCCATGGTGGCCGGGCACAGTGTCTCATGCCTGTAATCCTAGCACTTTGGGAGGCCATGGTGGGTGGATTGCTTGAGGTCAGGAGTTTGAGACCAGCCTGGCCAACATGGTGAAACCCCATCTCTACTAAAAATACAAAAATTAGCCAGGCATGGTGGCATGTGCCTGTAGTCCCAGCTACTCTGGAGGCTGAGGCAGAAGAACCACTTGAACCTGGGAGGTGGAGGCTGCAGTGAGCCAACATCTCACCACTGCACTCCATCCTGGGTAACAGAGCTCAAAAAGAAAAACAAAACAAAACAAAGCAGCCATGGCTACGCAAATAGAATACAGAAAGACCTATTAATACATTGAAAGAAAGTAATTGCAAAGCTAAAATTCTATACTGAATAAAAAGATCTGTAAGAATGAAGGTAGATAAAGACATTTTCAGAGAAAGAAAAAAACGAGTTCATTCCCAGCAAATCTCAAAAAATAATAATAATAAAGAAAATAGTACACTTATGGATAGCTCTATATGAATTCTGATTTCATCAGGCAGTAAAATTAATATCTGGTGGAACTTAAAAAAATATTTAAATACTTTGTGACAATAAAACACACAAGCTGGAGCAAATGGGAAGGTGCCGGTCATTTACCTGCTTTTTTCCTCTGCTCCCTTCTGTGCACTGCTAATTACTGAGAGGGCTGGGGCACTGTACGCTACATCTCTTAGATTCCCTTTGCCACCTGGTGTCAGTCTTTTGGTCTCCTTTTAGCCACGGCAGTGCAGTGATGGAAGGTTGAGAGGACAGAAGGAGAGAAGCACTTTCAGCTTCTGTAGATATCCCTAAATAAATGCAACAACAGGCGCTGGCTTGGAGGCTACAGCCCTTTTTTCCATATCTTAATCTTTTTTTTTTTTTTTTTTTTTTTCAGACGGAGTCTCGCTCTGTCACCCAGGCTGGAGTGCAGTGATCTCGGCTCACTGCAACCTCTGCCTCCCAGGTTCAACTAATTCTTCTGCCTCAGCCTCCTGAGTAGCTGGGATTACAGGCACCTGCCACCACGCCTGGCTAATTTTTTGTATTTTTAGTAGAGACGGGGTTTCACCATGTTGGTCGGGCTGGTCTCGAACTCCTGATGTCATGATCCACCCGCCTGGGCCTCCCAAAGTGCTCGGATTACAAGTGTGAGCCAGCATGCCCAGCCCATATCTTAATCTTTCTCTCTGTCCTTCTCTTTCTGATCTCTGGGTATCCCTCTTTACCCCTTTTTGTCTTTCAGCTACCCCATATTCTGTTTTGCTCCTCCAGCTTTTCAACATCTTATAACAAATTCCCTGCATTAAATGCCCCCGATTGTTACACCTAGAGTGGTTTCTGTGTCCTCGCTGCCTTGTGATTCTGTGCGGCTCTTTCAGGGGTCTTCTCCACACCCCTGCTTCCTGGACCATCCTCACCTCCTCCCTAGGCCTGCAGCCTCACGTGCAGCACCTCCGTCTTGTCCTCACTCACCTGCTCCTGGTCTCCAAACAGCATTTATAGTTCTGTAGCAGACAGGAGTGCCCAGACGCTCCAAAACGTCACACATGTGCTCCTCACACAGGGGTCTTTCTGAACTGAGAGGATACAAAAAAGCTCCCTAGTGTTCTTCAGGTTTCTCTGAAGGAAACCTCTTCAATCAGGATAGAACTACTGGGGCATTCTTTTTATTTTTGAGACAGAGTCTCGCTCTGTCGCTAAGCTGGAGTGCAGTGGCCTGATCTCGGCTCACTGCAACCTCCGCCTCCTGGGTTCAAGAGATTCTTCTGCCTCAGCCTCTGGAGTAGGTGAGATTATAGGTGTGTGTCACCACACCTGACTAATGTTTGTATTTTTAGTAGAGACAGGGTTTCATCATATTGGCCAGGCTGGTCTCGAACTCCTGACCTCTAGTGATCGGCCCGCCTAGGCCTCCCAAAGTGCTGGGATTACAGGCATGAGCCACCGCACCCGGCCTGAACTACTGGGACATTCTGTAGCCAGTATCCCACATTTGGGGGAGGAGCCATAGGGATCCCTTCCTGTAGCCAATCAGCACTTTGCCTTCCTCCTAGGCTTCACCTGAGCTGTGGGGGACAATGGAACTGCCATGCCCTGGGTAGTGCCAGAGTCCAGCATCTCCATGAAGTTGTCCAGTTTTGGGGACTGGTTGAAGTACTGCCCCCAGTGAATCCCACGGAGGACACAGAGCTGAGGCTTGGAGCCTCATCTCCACTCCAAAGCTCCTCCAGCTCCTCAGCTCCTCATCTTTTTATGCTCTCTTAAGCTTCTTCTAAAACATCATAGCTCTAGAATGCAAATCTCATTTTATCGCTCTCTTCCTTAAGACCTTTAAATGACCTGTTTCCATATTTTCATATTAACATCTTCAGGAATGTGCAGACAGTGGCCTTTCTAAAAAGGAAATAAAAAACTTCCTATGGCTTTATCAGGCAGAGCAATCTTTCTAAAATGGAAATGAGGCCATAGCACCCTCAACTATAAATATATATTGTGGGTTTTTGTTGTTGTTGTTGTTTTTGGCGGGGGACAGAGTTTCCCTCTTGTCACCCAGGCTGGAGTGCAATGACACAATCTCATTCACTGCAACCTCTGCCTCTCAGATTCAAGCGATTCTCCTGCCTCAGCCTCCCAAGTAGCTGGGATCACAGGCACCCACCACCATGCCTGACTAATTTTGTATTTTTAGTAGAGACGGGGTTTCACCATGTTGCCCAGGCTGGTCTCAAACTCTTGACCTCAAGTGATCCACCCGCCTTGTCCTCCCAAAGGATTGGGATTACAGGGTGAGCCACTGTGCCCGGCCCTAAATTAGGTTTTCAATCTTGTCTGCCTAGTAAGCTAGGTTACAGTTCCATAAGGACTCAAATATAAAAGTATGAAGTCCTTCTCAGGCCATATTTAGTTTGCTTTAACAATATGTGCGAAAGAAAGAAGGATTTACTGTCCCTTCCATTCTTCTCAGGATAAAGTCCACTCTTCTTGTCTCTCAAGGTCCTTACGCCCCTCCGGCCTTGTATGTCACTGCTCCTTATCTGTTTCACTTCTCAAAGCTCCAGCCACATCAAAATTATTATAGCTCTTCAAACAATCCATCCTGTTTGCTGTGCCTAGAATATTCTTCCTAGTCTTCTTGGTCTGGCTAATTATTTCTCACCATATATTTGCGTAGACGTCACTTCCTTCAGGAGTTATTCCTGGACTTCAAATCTGAGTTAGATGCCTTAAGTGCTGTCTAGAGTACCGTACGCCCCTATCACACCGCATGGGAATGTGCTCACCTATTGTGACCATACAATAGAAACCTGCTTTTTTTTTTTTTTTTTTTTTTTTTTTGAGACAGGGTCTCACTCTGTCGGTCAGGCTGGAGTGCAGTGGCGCAATCTTGGCTCACTGTAGCCTCCACCTCCCCAGCTCAAACGATTCTCCTGCCTCAGCCTCGCAAGCAGATGGGATTACAGTCACGTGCCACCATGCCCAGCTAATTTTTGTATTTTTAGTAGAGATGGGGTTTCGCCACGTTGGACAGACTGGTCTCAAACTCCTGACCTCAGGTGATGCGCCCAGCTCGACCTCCTAAAGTGCTGGGATTACAGGCATGACCCACCGTGCCCAGCCAAAACCTGCTTAATGAATGAAATAAAGTCTGGAAATGTGTATTTTACTATGAATCTATGGTATGCCACTTTCTACATAACGTTGACATGTGTACATATATAAATTGTGTGTGTGTGTGTGTAGGTAAGTACTATATTGGGCGCACACTTACTTTAGAGCAGAAACCTTCTGAATCTGGTCTCTGAGGATGTTGAGGTGGGTCACAGGGTAAGGACTAAACCTCTGTACACCTTATAAGAACTGAATAAGTTCTGCCTAAACAGCCATACTTACCAAGGGAACAGAGTCAGGGAACATAGTGAGGGTGGAGAGTCACGGGGCATTCTCCTGAGTCCAGCCAGACGCAGAGTGAAGGTGGGAGGCCGGGGCTGCCCACACCCGCCACCTTGGCTGAGGAAGGCAGAGGGCTGGGAGAAAGCAGGAAGGGGAAAGTGGAATGTGGGAGTTATGCATTTACTGGTGGAGCTAGACCACAGAAAGTGTAGGCTGTGGCTGGTGGAGGAATAGCTAGGTGTGTTTACTAGAAGATGAGCTAGATGAAATGGGGCCACAAAGTCTTTGAAGCTTTTTCTGTGAAAAGGTGATGTCTATTTGCCTACATTTGAATCTGGGCTTGACCAAAGAATGTAGTAGAAATGGTATCCGGCCGGGCTCGGTGGCTCACGCCTGTAATCCCAGCACTTTGGGAAGCCGAGGCAGGTGGATCACTTGAATTCAGGAGTTTGAGACCAGCCTGGCCAACACGGTGAAACTGCATCTCTATTAAAAATACAAAAAAACTGGATGTGGTGGCAGGTGCCTATAGTCCCAGCTATTTGGGAGGCTGAGGCAGAAGAATTGCTTGAACCCGGGAGGTGGAGGTTGCAGTGAGTGGAGATCGTATCACTGCACTGCAGCCTGGGCAACAGAGTGAGACTCCATCTCAAAAAAAAAAAAATATATGGTATCAGGCACATCCAGAGCCAAGGTCACAAGAGAACTTGCACCCTCCACTTTTCCCCCCTTGGAATGCAGCCCTGAAACCACCATATAAGGAGCTGTTCTAGCCTACTGGAGGATGAGGACCATATTTGGGACTCCTGCCCACACGCAGGGGGTGACATCAAACTCCTCAGGGACCTGCCCACATCTACCACAGAAGACAGTAAAATAGATCTCCACCTCATCACATGAAACCATCACACAGGTTAACTAACTATTTCTTGCTCAAAAAAAAGTTAGTACTTAAAAAATTTCCAAGAGCAATCAGAACTTTTCTTCTCAAGAAAGAGCATAAAAAGAGAAACCAAGCAGGAAACGGCTTCAGTGTCCTTTGCTGAGGCTGCCTCTCTAGGCCATCTTTACTACCCTGCGCCCCTCCCAGGTTCACGCCATTCTCCTGCCTCAGCCTCCTGAGTAGCTGAGGCTACAGGCGCCTGCCACCACGCCCGGCTAATTTTTTTTGTATTTTTAGTAGAGACGGGGTTTCACTGTGTTAGCCAGGATGGTCTCGATCTCCTGACCTCATGATCCGCCTGCCTTGGCCTCCCAAAGTGCTGTGATTACAGGCGTGAGCCACCGTGCCTGGCCCGGGCTCTCATTTTTTTAAGGTTGGTGAGTCCCCAAGGGTGAAAACTCCGCAGTTTGGCAGATATTTATGCGCATAGCACAGCACAGTGGCTGATACATAATGGATGCTTCTTAATGCTTTCTAATTATGCTAATTAGAGATTAACTATTTCTAAATGAATTAATGTAGAAATTCATCTTACTGGGCTAAAGAATGGGGAGTGCATGGAGTTTGGGGTGCACCTATTGGGAATAAAGGGGTAAGTTGTATTAAGACTTACTTTTCGGTGAAGCCACTAGAGCCCCCACAGCATCTGGAGTCTGACAGGAATTGGGATCTAAGCCTGACTGGTTTTCCTTTAGTCGTCCTTAGTCTCCACTGCATTAACCTTAGCAGTTCTGAGAATGTAGAGTGTTCTAAAAGAGTTCATTAAAATATTGTAACAGATGCTCTGAAGAAACTGTCTGCATCAGCCAAAACCATCGAGAAGTTGAGTCCAGTTCAGGAAGACTGACCAGCCAAGTTTATTATTATTATTATTATTATTATTATTATTATTATTATTATTATTATTGTGAAATGGAGTCTCACTCTGTCACCCAGGCCAGAGAGCAGTGGCATGATCTTGGCTTACTGCAACCTCCGCCTCCCAGGTTCAAGTGATTCTCGTGCCTCAGCCTCTGAGTAGATGGGACTACAGGTGCGTGCCAACATGCCCAGCTAATTTTTGTATTTTTAGTAGAGACGGAGTTTTGCTATGTTGGCCAGGCTGGTCTTGAACTCCTGACCTCAAGTGATCTGCCTGCCTCAGCCTCCCAAAGTGCTGGGATTATAGGTGTGCGCCACCACGCCCAGCTGAGCCAAGTTTATTTACTGAGCCCCTATCAGCTATTTTGTGTGCCATATCATTTTTATTGAGTTCAGCTGGCAGGTGACAACTTCAATCCCTTCAGCTTTATCTGTCAAGTTAGCAGCATTTGGCTTGCCTTGTGTTGTCCTGTGTAGGCGGAAGCTGGGTGAGGGAAAGCCCTGGTTCCTCTGCTCGATGATTCTCGCAAGTGGACTGAGCGTTTCCTACTGAAAATTCCCTCCCTGACATCGGAGGGAAAGAACCACTTAGGGGCAAAATGCTGTCAGTGGGCTTTACAAATACCTGGAAACAAAGTTATCTAGACTAGTTTCCAAAGGTTAGTTTGGAAACTTATCACAGAAATTTAATAATTGAAATACAGTACCAGTAAAACATTAAAATAACACAGAGAACCTGCTGTTACAGCAACATTGGGAGCTCTCACTTTCTTCCTCCTTTTTTTTTTTTTTTGAGATGGAGTCTTGCCCTGCTGCCTAGGCTGGAGTGCAGCAGCATGATCAAAACCCACTGCAGCCTCCACCTTCCAGGCTTAAGTGACCCTCCTACCTCAGCCTCGTGCACATGTACACTGTGTCACCTATGGAACAGTGCTGAGGACCTAGACCATGGTCAGCTCCTGTGGGACCAGGAACTTAGTTTTCGTCCAGCAGTGGCAGGAATGTCTCTCTGAGGGTAGCGCTCCACTATCACCTGTCAAGAATTTCAGCATAAATTTCTTCTGAAACAAGTGCCTAAGAATGTGACTCAGGGTTCTACATGTCTTAGGAACTCGGAACAGAGAGAAGGCCATTGGTTGCTTTTTGTTTTTCCAAGAATAGGATCAGAGGTCCCCCTAACAGAAGTCGAATGGTGTCCCCCTAACAGAAGTCCAACGGTGTCCCCCTAACAGAAGTCCAACAGTGTCCCCCTAACAGAAGTCCAATGGTGTCTCACTGGGATCTCCTTTGGGAACTTCGCCCAGATTCCAGCAACTTCCTCTTGTCTGGTTGCTGTGACGATTTCAAGTATAAAAGAATAAGCAAATGGCAAGGCAAGCCATAGCTTCTCTTCTTTTATTCCCCTAGTCAGCCAGAAAGGTACCTCTAGAACTTTACTAAGTTATTCCTCTGCTTGAAAGGTCTGAGGCTTGGGATTTTCAGTGGAGGCAGCATTTTACTCAACAGCTGTGTCTGTGTCTGACTTAAAAAGACAAAAAAAAGTCCTGCAACCAGGACCTAACTCATTCTTCCAGCTGCTTCCAAATTGCCTGCAGCAGCCTGAAGGGGGCCCCTCTGTAGGGCTGAGTGACATCACGCCTCTCCTCTCCTTCCCCTCTTCCCACTCCCCACTCCCTGGGCAGCAGGAGGTCAGTTCTGAGGTTATAAATGGAATCACCATCTGTATATTGGTCAGAGAAAGTCATTTTGCTCACTATTAGTTAAGAATTTATCTTTGCCAAAGAAATTAAGGTTTACAATGTGGTACTGTAATACTAGTCTTCACTATAATATGGTCTCATAGGCCTTAGCTCAGGAGCTCTGGATAGAATCAGTCTCAAGTGAGGACTTTTTTTTGAGACAGAGTCTTGCTCTGTCACCCAGGCTGCAGTGCAGTGGCACGATCTCGGCTCACTGCAAACTTCGCCTCATGGGTTCAAGTGATTCTCAAGTGAGGACATTTTAATACCATAGTTATAAAGCGGATAGAAGATTGGGTCGCCTTACCCTGAAATATGTTGCCATTTTTCATAGTGAGAAATAGAAAGGTTGAGTAATTTGCCTAGATAAAAAGAGCTGAAACTAGCATTAAAATCCTGGTGTGTTATCAAAGTATCATTGTACTCTGCAGTTTTCCAACATATTTTGTCATACTTCTGCTGTTTCAGGAATGTAGGTAGGACCATTATCATAGCTAAGATTTTGCATGTAATAGATGATGAAACTGAGGTCCATAGAGATTAACTTACTTGCCTAGGACCAAAGAGATACTTAGATAGACCCAGTTCTCTTTGTTCCCAGACCAGGATATTCCATCCTAGTGCACTTCTTTTATGCAGGATGGTTTTAGAACTTAGCTTCCCTGTCTAGAAAAAGATGCTACTCTTGACGCGGGCCAATTCCTTGCCCCAGATCCAGGAGCACAGTGGTCCTTCCATGACTCGCACCCATCCTTTTTCTGAGAATAAACAGGATCAGGCTAGGCACATTGGCTCGCACCTGTAAACCCAGCACTTTCGGAGGCTGAAGCAGGAGGATTGCTTGAGGCCAGGAGACTGAGACCAGCTTGGGAAACATAAGGAGATTCCATCTCTACAAAAATTTTTTTTTTAAAATTAGCTGGCGTGGTGTCATGCACTGTAGTCCCAGCTACTCGGGAAGCTAAGGCAGGAGGGTCGCTTGAGTCCAGGAGGTTGAGGCTGTAGTGAGCCATGATCTTGCCATTGCACTCCAGCCTGGGCAATAGAGCAAGAACTTGTCTCTAAACAAATGAAGAAACAAAAAAAATAAACAGGACCATTAGCATCTGTTCCATTGTTACTAGATGGCCCACCATCTTTAGACGTCTCATTGCTATGGGGACTGCTCTGGGACCATTCCATGCTGAGTTATTTGACATCTGAAGAGTCTTCAGTCAAATGAGGATGATGGAGAGGAAAATGGCCAAACATTTCCAGGTCTGTTGAGGGACAGAATGAAAAATAGTTTCCTGCTTTTTACCTATTAAAAAAATATCATTTTTTTTTTGTTTAATTTTGCATTTCCTCCTGCCTAGGAAGCTGGGGCAATGGTTTCTGAGCTCACTCTGAGTCCTTGAGCTCCCAGGGAATGGAGAGAACTTGGCCTCTGCAGTCAGAAGGATTTCTTAGTAGGCTTCTATATCCTAGGCCACTCCACCATGAGCAGTGTCTTCCCTGACTCTGCCTAGGCACAGCAGAGTGAGCCGGGTCAGTGACTTAAGTTGTTTCATAAAGCTCTGCACCAGGCTTGGCCAGCTTGGCTAAATGCTGAAGTCCAAAACGGGTCCTGGCAAATCTTGCACAAAGACATGATCGCCCCTTTCTCAGCCTCTTGGGTCCTTTATTCACCCAGTAACATTTAATCAATTGCTTGAGCATTGGAGCTCTCATAATGTTTTGTTGTTATTGTTGCTCAAGAAGAAAGAAATCCCTATTTTTAAATACTAGCTTCATGGGATTTTCCATCTTTGGTTATCTATATTTTATTTGAGAAAACAATTATTATTACTAACATTTAATGCCCCTGTTAGTTAGGATAGGCAATGCTATGCTGCAATAAGAAACACACCCCCTGCCAAGAGCAGTGGCTTACACCAGTAATCCCAGCACTTTGAGGGGCTGAAGCAGGAGGATCGCTTGAGGCCAGGAGTTTGAGACCAGCCTAGGTAACATAGTAAGACCCTGTCTCTACAAAAAATTTAGTCAGACATGTTGGCTTGTGCCTATAGTCCCAGCTACTTGGGAGGCTGAGGCAGGAGGATCATTTGAGCCCAGGACTTTGTAGTTGTCATGAGCTACTATTGTGCCATTACACTCCAGCCTGGGTGACAGAGCTTGACCCTGTCTCTTAAAAAACAAAGACATAAAAAGAAATAACCCCCCAAATTAATAACTAAACATAAAAACGCCGTCACAGTTCAATGCATGTTGGGAGTCTCTCCTGTTTGGCTCCTCTCCATGAAAATTCAGGCACAGAAGTTGTTTCAGACTTGCAACTCTGTCATCTGAGTCCTTTGTTTCTAGAAGTTCAGATGAGAAAATAGATGGAAACAACACATTTGCTCTTAACTGCCCCAAACTAAAAGTGCTTAAAGTGGCTAAACTAAAAGTGCTTAAAGTGACTACTGAGTGTCCACTGGCTTTCCATAGATAAGCATGAATTACATGACCCTACCTATAATGAATGAGCACCTTTTCTCCACAATGGTTGTTTGCTATGTCAAGCAACTACTATGTTCTTTATCGGTTTTACATTTTAACATTCCACCAAAAAAAAAAAAAAGAGAGAGAGAGCGAGAGAGAGAATGTGGACTCTGGAATTAGATTACTTGGATGTGAACTCTGGTTCTCTCATCTACTAGCTGTGTGACCTTGGGCCAATTGAGGTACCCCTTTCTCTGTCTCAGTTATCTTGTGTGTAAAATAATAATATCTACCTACGGAGATGGGGCTATGAAGTGGGGCTATAAGCATCACATGGGTTAGTTGATCTATGTAAAAAAGACTTAGAACAGTGCCTGGCACCTACGACTCAACAAGTGTGAGTTACTGTTTTCACCATTTTGTTGATGAAGGGCCAAAGAATCAGAGCAGCTCCACAAATCTATGAACAAGACAAGGCTGGGTGAGATAACAGACTTGGCTCATCGACACCAGCTTCTTCAGCATTATAAACTTTCACAGGAATAGGGAGGAAGTGAACTTATTAAATATGCTTGACCCTGTGCTAGTTACATATATTTTCTCAATTATTTCTTCTAAAAAAGAGAACCAAAACTCAGAGAAGCAAAATAACATGCATAGCTGCTGGATTTAACCATGCTCATTTCATTACAAAATCATGTGCTCCTTCTTGAATTTTAAATAAAAAACTTGCTGGTGGGAAATCTTGCAGTCTTAGGGAAAATATTTTCTGAGACATCCCTCTAAACAGTCTCCTCATCCCAGAAGCTCTTACATGTCCAGACCCCCCTGTTGCCTCCACTGTATGGATTGTCACAGATCAAAATGGAGAATGCACACTCTATCCCTCCAAATGTCAGACTACTTCTTTCCTATTCACCAAATGCCATCACAGATGGTCCTTTTAGAACTCATGCCATGGCATCCTGGAGTGAAGGCAAACAGGCTGCCTCCAGCTCCTCTGGGCTATCAGGGGAGATAATTTAAGGTCCTACTGGCTGGGCGCAGTGGCTCACGCCTGTAATCCTAGCAGTTTGGGAGGCTGAGGCAGGCGGATCACTTGTGGTCGGGAGTTCGAGACCAGCCTGGCCAACATGGCGAAACCTTCTCTCCACTAAAAATACAAAAATTAGCCAGGTGTGGTGGCGTGTGCCTGTAATCCCAGCTCCTCGAAAGGTTGAGGCAGGAGAATCGCTTGAACCCCATAGGCGGAGGTTGCAGCGAAGTGAGATCCCTCCACTACACTTCAGCCTGGGCAGCAGAGAGAGACTCAAAAAAACCAAAAAAATTTAAGGTCCTACCTCACAGCTCCCACAGTCCACTGTCATAGTAGTGCCTTGTCTCCCTTCATGAGTCAGCTTCGCAGGTGTTTGTGTCTTATCCATGGGGATGAAAAAAGATGTTCTGACACCAATAACTCTAACACAAGTCTGAAAAACAATTTGGAATCTGGGTTGCAGAAGGTAGCAGACACAAATGGAGCTCCAAGCCCATTTTTCTAAGATCCTGAGCAATTTCTTGCTTTCTGCACCTCTTGCATTTATTGTAATGTACTCCCAAGAAACCTGGCCATTAGCTCTGTATCTGCTTAAGAAACCTCCACTTCCAGAATCTTCAAGGCTGGAAGGAGAATGCAGCACCAGTCAGGCACCGTGACCTGAAGGTTGGCACCTTCGGAATTTTCCCAGCTGGATCCCAGCCATGTCTCTTCAGGAAACATAGGATTTGGAACCTGACAGCTTGAATGGGACATTCAACATTTGGATTCCGAAAAAATCCAAACGTTCTTCAGGAATATTTGCTATAGATAAAAGTTTTATTCTGAATAATAAGAATGTGGAAGGCTGACCATATTTTACATTAATATTGTCCGATATGTTTATGTTGAACTTTTCTTCTACACATGAAATCTGAATTGCTCTGGCTCATTAGCTGCCAATATTTCCTTTCCACTGTGGGGCACATAGAAGTAACCAGGAGGCTGGGCGCCGTGGCTCACGCCTGTAATCCTAGCACTTTGGGAGCCTGAGCAGGCAGATCACCTGAGGTCGGGAGTTCGAGACCAGCCTGACCAACATGGAGAAACCCCATCCCTACTAAAAATACAAAATTAGCCGGGCGTGGTGGCAGGTGCCTGTAATCCCACTTACTTGGGAAGCTGAGGCAGGAGAATTGCTTGAACCTGGGAGGTGGAGGTTGCAGTGAGCCGAGATTGCACCATTGCACTCCAGCAGCCTGGGCAACAAGAGCGAGACTCCGTGTCAAAAAAAAAAAAAAAAAAAAAAAAAAGAAGTAAACAGGACACAGCACCTAACCTTCCTGGGTGCAACACTGGATCATTCTTTTCTCGTTGCAGTTATCTGCATTTGCTGAGCCATTTGCTACTTGTGTCTAATTTGATCTAAGTCAAAAGCATACCTGGTAAAATGCCCTAGCAGGAAATGGTATCCCAGAATGATTTACATCATGGAATGGAGTAACCTAATGCTTCCAAGGAAGACTGCCAGGCATTTTCCCCTCTTTCAGTCCCCTTTCTATGAATTGACTTTATATATTTTTTTCTGGCTAGTAAAATTATTAAAACATTCCTCCTTTGGCTTAATAAATTAGCTTTAAAATCTTAATTACCGCCGGGCACAGTGGGTCATGCTTGTAATCCCAGCACTTTGGGAGGCCGAGGTGGGTGGATGACTTGAGGTCAGGAGTTCCAGACCAACCTGGTCAACACAGCAAAACCCCGTCTCTACTAAAAATACAAAAAATTAGCCAGGCCTGGTGGCATGCGTCTGTACCCCTGGCTACTCACTCAGGAGGCTGAGGCAGGAGAATCTCTTGAACCTGGGAGGCGGAGGTTGCAGTGAGCTGAAATCACGCCGCTGCTCTCCAGTCTGGGTGGAGTCTCAAAAAATAATAATAAAATTAAAAACTAATTAATTAATTAAAATATCAATTACCATGAAGTCTTGTGAGGCTCTTCACTTTTTTGAAAGTACAGTACTGAAATATTCAATGCAGCATTCTTTGAATACTGAAAAAAGATAATCTAAATGTCATTAAGAAACCAGTAAATTATGACACATGCATTTTAAAGAGAGTTAAGAGAAGTATATTAATATCCACGTATTTCTTATACATACATAGATATTAATGATCAAATTATATGCAGATTGAAAAAATTATTTGCAGAAGTCGTGTTTTCAAAAAGTCTCAGAAAACAACCTGATAACGGGAGGAAACTAGGATTAGGGGTACTAATCAAAAGAGGCTTGAAATTGATCTGTAATGTTGGACTTTTTATGTGGGAATATATTTGTGTGCTACTTGTATAATTAAGATAAATAAAAATAAAACATTGTATAAAAAAGTGGTTTTATAATAACCTCAAAGGTGCCTGGAAGGGCTCTGTAGCCATTCAGGTGTGCAGGAGCTGCCCTCTTGTGGAGTTTTGGAGTAGTTTTTACTCCCGAATCAAAGAATTTACTGTGTGCTTTCATTCACAAAACACTGGAGTGCCAATTTCAGACTTAGAGATCAACCCCTCATGATTGTCCTGTGAGAAAAAAGACAGTAAAGGTTTAGTGGCTTTCCAAAGGTCACTTAAGAGTTTTAGGCAAGTCATAATTACAGACCAAGTCTTCTGATTCCTAGCTGGTTCTTTCAACTATTCTGCCTCCCCTAAACCATAAGCCAGTTGAGTGTTAAATAAAACCCACTGTGGCCGGGCGTGGTGGCTCATCCCTGTAATCCCAGCACTTTGGGGGGCTGAGGCGGATGGATCACGAGGTCAGGAGATCGAGACCATCCTGGTCAACATGGTGAAACGCCGTCTCTACTAAAATAGAAAAAATTAGCCGGGCATGATGGTGCGCCCCTGTAGTCCTAGCTACTCGGGAGGCTGAGGCAGGGGAATCACTTGAACCCAGGAGGTGGAGGTTGCAGTGAGCTGAGATCATGCCACTGCACTCCAGCCTGGTGACAGAGCAAGACTCTGTCTTAAATAAATAAATAAATAAATAAATAAATAAATAAATAAATAAACAAACAAATAAATAAAACACTGAAATGTGTTTAGAAAGACTTTAGGTGCTATACAACATACAGTACCTGGTATGAGAAGTCATTGAATAATAAGAATGTGGAAGGCTGACGAGATCACCAAGATCTTTCTGGGTTTTTGAGAAACAAGGATGGACAATGCTTTTATTTTATATTGGATTGTAAAATTTCAATTAAAAAATCTATTTTTTTTTTTTTTTTTTGAGACAGCGTTTCACTCTTGTAGCCCGGGCTGGAGTGCAATGGTGTGATCTTGGCTCACTGTAACCTCTGCCTCCTGGGTTCAAGCAATTCTCCTACCTCAGCCTCCCAAGTAGCTGGCATTACAGGCACGTGCCACCACACCCAGCTAATTTTGTATTTTTAGTAGAGATGGGGTTTCACCATGTTGGCCAGGCTGGTCTCGAACTCCTGACCTTGGGTGATCCGCCTACCTCAGCCTCCCAAAGTGCTGAGATTACAGGCATGAGCCACCATGCCCGGTCTTAAAAAATCTTTTTATTGGGGTAAAATATACATAATTTTTATCATAACAATTTTAAGGGGATGATTAAGTGGCATTAAGTACATTCATATTGTGCAACCATCACCACCATCCATCTTCAGAATTTTCCACTGTAAAATTGAACTGACATATTTAATAAAAGCATTACCCTCAAAGCTGCATCTAGCCATTAAGCAACATCTGAATGTAATAAGTTGAGTATTGGGGTAGAATAGGGAAGTGACCAGGACTTGTCTCTAGCCACAGATGACTCACTTACCTGTTTCAAATATGTGATTATGCTACGGCCCAGTTAATTTTTCTGGTCATGTTATAGATAGCTCTGTCCCTAGACTTCTCTCGCCTGAGATGATCAAGGAATGAATAAAGGATGGCAATGAGTCCTCTATGACCAGTTAAAAAACAAAGATTTGGGACTTCATTTCTGCTTAGGATGGAGGAAGCTGGAAAAAAGATTCATTCTCACATTAATAACAAGAAAAACTGGATAATCTACAAAATCTTAACCATTAGAGGGCTGGGCTGGGTGTGGTGGACTGTAATCCCAACACTTTGGGAGTCTGAGGCGGGCAGATTACTTGAGGTCAGGAGTTCGAGACCAGCCTGGCCAACATGGTGAAACCGTCTCTACTAAAAATACAAAAATTAGCCAGGCATGGTGGCAAGCGCCTGTAATCCCAGCTACTTAGGAGGCTGAGGCAGAATAGCTTAAGCCCAGGAGTCAGAGGTTGTAGTGAGCTGAGATCGTACCACTGCACTCCAGCCCGGGTAACAGAGCCCGTCTCAAAAAAAACAAAAACAAAAACAAAGAAAACATCATTAGAAGGCTAAGATTGAGGGCAAAAGTAGCCTGAATTCTAAGGTTAGATGGGAGGGCCCAAGGACAGCCACAGTGCTAGCACTGGCTTATCTGGGACACAGCACAGAAGGAAGATGGGGCCTCTATATAACAGAGTAAGAATTTAAAGTTTTTTTGTTTGCTTGTTTTTGTTTAGTTTGGTGTTTTTTGTTTGTTTGTTTGTTTGTTTTTGACAAGGTCTCATTCTGTCACCGGGGCTGGAGTTGAGTGATGCAATCACAGCTTACTGTAGCCTTGACCTCCTGGGCTCAAGCGATCCTCCCACCTGAGCCTCCCAAGTCTGAATTTTGCTAGTTGTACACTTGTGCTTTGGTTCAACACGTTTCACTGTCCTCTGGATCTCCTGCAGTGTAGCAGGCAGCTGAACCCAGAGGCATAATCAGACTCATCTCTAATCTCTGTGGCAAAGCTATAGGTGATGTTCTTTCATTAGCAGGCATAAAATGTCTGGTTGTCTTTTTTTTTCTTTTTTTTTGAGACGGGGTCTTGCTCTGCATCCAGGCTGGAGTGCAGTGGCACAATCACAGCTCACTGCAGCCTCAATCTGGTGGGCTTAGGTGATCCTCCCATCTCAGCCACAGGAGTAACTGGGAATACAGGCACATGCCACGACTCCTGGCTAATTATTTTTTTGTTGTTGTTAGCGATGAGATCTCAGTATGCTACCCAGGCTGGTCTCGAACTCCTGAGATCAAGGAATCCTCCCGCCCTGACCTCACAAAGCGGTAGGATTAGAGGCATGAGCCACCGTGCCTGGGCTTTTTGTGATGTTACAGGAATTGGTGCACAAAATCCAAATTTATTGATCCACTGGGTATTGAAAAATGATATAATCTTAATTATTAGAACACTAGAAAGAGATATTTCCTTCATCTGCCATTTAGTTACCCAGTTGTACTGTTCATAAGACAGGAAAAATGCTTTTTTGCTTCATTTTCAAGTTTTCAAGACAATGAATACTCCATCATCCTCCAAGGTGACCAATTATTCTTAATGTTTATGATGGGTTTTAATAAATTGTAATTATCTTCTTTGAAGACCAAAGTTTCCCACATCTGCACAGTGGGGGCCCCTTCAAGCTGGCTCTTTAATCTTTTGGAAATTACCTAGCAGCCTTTGTTAATCTCTATTTTTGTTTTGTTTTGTTTTGGTTTTTTGAGACAGAGCTTCACTCTTGTTGCCTCCAGGCTGGAGAGCAATGGCACGATATCAGCTCACTGCAACCTCCGCCACCTGGTTTCAAGTAAGTCTCCTGCTTCAGCCTCCCAAGTAGCTGGGGTTACAGGCATGCGCCACTACGCCCAGCTAATTTTGCATTTTTAGTAGAGACGGGGTTTCACCATGTTGTCCAGGCTGGTCTCGAACTCCTGACCTCAGGTGATCCACCCACCTTGGCCACCCAAAGTCCTGGGATTACAGGCATGAGACACTGCACCCAGCTCCTCTATTTGTTGTGACAAGATGTCCTAGGCGTATCTTTTGCATTTCCTGCCAGACTATTTTCCCCAAATCCTCGTTTTAATGAAAAAAACAAAAAGATACTTTAAAACCACAAGCTGATGTGTTAAACATCCTGATAGTTATGAATTTGTATTGAACGTACTGTTACAAACTCATGAATGTGTATATTCACACATATCTACATGTATTCATATACATTCATGAGTTTATACCACTACATCCAATTCAAATTCATAGCCATAGGATTTTTTTTTTTTTTTCCAAAAAATTACATGTTCTGTATTCTCTATCTCCTTTTTCTCACATTAAAATCCCTGGTTCTAGGCTGGGTGCAGTGGCTTATGCCTGCCATCCCAGCACTCTGGGAGGACGACATGGGTGGATCACCTGAGGTTAAGAGACCAGCCTGGCCAACATGTTGAAACCCCATCTCTGCTAAAAATACAAAAATGAAGCTGGGCATGGTGGCACACACCTGTAATACCAGCTCCTCGGGAGGCTGAGACAGAATTGCTTGAACCTGGGAGGCGGAGGTTGCAGCGAGCTGAGATTGTGACACAGCGAGACTCCATCTTGAAAAAAAAAAAGGACCCCGATTCTCAAAACAGGATTTCAAATATCCTATAAATAGTAATTATTCTATTCCACAGTCTACACACAGTCCCAAAATATCAGACTACCACTAGCTAAACCAAATGTTTTTGCATATGCTTTTACATACTATACTTTAACTCTTAGTTTTAATTATATAAGCAACACACGCTTAATACTCACCACCAGTCTGTCACTATTTCTCTAGTCATTTTGGTTATCTGGAGCTCATTTTCTGATGTTCCTGATAAAGAGCTTAAGGGAACAACATTTCCCATTTCCCACATTTTTCTATGTTGGATAATTTTGTACCAGCCTTTTATACTTATAACTTTATTAGATATGAAAACCTCAGCTCACGTTTTTCTTTGGGTCTCTTGAAAATGGTCACTCCATTTTCTTCAGGCATAAAGTATAATTGTGAAGAAAGTCTGATCATCATCTTACATTTCACCTGGTTTTGACTAGCCAAAAAGTTTTCTTCCTTTAAAGTATTAGATTATTATGTCCTGGTGTTAGCTGCTGCTTAGGTACCAGAGTTCACTTTTAAAATATTGTTTTATATATTTAAATAAAACATTTTCTAAGATTATAGGGTTTTGTTGTTGTTTCAAATTCCTATTATCTGTATGTTGGGCCTTCTTTGTCATTTTCTAATTAAACAAAAATTGGGTTTTTAAAATTCCTTTTTATTTTTACCTCTTTTTAAAGGGATTATCCATAGTGTTTATATTGCATCTCTGGTATGTTTTTATTTCCAATGTTTTCCTGAGTTTATCTTATTTCTGATTCTTGTAATCCTGAATTTGTCATATTTTATATCATTTTTCTAATATCTTTTAGCACATTTTAAATGAACTAGTTTTGCTCTGCTCTGTAGACCTTTCTGATAGATCTTCATTGCCCAGAAATCTTATCTCTGCTCTTTCTTTTCATTAAAATAACTTTGTATGAGATTCATCTAAAAACTTTCCTTAGTTTCTTAAGTAAATTCCGTTTCCTAAACTTTGAGAAGGAAGCATGATTCATGGAAACTTCTCTAAGTTTCTTTCTAAGTGTTCAAAACCAGTATTCTGCTGAGAGATTTTGGTTGACTATCTCCTATTCTACTTGTCTTTGGACCTTCTCTTCATCTTCCTCTTCTTCAATTTGGCTTCACCCCAGCAGTTTCTCTTCTGTGGGGAACTCTGTCCTGGAAGAGAACCTTGGTGAACTCAGCGAATCAGTTCTAATACTTTCTAGGGGCTAGCTTGCTTCAGTCCTTCAGACCTTAATACAAGCCTCTTGGACTCACCCATCTTTGAAATGGGCAAAGCCTCTCCCACTTGAGTGCTGTTTTCAACCTGGCCTGCTGTTTCAGTGATGACCCTGAGGTTCTGTTCTCAGGCCATTAGATGCCACTTCCTCACTCTGCTTCACCTGAATTGATGCCAGTGCCAGCTTGTGGTCTTGTGGCTATCTTCAGCCACTTACGTTGCTCATGGATTTTTATTTTGCTATCCAGTTGCTATCATATGGTGATCTGGAGATTGAAAACTATGGCACTGCTGCCATCTGCCCCTTCTCCCACACTATTTTTAAAGATTTCCAAAACCAATCCTATTTCCAGCCTTATTCTGCACCTCTGGCTTTAGAGGAATCTGCATGTCTCCATTTGTCAAGCTTATCAGATTTTTACCTCTTCTAGTCTTCTGCCACTGACAATTATCATTTTTTTGTGAAATCACTTACCACTCATCCATCAGTTTCCTTGCCTGATGTCTCTTCTTCCATTCTGTTAACGCTTGTGAATTTGTCTTATTCCTTTTCTGTCGTTTAAGTAGTATTTTTAGTGAGTGAGGGGATAAATATTTGTAGACAACGTTTGACTCACATTCCTAATTTGTTTTATAACAGGAAACATGCATGGAGAATTCAAATCTGCTTTTGTTCTTTGGATTAGGTCTTTCCCAGATTGGGCCTTTTTGGGTTTTAGTTTTTATTCCATTTTATTCTAACTAGCTTTTATTCCATTCTGATCTCATTTTCCTAGAGTCCTCTACCAAGTCTCACTCAAAAACATAAATACTCTGGCTCTCTTCCCTTTATCCTCTATATCATAAATACTTTCATAATTCCTTTAATTCCTGTCACTTCAGATCCTCACCTGTGCAGCTGGTTCTCTTTCCAGGTATCTGCCCATTTCTTTGCAGAGCGTACGTGTCACAGACCTTGCATCTTTAGTATCTTATGTAGTGTTTAGGGGACTAGTTTTAAATATATGTTAAGGAAGCTTCAGCCCACACTTCAAAAAATACATATTAAAACTGAGGCTATTTTGACGTTTAAAAATATTAACGATATAAGAAGTACTTCCTTTCATATGAGGCTGAACATTTTCCTTCAGTGTCAACCTATAATCCAACAAAACCCTTCAGGGATAAGAGAGCACTGTCTCATTTGTGTAATGATCTTTAACCCTTCCAATTACCCCTCCCATCTCAACAACTTTATTTTCAATTCAACTCTGAAGGACAGACGGGAAAGGCAAGTGGAAAACTTTAAAGCCTGGAGAAACACAGTGATTTCCTCTAGGATTGTAGTTTCTCCATTTACTATCTTTCTACTTGACAACATTACAGAAATATTTAGAGTAGACTTTTATAAACTCCACGGGATTTTCCCAATTAACACTAAAACCTCCAAAAACCTGTCAGAGATACAATTATTCTTCTATTTAGCTTCTTATAAAAATATAAAAAGCTGAGCAAAAAAAACACAACCCAATTATAAAGTTAGTATACAAAATGTATTCTATTTTTAAAATGGCACAGAATGAGAAAAAAATTCTTCATGTTGATAAGTGCCTCATTCCCAAACAGGAACTTCAAATTGATCAGATCCTCTTGCAGGCAGAAGCTTCGCAGCAGTCTGCATTTACTGGAATATTGCTCTTTGAACACGGCCACATTCAGGTTTGTTAAATATATCCTCTTCCGCTTCTGGAGTTAGTTGGATGTTATCTCTGACTGGGGACAGGGGTTTCTTACAAGGAGGAAGCTTTTCGGAATCTCTGCAAAATACAATAAAATAAATTTGGTATTTTTAAGGTACTGATTATTAGAGAAGAAATATTCTACCTGGAAAAAATAGAGGGATATGAAGAGGATAAGACCCTTTACTGTATGATCTCTTTCAATTCATTATGTAACACAATCAGGTTCTCCTGTGAGCACTCCCAATACATTCTGAGTCTCACTTCTTAGTGCCTCTTCTTGCTTTCAAAATCACCATTCAGTGTAGGTGCTGGGCCACCACTAGATATACTAGCTAAGGCAGAATGATTCCAATACTTTAATTCTTTTCTCCTTAGTGCCCTTCTCAAGTCTGGTTAAGAACTAATATAAGTGAAGCAGGAACAAATGGTTAAGCCCTGGTTAAATCCTATCTTTTTTTTTTTTTCCTTTTTTGAGACAGTCTTGCTCTGTCGCCCAGGCTGGAGTATAGTGGCACGATCTTGGCTCACTGCAACCTCCACCTCCTGGGTTCAAGCGATTATCTTGCCTCAGCCTGAGTAGCTGGAACTACAGGTGTGCACCACCACACCTGGCTAATTTTTGTATTTTTACTACAGATGGGGTTTCACCATGCTGGCCAGGCTGGTCTCAAACTCCTGACCTCAAGTGATCTGCCTGCCTCAGCCTCCCACAGTGCTGGGATTACAGGCGTGAGCCACTGTGCCCGGCCTAAGCCCTGTCTTTTATTCCCCTCTCAGTTGTTTTTTCTTTTTTCTTTTCTGGAAGGAAGCTATCTATAAAAATTAATCCTGTTATGAAGATATTACAGGTAATTCTATCCCCTGTCAACAAAAATTAAATACCAGTACATCTTTTTTTCTCAAAGGTATTTAAGAATACTGTTGCACCCTTAATTTCTCTCTAGCAACAGTTTTCAAAGCATGTTCCACAACCCCTGGAGAGTCCCAAGATCCTTTCAATGGTTTCCAAGACCAAAACTATTCTTACAATATTCAGACTTTGTTCATCCTTTCCACTGTGCTGACACTTGTATGGATGTTGCTAAAGCAGAACGGAGTGAAACTGCTGACAACTCAGTGTGAATCAAGACAGCGGCATCGCAGCGTACCAGTCATACCAGGACTATTTGTATTCTTCACCTCTGAGCACTTGCAGTTAAAAAAAAGTCTCAAAAATGTTCTTGATGGAAGCAGTACAATTCATCAATTTTATTAAATCTCAACCCTTTGGTATACTTTAAAATTTTTTTTTTAATTTTTTTTGAGACAAGTTCTCGTTCTGTTGCACTCTGGCTGGAGTGCAGTGACGCAATCTCAGTTCACTGCAACCTCCACCTCCTGGGCTCAAGCAATTCTGCCACTTCAGCCTCCTGAGAAGCTGGGACTACAGGCACATGCCACCACGCTCAGCTAATTCTTTGGTATACTTTTTAATATTCTGTGACAAAATGGAAAGCACAAACAAAACACTTCCTTTGTGTATGGAAGTATGATGGTTTATCTCAAGTAAAAGCATGTGTGACACTAAGGTCATTCAGGACTTCTCTAAAATTTGGAACAAAAAGGGGCCAGGCGTGGTGGCTCATGTCTGTAATCCCAGCACTTTGGGAGGCTGAAGCAGGTGGATCACTTGAGGTCAGGAGTTCAAAACCAGCTTGGCCAACACAGCAAAACCCGATCTCTACAAAAAATATAAAAATTAGTAGGGCATGGTGGCAGGGGCCTGTAATCCCAGCTACTTAAGAGGCTGAGACAGGCGAATCACTTGAACCCAGGAGGCGGAGGCTGCAGTGAGCTGAGATTGTGCCACTGCACTCCAGCCTGGGTGACAAAGAGAGACTCTGTCTCAAAATAAATAAATAAATAAATAAACAAACAAATAAAATGAACAAAGAGAGCCTGTTACTTTAAAGAAAAACATCTAAGAGTATTTGTTGCTAATGATAAAATTTAAGCTTTCAAATGAAAATTAAAATTTTGGAAAACGTATCTGCCACACAACAGTTTTCCAATATTAAAGGCTTTGTTGATTGTGACTTTTTTCTCATATTGTATAATAAAATATATCAATATTTGGAAGTACATCTCAATTAACCAATATTTTCCAAAAGACCAACTCATGATGTTACATGTAAAAGATGCATTAAAAGTGTACCAGTGTAGGCCAGGCAAAGTGGCTCACACCTGAAATAAAAAATTAAATAATTAACTGGGGGTGGTGGCACACACCTATAGTCCCAGCTACTCAAGAGGCTGAGGCAGGAGGACTGCTCGAGCTCAGGAGGTCGAGGGTACAGTGAGCCATGACTGTGCCATTCCGGCCTAGGCAACAGATAAAAGGTACACCAGTGGACTGTAATAGAGTACAAAAAGTCAGTTGATATGGTTTCATATTCTACACTATACCTGACCTAAAGAAACTACAAGTTGTTGGATTTAGACATAACAGCAAAGAAGAAAATTTACCACTATCTAAAAAGGCTATCAAAATATACATTTTCTAACTACAAATATGTCTATTTCCTTCATATACTCAACCAAAACACCAAATCATAACAGATCAAATGTAGAAGCAGATACAAGAATCTGGCTGAGTTCTATTAAGCCAGACAGTGAAGATTTGCAAACTAGATAGTAAAGATTTGCAAAACGAAATGTAAAGCCATGCCACTTTTCTCACCTTTTGGGGGGATTTGGGAAATATAGCTATTTATTTTTTAAATGTACTATCTACATTCATGTAATAGGCTTATCGTTATTTTAAAATAGATATTTTTAAATGTCTATTTCAATTTCTATGCTGGTTAAGTGTTGACAAATATAACCTACATAAACCAAAGTGTTTTGGGGCCTTTAATAATTTTTAAGAGTATAAAGCATTCCTGAAAAGAAAAAGTTTGAAAACTGCTGTCATATGGTTTAATCCTAGACTTTACACAATGTAAAATAAGAAACGATTGTCCAGCACTCACTTATTTACAAAGTGTTTCCCACTCTTACCGCCTCATCTATGACAATATTTCTACTAGGTAAGGTTTAATCCTATCATTCCATATAATTAAAAAAAACCTTTTATTAAACAGCACATTTCTTTTATTGAGAACGAGAAAATAGCTATAAGGTAATGCTACTCTGTGGCTAATTTTGTGGTCTAACAGAAGGAAGTATTATGGTTAACAAAAATTTAACTATATATAAGATGAATTCTTTTAAAACAGTGCTGGCCACATACACTGCAAATCTGGAAAATTCGTCATATAAACTCAATGAGTCTCCTCATTTTAGATGTGATAAATTAGAGAAGTATGATATTGCATTGTACTTCTACCCCTTCTTTAAAATTTTATTCTTGGCTGGGCATGGTGGCTCACGCCTGTAATCCCAGCACTTTGGGAGGCCGTGGCGGGCGGATCACCTGAGGTTGGGAGTTCGAGACTAGCCTGACCAACATGGAGAAACCTCGTGTCTATTAAAGATACAAAATTAGCCAGGCGTGGTGGCGCATGCCTGTAATCCCAGCTACTAGGGAGGCTGAGGCAGAAGAATTGCTTGAACCCAGGTGGCAGAGGTTGTGGTGAGTGGAGATCGCACCATTGCATTCCAGCCTGGGTAACAAGAGCAAAACTCTCTCGAAAAAAACAAAACAAACAAACAAAAAAAAACACATAAAATTTTATTCTCTTTACAATCATGAGAGATAAGAAAAGGAGGGCAAGAGACTTAAGGCCTAGGAAAGCAATTTGCTTAACATCAGAGAGACTCCAAAACCAGACTGAAAACTGATTTTTAGTTTGCCATCTTTTTATGAAAAGAAGGTATAGAAATTGAAATTAAGTATAAAGAGTTAGCTAAAGAGAAGAGAGAAAAATAATTATTTTATAGTGAGAGAAACAAAAACTCATACGAAACTAGGAAGAGTTGGGAGAAAGGGACGGAAATTACACAAAATAACAGTTTATCTTGTTTCAGAATAAGAAACAAGGCAACTCACTTTTTAAATCCAAAGTTTTTCCAGAGCTCATTGAGTTTGATCTGTAACCCCGGCTTGTTCTCGGCATTATGATGCTTTCTCTTCTGGATGCTTGCCGGCTTCTTGCTCAGCCCACTGGCTCTGGCAGGTCCTAGAGATTTGATCTTGGTTGTAGAAAGAGAGTCTGCAGAACTGGACTTATATAGCCCAGGAACCTGAAGATTAAACACCCATTTTAAGACCATTCTGTTAAAGCAACTAACTTTAATTTCAAGCTATTCTTTATTCTTTATTTATTTATTTATTTATTTACTTTTTGAGATGGACTCTCGCTCTGTTGCCTAGTCTGGAGTGCAGTGGTGCGATCTCGGCTCACTGCAACCTCCACCTCCCGGGTTGATGCCATTCTCCTGCCTCAGCCTCCTGAGTAGCTGGGACTACAGGCACCCGCCTCCACGCCTGGCTAATTTTTTATATTTTTAGTAGAGACGGCGTTTCACCGTTTTAGCCAGGACGGTCTCGATCTCCTGACCTCGTGATCCGCTCGCCTCAGCCTCCCAAAGTGCTGGGATTACAGGCATGAGCCACTGCGCACGGCCAAACTATTCTTTATACATAAGAACAAAATAACCCATAAGCAATAGTAAAAATGTGCTATTTTTAAATGTCTATTACAGAAGTCATCATAAATTATTTTAACAGGTAATATGTAAACCTGGCATAAAATTTAAAAGTTCTCTCTTTTGTAAAGGAACAGAGAGCAAAATGAATCTCTCTCACTGCCTCCCTTTCCAGAGGCAATTGCTGCTCCCAGCTTCCTGTGCATCCACTGACTTATGCGCGTGCGCGTGCACACACACACACACACACACACACACACACACACACACACACACACACTGGCAGCACAGTACACATTGTTGTGCACTTCATTTTTCTCACTTAATGTATCTTGATTCCTCTTAATGATGTAACTTAGAGACTTTTTTCAGTTCACAGGAAATAGAATTTTATTTTGAATAGGTTGCCTGTTCTTGCATTGTATATATATGCCATAACTTACTTAAACAAACCTCTATTGACATTTAGGCTGTTTCTACTAAGGGTTGATTTTTACCCTGTGGACAGAATGGAGACAATGAAGTTTTGTTATTGTTTCTTAGGATAGTAAGAATGAGGTATATTAAAAAAGGTTTACAATATGAATCTGGCAGTGTGTGTAGGAAGAATGAAAAAGTTAAAACAAAATAAAGGTTCACACAGTAAAGATGAAATCCTTAAATATGTGTTGTGATGGGGAAAAAGTGAGGGAGAAAAAAAGAAGACAAAGAAATAAACGTTAGAATTTGGAGAGGTATCGATGTTTGGTTGTTTTTCTCTCACTGCTGTAGAAGGATCAAACTGACAGTTATCAAGAAAAAGGACAACCTTAGGATTTTGAAACTAAGTGGCAGATAATATAATTTTATTTAATAGATAAAACAAAAAACGTTCTAAGAAGAAATAGAGGTAAAAGACAAGAGTTTGATTTTAGGTATTAAAGATGGGTATCAGGGAGAGCTCACTTGGAGGGTCACCAAAACACAAGTGGTAGTTAAATCCCTGACAATGCAAATCTCTGAGAATAATAATAATAATATGATGGTTTACTATCTAGACATAACTCCTTTAGGAAAAATACTTTCTACATCTCCAATTCTACCCATCAGTGTAAATAATTCTGCATGTATCTTTCCAGACTTCTTAATATGCCACAAACATGCAAATGTGTACATGAATATTTTAAAGTATTTAAACAAAAACACCACTATACATATTGTTAATAACATATTTTTCCTTTTCACTAATAATGAATGTCTTTTCAAGTTAGTAGATATGATTGCAAAAGACTTCTTGCTCAAAAATTTAAAAAATAATCTCATATTTACATATTTTATATTTGTATCTTTAATGTATTGGAATTTGCTGTGGACTGAATGTTGTGTCCCCTCCACATTCATGTTGAAGTCCTAACCCCTTAACTCCTAAAGCGATGGTGGGATTTTTGAGAGGTGATTAGATCACGAGAGTGGAGCCCTCGCGAATGAGATTAGTGCCCTTATAAGAAGAGGAACAAAAGAGATATTCTCTCCCTCTACCATGTAAGGACACAGCGAGAAGGCATCTGCCTGCAAACCCGGAAGTGGGCTCTCACTCAGACCTTGGACTTCCCAGCCTCTAGAACTGTGAGAAATAAATATGTATCATTTAAGCAAATCCAGTTTCTGGTATTCTGTTATAGCAACCCATATTGACTACGGTAGGATTTACATTTATATTGTGTGAGACTACATCTTCTTTCAAATGGATAGGCAGGGCCATTTATTAAAAATTTAAAAAGTTTTTATGCTACTAGAAACATAATATATGCTCATGGTAGAAAAACACAAGAGAAAGAACAGAAAAAAGTTCACCTATATTTCTACCAGTAAGAGCTAAAACCAATGATTATTTAATAACTCACTCCCTTATTGTTATTTAGATTATTTCCAATTTTTCACTATTATAACCAATGCAGTATTAAGTATTCTTGTATTTAAATTCTCAATGTTTCCTTAGGCTAAAGTTCTAGAATGCACTTACTGGTTTAAATTATTTGAACTCTTTCAAATTTTTTCTAGAAATGGCAGACCAATACTTACTTTTTAAAACATGTGATTATCTCACTATACTCTCATAAAAAATGAGTATAATTAAAAACATTTTTTTGAAATATGAAGAGGCAAGAAACTATTTTATTATTTTAATTTGCACTATTTGATTACTAATGAGGTTAAACATATGGTTAAACAAATGAGGTTAAACATATATTAATCAACCATTGGTACTTTTCCTTTTGTGACCTGTTTATGACCTTTATCCATCTTTTAAGTTAGGAAATAGTGTTTTTATACTGATGAACAAGAACACTTAATACATAAAATATGCTTTAATTTGTGCTTAATATATAAAATATGCTTTACTATATAGTAACACAAATATTTATATATTTTGATTTAACAAACCTGGCTTATCATGGGTACACAGTTTCTAGAAGGCCTTTTGGCAGTATGTATCAATGTAAATCATACATGCCTTGGGACCAGTAATACCACTCCATGCAATTCATCCTTACAAACTAATCAAGAATATGTCCTCAAATATTTATCCACAAGATCTTGGTTGCAGTATTATTTGCTAGAGCAAAAAAATTTAGGGTAAATGACAAAAATAAGGGGATTGGCCAAACCTATACAATTGCATATTATAAAGTCATTACATTAATGACTAAAAGTACATGGAAAATGATCTTTCATATACACTGCAAGAGAAAATAAGTTTCACAACTTAAACACCTATAGTCAAGCACGAAGTTTTAAAGCAGACATTTTTATATAAATGAGACTACAGGTATTTTGATTTTTAATTCTGCTTGTATTTCTCATTTTCTAGTTGTAAGCATACACTGCTTCTGAAATTTAAAAAAAAATCAAATAAATGTTTTACCTTGTTCCTTAGAGGTGTGTCTTTTTTTGAGAAATGAGATAAACGTAGCTTGGAGGTCTGGTCACTTTGACTGTCAAGTAACTTAATATTGCAATCAGATTCCTAGAGTCCCCAGATCAAAAAATAAAATAAAATTAGATTTTTACTGTAGAATTTTTATGACAACAAACCAATATTCAACAAAATGGAAAATAAATAAGAACATGGGATAGAATTAATAAAAGAAAATGAATAATATGGAAAGGATGATGTTTGCCAATTTCATTGAAGAAGCTAACAAGATGTTTCAGCTGGAGAGGTAAATTATATAAAATATCTATTTAAAATTAAAGTCTTTTCTGAACTGTTAGAAGAGGATGTCAAAATGCTGAGTCAGATAAAACAAGAGTCTCCTGTAAAAACGTTGCGTTACACACGTGTGGTTAACAGTTTTCATCTTACTAGCTAAAATAAGTTGAACTGGTGCAGCTCCATCCCTTCTTTTAATCATGTAACATGTTCAACTTTAAAGAGAAAAAAAGGCATCCACTTTCAAGTGGAGTAGTATTGTATCAAATGCACTTCACCTTTAGCAATGACTTTCAGACCTACCCTCTGCCCCCAATTCTATCAGATAAGACTTTTCTATAGATGGAGAGTTCTCTTATAATCTGCATTCCCATGAAAGTCAAATAAAAGAGGACAATGAGACGAGGTGCAGTAGCTCATGCCTGTAATCCCAGCACTTTGGGAGGCCAAAGTGGGTGGGTAGATCACTTGAGGTCAGGAGTTCGAGACCAGTCTGGCCAACATGGTGAAATCCCGTCTCTACTAAAAACACAAAAATTAGCCAGGCATGGTGGCACATGCCTGTTGTCCCAGCTACTTGGGAGGCTGAGGTGGGAGAATCGCTTGAACCTGGGAGGTGGAGGTTGCAGTGAGCCAAGATTGTACCACTGCAATCCAGCCTAGGCAACAGAGCAGACTCAAAAAACAAAAAACAAAACAAAAAAAGAGCAATACAAAACCCAATAGTGAAAAGCACTCCATTAACTTGTATTATACCTTACAGAAACTCTAACATTCTTTGCTCATAGCTAACAGTATTGGTGACTCTGGGCTAAATCATTTCCTGAAGATCACAAGGAAGGTCCTAAGAAGACTTCAACCTCAAATATGGTCAATGAACTCAACACAGAATCTATGGTTGCTGCTTTTCACAGTGAACTACCAACAGGAGGCTCGAATATTGAAGCATTTTCTTCTGAACTATAGGATAAAAACTGATATTCAAAATGATGCCCCAATGGCATCACAGCTTTCTGAAACATTTTCTCAATCAAAGAAAGATTATATCATTTTTATGTCAACTGTCAGCATCAAATTCTTTGAGAATTAACTATTCTAGTAGGAGTTTACTACATCTGGCAGCAAGAAAGAGGACTTAATGAATTATTTCTAGTTTTGTTTAGTTTGTTTATTTTCAGGGGAGCGTGGCTAGGGGAGGAGGATTCACATTTCTATAACCATTAGTATATAAAAAAAGGTTAGCCCAGAAGACAAAATGTGGAGTTCTACCAGCCTACAGTGTGAACTGATAAGGCTTCTCAGGAAAACATGGCTAAACGCTTCCAAACTAAATGAAATAGTAAGATGCATGCTGGAAACATAAAAAAGATAACCCCAAAGGAGCTCAGCAGACTTAATATCCTCACAAGTTGACAGTGATGTTTTTATGAAAGATGTTCAAGATAGCCACTGCCGTAGTACCCAAGTGGCAGTAAGAGAAGATGCAGTATGAAGTAGAAATGAAAAAGACGAGATAAAGATGGAGGTTCATAGTAAGAGAAACAGACAGTCTTCTAGACCAGTATGCACACTTCTATTACTGTTTTGTCTTGTCATAAGGAGAAGTTTAGAAGGAATAAGAAGAGTAAATGAAAATATATTTCTGAAGTACTAAAACTTAAGATGGATACCATTGCATTAACAGGGCTATTTCCTTATAAGGTCTCTTTTTTTTTTTTGAGACAGTCTTGCTCTCTCCCCCAGGCTGGAGTGCAGTGGCTCAATCTCGGCTCACTGCAACCTCCGCCTCCCAGGTTCAAACGATTATCCTGCCTCAGCCTCCCGAATAGCTGAGATCACAGATGCCCACCACCATGCCTGCCTAAGATTTTTGTATTTTTAGGAGAGACAGGGTTTCATCATGCTGGCCAGGCTGGTCTCAAACTCCTGACCTCAAGTGATCCGCTTGCCTCGGCCTCCCAAAGTGCTGGGATTACAGGCATGAGCCATCGCACCTGGCCCCTTACAAGGTCTTAAATGTTATCTGAATTCAAGAGCATATTAAGGACTTAAACAGTCAATTGATAATAATTTTTCATTTCACAGATTATCACTCTGCCTAGGTTTTAACTGTGGCACACCTTGAGATACTCACCAATGGAACATACAGTGATTCAGGAAATATACACAGTTAATTTAAATGTATTGGAGTTTAAAATGTGAAAGATACAGAGAAGTCCTTCAAATGAATAAAATGTGAACTTTCTGCACAGTAGAATTTAGAATAAAAAAATTAATAGAGCTCGTCATTTACATGTAGGAAAAATTTCCTCAATTATTTGAGTAACAACCTATTTTTTCTTACATATAAGTTTGAAAACAAAGCCTTCAGGATTTGACTTACCTCTGAATCAGAGTCCTTACTAGAGCACAGAGAAAGCTTTGATGCATTTGAACTCTGCAGTGAGAATTCTCCACTTCCCTGGGACTGTGAAGAACATGCCCCTTCTCGTAAGGAATGAGACTCATCATCACTGGACTCCTCGCTCTTTAACTGCGACACATCAGACATATTATTCTCAGGCAAAGAGGTGGGGGAATCGCTCTTTCTTCGGAATTGCTGCAATGCTGTGCTTGGAGACGGGCTCAGAGTTCTTGAAAAATCTCCAAGACCTCCAGACCAACTAAAACAACTTCTTAGTGTTCCCAAAGTGGGTGGTGAAATGGTCCTTGTAAATTTGCTGCTCTTAAAAGAGTAGGACTCTTCATCTGTAAACACTGTTGCCTTGTCTGGAATATGATCACCTGGAATATGATTATTCGGAATGTCATCACTTGAATTATGTGCTACATCTGTGTCAACCAGCCTCTTGCCTTCTTGGTCTCCATACTCTGATTCATGCAAATTGTTCTCTTTATCTGTGACAGCAGTTTCATCCAGAGGCTGGCTGCTCACTTTGTTTGATACACAGTCAATAGACTCTGAACTGCAAAAAAACCTAACAGAAAAAAAGCAATAGAAACAATAAGTAAGTATAAGCATTTTAGTTTTCTCAAGGGGTGTCAAGATTCAAAATGGAATAATCAGTTTCTTTTTGAAAAAAGTCTCATAAATACATAATTTCATAAAGACATAAAAAATCTTAAATTTTAGTCAAAATTCAAATTTTGATTATGCCAACATTCACACATTTAGAATTCTATTTGTACAATGAATTTTTAGACAGGACTTTCTTTCTTTCTTTTTTTTTTTTTTTTTTTGAGATGGAGTCTCTCTCTGTCACCAGGCTGGAGTACAGTGGCGGGATCTTGGCTCACTGCAACCTCCGCCTCCCAGGTTCAAGCGATTCTCCTGCCTCAGCCTCCTGAGTAGGTGGGATTACAGGCATGCGCCACCAAGCTGGCTAATTTAGTATTTTTAGCAGAGACGGGGTTTCTCCATGTTGGTCAGGCTGGTCTCAAACTCGTGATCTCAGGTGATCCGCCCGCCTTGGCCTCCCAAAGTGCTGGGATTACAGGCGTGAGCCACAGCACCTGGCCTAGAGAAGACCTTCTAAAAGCAGTCTTCTATATACACATGTATTTGGAACTTCTGTACTTTATTTATACCTAATCATCATATAGGTGTTCTTTCCCTAAACTTTTAAACTCTCAAATAGAAGATAAACTCTTTGAGGGCAGGTACTTCCCATGTCTTTGTATCTTCCACAGTACCTAGGATGGGGCTAAAAGACGGTCAAACATATGAAAAGATATGGAAATATGCAACCAAAAGGACAATTTACTCATATTTTATTTTACTCAATTCTCTCATATTTTGTAGGAAGCAAAATTAAAGAAATTAGCTATTTACCCTTCATCTTAGCTTTGTTCCTAGCATTATACCATCTAGGAACTTGTAGTAGTACACTAATCTACCAGCTTGTTATATACCCTATAAACTTCTATACTCTTTTAAATATACAGGTTAAGACTTTCTTTCAAATCAATCATAAATTCCATATTACTAAAGAGGTATTACTTATTTAGTATAGCAGCTTTTAAAAAAAATTCCAATAAAAATGAAAGATCAGTATTATTATTGAGGAGGCAAGGAGAGTTTTTAGGTTTAAAAAAAATCCTAGTGTACATGATCAGATAAATATAAAACTTAAACAGAATTTACCTCCTTAATAGGCATTAGTTCAAATCCAAGATAATGAACAGAATATTTACTAAATGCTAGAGAGTAAAAATCCTTTCTATCCTTTCACCAAATCCCTAGATTAGTTGTATGGGGAGGGGGCAGGAAGCAGTACATGGAAGAAAAGCTCTTACTAGGCTTTTCAGTAAGCAGAAAACATGAGCTCCTAGATAGGATGGCAAATTCATTTTTAAATCAACAGCAATTCCTATGATGCCCAACTATTCTCCTACATATCATTTCACAGGTAAGAGAAGAGATAGTGACAATGCCCAGGGTTATAAAATTACTCGGCTAGCAACAAACAGTAAAACTCAGAACCCTTCCCAGTTCATGGCTACTTCCTCCCAACTGGCCCATACTGTTACTTAATTGACTTGTATTTCCAGATCTCGAAAGATAAAACTGGCACGTTTCTGTGATAACTACCTACATAATAAAAATAATTAAGACTTAAAACAGGCTTCCAAAATGCAGGCAAATTGGTGACAACGTTTTACATGTTTAGTATCTCCTTTTAGTTGCATTCTATTAAAAAGAGAGGAGTGGTAATGAATGCTTGCACATATATTAATGACTAGGCATTATGGCAGGTGCTTGATACACAGAGTTTCTATTTACCTTCACAACAGCCTTATGTACATAATCATCCATTTTTTATAAAGAAATAGGCTCAGGGAGGTGAACAGTGTGTGAAAGATGACTCAACTAAAAAGATGACAGAGTGAGAATTCAAATCCAGGCCTATTGGATTGTATGCTGCTTCCAATCCATTATATCAACTGTGACTAGGAATCTTCCTATCACCAGTGCTAACTACAACTCTTGAGAATGCTTAACCTCTCAGAGCCTCAATCTCTTAACCTCAAATAGAGAAGATAGCATCAATCCTATGTATCTCATAATATTGTTGTGAGAAGTAGAAAAACATGTAAAATTACCTTGAAAATTAACTTTGAAAACTAATTTAATAATACCCAGTTAATTTAAAAAGAAATTTATTTTGAGATGGAGTCTTGCTCTGTCACCCAGGCTGGAGTGCAGGGGTGCGATCTCAACTCTCTGCAACCTCCTCCTCCTGGGTTCAAGCTATTCTCCTGCCTCAGCCCCCTGAGAAGCTGGGATTACAGGCACCTGCCACTACGCCCAGCTAATTTTTGTATAGTTAGTAGAGACGGGGTTTCACTATGTTGGCCAGGCTGGTCTCAAACTCCTGACCTCAGGTGATCCACCCTCCTAGGCCTCCCAAAGTGCTGAGATTATAGGCATGAGCCTAACCCTGTCTAGTCATTATCAGATGTTGCTGTATAATGTAAGCCATAAAATGACACATCAAAGACTGACTTACTCCTGATAATTATTTCTCACAGAAAGCTGATAGAGAAAAAAAATTATTTCTCTAGGTATCTCTTAATGCACCCTCTGAACAAGTTACTAGTGAAACATCTAAACTACATAAAGCAGCGATGTACAGTCTCAAACTTGAAGATTTCCTTAAGCTTCTACAATGACTAAATAGGCAAGCCCCATAGAGACACACAAACATTCTCATTTGTTGTCTCCAAAGAAGAGCTCAACATGAAGCAGCAGCACAGGGACACTCTACTCTCACCCCAGCAGAAAAACAAAACCAAGCTAGAAAAACTGTTCCAAGTAAGAGAAGTCAATGTTCCAGAATTTTTAATCAGTGTATTTTTTTTTTTTTTTTTTGAGATGAAGTCTCGCTTTGTCGCCCAGGCTGGAGTGCAGTGGCCTGATCTTGGCTCACTGCAACCTCCGCCTCCCAGGTTCAAGCGATTCTCCTGCCTCAGCCTCCCAAATAGCTGGGACTACTAGTGCCTGCCACCACACCCAGCTAATTTTTTGTACTTTTAGTAGAGACAGGGTTTCACCATGTTAGCCAGGATGGTCTCAATCTCCTGACCTCATGATCCGCCCGCCTCGGCCTCCCAAAGTGCTGGGATTAAAGGCGTGAACCACCGCGGCCGGCCCCATCAGTGTATATTATCTAGAACACGGTGTTCCAGTTTTGTGGCCAATTTTTCATCATTCCACTGTTAACAAGCACCTTTAACAAGGGTGACTAGAAAAAGACGAATCAAAACTATCATTTAATCATATTGTATTGCAACTGTTTCCTTGAGAAGACTCCATGGGAGAAGGGTTTGAAACATCACCTGAGGTGAGACTAAGAAACTACCAGTGATTCATTCCTTCATGCTCATCTCCCATCATCATGGTTAGACAAAGCTGACTCTGCCTGATTTATTAAACTTGAAAAACAGGGCCGGGTGTGGTGACTCATGCCTGTAATCCCAGCACTTTGGGAGGCCAAGATGTGTGGACCACTTGAGGTCAGGAGTTCGAGACCAGCCTGGCCAAAATGGTGAAACCCCGTTTCTTCTAAAAACATAAAAATTAGCTGGGTGTGGTGGCGGGTACCTGTAGTCCCAGCTACTCGGGAGGCTGAGGCAGGAGAATCAATCGCTTGAACCCAGGAGGCGGAGGTGGCAGTGAGCCAAGATGGCACCACTGTACTCCAGCCTGGGCAACAAGCGTGGAATTCCATCTCAAGTAAAAATAAAAATAAAAAAATTAAAAACTTGAGAAACAAACAAAGACTATTCATTCGAAGTCTTCTAGTGGAACACAGGAGCTGGTAACTCTTCTCTCTTAGTGTTACTCTATCATGCCTAGATCACTTCTGACACTTACATTTCCTTTTTCGTGTTGTGGCACCACCATCTAAAGTCAACATAATAGGAGCTACTTACTGTATGTTTATCATCTATCTATAAGGCACTGCTTTAGGTGCATTACTGATAGTAACTCATTTAATCCTCTCATTGGCCCTAAGGCTGTTATAATTGTTAGCCCCAATTTTTAAAAGGAGAAAACTGAAGTACCCAGAAGTTAACTTGTCAAGTCACACATCTCATAATGAACACAACAGGATTCAAATCCAGGGAGCCTGACTCTAGTTTCTAAATTCCTAATCCACAAATTAAACTGACTCTTCACAATCTCATGATTGCTCACAGGGACTATGGCAACAGCCCAACTGGTCCTTGTGCCCCATCTGTGGCCCTCTTGAACCCACTCTTCACGGGGCGCTCAGAATGGTTGATCTAAAACAGAGATCAAATCATACACCACCTCCCCTGATTAAAACCCTCTCAAAGTTTCTTTTCTTTTTTTCCTGGAGACAGAGTCTTGCTCTGTCTCACCCTGGCTGGACTGCAGTGGCATGATGGCTCACTGCAACCTCCTCCTGGGTTCAAGCAATTCTCGTGTCTCAGCCTCCCAAGTAGCTGGGACTACAGGTGCATGCCACCACGTCCAGATAGTTTTTGTACTTTTAGTAAGGACGGGGTTTCCCCATTTCATCCAGGCTAGTCTCAAACTCTTGACCTCAGGTGATCCACCCACTTGGCCTCCCAAAGTGCTGGGATTATAGGCGTGAGCCACCATGCCCGGCGACCCTCTCAATGTTTCTATCGCCTCTAAAGAAGACTAAAAGTTCCCACGTTGGCATACAAGCCTTCAGTGAATGGTCTCCTGCCTATTTCTGCCCCCCTCACCACCCACCCTTCCCCAGCTTGAATTCTGGCAGAGGTCATCACAGCACTGATGGACAGCAAGGAGTTGTCCTGTGCTCCATGCTGCTCCCCATCTTTACACCTTTCCTCAAGCTGTCTGACTCTATTGGGAAGGTACTTGGCACTGGTCTTTGCCTGCTTCACCTGTCATTTAAACCTAGGCAGGGACACCCAACACTCATCCCTTCCCTCTTACCCTTTCCAACCATTGCCCCAGCATTAGATGCCCATTGAACGCCCTCAAAACACCGTATTCATGCCTTTATCTCTGTACTCACCATACTGTATGGAAAGATTTTTGTTTGTGTATTTATTTTTCCAACTGGACTACAAGCTTCTGAAAAACAAAAACTGTCTTTCTCATTTTTGAACTACAGCACTTAGCATGGCATCAGGTTCTCAATTAATAATACAGCTCCACAGTCATCTACATTAGAATATATTTCTGAAAATATTTTGCAAAATTGTATGAAGCCCTCAAAGAAAAGAAAAAAGCAGAAAAAAAAAGAGGGGGAAGGGAACTCCCCAAAAAAACAGAATTTCTGTAAAGCAAAATTAATAATAGGGGCTACAATCCTCTTTTATTCTGATTCTGTACGGAGAGATTACAAAAGTACTAGAAGTTTAAAGGGGTTTATGTCAGAACTAAGACAATACATGATAAAACAGTAATCAGATTAAGGCAGGTTCTACACCTGTTCCCTCTAGACTCAATGTTTATTCAAGGCTCATCATCACTGGCCATTACAGAAATGCAAATCAAAACCACAACTGGGGGGAGGGAGGAGGGATAGCATTAGGAGATATACCCAAAGTTAAATGATGAGTTAATGGGTACAGCACATCAACATGGCACATGTATACATATGTAACAAACCTGCACGTTGTACACATGTACCCTAGAACTTAAAGTATAAAAAAAAAAAACCCACAATGAGATACCATCTCACGTCAGTTAGAATGGCAATCATTAAAAAGTCAGGAAACAACAGACACTGGAGAGGATGTGGAGAAATAGGAATGTTTTTACACTGATGGTGGGAGTGTAAATTAATTCAACCATTGTGGAAGACAGTGTGGCGACTCCTCAAGGATCTAGAACCAGAAATACCATTTGACCCAGCAATCCCATTACTGGGTATATACCCAAAGGATTATAAATCATTCTACTATAAAGACACATGCACACGTATGTTTATTGCAGCACTATTCACAATAGCAAAGACTTGGAACCAACCCAAATGCCCATCAATGACAGACTGGATAAAGAAAATGTGGCACATATACACCATGTAATACTATGCAGTCATAAAAAACTATGAGTTCATGTCCTTTGCAGGGACGTGGATAAGGCTGGAAACCATCATTCTCAGCAAACTAATACACGAACAGAAAACCAAACACCACATGTTCTCACTCATAAGTGGGAGTTGGACAATGAGAGCATGTGAACACAAGTAGGGGAACATCACACACCCTGGCCTGTGGCAGGGTAGGGGGCTAGGGAAGGGATAACATTAGGAGAAATACCTAATGGAGGTGATGGGTTGATGGGTGCAGCAAACCACCATGGAACATGTATATCTATGTAACAAAACTGCACATTCTGTACATGTACCCCAGAACTTAAAGTATAATAAATAAATTAATTTTTTAAAAAGACAAAATAAATACCAACAGAGTATATAATACAACAGACAATCAACATTCTGGAGACATAAACTATACCTGCTTCTGGTCCCCGGAACCACAACTGCACCACTTTCTTCATTTTTCCTTTGTAAAAGTGTTGCAAATTTATTTCTTGTCTTAGGTGGAGTGCTTACGCTCTTTTTGTTAGTAGGTCCATTTACCAGGTCAGGCACAAACACTTCAGAAGAGCTCAATGATTTATTGCCTTCAGAGCTATTTTTCTTGGTCTTCTTCGTAAATGAAAGAGAATACTGACTCAACAGGTCATCTTCTGACAGCTCTTCTAAATAAAAACAAAATTATCTGTAAATCTTTGTTTCACGTGTACTTAGAGATTTGGCCTTAACTTCAGTCTATATCCCATTGTCCTAAAAATAAGGACTTATTTTTTTTTAAAAAAAACTATGCCTCAGAAAAGAAAACATAAGGATAAGGATGACTCAAAAAAATTCCCTTCGTTGTTTTATAATTTCACACATTAGTTTAAGATTTAATATCAGTTGTTTATACAATTTCATGTTAAAATTACCCAAATCAAAATTTCAGAGCATAATCAATCCTGTGTGGCGATGTATTCATTATACTAAGGGTCTAATTTTGAATATAAAAAAATCTCCAGGAAAATTTATATGTAAATATATGGTTAATGATCAATCGTTAAAATGTTCCAATAAAACCAGCAGCTATTGATACATACAGTTTATGTGTTCTGGGTTTTGATGTGTATTGTGAATGTCATATAGTCATAAGTAGTTTGTGCTGTAGCTCTGATCCTTATTACTTCACTATGAGGCCCAAGAAGATTGCTGTGTGTCAAATGTATTCTGTGGTATTAAAATAAATCATAAGACTAAATAATAACAAAAGTTTAAAGTCTGAGATAGGTAAGTACATAGAGACAGCACTAACGCTCTTTGAATTACTTTGACTAATTCTGAGTCTGAACAGCTTCTTCTCCACAGAGGTGTAAGTGCACACTACCGTAATCTTTGTGAAGTTGATAAGACAGGTTGGGGCTACCAAAATACCAGAAATGAGATGTCTCAAATTTTTAAAAGGCACAGATTTTTAAAAAGCTGTATCAGCAAATTAGATGTTGATTCCTGGCAAAAGTGAAATGTTTATTAGGCAGGGAATTGTGAGTCCTTGCAGAAGAAGAAAACCAAGTGTTCCAGGGTCCCCAACAAGGCTTTCAGAAGCCACACCAGATTAACCTCATTTTTTTTCCTCAATAAGGTTATTAGCATAGCTATTTGGGGACTCCATAAATTAAGCATATCTTGAATTTGGCAAGACACTTGAGTGTCTCTCATATCATCCTAGCAGACAAAGTAAAGCGATATCTACTGTATATTAATTACGAGGATTTGCAGCAAGTTGTGCAGGCCTAAAAGACTACTACTGGCAACTGTTAGTCAAAAGGAAGTCTGTCTCATATACTCCAGATTTCTGTACTTGCTCTGATTCAGTTAAACATTATATAAGCAAATATACTGTAACCAAAACTTTAAGACTCATCAATTTCCAGATGACATAGACAATATCCATTTATTAGAAAACACAAAAATTTGAGCAAAAAAAAATTAACAGGCAGAACAATGAACTAAAATGAATTAAGATTATTGTAAGAGGAATGAGTTAACCCACATTTAAGTTTAAAATGTAACTATACCTGGCTTAACAGCAACTGGCAAATATCAATTATCAACTCAGCAAATTCCAGCAAAATGCCAGATTGCAAGAATGTGAATGCAATCTTAGTTTGCAATAATAAAAGCACAGGACTGAAATAGTGCCACAATTCTAAATATTTATTCTGTGGTAAGCAGACCACATTTCAATAATCACACTCACTGTAACAACTACACAATTCTTAAAAACCTATATTACACCCAGAGCACAACCTGAATGGCCAAGGAACATAATAGCCTGGAAGAGAAATTTAGGAGTGTCACAATGGCCATCTTTAAATCATGTGAAGGGCTGGTACATGAAATAGGAATTAAACTTACTCTTGTTCTTTTGTTTTGTTTTTGTGTTTGTGTGTGTAGAAAGGGGACAAAACCTATTGATAAGTTGTAGTTATAGAAAAGTAAATTTAGTCTGACATAAAGAACTTGCAAACTTGCTGATAGTGAGCTATCTACATAAAATGGACAGTGTATCTTGATCGTAGCAGAAGAAAATGAAAGAACATGTACAGGTCGGGCGCAGTGGCTCACACCTGTATCCCCAGCACTTTGGGAGGCCGAGGCGGGTGGATCACGAGGTCAGGAGTTCAAGACCAGCCTGGCCAACGTGGTGAAACCCCGTCTCTACTAAAAATACAAAAATTAGCCAGGTGTGGTGGTGGACGCCTGTATCCCAGCTACTCAGGAGGCTGAGGCAGAGAATTCCTCAAACCCAGGAGATGGAGGCTGCAGTGAGCCAAGAACACACCACTGCCCTCCAGCCTGGGCGACACAGTGACACTGCGTCTCAAAAAAGGAAGAAAGGAAGGAGGGAGGGAGGGAGAGAAGGAAGGAGGGAAGGAAGGAAGGAAGCAAGGAAGATGTATGTACACTGTACTTCTTATATAACAAGTATATATTATTTTACATAACATACACAAAAACCTTTTATTTCATATGAAGAAACAAAGGTTCAGAGATAATTATCATGAAAATCATTTAGGTTCATAAGGAATCAGGATATTTCGGCCGAATATGTATAATCTATACTTAAATTTGAAAAATAAAAGCATGAACTAAAATTTGTAAGTCTTTGTTTTATTTTTATTGTTGCTATTTCATTCACTGATGTAGACGTCTGAGGGAAGGAAGTTGAGAGAAGGAAGCAATTATAATCATTCTTTCCATTTTAAACATCCTCTATGGTGAAAAAATTCCCACGTTTCCCCAAAACCTAGTATATTCCTCTCAGCCCTTCTGCTCAATATTGTACTAGAGATTCTAGTTTCCTTTCCCCATTTAATTGTCTTGGCACATCTGTTCAGAGTCAGCTGACCTCATATATGTGGATCTTTTTCTGAACTCTATTATTCTGCACCATTGCTCTCCTTACCTACCTTTACATCAGACACACTGTTACATCACAAACTATGGCTCATAGGAAATCTTGAAGTCGGGCAGTATAATCTTGAAATCAGGCAGTTCAAAAGAAAACAAGCTTAGATTCTTATACTAAGAAAAAGAAATAAAAGGTATTTAAACTGGAAAAGGAGAAGGAAGATTGTCTTTATTCACAGGTGACACAGTCATTTATATAGAAAATCCTACATAATCCACAAAAGAGATACTAGAACTAATACGTGATGTGAGCAAGGTTGCAAATATATGATTAATGTACAAAAATCAATGGTATTTCCATATACCATCAATGAACAACTAGAAAACAAAACTGAAAATACTATTTACAGCAGCATCAAAAATCTGAAATATAAATTTGACAACAGATACGTTAAGATCTATACAATGAAAACTACAAAGCATTAAAGACTTAAATGAATGAATCAGAAAACTCAGTATTGTTAAAATGTCAACTTTCTCTGAATTGATGTATGGATTTAACTAAATCTCAATAGACTTTTTATTTTTATTTTTTATTTGAAACAGGGTCTTGTTCTGTCACTCAGGCTGGGGCGCAGTGATGTGACCATGGCTCACTGCAGCCTCCAACTCCGAGGCTCAAGTGATCCTCCCACCTCAGCCTCCTGAATAGATGGGACTACAGACACACGTCACCACATTCAGCTAATTTTTTAAAAATTTCTTTTGTTTTTATGTTTTGTTTTACGACAATGTATTCTGAACTAATAAGAGCCTTTGAGCAGGGAAGCTGCAGCTTTGGAGAATAACCAGCTGACAGCTTGCTTATTTTTTTATTTTTTTATTTTTTGAGATGGAGTCTTGCTCTGTCACCCAGGCTGGAGCGCACTGTGTGATCTCAGCTCACTGCAACCTCTGCCTTCCAGGTTCAAGTGATTCCCTCGTCTCAGCCTCACAAGTTGCTGGGATTACAAATGTGTGCCACCATGCCCGGCTAATTTTTTGTATTTTTAGTAGAGATGGGGTTTTGCCATGTTGGCCAGGCTGGTCTAGAGCACCTGACCTCAAGTGATCTGCCTGCCTCGGCCTCCCAAAGTGCTGGGATTATAGGTGTGAGCCACCGCACCCGGCCTTAAAAATTTTTTTTGTGGAGACAGGGTCTCAGTATGTTGCCAAGCCTGGTCTTGAACTCTCAGGCTCAAGCAATCCACCTGCCTTGGCCTCCCAAAACGCTGCAGTTATAGGTGCAAACCACCATGCCTGACCTCTTTTTTTTTAGAAATTAAAAAGCTAAATTCTAAAATGTACATGGAAACGTGAAAAACACAGAATAGCCAAAACAACTTTTCAAAAGAAAACTAACTTGAGACTTACACTGCCCCGCTTCAAGATTTTCTATAAAGCCACAGTAATCAAGAGTGTGTCTGATGTAAAGATAGGTAAGGAGAGCAATGGTATAGAATAACAGAGTTCAGAAAAAGATCCACATATAAGTGGTCAACTGATTTTAAACAGCTGTGCGAAGGCAATTAAATGGGGAAAGGAAAACTTTTTAACAAAGGGTGCTGGAACAATTGGACAGCCATATATACAAGGTTAAAAAAAAGCCATAATCCTTACATCACATCGTATTAAAAAAACTAACTCAAAATGGCTCACAGGCTAAAACTGTAAAATGTAAGAGCTAAAACTAATGATAATGTTTGGCTGTGTCCCCACCCAAATCTCATCTTGAATTGTATCTCCCATAATTCCTATGTGTTGTGGGAGGGACCTGGTGGGAGATAACTGAATCATGGTGGCCGTTTCCCCCATACTGTTCTCGTGGTAGTGAATAAGTGTCATGAGATCTGATGGTTTTATAAGGGGAAAACCCTTTCACTTGGCGCTCACTCTTCTGTTGTCTGCTACCATGTGAGAAGTGCCTTTCACCTTCCACCATAATTATGAGGCCTCCCCAGCCACACAGAACTGTGCGTCCATTAAATCTCTTTCTTTTGTAAATTGCCCAGTCTCGGGTATGTCTTTATCAGCAGGGTGAAAATGGACTAATACAACCATAAAACTTCTAGAAGAAAACAGGAGAAAATCTTCGCGACTTTGCGTTGGGCAATGATTTCTTAAATATGACCAATATTCACCAGCATTTTGCAAAACTGAAATACGTACCACTTCTTGGTCTTTTTGCAATGGATGATTTCCTTGGGAGATTTAACCCTTTAGTACTAATCACTCGTTCCACTCCCACAGTACTTGGATTTTCCTTCAATCGTGGGGCATCAGAAACAATACCCGACTCTGGTCTGGGAGAGTAATTCCTATGCCAAATGCTGCTAACATTAGCTGACTTTTGATATGTTTTGTCATCCCAACTACGACTTCTTGAATGAGCAGGCTAGAAAAGGAAAAGGAAAAAGGTTATTTGCAGAAAGAAAATAATCAATTTATTTCCTTCTGTATCAACATAAATTATAAATAAACATCTTAAGTTACCCTTAAAAACAACAGCTGTTGATGAAACAGCTGTCCTTGAATAACATTTCCTACTTTGCTGGTCCTATACTTTTCCATTAAATGTATCTTATATTCCTAGACCTGTTTTTCTTCTGATGAGAGTCAAGCAACTTCGTTAGCTCATTTCTAAAAAAAAAAAAAAAAAAAAAAAAAAAAAAAAAAAAAAAAAAAAAAAATCAAGAGTTGCTAGCAGCTGTAGAAAAAAAGATCAAAAGTAAATAAATAAATAAAAATCTTCCTAATACAAATGGTGCAAGAAATAAGACCACAACTGAAGAAACGTGGTCAGGAAAAAGGTATCTTTAAAATGGAAAGCAGCCAGGCACAGTGGCTCACGCCTATAATCCCAGCATTTTGGGAGGCCGAGGCAGGCAGATCACTTGAGGTCAGGAGCTCGAGACCAGCCTTGCCAACATGGTGAAACCCTGCCACTACTAAAAGTACAAAAATTAGCCAGGTGTAGTGGCATGCGCCTGTAATCCCAGCTACTTGGGAGGTTGAGGAAGGAGAATCACTTGAACCCAGGAGGCAGAGGTTGCAGTGAGCTGAGAGGGAGACTCCATCCCAAAAACAAAAAAAAAAAAAAGGAAAGCAAGCAATCGCTTTTAATGCTAATATAAGTTATTCACAATTACTACATATTTTGGAAGACAATGATCTGCTAAGGGGATGTCAATGATATTCTAATAGAGAAGGACAGCCAAAGGGAAAAAATTAGCAAAGATACAAAAAAAATCATTACAATCCCACCTGACAAAAATCCCACATGAACTCAGAATCTAATCAAAGCCTTTCACTTAAAGAAAGGACAAAAATAAAAATAAATAAAACAGGTGACATTATTCAGAATACCCTTTGAGAATTAATAAGGAAGGTAATTTAATTGAGAGAATGAATATAAAAAAATAGCTTTATCAGTATGGCTCATGGCATTAGATCCCACTGATGGTTTTACTAAATAAAAAAGAGAAACAGACAAGTAAAAAACCAGACTAAATAAATTTTAGATAAATAAAAATAATTCATTTGGTGTACAATTATGGTTCCTACAGAAATTTCTCTACGAGAAGGACAAAATTCTGACAGGGATTTGAGCTGATGAAGGATGGCCATCTTAGCATTCCATAACATTGCAATTGGTAACAGGACATACTCAACACTGTCAACTATTTTTGAGTTTCTGAGACAAAGGAAAAGCTTAAGAATCATTCTTAATGAAATTATAGGCCAGGCGTGGTGGCTCACACCTGTAATCCCAGCACTTTGGGAGGCTGAGGCAGGTGGATCACCTGAGGTCAGGAGTTTGAGACCAGCCTGACGAATATGGTGAAACCCCATCTCTACTAAAATACAAAAATCAGCCGGGCGTGGTGGCACACGCATTTAATTCCAGCTAGTTGGGAGCCTGAAGCAGGAGAATCACTTGAAACTCGGAGGCGGAGGTTGCAGTGAGGTAAAATCATGCCACTGCGTGCCAGCCTGGGCAACAGAGCTCGATTCCAAGTCAAAAAAAAAAAAAAATTATAATGCTGTGGCCAGGTGTGGGGGCTCCGCGTGTGTAACCTCAGCAGTTTTGGAGGCCAAAGCAGAATGAGTGCTTCAGGCCAGGAGTTCCAGACTAGCCTGGGCAACATAGTGAGACCCCACAGACACACACACAAAATTAGCCAGGCATAGTGGCATGTGCCTGTAGTTCCAGCTCCTCAGGAGGCTTGATGCCAGTTACTGAAGATCGCTTGAGCCCAGGAGCTCTGATGTTGCCACTGCACTCCAGCCTGGAGGACAGAGAAAGAGACCCTGTCTCAAATAAAAAAAAAAAAAAAGAAAGAAATGATAAATACTATCAATAGTTCAGCTGTGTAAAGATAGCACTTTTTAGTCTCCTTCTTTCCATAATCATTCCTCAAAACAATAAGAAACACAAACTTAACCTGCAAAAAAATTAGGAGATAATCTGTGACTTCTAAACCACAGTGCAGATAGAACATAGATGGAAGAAATTAAAAGACTTTGTCTGCAGAAGAGAATACCAAAGAGAAGCCAATTCCACCTACAGAAGCCTGGAGAAAGGCTCAAGAATTAAAGTCTTGGAATCACAGAAGCCCCTGGTGGGGGGAAGACTAACTAAAGAGAGAATTATTTGACCCTGTGTCCCCATCTCCAACCTGACCATACAGTCAACAAACATCTACCTGCCTTCAGAACCAGAACAATTGAACTTTTGAAACCCACAAAGAATAACAGACGTAGCAGGCATTTCTGAAGGTAGAGAGATTCATTTGTCTGAAAACAGAGATGAAACAAAAGGCTAAATATTGAATGGCAAGGAACCATGCTATCCTTTCCTGGCCTGCCCCAACTCACTTTCCCTATCCTGCTCTCAAAATTCACACAGCCAAAGTTTAGATACCCTAAGCAGACATCTCTTTTTGGAAAAATGTAATCATGCAGAGAACATTCCAACATTGGAGAATTCACAAATCAGATTCAATGTGTTACCAACCACATCACCCAAGAATGAAGTCCAACATCATAAGCCCCACTCATTCACACAATGTTCCCCATGAGCTTTTCGGGGCCCCTTCAAATATGACTGGCCAGAAGTTACCACCATGAGGGAGAAAATATCAACACAGGAAAAAAGTACACAGCAGTTACAAAGAGTGGAAGGAAACGTTCAAAAAATTATCATATTCTGAGAAAGATAAGAGATGACATCTAAATCTTCAAAAAAAAAGTACAATTAAAGAGTCCCTAGGATATAAAAATATGACAGTAGAAGTAAAAAATTCAACAAAATTTTTCCTGCACTGATAGAAAAGCTCTGTGCTGTCCAATATATTAGCCACTAACCACTAAGCACTTGAAAGGTGGCTACTATAACTGAGGAAGTAAAATAGCAATTGTATTTAACAAATTTTAATAGTCACACATGGCTAGTGGCTACCGTATTACATGGGGCAAGGTTAGAAAATAGGGGAATAGCAACCTGAGTGTAAGGTTTACATCACCAAAGCTGATAAAGTTCATTTTTAGGGTCGTTATGGATTTGTGCTCTCTTGGTAGGCTTGGCTTATTTCAGCTTACAGTAATGGTTACTTTTCAGTGCTGAATGGATCACCAGTTTGTTAGTGGTCATCTCTTCCAGGCTCACTTCTTTTTTTCCTCAAGATCTGGTTCCTTTACATGATAAACACTAAGACATTCTTAGCCCATCCATAATGAATAATCTAAAAGTTCCCTTAATATATCACTTTTTTCTACCTACGCTACTTTTTTTTTTTTTTTTTTTTTTAAGCCTGGAATCACCCATCTTGAAAAACTCTACTAATCCTTGCAAACTGAGGATACACATCAGTTTCTCTTTGAGCAGACAGTAGAGAACTTGGCTTGGAATCACAGCTCCCCTATTTATGAAAATGGTCAGCTGGAAAAGTTACTTAAGTGTCCTCTAATTGTCTCCTCATGTGTAAAATGAGAATGGGGCTGACCTCAGAGGCTTTCTGAAGAGTAAATGACTTACCATGTCTAAGGGCTGACCTCAGAGGCTTTCTGAAGAGTAAATGACTTACCATGTCTAAGGGCTGACCTCAGAGGCTTTCTGAAGAGTAAATGACTTACCATGTCTAAGGGCTGACCTCAGAGGCTTTCTGAAGAGTAAATGACTTACCATGTCTAAGGGCTGACCTCAGAGGCTTTCTGAAGAGTAAATGACTTACCATGTCTAAGGTGCTTAAAAGAGCACCTGGAACATAGCAAATGCTCAGAAAATGTTTGCCATTATTATTACAAAGCATTCTCTTAGGTGGAGTGAGGGACATGCTTTTTATTTCCACAGAGCCTGAAATACCTCTTTAGTGTAGCACTTAACGCATTTCTTTCTATATAATCACATCTCCTTCCTATTTAGGCAATGGGCATTTGACAGGCAAGGATCTTACTTTTCCTGTATTTCTTATTTTTCTTCATATTCCAGAACCCTAGCTAACCTAATTACATTGTTTCAGTGCTTGATAAATGTTTAGTAAAGGAATAAATTAGTGAGCAAGAATTAAACTGGAAGCCTGGGAAAAGAAGAAAATGTTAACCAGAAGGATACCTCAAAGAGGCAAGAGGATGTAGCAACGAAATGGAAGCCAAAGTTTATTTCCAAGTTTTCCAGTGTGAGAACAGAAGAGACCTGTAGCTAATACTCATTCACTCAACATATAAACATAGTAAATATCATACAGCAGTGAGGATCACCAAGGTCTGCCTTTATGAAGACCACATTCTATTGGAAAGAATCAGAAAAGAATAGAAGCATAATGTTATACAGTAATAAGTGCTAAGTAGGAAATAAAAGAGAAATGTGATTAAAAGTTGATTAAAAACATGAAGAGTTTAGTTTTGCCTATAAATAGACTTGGAGGCTACAGGAAATCAGAGACGCAAGAGACAGTGAGAATTCTGTGGTTGGCGCACAGGCGAGAGAGACTGGAGTAAAGATGGAGACGTGACTTCTTTGCATAAATGGGATTGAAACCCTAAGGACTTACCTAAGGAAGAAATGTAAACAGAAAAGAGAACAGAGGATAAACAGAAATACAGAGAGAAAGAGAATGATGGGAGACAGTATCTTAAGGAATACATACAATACTGAAGAAGGAGAAGAAAACAGCAAATTGTGGCCAGGAGCGGTGGCTCACGCCTGTAATCCCAGAACTTTGGGAGGCCAAGGTGGGTGGATCACCCGAGGTCGGGAGTTCCAGACCAGCCTGGCCAACATGCAGAAATCCTGTCTCTACTAAAAATACAAAATTAGCCGGGCGTGGTGGTGCATGCCTGTAATCCCAGCTACCTGGGAGGCTGAGGCAGGAAAATCGCTAGAACCTGGGAAGCGGAGGTTGTGGTGAGCTGAGATCACACCATTGCACTCCAGCCTGGGCAACAAGAATGAAACTCTGTCTCAAAAAAGAAAAAAGAAAAGAAAACAGCAAATTGTTTAAAGAAACAGCAGGGGCATGCATTAAATATTTGTTACATTGTGCATGAGTGAAAAAACAGCTTTAACTCCCGTAGCATTCCTAGGCTTGGGTCTTCAATGATGCCAAATGCCACAGAAGCCGAATGGAGTGAGATGAGAAAAAAAGGCATCAAATGCTTGGTATATTCAAATGAAATGCTCAGGGATAAGCGTTTGATAATAAATAACAGTCACTTCTTAATTTTAAAAAATTAACCAATATACCTATGCTCTAATAACATGTAATTTCTCTAGGATCAAGTTGTTTTTAATGTACATTCTGTACAGAGCCTGGATATAGAAACGCTTAAAAGAAGCTTAGTGTATGAAGATTTGCCTTTAATCACAGCTCGAGACATAACTAAAATGTGTTTTCATAGAGTGGTCATCAAAACGTTACCATAGCAGTGTCTGGATTGTAGTCATCGATCTGTTCAAAAGTATTTATATCTTTATTTCCAAGTGCTATTTGAAGAGCTATGGAATCATCAACATACCTAAGTTAGTAAGATTAAGGAAAAATGTATTTATTAACAAACAACCAAATGATATTATACTAAGATGGAAAAATGTTTTCTATTGTCACAGAAAATCCATAGGTTTATGACTTAAATGGAGTCTCCTTACTTTACACATCAGCATTACTGAAAGCACAGACACAGTTTGCTAGTCTCTATCTGTCTCTGCAGGAGTTGGTGTCTTCTGACAAGGGCCCAGGCCATCACTGACTCCCTCCCTTTAAGGGAAACAGAGGGGAAAGTCCTAGCCACTACCTAAGTGACTCAAGGCTCTGCATCAGCCTGCATGCACGTGGCCAGTGGCTATGGGAAGGGCATCCTCTCCTGGTGCACTCAGATGCCCAGAATGCTCCTCCTGATAAGTCGAGCTTGCTTGCCACGAGGAGGTCCTCTCAAGAGCCACCTTTGGAATGTGTACCGTAAGTGACGGACCCTGTGCATGCTTCTGTCAATCTAAGTAATCAGGATGCATAGCGGATGAGCCTTGGGTTTATGAACAAAAAGTTGTTCTAAATTTTCACTAGCATGGTAATTTAAATGAACAATATACAGATTTCACTATAAAAAAAGAAAAGCAAAAAATAATGTGCAAGCTTTTTACTAAATGCCTCACAAAAATATTGAAGAAAAATGCACAAATTCTACCATTGTGTTTCAGAAAGGATACTGCCCAGCGTAGCTTAGTGTTTCAGGATCAACATCATCTTCATAGGCGTTCAGAGGAATAAGTTTCCTTTTGATGGGATCAAAAACTAGCTGATAGAGGAAGGTATTGTTGGCCCGAATAAATCCTTTGATGTAATCCTCTGGTACCGTGATATTCATCTTGAGATAATGTCCAATTTTCTTGATAACCTAAGAATGCATGCAAAAATATTTTATCTGCAACTAAAGAACAGGGAACATATCATCCTCAAGGCTGATTGATTTACATTACAGGGTCATGAAGAGGGATTGAAACATTATCTGCTTTCATCTACATTAAAAAATTCTACCAGCTAATACAACCATGTTATATCACTTAAAATTCTAAGTCTCATAACTAGTATTTTCTTTGGTTTTTCTATTACTAATCTGAAGGATAAAAAAACACAGTTATATAATACATCAAGTTTGTGTTTCTAGGTGTAACTTTGAGATACATTATTCATTTATCATCAAAACCTTTTTTATCAAGAAAGGAAAAAACAAAGAACATCCAAAATCTGAGAATTAAAAAAAATCCAAATATTTCTAGATCGTATTTTTAAAGCAAGTTGACATTCTGATTATGGTGAGAGTCATGGATGCTTAAAGCTGGAAAGGATCCTAAACATTGCATAGTAAATTCATAGATGAAAAAGGGAAGGCCCAGAAAACCAAAGGGATCCTGGAGTCACAGGCTAGTTAAGGCACGTGGTCCTAGTCCCATCTGGGACACCATCTTCCAACCTAGAGATCTTTCCGTTACATGACATCCCTCTTCGTCCTGAGGACTCAGGCCTTATACTCCTGGAAATAGAAAAATGGAATTTCTGCTCTGCAAACTGTAAGGGTTTAGAGAATATCCAAGGGGGAAAATGAGCTTCTTTGATGTTTATTTTTTACGAGAAACTACAAAGTAGCAATGTCCAGAGTCTCAGAATTTTCCAGATGATATATGACACATGGTATCAAATGAGGCTTAATGAGGCAGCAGATACAGGTTGGGTACACATTATCCAAAATGCTTGGCACCAGAAGTATTTCAGATTTTGAATTTTTCAGATTTTGGAATATTTGCATATACACATTATGAGATAACTTGGGGATGGGGCCCAAGTCTAAACACAAAATCCATTTACGCTTCCACACACTGACAGCAAGAGGGTGAAGAAGAAAAAAAACTCAATTTATGTTTCATATAAGCCTTATACACATAGACTGAAAGTAATTTTATACAGTATTTTTAATTATTTTGTGTACTCTTCACATGAGATCAGGTGTGGAATTTTTCACTTGCCTGCTGGGACTCAAAAAGTTTTGGATTTTTGAACATTTCAGATTTTTGGATTAGGGATGTTCAACTTGTATACAAACACAGCTGTCTTCTATTAGGCCACATTAAAGAGATTTGCATAAATGTATGATTCCTCTCTCTCATAATTTTTGTTTTAAAAAATATGATTATTTTTCATGAAAGCATGCTATTTATGCTAACATGTAATGAGTTTATTATAAAGTTTAAGTGAATTGATAAACATTTAATTTTTGTTTTAATTTTTAATTCAGTAAATATCAATAGCTATCGCCCACATAAACAAAAAATATTACCATAAAGGAGCTTGAGGAGTGTAAAGGGATCCTGAGAACAAAAAGTTTGAGAACCACTACTATAGAGTTATAGCACAGAAGTCAAAAGACTCCGAGTTTAATTTTACCCTAGAATATTTTCTCCTTCAGCCTCTTTATACTAGTCTTTATTTTAAAAATCACTACTTTTTTGCCAATTGCAGAAAACATGATTTTCCCAATATATGTTAGTTGCTAAGGCAAAGTTCTAGTGCCTCAGTCATTTGCTCCTTTTAATAATGTAATATAGGTTATTCACATAACAGAATATTTAAATCCATATTATGATTTATTATTTTATTAAGGAAATGCTTCAGAAATTGAATATGACACTTAGCAAATCACTCTTACCTTTACTATATCTGGATTATTGGCTAGTCTTAGGACTTTGCATGCCTTTGCTAATCCAATCCCACGCAGTGATGACAGGTAGTCACAGCCTGAAAGAATACACATGTAACGAAACTTCTCTTCCGTGAATACATCCCCAAGCTGCCTGCACATTCCTAGCCGAGCCTGATCAATTTCAAGTCCATTTCCAAACTGGTCCATCTTTAAAATCACCTTCAAAAGGAAGGGAAATTGTTAATACCTAGAAAGGTCACTGTTATTTGTCATTATCTAATCCACTGCAATAATTTTAAGAAATCTTTCTTGTTCTTCACCATAACACTGAAAGACAGGAGACATAGATAGACAGGCTGATGATTACTACTAAGTTTACAAATAAAGTATGCTGAAGCATAGGATACGACTAGACAAGGCTATACAGCCAGGACTCAATTGTCACAATTCTGGTATAAAACAAGCTCTTTTTGCATCTCTCTATTTCCTACTTGTGTTACAGGGTTGTCGTGATAATCAAACAGTAATGCATACGAGAAAGATTTTCTCTGTCACTTGTACATTTTAAGTAATCTTTTTCCTTATTATTGAAACAATACATGTTTATTGTAGAAAATTTGGAAAATATAGAAATTCAGGAAGAAAACAAGTCATCCCTATTCCCTCATTTATCACTGTAACCTAGTATTAACCTTTTGATAGAGACCCTTCTAGTCATAAATATAGACATTAACAAAAATGAGAACTTCCTGTAGTTTTGTATCTTAATTCTCCCCTAAATAAAGTTTTCCATGAAATAGTTTTATATATAATTTTAAATAACTGCATAGCAACCCTTTAGTACATAAGTTAGTATACCTAAACTAATCAAGAAATATAAAGCATATGTTGTCATTATTAAAAAATAAAACTGGTACGTCCACATTCTACTAAAGAATTTGCATAAAACAATAACAAAACCCTCCAACCTTAAGGGCTTACTTTGAAAAAGTACCCAGATTACACAAACATCAAGCAGCAAGCAGCAAAACCCTTCATTTTAAATAATTATTAACATTATAAAAATAGATGTCAGTTGCAAATATCTATTAAATACAATAATTTATTTCATAATATTTTATAACTATTATAAATTTTGTAAATATTATAAATTATCATAATTTCCTGGACAGGAAAAATTCCACCTCCTTGATTTACACTACTCCTATCTACATAGAAGAGTAATATATAGTAGTCAGAGTTGAGTACCTTTTTACAGCCAAAAGCTAGGAGATCCGAGTCCTCTGTAATTATGGCTTGTACAATTCCCGCTTTGTTAAGATAGGCCAACTGCGCATCAGCTTCATAGGGAGCCACGAGGCAATCTACCCCTTGAGACCGGGCAGCCTGGAAGAGAGAATCACAGTGAATCTCTAGCACGGCATCTGGAAAGTACTAAACAACTTCCTGTTTCAAACCCACTTTATTACTAGCCTCAGCAGGCACATGCTAATATTACTTTGAGAAATCATTTCCTTTGAAGTAGAGTTTTTCTACTATAAGTTTTAGTATATGTTGAACTAATTATATAGCCATTAAGACATTTTTGAAAAATCAACTTATAAAATTTGGAGAAAAGAAATACTGCTACACAGCCAGAGGAAAAAAGAATCCTACAAGCTACGAAAGTAATTATTTTATTTTTTGGAGACAGGGTCTAGCTCTGTCACCCAGGCTGGAGTGCAGTGGTGCCAGCTGGCAGGGTGCACTGCAGTTTCGACCTCCTGGGCTCTGGGCTCAGGTGATCTTCCCACCTCAGCCTCCCGAGTAGGTGGGACTACAGGTGCACGCCACCATGCCCAACTAATTTTTTTGTATTTTTTGTAGAGACAAGGTTTTGCCATGTTGTCTAGGCTGGTCTCAAACTCCTGGACTCAAGTGATCCACTCACTTCAGCTTCCCAAAGTGTTGGCATTGTAAGCGTTCAGCGATTGTGCCTGGCCCAATTATTTTAAATTATAGAAAGCTTCCATCTTAAGAAGGGCTATGTTCCGAAAATATACATTTGTTTGGAGTTTTGAATATATGTTCCCCATAAAAATAACAGGTTGTCCTCTCAGGCTACGAAAGTCAGTGTACTGACACGGTATTGATAAAATTATAGACCATATCCAGCAATGTCTTGGGGGGAAAATATATACATATGTATATGTGTGTATACATACACACACACACACGTGTATATATACACACATATATAACTCTCCTCTAATAATATATCTTACATATATATTATAGACTATAGCACTATATTTAAACCAATGCATTATGAGAAAATACTTTTAAAATAAACTTGCCAAGAAAAACAGCCCCTATCATAGCCTCTGTGTCAAAATCTAGGCAGCTGGAACTGGAACTTCCATGTTCTAAACTATGGGAAAATGGTTTCCAAGGTCTGAAAGAGAGCCTTTGGGAAGTGAAAAAAAAAAGAGGAAAGAGGTATCAAGATCCTGCTGCTATCAATTTTGGTGACAATTTGCTATTTTTCTCATTTTTTTTCCTTTTTTTGTCCAGCAATAGTCCTACTCTCATCCTTTTACACCACTATTTGTGTCCAATCAGGGTTTCTCCTCTACTTCTGCATACAATGCCGCCTCTCTTCTCCTGACTACACAGAGCACACATTTCTTTATACTTCACACTCTCCTGCATCCCATCGTTTCCTTCTAGCTTGACCCATACAGAAAGAGCCAGAGACTCAAATGACAAAGCCAAAATCAGAACTGTAGCGCCTATTTTAGCTCAGGAACTGGATGACAGAACTGTAAGCTAGAAAAAGCTGACTCCACCTTTATCATCATCATATCTTTAACAGGCCAGGCATGGTGGCTCACACCTGTAATCCGAGCACTTTGGGAGGCCGAGGCAGGCGGATCACCTGAGGTTGGGAGTTCGAGCCCAGCTTGACCAACATGGAGAAACCCAGTCTCTACTAAAAATACCAAATTAGCTGGACGTGGTGGCGCATGCCTGTAATCCCAGCTACTTAGGAGGCTGAGGCAGGAGAATCGCTTGAACCCGGGAGGCGGAGGTTGCAGTGAGCCGAGATCACCACCACTGTGCTCCAGCCTGGGCAACAAGAGTGAAACTCCGCCTCAGAACAAACAAACGAACAAAAAAGCCACAACACCTTTACCAAGCAGGTTCCAAAAAGGGGAAAGTGAGGGCTGGGACTGTGGGCACCTTGACACTAAGATTTACAGGAATAAGGAAAGAAGCTGCTGCAAGGAGGAGGTGAAAGGGAACAGAAGTCTGTAGGGTGCCTGGGACAACGAAGCTACATCACAGATCTCCGTCATTCAAGAGTGCCAGTTACAGTAAGTGTTGAAGACTATAGGAGAGTTGGGTGAGACCGATGCCTCCAGGAATTTGTTCCTTCCATCTCTTTATTTTTTTAATTTTTAATAGAGACAGGGTCTCATTATGTTGCCCAGGATGGTCTCAAACTCCTGAGCTCAAATGATCCTCCTGCCTCAGTGTCCCAAAGTGCTGGGATTCCAGGTGTGAGCCACCGTGCCTGGCCCTGTTCCTTCCACTGCTATGGGACAACATGACTAAAGAGAGAGCCTTACTTATGCCTTAGGATTTCTCCTTGGAAATTGTTGAAGTCTTCTCTATCTAGTGATGCTGTTCCCTTCTTCTTCTGACATCTGCCCTTTACTTGAGGTTAGGCCTAGAACAATTTTCCACCCTTGATTTTCTTCCTCTCTCATTAATAAACAAGTTGTAACTAGCTCTGGTGAACTTGCCCATCTGCCCCTTTGTCTTCATTTTCTACTGGCTTACTTTAATTACTCTGTGGGCCATGGCATGTGTGATATTGATAGACCGGGTGAAACACTCTCGGGCTTCTGAGACTTTCCCCTCACGAAGAAGCTGCTTTCCCTTAAGAAGATTGGCTTGTCGTCTTCTGCAATGGAAGAACATTTTTTAAATATAAAACATTTAAGAGGCTGACTCAAGAAACTGTAACAGAACTATAATTCAAGAAGCTTTCCTGGAGTTGAAAAAAGTTTTTGACTCATTAGAAAGTACACACCAGGCCCTTGAGAACATTAACCCAGATGATTTGGGCTTCTAAGGCAAAAAGAACAAGTGATTTAGAATGATTATATGCACACACACACACACAAGATCACCATTAGGCTTTTCCACAGCAATTCTTTATGTCAAAGAAAATGTAGTAACTAAGATACTTTTAAACAAAAGTGATAATGTAGCAGATACATAACATTTAAGGAAATCTGTTCACACACTAGGCTATAAAATAAGCCTCAACAAATTAAAATTTTATTTATTAATTTTTTTTAGGCCAGGCACAGTGGCTCATGCCTGTAATTCCAGCACTTTAGGAGGCTGAGGCGGGCAGATCGCTTGAGGCCAGGAGTTTGAGACCAGCCTGGCCAACAGGGCAAAACCCCATCTCTACTAAAAATACAAAAATTAGCCAGGCGTCGTGGCACGCGCCTGTAGTCCCAGCTACTTGGGAGGCTGAGGCACAAGAATTGCTTGAATCTGGGAGGTGGAGGTTCCAGCGAGCCAAGATTATACCACTGCACTCTAGACTGGGCGACAGAGTGAGACTGTCAAAAAATAAAAATAAAATTTTTAGTGACTGGGTCTCACTCTGTTGCCCAGGCTGGAGTACAGTGGCTCTTCACAGAGATGATCATAGGGCACTAAAGTGTTGAACTCCTGGGCTCAAGTGATCCTCTTGCCTCAACCTCCCGAGTACCTAGGACAATAGGCGCAAGCCACTGAGCCTGGCTTAAAATTTTTAAAATTGGTACCATATAGACTACAATGTCTGACCTTAGTGCAATGAAGTTAGAGATTAAGTAGATAATTAACTTACTCTCTTCTAGATCTCTCTACTTCCTTTTTAGAAGGTAAAGTACATCCATCAAATACGAGAATAGGCTTGATCCCATGAGATAGTAACATATTTACAAATTTCATACAAAATCCTACATACCTATGGAAAAAAAGAAAAATATTCAGTGCTTCACCTTTCTTCAGGTAATACTTCTGCTCTATTTTAAGCCAGATGAGAAAACTATAAAGAGAGAAGGTTTTTTTATTTTGTTATTTTAAGCAAATGTTTTCATAGGAATTGGAACTCTAACTTACTAGACTCGGATTCAAATCCTGCCTTGGATACTTATGAGCCATGTGATGTCTGGTGAACTACTTGACCCTCCAAGCCTTGGTTTCCTTATCTGTGAATTAAAGAGCTTTGATATCCCTTCTAATTCTGACATCTTTGATTTCAAATCTGGTCTTTTGCCCCCATTTTTTTTATGTTAAAAAATTTCAAATCATTGAAAAGTTGAAAGAATAGTACAGTAAACACTAGATTCTTCCAACGACACCATATCACAGCTAAGTAATTTAATAGTGACATAATATTATCTAATACTCAGTTTATATTATAATTGGTACAATTGTCTCAACAATGTTTCTTATATTCAGTGGTGTCCTGGTAAATGTTTAACAACCAGTTCTAGGGGAAGAGGTGCCTGATTTCCCTGAGATAAATATTCCTCAATGGCAGATGAGCTACCTACGTGAACTCAATGAATGCTGAGCTGAGAAGACATGGTGTAGAAAGAGCTCATACAAATTGGCTCCAGGACACCACTGCTACTATTTTTTCCAAATCCAGGATCCAATCAAGGGTCAGGTATTACATTAGGTATTGTAACAAAAACAACTGCATTTACAACTTCTATCATTTTATAAAGAAAAGGATATTTTAGCTCAAAAACAGGAATGGGAAAACAGAATCTTTAAAGACAATCTTTTTGCATAACACAAACTTAGCAGCTAAGACAAAGAAAAAAAAGATGACCTTTTAAATCATATCTAGTCATCTTGATGAAAGACTCACTACATTGTTATCCTTATTTTTTCTATTTGTTATAGATCAGTGACAGTGAACTTGCATTGGTATGCAGCAATGATTGGGACCTGCTGATCATAAAGCAAAATTTAGGAGAAGGCAAATAAGAAATTATAATGAATTTTACAACACATTTGTTTTTTTGCTAACCAGGATTATCAGTATATTTTCTGTACCCAAGAACGTGGGAGGCAGAAATCATCACAGATTTTCAAAGCATTTGTTAAAAACTTTATCTTAGGTTAACAATTGGGCCAGGCACAGTGGCTCACACCTGTAATCTCAGCACTTTGGGAGGCCAAGGCAGGCAGATGACTTGAGGTCAGGAGTTCAAGACCCGCCTGGCCAACATGGTGAAACCCTGTCTCTACTAAATATACAAAAATTAGCCGGCGTGGTGGGGCACACCTGTAATCCCAGCTACTTGAGAGGCTGAGACAGGAGAATTACTTGAACCTGGGAGGTGGAGGTTGCAGTGAGCCGAGATCGTGCCACTGCACTCCAGCCTGGGCGACCAAGATTCCGTCTCAAAAAAAAAAAACCAAAAAAAAAAAGAATAAAGGACATATTAATAGTCTTAGTCCATCAGTGTCTTGATATTCTGGCTTATTATAAAGAAAGAAAACTAGGCCTATTATCACAGAAGGAAGTCATCCCTGATTTGGGAATATTCTAAAACATACAACTTTCACTTCCTGATAAGTTCTGGCATTGAGTGAAAACAATCCGTTTCTGGGGGGGAAAAAGGCTCTGTAGGTCTCATACTTAATCGTCAAAGAATTAACATAAGGTCCAGACTTACCTATCAGTAGGTTCACCTTTGGCTAGTTTTTCAGCACAAGCAATAGCTCCTTTGTGAAGCCAGCAATATGTATCCACAGCTACTACCTGCCCTTTATACTTCCTCACATGGATGGGTTCTGAAGCTTCTTTGATAAATTGTAGCAATCCCTGTATCCCCATGCTGCCAAATTAACTACCTGATATGAAAAAAGACAGGGAGAACAGAAATATTTAAAGAAAAATACATTTATTAAAACATTTTAGACAAATGAAGAGAAAGCTTGGAGTCCAATGCAGAAATTGGTTTGTTGTTTTTTTTTTTTTTTTTGAGACGGAGTCTCGGTCTTTCGCCCAGGCGGGACTGCAGTGGCCTATATCGGCTCACTGCAAGCTCCGCCTCCCGGGTTCATACCATTCTCCTGCCTCAGCCTTCCCAGTAGCTGGGACTACAGGCGCCCATCACTGAGCCCGGCTAATTTTTTGTATTTTTAGTAGAGACGGGGTTTCACCATGTTAGCCAAGATGGTCTCAATCTCCTGACCTCGTGATCCGCCCGCCTCGGCCTCCCAAAGTGCTGGGATTACAGGCGCGAGCCACCGCGCCCGGGCAGAAATTGTTTAGATATTCAAGAATCACTGCTCTTTAATATTTTAGCTGGGCTCTTCCCTGTCAAACAATTTCCATAGGGTAGAATTTAAATTAATCACTAATACTACCTCTAATGCCACTTGACAGTTGCTTAATGTTTGTTTATTCTTTCCAAAGTGCTTTTGCACTTTCACTCCTAACACACGCTTCAAGGAGCCAGGCACAAACAAAACCATGCACGCGATGGCATCGCATGGCCTCTACAAAGGGCATTAATTATAAGGGTCAACGTGCAAATTCAAATAGGAGTAGAAACTCAAAACAGTTTGTAGGAAGGTAAGTATTTCAATTAAAAAACAAAGGAAAAATTCAAAAAGAATCACAGAAATGATCCTGTACTTTTTTAGGACTGAAATTCACTGCTATTAGAATGCATTATTTTAAGAACGAACATTCTGGTAATAAACAGTGGTGGCGCCTAGGGGCAACTCCATCAGTCTCTCTGAAAGCTACCCCAAAGAACTGTGAAACTGCATCTGCTATGCAAATACAGCTTCAAGACAAATGCTTTAACTTTCCACCCCCTTCCATTCCGGTTGCAGCCCCCTAAGCCCTTTCTATGCAGAGATTCTGGGACTGTCACAACCCTTTCTGATGAAACGACCTCCCCCCACTCTACAATAAAAAGTCAGTAATGGGCACTGAGCAGCTGCTTAGCATTTCATAATACAAATCTCTCCTACCAGACGTTAAGTTTGGAAGGAAGGGAAGAAAGAAAGTACAGAATCAGGAGGCAGCTTTACCCTGTTGACACCTTATCAGAGCTCTAAAGGCTCTAGTCCAGCAGTTCTCAAATTTCAGAGGTTCTTAGACTCTCAACTCCACTCAGTGACTGGGATTCACTAGTTCTGCTGTGAATGAATTTTAAACAAAGCAGTCAATCTGGATGCAGGTGGTCCTCAAGCCACAGTTTCAGAAAAAGTCTCTTACCTCTCAGATGGTATCTAAAAAGAGTTTTCTCTCACTCCGAGGAAAACGGATATAATAGTTCATGAAATTTACATAAGTTTCTTCTAGGCCAGGCAAATATCCTCGAATAAGTATTTCTTCTTTAGCGTAGTAAGAATGGCTGAGTGCAATAGTAAGAATGACTGTGTACATATCTCAAAGAGATCGCATGTGGCACTCGAGGTAACAATAACAGCACCATCTTCACTTTATCCCTCTGTCTCGCGGAGATGTGCAGGCGTGGCCCCCAAGCCCATTCCAGACGACACGTTTCCTTAGGTCTGCAAAATATTATGGGAAAATGTACTTGTCAACATTTAAAGGTGGAGAGATTGCATGTAAAACCTGGACTGCCAGCTTCTGCGGAAAAATGACGTAAGTCTGGCAACCCTGGCGCCTGCTCTAGCCCGGAATCGTCTGCTCTCTTATCTCCCTCCGTTCACTGAATTGCAGACCTCTCGTTACCAGACGTCCCCTCGGAACAAAACAGATACTCCACTCAGGCTAAGGGCTCTGCTGTTGGGTTGGGAAAATCACGCCAAACCCTCTCCTCCCCTTCCTGGAAGACCCGAATCCCGAGAGGAGGGTTGGAGGTGGACGCGCAGGTCGACCCCCAGGGAACCCACCATTAGCCTCCGCACAGCCCGCTCCTCTCACCTTCCGAGAAGGGACTCTCCTCCTCCCCTTGAGCGGAGCCGATTGCGGTTGGAGAAACCCGCTCCGACGTCCCTAACTCACTGTGGCCAGAGCACCCACGGCCAGCAACGCAGAACACGGGCAACTTGGCTAAACAGCGCGCGAAAGGCAGATCTTTCCATTTGCGCGGGTTCCTTGCGGCCACGCCCAGAGGATGTGACGTCAACGCGTATCCCGCAACCCGGTTCCGCCTCCTGCGGCTTCCAACTCATAAGGTTGCGTCCTGAGCGCTCCGTCTCGCTGGGTAGACAGCGGCTCACTACCCTACGACTCCAGCCGATGCTGCCGGCCCGAACTCCGTGCGACTTCTTGAGGGCGCGAGTGGCACTGGCGCTGATGGCCGATGGTGAGCAACGCCTCGGAAGTTGGGAGTGTTTACACCCGCCGGGGCTGCTGGGCGTTGTAGTTCTCTCCTGGCTGCAGCCCCAGCTCTGGAGGCTGATGTTGAAAGAGCGCCGTCGCGCGTTGATGTTGAGGCTTTTCAAACCTGAAAAAGTTGCTAAGTCCCCCTCGGCGTCATCAGTCCCATCCTAATTCCTTCATTCTCTTTAAAACGCTCGGTTGCCTCTACAAATCGAAATTGAATTCAGTTCACGCTGGGTTCTTTTCCCTATTGCAGTAGTAGTAGTGATTAAAATCTGTCCCTACCATTTTACCTAGAACCCAGCTTCGTTTATTTTTGACGTAAGTCGGGGAAAAATTAGCTATATAACAAGACCTTGAAAATGGGCCTTAGAGACAAAGACTTTAAAGGCATTTTGGACTTTCATGGTCAATTGTGGCTAGGTTTCCAATCCTCATAACACCCCAGACCTCATCGCTGTCCTCTTAGGAATATTGTGATTTAAAAAATTGGAAGACACCTTAGGCCAGACCACAAAGTAATGTTCTGGGCTCGGAGATCAATAGGAATGATAATTCAGACTCAATTCAAGGAATTGAAGGGGAAGAAGTGAGCACATTGTTAAAAATGCTCCCCATTTGATTACCTTCTTTACATCTTTTTCTCTTTTAAAGTCTTTATGATCACTCTAACATCTATCATGCCAATTTTTAAGGCATCTATTATGCCTTAAATTTGTTTCTAAAATTGTTGAAAAGGTGCCACATTTGGGGAATGTGTTTGGAAAAGCAGTGTAATGCTTTCTCCCTGGTTCTGGTCTTTAGAGCTGGGACTAGGAGAGATGAGAGAAGTTATCTTCCCTCCCTCTTCCAAAGGCTATGGTAGACCTCACCCTAAACTAGCTTGGAGTGGACTCTTGGAGAAAGTGGGGGACAATTTCAAACTGCAGTAGATTAAAGAGGAACTTCGATGTGGGCAGCATGTGTTTGTAGAGAAGCCTTCTTATACTCATTGGACTATCCAGCAGTAGTAACTGCTTCAGTACCTTGAATACAACCATGAATATGTCACACATGGGGGTCTTAGGAAGGAACCCCAAAATCAAAAAGGTGTCCATTCCAGTGTCACTGAATCTGTCATAAAACTAACATGAGAGTTTGCTGCACTGTGAATGGCTCATGTATTTACTATGAATTTGACTCCCAAGGTTTCAAACTGGATTCTTGGCTGCAGTGTTCAAAGACTAAAATTGAAAAAGAAAACACTAGTTACAATACATTTCACTAACAGAATATTTTTACTCTTTGGGAGGACAAAACCATTTGCATCAATGTGTGCAGTAATTTACTACTGCCTTAAGTGTGCCTGTCAGTTCCAGGTGGCATGGGGGACATAAAGAGATGACCTGTGTCTTCAAGGAACTTAAGATCTAGTTCTGTAGACAAAACACATGTTTATCAGACAGTTAAGTCACAAATCATGATGGCATGTTATTAAATGCTGAAATAAATGGTATATCCCATATGTTTCCAGCTTAAGACTCAGTTCCAATGTTACCAGTTTCCAAATGTCTTCCCTAAGTTGGATATTTGTTTGATATGCACAAGCATTCTGTGAAGACTCTTTGGCCCTGACGCTTCTCATATTCTCACTGTGTTTGAATTGTCTTTGCCCTTCAATAGACTGAAAACCTTTTGAGGTAGGGTTGCCAGATTTAGCGAATAATAACGTAGGACACCCAGAAATTTGAATTTCAGATGAACAACAGATAAATTTTTAATATATCTAATGCAATATTTGAGACATATACTAAAAGAAACCCCTGTTCATCTGAAATTTAAATTTATCTGGGCATTCTGTAATTTTATCTGGCAGCCTTACTTTGAGGGCAGGGATTATGTCTATGAATTTTCACATCCCAGTAGCACTAGTGTTGATTTTAAACATTTCAAATGTGTGGACTAATACATGAATGTCCTAGGTATGGCACTATTATTATGGGTTTTCTGGGCTGCTCTTATCTTTATTTTTTTATTTTTTATTTTTATTTTTATTTTTTTTTTAAGACAGAGTTTCGCTCCTGTTGCCCAGGCTGGAGTGCAATGGTGCGATCTCGGCTCACTGCAACCTCTGCCTCCCAGGTTCAAGTGATTCTCCTGCCTCAGCCTCCCAAGTAGCTGGGATTACAGGCATGCACCACCACGCCCAGCTAATTTTGTATTTTAAGTAGAGATGGGGTTTCTCCATGTTGGTCAGGGTGGTCTCGAACTCCCGACCTCAGGTGATCGGCCCTCCTTGGCCTCCCAGAGTGCTGGGATTACAGGCGTGAGCCACCGTGCCCGGCCAGCTCTTATCTTTAAATACTGTATCTTGTTGAAATATCAGATTGCCTGATTTTTAATTTGGAAGATATTGTCTCCATTGTTATAGGGCAGTGTTTTCTAAAGTATGGGACTTAGCCAATGACTTGGGGTCTAGTGACAGTTGCGGGTGCCCTCTGGATGGCCTCCTGCCTTTGCCTGGTTTCAGGCAGGAGGAGAACCACAGCTGAGCAGCACCTTCCCCACCACACACACACACACGCACACACACACACACACACAGATGCATACACCAGTAATTTCTAAGAAGAGACGTAGGAGTAGGGATTCTTTTTAGTCAGCAGCATTAGGAGGATTTTTCTAAAGCTCAACTTCCCTCCAAATCAGAGACATGGGAACAGGGGACAACCTCAAGTGCTGGGCAAGTCAGCATCCTCTTGTCACCTCATATGGGACTAGGTTTTTATTTTGCTCCTCTGTTGAAATGAATGTGGATAGGTGTTCAAAACAGTATGTATGCAGTGTAAAGGTGAAGATGAAGGAATTGTGCACAGTGCTGGTGACTATTACATATACACAGAACAGAATATCCTTTTTCTCCTGACTGATCGTCAACGGCTCTGGTTTTCTGTTTAAGTAACTTATTTTTAGGTGCTCATTTTTTTAGCTCAGTTTGATTGATTTTGATTTGCATTCAATTATTTTTACATTTTTAAATTATTTTAATCAAATGACTTTGTGTTCATTGTATTTTTACGGTTATTTCTATTATGGCAAGTGACACAGTGTTAACATGAAACTTGCTTTTTAAGTAAATTTAAGTTGAAAACCGATTAAGTAAACAATAGAACAGGTGTTTTGCAGCAATGGTAAATATAAGTAAGTGAACTTTCCGTAACAGTCATTTCTCCCATCTTTAAAATAACCCTTCAGCATTCCCCTCATTTCTCTGCTCCCGTTATCGTAAAACTTTTTGAAAAAAAAAAAACCTGTACTTCCTATCTCAAATTCCTCCATTTACTATTATAAATAGTAATATTATATTACTATTACATTATATTATATACGTAAAACATACATACAGAAAGCATAAATCCTAAGCAAATGATCACAAAATGAACATATATTACCTCCACTCGGTCCCTCCCAGAAGACACTTTGTAGCTCGTTTCCAATCAGATATCTCTGTCCTAACTACTAATCTGCCTTTTTACTGCAAGTGTTGCCTCGTTTGTGAAATGTATATAAGAGAAATGATGCAGCTTTTATCCTTTCGCATTTGGCCTCTTTTACTCAACATCATGTTTGTGAGATTCATCTGTATTATCGAGAGCACCTATAATTTGTTTTTTTTCATTTCAATGTAGAATTCCATTATGTAAGTACATTATAATTTATTCATTCTACTATTGATAGATATCTGAGTAGTTTCAGGATTCTATTACTACTGCTTCTGTGAACATTCTTGTAACTTCATGTGCATGTGACTTCATCAACTCCCACTCTTCTTGCTCTTGCCCACTCTACTTTAGCCATCTAGCCTCTGTGCCATTCCTTGAATATGCCAGGTACACTCCCACCTCTAGGGCTTTGCATATGCTGTGCCTTCTTCCCAGAATGCTCTTCCAACAGATAGCCCCATAGCTTGGTCCTTTACTTCGCTCAGTAATACAGATAGGTTTCTTCTCAGTGAGCTATTCTCCAATTATGCTATTTAAAATTGCATTTCCTATCCCTACTTTGGGATACCTAATTTTCCTTTCCCTGATTTATTTTTCTCCATGGTACATACCATGATTGGACAAATTACATATTCTAGTTATCTATTTGTTTATCGAACATCTCTCAACTCACTATAATGAAAGCTCTATAAGAGCAGGGATTTTTGCCTATCTTCTGTGACATTGTCTGGCACATAGTAAACTCCAGTAAACTTCTGGTTGAATCAACAAATGAATATTGAAATTAGCTAACAGCCTGGATCTAAAATAGACACTGATGTTTTTAGAACTTAGACGTTTGGGCAATATAGCTGTTCTCAAAGCTGTTTTACAGTGAAATTAAACAACTCCAGAGTTATCAGGATGAGTATTATATGAATAATCTAGGACAGATAATGCAGAAAGAATAAATGCTGTCCTCATTCCCTACTGCAGAGGCAAAACGATTTTAAATAGCCTCTGTTTTTGTCCTTCACCAAAAAAAAAAAAAACAAAAAACTATGAAATGCATTTATGCAGAATGACACTTCTAAAAAATATTATCTCTGGCTCCAAAATATACATTTTAGGGAAACTGGCATAGGTCTTTGGCAAAGCTCTCTTGGAGGTGATTGATATATTAGCATCGACAGTACCTATCTATCTAAATAATAAGTGTTACTATTAGAGTCTTGATTTATAATACTTAGGGAACTATTAGTATTTTTCAGGTTAGTTGTATATATTTACATCCTTAATTTATTTACCACTCATAACAATGCTATGAGGATGGCACATTTGTTATCCCCATTTTACAAGTGAGACAACTGAAGTACAAAGGGATCTGAACCCTGTGTAGTTTGGCTGTAGAATCTGTACTTTTAACTTACCTTTGGATGGCTAGCATACGTATTTATCTGTGGAGAGATAGATATTATGTTAACATTTTCAAAGTTACCAATTGACTAAATCCTCTTTGGATGATTTGGGAAAAAGAAAGAAAAGGAACAACTTTTTTTATAATCTACTGTGTTTTGCATGTGCTACCTCATGTAATCCTCGTAATAGCTCTGGAAGATAACTATTGCTACCCTCATTTACAGAAGAAAAAAACGGAAGCAGAGAGAAGCAGGTAATAGTGTCATAGACCTAAAGCTGTTATGTGATGTGATTCAAATGTGATTCAAGCCAGTATCTGTCTGACTCCAAATGGCTATATTCTTCACTATGACACATAGTGGGAAGAATGTACCCAGCGAATAGCAAAGATCCAAAGAGGAGGAGAAATACATAGTTCCAGCTGGTAGCAGGCTGTCATGGAGTTGTGGAATCAAAAAGACAATAGGCACAATCCTGAGAATGTTTGGATCCAAAGATACATTTTTCTGACCTTGGCCTTCAAAGCTACTCCCAGGTGAGCTCAAGGTGAATGAGTGGGAGAGGGCCTCTGCAATCACAGCCAGGCTAACTCTTCATTCTTGTATGAGATCTTTAATAAGTCATACATCCTGGGCCCAGTGGTTCAGACTGAGGAAGCTTCTCTTCTTGCCGTTGGAGCATCACTTGCTTCTCTCACGATTTTCAGTGTTACCATGACTTTCTCTTGGCCCAAGTGAATTTGCTTATCTCCATGCTTCAACTTTTTGCTTTTGTTTTTTTTTAAAAAATTAAAAATACAAAAAGTTCAGAGAATGCTACCCACTTTCTTGGTGAACTTGGGACTTAGTCATAGGCGTGAAATGGATATTGCTCTTTTGACTTTAATGACGAAGTGTGACTTGCAATGGGATATCAGAATAATAGTTCCAAAGTGGTAAGCTGCTGAAGGACACCCACTCACTAGGTAGCAAAAAGGGACATTTCTATTGAAAACTCAGTGAAATATAACCTGGAACAATGAAACAGACATCAATACATCAACACAGTGAGAATTACAGCCAGCAGCAGAATGCTTAGTGAGGAGAAATACAAGATGGAGAGGCTCAGCTAAACAAAGGCGTCACATTGATTATAAAGCTAAGAGTGGTCCTTGGATGGTAAGTGCCAGATTCTGCATGAAGCAGCTGGTCTCAGAATAAGAGAGTAATGAATTTCTGTCCACTTATTGGTCTTTCAGCCTCCAAGGGACTTACTCAGCCAGCAGTTCTATTTTCAGAAGCAGAGGATAAACACATGCTTTAATTCCATCATTTAAAATCTAATAAGTATTTTTAACAAACATCTGTGGCCAGTTTTTCCGTTGTTCTTTTGTATATCTATATATACATCTATCAGTATATCTCCATAGATAGCTTCCATTATCCCTTATATACCAGCTCAGTTAAGAGCTTAATGTCTAGCCTACCTTGCTTGAATTCAAATCTGGGCTGTGTAATGTATTAGCTGTTAATTTACTGACTTTAGAAAAAGTTCCCCATCTCTTTATTTGATTGGGGTGACCTTAGAGCATAATGTAACCTCTGAAACGACTTAAACCAAGACCGCACTAGTCTAAGTGAGCCATTGCACATTGACCCAATAATTTGATCAACAGAATAAAATGAAAATAAATAAATTATTTTCCATTTTCCTTATTTGAAAACTGGGAGGAACAATAGACCTAACTGAACTGCTTCATAAAATTGCAAAGATTACATGAGATAATCTATTTAAATTGTATAGAGTCTAGTGTCTGGGTTGTGACACTCAATAGTGAAGTGAGAAAAAGCCCCCAAAACGTAGTCATGGACAGCGATGTATAGTTTGTCAAGAGCTTTCACATGCATTTCCATTTGGTCTTCAGAGGATGAGGCCTGGATCATTCAGTGGCTCATCTAATATCACAGAACAAGTGGTAGAGTCAGAATCTTTTATCTAAAGGAGATATTTTCATCCTTAGATTAATGTCCTCTTCACAATCTCATGCTACTTTTCTTTAAAATGAAATTGCTGTTCTTTTTTTAATTGATTTGGCCAACTTCATTTCTAATGGAAGAATCAACATTAGAGCTCGGGTCTCGTCCTACGGTATCTCATCCTGAACCTCTGGTCTTACTCAAGAATGACTCAGAAGGAACGGAACTGATTAAATTAAAATTTTGCTCATGCATGTTATCATTCATTTCTGAAAACTTGCTGGGATTTTAAAGAACTTTTAGTTACCTAAGGGAAGGAAATTAAATTTTACTGAGCAGAAGTCTTGGTGGTAAATGACAGAAACCCACCTTAACTTGGTTTTTGTATAAAGGGAATGCATTCCTTCTGTTATAGGTTGTATAACAACCCCAGTACCTCAGAACGTGACCTTATTTGGAGATAGGGTCTTTGCAGAGGTAATCAAGTTTAAATAAGGTCATTACTGGAGGGTTGGGGGTGGAGAGCTAATCTAATTTGACTGATGTTTTTATGAGAAGGAAAAATTTGGGCAAAGATACACATGGAGGGAAGCTGTGAGATAACGTAGGGAGAAGACAACTATTTACAAGCCAGGGAGAGAAGCGTTGAACAGATCCTTTCCTCACAGCCCTCAGGAGAAACAAACCCTGCACCTTGATCTTGGACTTCTAGCCTCCAGAACTATGAAGCAATACATTCTGATTGTTTAAGCCAATCAGTTTATGGTTGTTACAGCAGCTCTAACAAACAAATACACTCTCTTGTTCCAGAAAAGTACAGGAATAAGTCAAGAATTTAGGCGCAGATGGACTTGAGGGATCAAACGATATCATTAGGACTGGCGTCTCTTCATCTGTTTTTCTTCTGTGCTGGTTTTACCATATCTCGTCAATTTTAAAATGCATGTTTTCCTTTTCTTTTTCACATGTCTGAAATCAAAATGCAATGTACAATTTCTTATTACATTTCTTTATTGTTAGAAGTGTAGAAAATAATGGTATATCTTGTAATTAATGGCATCTTAGGAAACCTTAGAGTGTTCACAGGCAGGCTATTTATGTGGGCAAATTTGCAGTTCAAAGCTTAATATCTAAGTTACCCAATGACTCCAGAGAACCGTTTCCTAATTGTTTCAGCAGAAGGCCCTGAGCAAATGTTCACCGGCTGTAATTGACCTGGCTTTGCACATACTCAACCCTGGAAAACAGGGCTGGGGAAGGGGCAGGTAGACTTCAGCACACTGAAACCACATGGCATAAGAATAGTAAAAAGGGGATTTCCCAAAAGAAAACAAAGTGCTTTTAGCAGGAGAGGAAGGGCTGAATGCCCAGAAGACCTCTGTCGCCACAAGTACCTGTCTGTGCCAAGGGCTGCCACAGGACTCTTGCCTGGTTCTCATTATAACTCTGTGAAGCAGGAGGTATTGTCAGATCCACTTCACTCATCAGGAAAGTGAGGCTCGAAGAGCCACAGGCCTATAGGCAGAGCTGAATATTGCCAAATGGTTACAGAGTGCTTGCAATGTGCAAGACAGCCCCTAAGATCTACAAATACAAGGATGAACGTTGTCCTTGTGCCTGAGGAGCTCAGCTTAGAGGGGAGATAGACCCAAAGCACCAAACAGCTTACTATGAAATAAAAGAGTACCCAACAGAAATGGGAACATAGTACTATGAAAAACAAATCTGCTTCGGCAGGAAGGGAGACCCAGTATGGAAGCAGGCATTGGGAAAGGTTTTTTTCACACCCTAAAGACACCCTTCTTACACTTGTGGCAAATTCCAACATCAGAGCACTGGGAAGCAGTGATCTTGTTAAATCTTGCAAAGGGCCCGGTACATGGAAAGTGTTTATTAGACAGTTATAGAGTGAGTGATTACAAGGATGAAGTAGGTCTTACTCGACGAAGCTAAATGTCACTGGACGTGATCTTGCTTTACAGGTCCTGGGCTTCCAGCTTTGTGGGCAGTCATGACATCCAAGGGTGCCATTTTGCTCCAGAGTTTTTGCTCCACATTTGCAAACAGAGGGACTCATAGCTCTAAAGTTCCCACTGTCTTTTCCTCTGAACTTTGAGCAACATTCCTCTGCTTTTTTGAGCTGTTTCATTATAAATCATCTCCCTATATTAGTAAAAATTTGTTTTCTAAACATTTGTTTCATTTAGCTTTCAAAAAATCTTACCAGGTTGTAATAGAGCTCACTTTTACTCTGCTTTGTTTTCATAAACTAAAAAATATATAATTTTATAAAATATGTAGGTTTTCATAAATCTTTGTGTCTCAGTCTATAATAAAGTGATATGTATTTTTAATTTGTATTCTATTGTTTTTTTTCTTTTTTAAAATGAAACTAGAAGCAAATCTCATTTATTCTACTATTTTTTATGATCAAGTTTTATCACAAGACTAGGACGGGTAGCTGACTTGTCACACTGGTGCCCTCTAGTCTTCCTTGCTGTTCCCTCCCCTACTTTCTGGAATCTCCCTTTTCCATCTAAGAGATGCTCAGTGTTCTTTTATTTTATTTTTTTAAGTCAAAAATTAAAAGAGATGGGGTACTGGCTATGTTGACCAGGCTAGTATCGAACTCCTGGCCTCAAGTGATCCTCCCATCTCAGCCTCCCAAAATGCTGGGATTACAGACCTGAGCCACCACGCCTGGCCTCCACTACTGTTTTATGAGTACCTTTATGATGTCCAGTATCCTTGTTGGTAGGACCTTTGTCCACTACCTCTGCTGATAAACCCAATTACTCTTCCAAAATGAAAATTTGAGCTCATTAACTATCAAGAGTTGTTTAGGAGTTGTATTTCTTTTCTATACACACCACCTACAGCTGGTCTCTCTAGGCTGAGATATTTCTGCTCACTGGAGACCAGATCATCAGCTACAGAGGCTTGGGTCAAGAAATGTCTTAGTCACAGTGAACCCACTACATTCCACTGTGTATCTGTCTCCCTTAGGCATAAAGTTAGGTTTTCCACATCAAAATTCCTGTAAGGCAGTGTGAAATTCGGTAAATCCTTTTTGGCAAAAGCATTTCTGGGCTTGAGTAACTCAGATATAAGTCCCTTAATCTCATTGCCATTTTATCTTTATAAGCCAATCTTCAGTAACTCTGCAACTATTATAGTGACTTTTTCAAACCTTCAGGTAACCTTCAGGTATCTGTAACTCATACTGGTGAAATGCTGCTATACAGCTTTCTAGAAATGATCAGAACTACTTTGAAATCTTGTTTTGGGTAGAAATTGTAGTTATATATAAAGCACCTTTATTCTTGAAAAGGGCACTGGCTCTATTCATCAAAAAATCCTCAGTTTAGGTGACCTTTTGAGAGTGAACGTGAGCAGAACGCAGACCATCTATGGCTTAGGTTTTGCTGGCACGTTGCAGCCCCATTGAAAGATCTGGCTGTAGCAGTGGGAGTCCTCATGGACCACGGGTCCTGCCCACCTTTCTTTTCTCTTGTGTATTTTGTAAAGGTCTGGCTCCTACTGATGCTAGGAATTACTTTGTCATCCTTAGATAGTATTTTTGCTTAGACTAAATGTCATGTCCTTCTTTCTTGACTTACCCACTTACTGCAAGTTAAGATGCCTCCATGCCTCCTAAATCAACGTGTATCTTCTAATTATAATAGAAACACATTTTTTTGATAGTGACCACAGGAAAATACAGAAATGTATCGAGAAGAAAACAAAAATCTCCAGTAATCCTACTGTTATATCCAGAAATAACCACTATTAACATCTTCTGTATTTCCTGGCACTGTTTTTAATGCCTGTGTGTGTATGCATATTTAAAAAAACTTGGCTTTATAATAGATATAAATAAAATGTTGCATATTTTCTCATATGTTAGTGTTTCCTGAGTGTTTTCCTGTGCAGTACATGTTCTTTGAACATGTCCTATTATATATTCCTTCATTATGAACGACTCATAATGATTTAACTCTACACCTATTATTGGGTGTTTGGCTTGTATTTATCTTTTATTGTTAATGGTAGGCATACTTATATCTTTATTTTCTTATCCAATAATCTACTTAGGATTAATTCCTTGAAGAGGAATTGCAGAGTTAAAAGCTTTGATTGTTTTTATCTTTAATGTTCTTGATATACACTAACAGATCACCCTCCAGGAAGGTCTTGTCAATTTAAATACCGGCTCTTAGGCCTGCTTCTTTGAAAATTCTCCCAAAAATGAACGATATTTTTACTAATTTTTTTTTTTTTTTTTACTATATGATGGGTGAAAATGTTATTCACTCTTCTTTTCCATTTTGTTTCTTTGGATAATAAGAAATTGAACATTGACTTTCATGTGTTTTTTTTCTTATTTATATCAATTTTTTATGTTAATTCTTTATATTCTGTTCTTTTTTTTCTATTAGATTCTTAAGGCTTTTCTTGCTTTTCATTTTTGTTAGACCTCAGCTACAGAGGATTTAGTTGAATAATATCCTCTTTTCATGGAAACTATCAGCATCATTCCCTTTTATCCTGATTCCTGATTCCCATTTTCCTCTCCCGCTGCCCCAAAGACACACAAATGCAAGCTTCCAAGCTTCCTAGTGTGTTCAGTGAATACTCTTTCAGTTATATGAGTTCTTGTTAAATGTGTATTATTGTAAACATGCATTTTCAATTTATATAAATCAAATGGTACTGTGTATTACATTTAATTCTACTTCTTATTTTCATTTAGTGCCCAATAGCCACATGTGGTTAGTGGCTACCATATTGGACTGTGTAGATTTAGAACGTATTCATTATTGCAGAAAGTTCCATTGGAGAAAACTATTCTAGATATTAGATGCAGATCAGTTTTAGACCTTGAGATGTCTTCTCCTATTCTGTCATGTGTCTGCTAAATTTGCTCGTTATTCCTCTATTGTACAGAAATCTCCAAGTTTGATGTAAATACATTTATTGTTTCCCTTATGATTTGTGCTTTGCGAATTTTGTTTAAGAAGTCTTTTCCCACCCTAGATCACCAGTATGTTCTGTTATGTTACCTTCCATTAATTTTTATAGTTTCTTCCCTTTTACATTTAGGTTTTTGGTCTGTTGAAGTTCACCTTTGTTATTTGGTGTTAGGTAGAAATGTAGTTTTATTTTTTTCCATACGTGAATAAGTTTCACTAACATTGTCTGTTTTAAAATCTATGTCTTTTCTTCATTGATTAGTGGTGCTATTTTTATTATATATAAGTTTCTATGAGTGTATGGATCTGTTTCTAAACTCTCTCTTCTGTTTCATTGGTCTAGTTATTTGGTCTTCACAATTCATACTTTTTATTATTGACATTGTTCTATGTCTTAGTATCTGACAGGACACGTCCTGTTTTTATACTTTTCTTTTTAAAGGGTTGACCTATTTATGGACATTTATTCTTCCAGGTAAATTTTAGAATAAATTTATTTAGTTTATCTAAAAGAAAACTGGAAGTTTGAATGAGATTGAATTGGATTTAGGTGAATTAAGTCTAATTCAAAAAACTTTGACATCTTGGAAAATTAAATCAGCCTGTTTTAAACCATATATTTATATAATCATCTGTGTCCTTTACTGGCATTTAGAAGCTTCCCCCACCCCAGAGATATTGTATATTCTGGTTCAGTTAGTCCCCATATATTTTATTGTTTTATTTCTGTAGATTGTATCTCCTTTTAAATTTTTCTAGTTGATTATAGCTGCTACAGAGAAATGCTATGGCTTTTGTAAGTTGATCTTATAAGTGGAAACCGTACGAAAGCTTATCCATTCTTATAGTTTGTTGATTTGTAAAAACTCTTAATTTATTAAAAATGTTTTGCTATCTGTAGGTCATATTTATTAGAAGTGTTTTCCAGTTTGTTATTTGACTTAGAATTTTATTTATGATGTATTTTTACACTTCTAAGTTTTAAATTTATCAGGTAGCAAATTCTGTTAATGCTATTTTGTCATTTTTATCAATTAATTTATGCTGTTTGTCAAAAGGAAGTGTATTTTCCTTTTTTTTCTTCAGTGCTAGCAATCTGTTTTATTGTTTCCCCAAAATATAGAGTTCTTCACGGAATGCCAAAGTAGACAGAAAGTGTGTGGCACTTTTGATCCACTAGAGGCCAACACTTGCTTGAAAGAAACTGGCATGCTTTCCTAAATCTCCTATTTTTTTCCTCTCGGAATGGGAAGAAACTGGCTGAAAAAAAAGCCTTACAGAAAATAACTAATTTCTATTTAAATTAGATGTCTAGAAATGCTATAGAAAGAAGAATCTGGACAAAAAGAAAAGGCTATTTTCAAAGACAATAAGTTATATAAAGAGGATTCAAAGCTGTTTTTAAAAATGAAAGCAGAAAATCCAAATAAAACAGTTTAAAATGTTTTAAAAATTTAACTTAGAAGAAAGAGAAAACCAAAAGAGAAATAAAAAAGGTCCAGCTTCTACTCAAAATACACATTTAGTGTCATTAAATAAGTAGGTGACAAGAGGCCGGGCGCAGTGGCTCACGCCTGTAATCCCAACATTTTGGGAGGCCAAAGCAGATGGATCACGAGGTTAAGAGATCGAGACCATCCTGGCCAACATGGTGAAACCCTGTCTCTACTAAAAATACAAACAATTAGCCGGGCGTGGTGGCGGGTGCCTGTAGTCCCAGCTACTCGGGAGGCTGAGGCAGGAGAATCACTTGAACCTGGGAGGTGGAGGTTGCAGTGAGCCAAGATTGTGCCACTGCACTCCAGCCTGGGCAACAGAGCAAGACTCCATAAAAAAACAAACAAACAAACAAACAAAAAGTAGGTGACAAGAAACAGCAAACAATAATGGCTTTTTCTCCCTTTTCCTCTTTGCTCTGAAAAACCAGGAGATGGGGCTAACCTGCCTCCCATTCTGTAGGGTTCCTGCACAGATAACTGGGTGAAAAACAATTCCCAAACTGAAAAAAATCCATTGTTTTAATTCCAATGAGGTGATCTGTAGGAAATAACCATGCTGGCTTACAAGCAGACATTGAAAGGTGGTTCTTCTCTGAGGCTTATTCTTAAAATCATGTTTATCACTCAAAAGCAGACATATCTACAGACGGAGGGATGAAGAGAAGGAGGGAAAGAAGGAAGGAGGGAAGGAGGAAGGGTGGGCCAATACCAAGACTGCAATTCTCTTATCTATGAAAACATAAAGAACTGCGAAAAACAGTTCTTTACATATAGACAGAGGTGCTTATAATTTAGACCTGGAAAAAAATTATCAAGATTAAATGATAGCCCACACGCAAAACACTATAAAAAGCAAGGTACTATTATTATTATTACAAAGGTGCATCTGCCAGTGGGGATCTTGGCTTCTGGGTGCCCTTTCATAAGTAGGGCAGCTACGTCATATCAAATATGAAAGCCTATGCTATAAAAAGAAGTTATTTTTACATCAATCAAAATAAATGCATAAAAGATTTACGTTTGCATTGAAGACAAGGTAAAATTTTAAAAAATCAATGGAAACGCATCTTAGACATGCCAAGTTATATTATAAAGAACTTCCAAATGAATATGTTTTCTGCTGGCTTTTGATTTAATACCTATAAAAACTGAGTACATATAGCAGGAAGGGCACATTTACAAGAATGGACTGAAAAATACCATATGTTATTTCACAAAGTTTATTTAACTTTTAATGAATTAAATTTATTTTCATTTATAAGAAGTATGGGCACAAGATAGAAAATGCACACACAACTAAGGAGTTTCATTGGAAAGCACTCTGCTCTCCTAAACCCATTCCCATTCCCTGATCTACCAGTGTCACCATCCATAGTTAATTGTCATTGCCACTTTCTTACCATTGGTATGTCTGATTTTTTTTTTTTTTTTTTTTTTTTTTACAGAAACGCTAGCATGCCATACAAATTGTTCCACATCTTGCCTTAAGATGCCACAACCATCATCAATAACCACTTAACATAATATGGTTTGCTCTTTATCTCAGGTCAGTTAGGTCAGAAGGAGGTATGCTTTATTCTAAGTTACACAGTATTCCACCAGATGAATGTATCATCGTTGATTTGTCTAGTCTCCTACTGAAAGACATTTAGATTATTTTCAGTCCTTGGCTATAAAAAACAATAATCCAGTGATTTTCTGTGTACTTCTATTTTCTTTGTGGAAATATGATTTAGGAATGGAAACCTAGAAGAGAAATTGATGAGTCAAAGGTATGAGTGTTTTTTTGTTTGTTTGCTCGTTTTTGTTTGTTTTTTGTAGTCAGCTATTTAAGTAGTTTCTTAAGGCATTTAGAACGTCAATTTGTGAGGATAAATTCCATTTGTCAGGGCAAACACAGGTCGCAGGTAGCCTGATGCTGAGGAATAGCTTTGATTTTTCGTAAAATGTGTGAGTCCACAGCTTTCTGATCAATCTTGCACTGCTCTGTAATCTTGTATTTCTCTTTTTCTCTGTCGAAGATCTCACCTTCCTGGTCTGGGCTTCCGCAGCTTCTTCTTGAAGTAAGCATCAGTAAGATGTTCTGGGATTTTTACATTGCTGATATCAATTTTGGTTGAAGTGGCAGTGACAAATTTCTGGTGTTTTCTTCATAGACGAACTCGATTGAGGGCCAGAGGTCCAGTCACAAGTAACAAGCCACTAGCCAGCTGCTTCAGGAAAACCACCCTCTTGCCCCTGTGGCCTCCAGTGAGGATGATCAGAATGGTCCCGGGGAGAATGCTGGCTCACTGTTTTCTCACGTGCTGACTGAAGGGTTTGTTGCCGTGGCTCAACAGCTTTCCAGGCCCATCTTCAGTAGGATAATATCTAGGCATTTTGCGAAGTTTAACCACCCAGGTACCACCGTTCTTGTCACCACCAACTGGTTTTGTAACAGTTGCAAAAACCTTCTCCTTCTTTTTCTTTTCAACCTTGGATTTAGCGGCTGAGTACTTCCTCTTATACACAGCCTTTCCGGAATACACGGCAGGTCGGGAATACCTGCCAATTCCTCTGACAAGGACAGGATTGCGCTGCAATGGGGCTTCCCCTTCTTGGGCTTTTTAGCCTTGAGGTGACCCTTTTTCACCACCAGGATCAGCCTTCTTGGCTTCGGGTTTCTTCTCTTTGGTTTCTGGCTTCTCAGTTGTTTCACCTGCCATCTTGCAAGATGGGAAAGAGAGTTTTTTTTTTTTTTTTTTTTTCTTTTTGTGAGATGGAGTTGTGCTCTTGTTGCCCAGGCTGGAGTGCAATGGCACGATCTCAGCTCACTGCAACCTCTGCCTCCAAGCAATTCTCCTGCCTCAGCCTCCTGAGTAGCTGGGATTACAGGTGCCCGCCACTATACCCAGCTAATTTTTGTATTTTCAGTAGAGACGGGGTTTCACCATCTTCGCCAGGCTGGTCTTGAACTCTTGACCTCAGGTGATCTGCCCGCCTCTGCCTCCCAAAGTGCTGGGATTACAGGCGTGAGCCACCGCACCCAGCCTGGTATGAGCGTTTTAATGTGTATAGATGCTGCCAAAGTGGCCCTTCCCTGGGATAGTACCAGTCTGTATTCCCAAGGGGAATGCCTTTCCCACCACATTCTCCCCAAGATTGCTTTTAATCAAATATTTTATTCTTTTCCAATGTGATAGGAGAAAAAAAAAAGAATCTTGTGGTTTTAATTTGCATTTCTCCTATTGTGGGTAAAAGTTTGACATCTTTCTATTTTAAAACTATTTGTATTTTCTGTGAATGGATTATCATGCTTTTGCCCATTTTCCTGTTTACTTATTTTGATTGCAAAACTTACAAAAAGTATTTCTAGATCCTTATGTAACATAGAAATTAGCCCATTGTCTGTTTTATGTGGTACAAAAATTATTTTCCTGGGTTTATTAGCAGGAATTTAAAAGTTTTAAGTAGCCATTTTTTATTTTACTTTTAAATCTTTGATGCAGCTAAAATTCATTTTGATGTAAGAAATGATGAATTTCTTGATATCTATGTGGTTGACATCTAGAATTATTTTCTTTCTCCAGATGGTTCCTCAATAATATCCAATTTAGGTCTTGACAATTCTTCTTTCCCATTGACTTGAAGGGGCCATTTCTCATAATCTGCCTTCCTATATGCATGTACGTCTGTCTAGACTCTTTTGTTAATTAGTATTTTTTTTTTTTTTTTTGGCGATGGAGTCTCACTCTGTTGCCCAGGCTGGAGTGCAGTTGCACGATCTTGGATCATTGCAACCTCAGCCTGCGGGGCTCAAGTGAGCCTCCTGCCTCAGCACTTCCCACTAGCTGGGGTTACAGACACGCGACACCACACCCAGCTAATTTTTTTTTTGTATTTTTAGTTGGCCAGGCTGGTCTTGAACTCCTGGCCTCAGGTGATCTGCCTGCATAGGCCTCCCAAAATCCTGGGATTACAGGTGTGAGCCACTGTGTCCGGCCTGTTGATTGGTCTTTCTATCTATTGATACACTAGACATTTTGGCTACTATTGCTTTATAATATGTTTAACTTTCTGAGAGGACTAGTATCCTCTTTTTTAGAATATTTTTTTCTGAAAATCATAAATATTATTACTATTCTCCTATGAACTTTAAAACAGCTTACATTTAAAGATTTGTTGTTATTTTTAGTGATCACTTAAAATGTATATATTAGTTTAGGGAGGATGTTTGTCATTATATAATAATACTAAGACTCCTGCATCAAAACCCCATTAAGTTCTTTTTAAGTCTTGTTTATCTCTGTTTACATTTTTATTTTATTTTATTTTGAGACGGAGTCTTGCTCTGATGTCTGAAGTGCAGTGACATGATCTCAGCTCACTGTAACCTCTGCCTCCCGGGTTCAAGTGATTCTCTTGCCTTAGCCTCTGAGTAGCTGGGACTACAGTCCTGTGCCAACATGCCCAGCTAATTTTTTTATTTTTAGGAGAGATGGGGTTTCACCATGTTGACCAGGCTGGTCTTGAACACCTGACCTCAGGTGATCCCCTCGACTCAGCCTCCCAAAGTGCTGGGATTATAGCCATGAGCCACCGTACCCAGCCTCTCACTTTACCTTTTTAAATTAAAAAAAAAATTATGCAGATTTTAAAATTTTACACAGGATTAACATTATTTAATACAGATCTTGCCTGTTTATTGTTAAATATATTCCTAAGAATATTTTAATCACTGTTACATACATCTTTTGTTACATTATATCTATCATTTGATTGTTGTTTGTATATTGGAAAGCTACTACTTTATTTTACACTAACTTTTTACCTAGGCAGTTTACTGATTTTTTTTCTTGTTTATAATGCTTTTGTGTTACTTCTCTTGGGATTTCCAGGTATTACAGTCACATCATGTGATAATAATAGCATTTAAAACTTTTTCTGTCTTCATTTTTAAGAAGTAAGAATATACTAAGAGTAAAGTTGCAAAACTTATCTTTGTTGTACATAGAACCATTATTTACAGAATAAACATTTGGAATACAGAGTAAAGGTTGGGTATATATTAAAATAGTCAGGGTTGGGGGTGAAGAAAAGAGGGGAAAGAGAGAGAGAGAGGGAGAGAGATTATCAGAAAAAAAGTATAGTGAGCTCTTGGCAGTTATTAAGAAAATTACCTGGGTGATGAAATAATCTGTACAACAAACCTCCATGACACAAGTTTACCTATGTAACAAACTTGCACTTGTACCCCTGAACTTAAAAGTTAAAAAAAAAAACCCAAGAGATTAATATCTAGAATACATTAAAAAGGAAAATTAGAAAACCTAGTTAAGAGTTAAATACATATAATGAACATGAACATTATGGATATTAACATCTGTTAAATCTTTCATATGATGGCACCTACATTGAACTTCCAGGCTAAAATCTTAAAGTTGTGACTGACATGATCAATCAAGTTATGTGGGCACGTCCTTTAAGCCCACAGCTGCAGCAGCTCAGGAAAACAGAGGACCTCTTCCCCCTCTTGCTGCCAGCAAACGCTGCTGCTAATGGACAGTGATCATGCTTGCCTGCTTCTGATTTCTCCTCGGCCGGAGATGAAGGAACTCTCACTGTCTCTTAATAAAAGGAAGGGGAAAAAAGGTATGAGAGCACCACTGGATTTAATAGAATATGACTCAGTAATGAACTGACTGTCAGCAAAAGATGACAAACCTTTTGCTGTTGTCAGGGTGGAGAACGCTGAGCATGTCATCACTGTTGGGAAGAGTCACCTTCTAATGGGCCAGGCAGTTTGCCTCACTCTGTTGGAGGCCTCTCCTAACTCAGCAAGGCTTGCTTTACACTGGTATTGCATTGGCAGGCTGCCTGCTCCCCCTATCCAAAAGTATTTTACATTCTATTCATGTTTTGCTTCCAAATTTATTTTTACATTTCTAAAAAATTGGATGCTAAATATGTCTATTTATGTGCTAAATTCATTTTATGTGCATTTAAGATTTTCTGTTAGTCCAATAAATTCTCCAGCCCTATTTTTATTCATTTTCAAGTAGAAATAGAGATAACCAACCAGACAGAAGACAGACAGATACCAGTGATAGAGTTTTAGTTACATAAATTATCCTTGTTTGCAGATGACATGATCTTATATATAGAAAGCTCCAAAGATTCCCCTAAAAAAAATGAGTTAAAACTAATATACAAATTCAACCAAGTTGCAGGATATAAAATCAACATACAAAATCAGTGACATTTCTATACACTAATGTCTAAGAAAGAAATCAAGAAAACTACCCCATTTACAATAGACTTGTGCTTTTCACTTTAACAACCCATCTTGACTTTTGATGTCAGTACATGTGAATGGAACTCACTCTTTTTTTTTTTCTTTATTTCTTTTTTATTTCAGGATCAACCAGGTATGGAACTCACTCTTCTAATGACTTACAATTACAATGTCTGCATTATGTACCATAATTTAATTAACCACTCCCTTACTGATGAAAATTAGGGTTGTTCTGGCAAAAATTTATTGCACTATATTTAACTCCCTTTACTTTATTTATTAATTTTTTTTTTTTGAGATGAGTTCTGCTCTTGTCATCCAGGCTGGAGTGCAGGGTGTGGTCTCGGCTCATTGCAACTTCCATCTCCCGGGTTCAAGCGATTCTCCTGCCTCAGCCTCCCAAGTAGCTGGGATTACAGGCACCCACCACTATTCCTGGCTAATTTTGTATTTTTAGTAGAGTTGGGGTTTCATCATGTAGGCCAGGCTGGTCTCGAACTCCTGACCTCAGGGGATCAACCTGCCTCAGCCTCCTGAAGTGTTGGGATTGCAGATGTGAGCCACCGTGCCCAGCCTTAACTGCCTTTAACTTATGAAAGTATCCAGAATTGAGAATGAGGATAGTAATGCCAGAATTTGAATTTCCCCCAGCCAGAGCAAGAACGTATCACAGTAGAGCAGGATTCACCCTGTGGCAGTTGGATTGGGAGCTCTGGTAAGGGCCATGCATGTTTGGCTTTGACAGCTTTGGTGACTGGTCTGACACAAGAGGCCTGGAGAGAAGCCACGATACTTGGTTTGGAACTTCAGGCTGTCAGGTTTAGTAGCTGCAACATTGGAACAAAATGACAAAACTGGTCATATTTATTTTCATAACCCTGAAATACTGGCACTAATGCTGATATTACTAGCAGTATTTTATGAAAAGATACCATCAGCATGGTGCCATCATTTTCTACACTTTGTTCTGAGAAAATAATGAAACTGAGAGACAGCCAGATCAAAGACTGTTGTTCTTCTGCCCTGCCAGCCTAAATCTCTCTAAAAAGGATAAATTGGTGAATAAGTTAAAATAAATTATCTTAGGAGAGAACAGTCTATTTTTAAGAAAATGAATTTGGTGCTCTCAGGAAATAAGAGAAGAAGAACCAGTGATCTGGAAATTTCTTCGTCTTTTCTTCCCCTCTTCTCCCTAAACTTCTATCCTTCTACTTTTTCCTTAAGGCCCATTCCTCACCCACTACCCCCACAACAGTCAAATTCCATTTGAGATTCCTGGAAATTGATTAGACTAAAACTGACTGGGGAAAATAAAAATACTGTAAATAAAAAAAGAGGTCAGGTGCGGTGGCTCACGCTTGTAATCCCAGCACTTTGGGAGGCCAAGACGGGCAGATCACCTGAGGTCAGGAGTTCAAAACCACCCTGGCCACCGTGTTGAAACCCCGTCTCTACTGAATATACTGAAGTTGGCCAGGTGTGGTGGTGGGTGCCTGTAACCCCAGCTACTCAGGAGGCTGAGGCAGGAGAATCACTTGAACCCGGAGGCAGAGTTTGCAGTGAGCCGAGATTGCATCACTGCACTCCAACTTGGGTGACAGAGCAAGACTCCATCTCAAAAAAAAAAAAAAAAAAGAATGCTCAGTGATAATGGTTTGCCTGTCCCTTCTGAATCTTATGTTGAAATGTGATCCCCAGTGTTGGAGGTGGGACTTAAGTGTTTGGGTCATGGAGACAGATCCTTCATGAGTGGCTTGGTGGCATCCCCATGGTAATAAGTGGGTTCTTGCTGTGGTAGTTCACCTGAGACCTGATTGTTTAAAAGAGCCTGGAACCTCTCTCTCTCTTGCTCTCAGCATTTAATATGCCTGCTCTCCCTTCACCTTCCACCATGATTGAAAGCTTCTGGAGGCCCACTAGAAGCAGATGCTGGCACCCTTCTTCCTATGTAGTCTACAAAACTGTGAGCCAAAATAAACCTGTCTTCTTTATAAATCACCGAGTCTCAGGTATTCCTTTATAACAAAGAAAATGGACTAACACTCTCAGTCTTACTAGTCATTTAGGAAACTGGCATTAATGCCAGATAACATTTTGAACAAGTTTTAAAAGGGAAGTGGTGTAGTCAGAATGCTTTCTATTTAAAAGCAGCTTAATTTGATATGAAATTTAAATGTGGTATATAACTCTCTGAATATATATCATAATGCACATAATTCAGTTTAGATTTTTAAATACCAAAATAATGGCACTACTTCAAGAAAAATACCAAAAGAATACTTGGTTTTTAAAAATAGCATCATATTCTGGAATACCAGAATACCACAAGACTACATTTCAATCATTTGTTAAGTCAAGGTTGCAAAGACTAACAGGCAGATTACCAGTGTAAAACACCAAGCTGGCAGCTGGAGGAAACCCAGGAGATGGGACTAAGTTGCCCAGGATAGAGAAAAGGGCCTGGGTTTGGAGTCAGAAGACCTGGGTTGAAGTTCTGAGTTTCACTTTCTTTCACTCACTATGGCCATTGGATTTTGGCCAGGTTCTTCCCATCTCATTTGGCCTTATTTTCTTCAATACAATGAGCATAGTAGTATTGCTTTGCTTATCCCCCAAGGCTGTTGTAAGATAATATAAATAAAATATTGATAATAAAAGCTATAAAGAGGAGATCCTAGGGTCTAAGGATAGAATTATCCTTTATTTAAACATGTTAATGTTGGGAAAGAAACATCATTTGATTTTGCTCTCAAACACTGCATAAAGGATGCTCTGCTACCACATCACTCTTTCTTGAATGTTCCCTTACTTCTATTTAGACATAAATTGAGAGAAAATTTTGAGCTACAGAATGAGAAGTGTCCTTCTTCACTAACCATGCTAACTGGTATGTTTCATGAAAATCATTTTCAATTTCTAGCTGTTGTCATCTCCATTTAGAAGGAAGTGTTCTGAATTTTTTTTAAAAATACCTTTTTTTTTTTTTTGAGACAGTCTTGCTCTTGTCACCCAGGCTGGAGTGCAATGGCATGATCTTGGCTCACTGCAACCTCCGCCTCCCATGTTCAAGCAGTTCTCCTGCCTCAGCCTCCCATGTAGCTGGGATTACAGGCGCCTGCCACCATGCCTGGCTAAAAAATAGCTTTTTATGCCAGTGTTTGAAGTTAAAGGTCTAGTTTTGTTTAATATATACACTGTGGGTCCTCCTTCCATTATTTTGAAGCAAACCTCATACATTATCTCAGTGCAACCTTTGAATGTGATGTTTGATTTGAATTGTCTTGGATTCCTGGGTATCTGTTGGCTTTATACCCTGTGGCTGATCCTAGGTCCTTACCCCTCTCCCACATCCCCACCTCCTGTCCCTTCCCTTCATCTTGAGGTTTCACTGGGCATAGAAGCCTTGTGTGGTTTGTTTGCTTGGAGAGGGAGGTGGGCTATTTTCTAGCTGTCACCCTGCCTCATTCTTGTTTTGTCCTGCCTTGTTTTGCCCTCTCTCTCCATCTTTGAGCTGTGGCTCCAGGAGTGCCTCTACCCCTTACTGGTATTTATCTTCCCTGAGCTGGATTCTCACCCTCTGGCTTGGACTTGACCTTCTTTTTTTTTTTTATTTTATTTTATTTTATTTTATTTTATTTTATTATTTTTTTTAAGTTTCTTTTTTTTTTTTTCTTTCATTATTATTATTATTATTATTATTATACTTTAGGTTTTATGGTACATGTGCGCAATGTGCAGGTAAGTTACATATGTATACATGTGCCATGCTGGTGCGCTGCACCCACCAACTCGTCATCTAGCATTAGGTATATCTCCCAATGCTATCCCTCCCCCCTCCCCCCACCCCACAACAGTCCCCAGAGTGTGATGTTCCCCTTCCTGTGTCCATGTGTTCTCATTGTTCAATTCCCACCTATGAGTGAGAATATGCGGTGTTTGGTTTTTTGTTCTTGCGATAGTTTACTGAGAATGATGATTTCCAATTTCATCCATGTCCCTACAAAGGACGTGAACTCATCATTTTTTATGGCTGCATAGTATTCCATGGTGTATATGTGCCACATTTTCTTAATCCAGTCTATGATTGTTGGACATTTGGGTTGGTTCCAAGTCTTTGCTATTGTGAATAATGCCGCAATAAACATACGTGTGCATGTGTCTTTATAGCAGCATGATTTATAGTCCTTTGGGTATATACCCAGTAATGGGATGGCTGGGTCGAATGGAATTTCTAGTTCTAGATCCCTGAGGAATCGCCACACTGACTTCCACAAGGGTTGAACTAGTTTACAGTCCCACCAACAGTGTAAAAGTGTTCCTATTTCTCCACATCCTCTCCAGCACCTGTTGTTTCCTGACTTTTTAATGATTGCCATTCTAACTGGTGTGAGATGGTATCTCATTGTGGTTTTGATTTGCATTTCTCTGATGGCCAGTGATGGTGAGCATTTTTTCATGTGTTTTTTGGCTGCATAAATGTCTTCTTTTGAGAAGTGTCTGTTCATGTCCTTCGCCCACTTTTTGATGGGGTTGTTTGTTTTTTTCTTGTAAATTTGTTGGAGTTCATTGTAGATTCTGGATATTAGCCCTTTGTCAGATGAGTAGGTTGCAAAAATTTTCTCCCATTTTGTAGGTTGCCTGTTCACTCTGATGGTAGTTTCTTTTGCTGTGCAGAAGCTCTTTAGTTTAATTAGATCCCATTTGTCAATTTTGGCTTTTGTTGCCATTGCTTTTGGTGTTTTAGACATGAAGTCCTTGCCCATGCCTATGTCCTGAATGGTAATGCCTAGGTTTTCTTCTAGGGTTTTTATGGTTTTAGGTCTAACATTTAAGTCTTTAATCCATCTTGAATTGATTTTTGTATAAGGTGTAAGGAAGGGATCCAGTTTCAGCTTTCTACATATGGCTAGCCAGTTTTCCCAGCACCATTTATTAAATAGGGAATCCTTTCCCCATTTCTTGTTTTTCTCAGGTTTGTCAAAGATCAGATACTTGTAGATATGTGGCATTATTTCTGACGGCTCTGTTCTGTTCCATTGATCTATATCTCTGTTTTGGTACCAGTACCATGCTGTTTTGGTTACTGTAGCCTTGTAGTATAGTTTGAAGTCAGGTAGTGTGATGCCTCCAGCTTTGTTCTTTTGGCTTAGGATTGACTTGGCGATGCGGGCTCTTTTTTGGTTCCATATGAACTTTAAAGTAGTTTTTTCCAATTCTGTGAAGAAAGTCATTGGTAGCTTGATGGGGATGGCATTGAATCTGTAAATTACCTTGGGAAGGATGGCCATTTTCATGATATTGATTCTTCCTACCCATGAGCATGGAATGTTCTTCCATTTGTTTGTATCCTCTTTTATTTCCTTGAGCAGTGGTTTGTAGTTCTCCTTGAAGAGGTCTTTCACATCCCTTGTAAGTTGGATTCCTAGGTATTTTATTCTCTTTGAAGCAATTGTGAATGGGAGTTCACTCATGATTTGGCTCTCTGTTTGTCTGTTATTGATGTATAAGAATGCTTGTGATTTTTGCACATTGATTTTGTATCCTGAGACTTTGCTGAAGTTGCTTATCAGCTTAAGGAGATTTTGGGCTGAGACAATGGGGTTTTCTAGATATACTATCATGTCATCTGCAAACAGGGACAATTTGACTTCCTCTTTTCCTAATTGAATACCCTTGATTTCCTTCTCCTGCCTAATTGCCCTGGCCAGAACTTCCAACACTATGTTGAATAGAAGTGGTGAGAGAGGGCATCCCTGTCTTGTGCCAGTTTTCAAAGGGAATGCTTCCAGTTTTTGCCCATTCAGTATGATATTGGCTGTGGGTTTGTCATAAATAGCTCTTATTATTTTGAGATACGTCCCATCAATTCCTAATTTATTGAGAGTTTTTAGCATGAAGGGTTGTTGAATTTTGTCAAAGGCCTTTTCTGCATCTATTGAGATAATCATGTGGTTTTTGTCTTTGGTTCTGTTTATATGCTGGATTACATTTATTGATTTGCGTATATTGAACCAGCCTTGCATCCCAGGGATGAAGCCCACTTGATCATGGTGGATAAGCTTTTTGATGTGCTGCTGGATTCTGTTTGCCAGTATTTTATTGAGGATTTTTGCATCAATGTTCATCAAGGATATTGGTCTAAAATTCTCTTTTTTTGTTGTGTCTCTGCCAGGCTTTGGTATCAGGATGATGCTGGCCTCATAAAATGAGTTAGGGAGGATTCCCTCTTTTTCTATTGATTGGAATAGTTTCAGAAGGAATGGTACCAGCTCCTCCTTGTACCTCTGGTAGAATTCGGCTGTGAATCCATCTGGTCCTGGACTTTTTTTGGTTGGTAAGCTATTGATTATTGCCACAATTTCAGCTCCTGTTATTGGTCTATTCAGAGATTCAACTTCTTCCTGGTTTAGTCTTGGGAGGGTGTATGTGTTGAGGAATTTATCCATTTCTTCTAGATTTTCTAGTTTATTTGCATAGAGGTGTTTGTAATATTCTCTGATGGTAGTTTGTATTTCTGTGGGATCGGTGGTGATATCCCCTTTATCATTTTTTATTGCATCTATTTGATTCTTCTCTCTTTTTTTCTTTATTAATCTTGCTAGCGGTCTATCAATTTTGTTGATCCTTTCAAAAAACCAGCTCCTGGATTCATTTATTTTTTGAAAGGTTTTTTGTGTCTCTATTTCCTTCAGTTCTGCTCTGATTTTAGTTATTTCTTGCCTTCTGCTAGCTTTTGAATGTGTTTGCTCTTGCTTTTCTAGTTCTTTTAATTGTGATGTTAGGGTGTCAATTTTGGATCTTTCCTGCTTTCTCTTGTGGGCATTTAGTGCTATAAATTTCCCTCTACACACTGCTTTGAAAGCATCCCAGAGATTCTGGTATGTTGTGTCTTGGTTCTCGTTGGTTTCAAAGAACATCTTTATTTCTGCCTTCATTTCGTTATGTACCCAGTAGTCATTCAGGAGCAGGTTGTTCAGTTTCCACGTAGTTGAGCGGTTTTGAGTGAGATTCTTAATCCTGAGTTCTAGCTTGATTGCACTGTGATCTGAGAGACAGTTTGTTACAATTTCTGTTCTTTTACATTTATTGAGGAGAGCTTTACTTCCAAGTATATGGTCAATTTTGGAATAGGTGTGGTGTGGTGCTGAAAAAAATGTATATTCTGTTGATTTGGGGTGGAGAGTTCTGTAGATGTCTATTAGGTCTGCTTGGTACAGAGCTGAGTTCAATTTCTGGGCATCCTTGTTGACTTTCTGTCTCGTTGATCTGTCTAATGTTGACAGTGGGGTGTTAAAGTCTCCCATTATTAATGTGTGGGAGTCTAAGTCTCTTTGTAGGTCACTCAGGACTTGCTTTATGAATCTGGGTGCTCCTGTATTGGGTGCATATATATTTAGGATAGTTAGCTCTTCTTGTTGAATTAATCCCTTTACCATTATGTAATGGCCTTCTTTGTCTCTTTTGATCTTTGTTGGTTTAAAGTCTGTTTTATCAGAGACTAGGATTGCAACCCCTGCCTTTTTTTGTTTTCCATTTGCTTGGTAGATCTTCCTCCATCCTTTTATTTTGAGCCTATGTGTGTCTCTGCACGTGAGATGGGTTTCCTGAATACAGCACACTGATGGGTCTTGAGTCTTTATCCAGTTTGCCAGTCTGTGTCTTTTAATTGGAGCATTTAGTCCATTTACATTTAAAGTTAATATTGTTATGTGTGAATTTGATCCTGTCATTATGATGTTAGCTGGATATTTTGCTCGTTAGTTGATGCAGTCTCTTCCTAGTCTCGATGTTCTTTACATTTCGGTATGATTTTGCAGTGGCTGGTACCGGTTGTGCCTTTCCATGTTTAGCGCTTCCTTCAGGAGCTCTTTTAGGGCAGGCCTGGTGGTGACAAAATCTCTCAGCATTTGCTTGTCTGTAAAGTATTTTATTTCTCTTTCACTTATGAAGCTTAGTTTGGCAGGATATGAAATTCTGGGTTGAAAATTCTTTTCTTTAAGAATGTCGAATATTGGCCCCCACTCTCTTCTGGCTTGTAGGGTTTCTGCCGAGAGATCCGCTGTTAGTCTGATGGGCTTCCCTTTGATGGTAACCCGACCTTTCTCTCTGGCTGCCCTTAACATTTTTTCCTTCATTTCAACTTTGGTGAATCTGACAATTATGTGTCTTGGAGTTGCTCTTCTCGAGGAGTATCTTTGTGGCGTTCTCTGTATTTCCTGAATCTGAATGTTGGCCTGCCTTGCTAGATTGGGGAAGTTCTCCTGGATAATATCCTGCAGAGTGTTTTCCAGCTTGTTTCCATTCTCCCCGTCACTTTCAGGTACACCAATCAGACGTAGATTTGGTCTTTTCACATAGTCCCACATTTCTTGGAGGCTTTGCTCGTTTCTTTTTATTCTTTTTTCTCTAAACTTCCCTTCTCGCTTCATTTCATTCATTTCATCTTCCAGGGCTGATACCCTTTCTTCCATTTGATCGCATCGGCTCCTGAGGCTTCTGCATTCTTCACGTAGTTCTCGAGCCTTGGTTTTCAGCTCCATCAGCTCCTTTAAGCACTTCTCTGTATTGGTTATTCTAGTTATACATTCTTCTAAATTTTTTTCAAAGTTTTCAACTTCTTTGCCTTTGGTTTGAATATCCTCCCGTAGCTCGGAGTAATTTGATCGTCTGAAGCCTTCTTCTCTCAGCTCGTCAAAGTCATTCGCCGTCCAGCTTTGTTCCGTTGCTGGTGAGGAACTGCGTTCCTTTGGAGGAGGAGAGGTACTCTGGTTTTTAGAGTTTCCAGTTTTTCTGCTCTGTTTTTTCCCCATCTTTGTGGTTTTATCTACTTTTGGTCTTTGATGATGGTGATGTACAGATGGGTTTTTGGTGTGGATGTCCTTTCTGTTAGTTTTCCTTCTAACAGACAGAACCCTCAGCTGCAGGTCTGTTGGAGTACCTGGCCGGCCGTGTGAGGTGTCAGTCTGCCCCTGCTGGGGGGTGCCTCCCAGTTGGGCTGCTCGGGGGTCAGGGGTCAGGGACCCACTTGAGGAGGCAGTCAGCCCGTTCTCAGATCTCCAGCTGCGTGCTGGGAGAACCACTGCTCTCCTCACAGCTGTCAGACAGGGACATTTAAGTCTGCAGAGGTTACTGCTGTCTATTTGTTTGTCTGTGTCCTGCCCCCAGAGGTGGAGCCTACAGAGGCAGGCAGGCCTCCTTGAGCTGTGGTGGGCTCCGCCCAGTTCAAGCTTCCAGGCTGCTTTGTTTACCTAAGCGAGCCTGGGCAATGGCGGGCGCCCCTCCCCCAGCCTCGCTGCCGACTTGCTGTTTGATCTCAGACTGCTGTGCTAGCAATCAGCGAGACTCCGTGGGCGTAGGACCCTCTGAGCCAGGTGCGGGCTATACTCTCCTGGGGCACCGTTTCCTAAGCCCGTCGGAAAAGCACAGTATTCGGGTGGGAGTGGCCCGATTTTCCAGGTGCCGTCTGTCACCCCTGGAAGGGGAACTCCCTGACCCCTTGCGCTTCCCGAGTGAGGCAATGCCTCGCCCCTGCTTCGGCTGGCACACGGTGCGCTCACCCACTGACCTGCGCCCACTGTCTGGCACTCCCTAGTGAGATGAACACGGTACCTCAGATGGAAATGCAGAAATCACCCGTCTTCTGCGTCGCTCGTGCCGGGAGCTGTATACCGGAGCTGTTCCTATTCGGCCATCTTGGCTCCTCCCCCCTGGACTTGACCTTCTAAGCTTTCCTGACTTTTGCTTCTTCAGGCCGGTCACAACCTAGTTCTAGCCCCTCAAATCCCAGCTCCTGGTGCCACTGGTTTACCGTCACCTCAGTAAAGAGGAGAAAAGGACATGTGAATATGTGATTGCTTTCTCCCGCACTAGGCCATCGCTTCTCTTTCACTGGCTCCTTGATGTGTCCTCTGATGGCGTGCTTCTGGGCAGAATCGCTCAGTCCAAAACTTCATGTCGAAGTCATAGTGTGAGCCGGGAAAAAGGCAGGAAGTATCTTTTTCTATCTGTGTTAAACGCTGCCATCCTTTTCTTTAGCCTTTGCTCTCAGTTTTCTACAGTACTTTTAGGTCAGCAGCTCTTCCTCTTGACTTGCTTTTCAGAATCCATGCAGCCTCCTTTACGCAGCAACTGTAAGGAGGAACTGAGGGAGCACGACTCCCTGGGGCTAGGGTGGGAGACAATTTGAGTGACACTGGGTGTGCAGCATTAAAAAATGTCTCTCACAGATGCCCTGGCCTCTCCATTCGTGGAATGCCCTAGACCCTCTTTCACCTGGGTGAGTGGCTTCCTGATACACTATACAATGTTGAGGGGAGGAAGGACTGTTATTTCCCAACTGTCCTGGAAGGGCTGTTTTGCCTTTAGAACCAGCCATTAGCCCCAAGACATCCAATCCTTGTCTTGTTTTTGAGGCTAGGCCAATAAGCAAACAAAATGGCCACCAGGCCTATCCCCACTTACCACATCACATTACAGGCCCTGCCTTGCTAAGGGTCTTCAGCCGTACTGTGGACTTTGATGATGCAGAAGTGGCTACAGTGAAGATTGAGTGAACTGAATGCAAATTTAGGGGACCTAAGATGTAGCTCCATTTTTGCCTTTCCCATTCAGCTAATAATGGTTCTTTTCATTTCAACTCTGATAGAGAGGTAGTGATTCTTTCCTAGGAAGATGTCAGTGTACATGTAAGAGTAAACTTTATTTTTATTTTTATTTATTATTTATTTTGAGACAAGGTCTCTGTTACTCAGGTTGGAATGTAGTGGCATGATCGCGGCTCACTGCAGCCTCCGTCTCCCAGGCTCAAGTGATCCTCTCATCTCAGCCTCCCAAGTAGCTGACACTATAGGCACACCACCACGCCTGCCTAATTGATTTATTTTTATTTTTTGTAGAGATAGATTCTCACTTTGTTGCCCAGACTGCTCTTGAACTCCTCAGCTCAAGCGATCCTCTTGCCTTGGCCTCCCAAAGTTCTGGGATTACAGGCATGAACTACCACACCTGGCCCAGAATAAATTTTCTGTGTGACTATTTTCCTTCCTCCTCTCAATTCTGTGTTTAGATTCTCTTGGAATAAACTTTTCATCTTATTCTATTATGGATTATTGTTAGGTGTGCCTTTGAACTGAATCAGTATTCATGGGAGAAATGGTTTTCTCCCCAGGCAGAGTGCTATGTGGGTTTGTTTCTGTTTTTGAAAACACATCTGAAGCTGTTCCTACCTTATGACCTAGAGTCTCAGAATTCTAATTGGTGATGCAAAAAGAATATTATCAGTTGCCCAACCTGTTTTTAATTTTCTCTTTGCTATTGCAAGAGTGGAAGAAATGTGAGAAGAATGAATATGGGCAAAAAATTGACAGTTGCTGGGATGTGAGGTTTGTTTTTTTCTCTCTTTGTGGTTAGGCTAGTTGTGTTCACTTGGCAAAGGGCAGCATAGAGTGGAGAAGAAGGATGGGGAAAATGTTAGAATATGTTTTGTATATAACATTTGCAAGGTAAGAACAAAGTCGTGTGAATGCCTATGTGCAAAGAAAGTGAAAAATACACATGCAGATATGTATATGTATATTTATATTTATTTAGACACATAAATATACATTAAACAAATATTTATACATATATTGCTAAGCATTTCTACATGCACTATTTAATTTGATCTTCACTGAAAACCCTAAGATGCAGGTATTAGTATAATTTTCATATTGTAGGTGAGTCAACTTGTGCACAGAGAACTTAAATAACTTTCCAAAAACCAAGTATGGTCAGAGCCAGAATTTTTTTTTTGGTTTTTTTTTTTTTTGAGACAGAGTCTCAAAAAGGCTGGAGTGCAGTGGCATGATCTTGGCTCACTGCAACCTCTGCCTCCCAGGTTCAAGCAATTCTCCTGCCTCAGCCTTCTGAGTAGTTGGGACTACAGGTGCGCACCATCACACCTGTCTAATTTTTGTATTTTTTAGTAGAGACGGGGTTTCACCATATTGGCCAGGCTGGTCTCAAACTCCTGACCGCGTGACCCGCCTGCCTCAGCCTCCCAAAGTGCTGGGATTACAGGCATGACCCACTGCACCCGGCCCGGAGCCAGAATTTTAATCTGGAGAGGCTAATTCTAGACCTTGTGTTCTTTACCACAAAGATAAGTCTGATTTAGCTCTGTGGATGGTGAGGATTGAGAGGTCAGGGAATTTCCTTGAGGATTTAGCACCACTTGAGGTAAGTGTGGGTGGCTAGTATGATCTTCAGATGAGAGTAGATCCACTTGGTCAGTCCCCTCTAGAAAAACCTATGGAAGAACCAGAGACAGTCCTGGAAACCCAGATCTAAAACAAATTCTGGTTCTGACTTGAATTGGCCTGGCCATTTGAACAGAAGAGAGATCCTATCAATTGGACTGTTTTGTGGACACTGTAAAATTGTCACATGGCACTGGTAAGTATGAAGCATATAATTTTTCTATTGGTCTGATTTCTGATCCAGTTTTACAAATAACCACTGGCAGTATTCTTTACCATTCTGCTCTTGTCTTCACAAGAACATAAAGTAGTAAAATTAATAAACCCCTTTATTTTAACTCTTGCTTCAGCATATAATTTTCCCCATACACGGCCAGCTATCTATAAGATGCGCCTAATATCAAGATCCTTTGTTTCACATTGTAAAAATCTTTCGTTTTTGCCTTCTTCCAAATGTGTATCTCTTTTTATCTGTGAATAATTAAGTCAGTATGGCAGAACAATAATATTTCCAGGCAGTGAACAGAAATACGGAAGTGGAATTTACTAGCCAAACACTGCATCTGAGTCATTATGCCACAAATAAATTATGTGCATGCATGAGCAATACATAAACTTATTCGTTCAATTTGTTCTGACATCATAAGACATTTTATGAAATGTTAGAGACTTTTAGCTCATTTCTATTCATTGAAAAATTTTACTTAGCCACCTGTGCCTCTGTGCTTTCTTCCAGTCTATGGCCTTTTTTTGTAGAAAAAAAAAATTCTAAAAGTAGATATGCCATTCCTTTTAAAATCAAATGCCTTCTTCAAAGAAGTTGCCATAATAGAAATAGTAAGTAATACAGATGGTATAGCTGTAAATTAAAGTTTATTCTGACTTAGATACCACATGCAATCATCTATTATTTAATAATAGAAAAATGGGGACTGGGACTGGTTATATAAACATGAATCCTTTTAGTTGATCCCTTTCATCTCTACCTATCTGTATTTCTAAATCTTGCAGACCCTGTATGCATTGTTTTTGTCTTCCTGTTTTTAATGTCATGTGAATTTCCTGTAAAAATTGCAGAATTGTTTTCATTCAGCTTAAGACAAATATTTCTTTCTTTCTGAATCCTATACAGATGATGCCTGTAACTGGCAAGAAGAGGCATATATTTGTTACAGGTGGAACGTTTCCCATGCCCATGTGGTACTTGTACTGACTTCCATCATCACACCTCTAACACGTTGTTGCCCATGTCTGATTCTATCTTTGTTTCCTTTCTCACGCAATAAGTACCTGAAGGGCAGAGTTCATCTTTTTTGTTTTTTCCTGTGTATTTCTAGTTTTTCATGTAATATTTCTCAAGGAAATTAATGTCCTCCCATTCCTTACCTAGTTATTTATACATTGAGAAAAAAACTGATGTCTCTAAGAAAAATATAAATGTAAGCAACTCATAAATAGGTAAGTTAACATTTTGGGTCATCCACAGTATAATACTACTGATAGTTAAAGGAGGTATAAAGAAAACACTAGACATGGTCCCTTTCTTTAAGGTACTTCTAGACTAATGAAAAGAGGGCTCAAAAGCACATGTGTACACAATGTACGAGTATCTGTTTACCAAAATAAGTACAGTCATCCTGTACACAAACACAAGCCATACAAATGCAGTCTATTTCACGATTAAGTAGGCAATATTTGTATCATGTGTTATTCCTGAGATATTTTGAATCCCAGCTAGATTTTCTACTGCTATCTAGCAAACTTCTAGCCATTTTTCCCCAACTATCCAGCAGTTATATGTCTAGTAGATGAAACATATCTTCAATGTTAACCTATAACATAATTCAGAAGGTGTATCCACTATAAAATATAATATATATTTTCAGTGCCAAATAAAAATAATGTATGGGATATCAGATTCTCTCTACCCTACTTACTAAGATAGCTTGGCTAATTGCAATCTGACCTGAATTCAAAGCTTTTCCTTCCTTACCATTGCTCCCGAGAGCTTTTAAATTATTCTGCTGTGTTCTTTCTGTGTTTTCTTTTTCAGCTCTTTCCTCAACACACACACACACACACACACACACACACACTTCACTTACTTTCCCACTCCATTCTCTCACCTAACTTTACTGTGCCTTATCCTTTCTTTTCAGCCCTTTGGAGTATCAGATAGTCTGACAAACTAATCCTTCTGTATGTGTTCACAGGACAGGGATGAAGGCTCTATGTAAAGGCATATATCAATTTCAACACTTAGTCATCCAGAAACAACGTTTTCATTGGATGATCCAGGAGGGTGCTATTCAGGGATAATTTTTCAGGTAGCAGTCTGGTGGAGGAACCCCTCAAATGCCACTATGGAAGATTATTTTCTTAACCTATAGGTAGGGTTGAATATCTGGATTCAGGAATGGTGTGATTGATTTGATACTGGAAGACTAACAGGCTGGGATAATACTGAACAGCTTTATAAATAGGAACATCCATTTATTTGATTGATGAGAACTGTGCTCACATGCATTGTGACTGAGGCCCTCTTGTCTTGACTGTATCCTGACAGGGAGTCTGAATAGTCATTTCAACAGGTGATTTTTTTGCTGACAAAGAGCACATTCTCAATTATCCATGAGATGTCCATCATCAGCTTTTCTTTTATGGTCAGGGAGGTTGAGTGAGGTCCAAATTCAGACCTCAAGGTCTGCCATGTCATAGAGCCTTAGGCTTGGAACTCACCTTACAGATCGTGCATTAAAACCGTAGTCCACGTGGGACCACCTCTACAACCGTTCTCCTTGAACACTAATAAATCGGCCAACCAGAGACCAGAATATAACAGCAAGGAATATTTCCTCTCAGTTTCAGTAGAGCCTAATATGCTGCTTTGATCAAGATAAGTATTAACACATCATCTTTCACAAGATGATTTGTCTGTGTACTATTATGTCATGGAGAAGTTATGGTTGCATTATTTGTTCATCAAATTTACAGTTACCTATTATATATGTTTCTATTGTTTCATGTAGTTTTCTGAATATAACACTTATGGTTTTCATTATTACATTTCAAATCTAAAATTATTGGTTTAGAATACATTTATTGGTTTGGTACCTATGTAAATTTCAGTCACCATATACGTATTTATTTCAAGGTAAGTAAATACATGCTTCTATTAAATATTTTAAGATTTTCGCTTAGGTTAAAAGAAAAGGGAGAGAAACGTCTCTAACTGGCTGGTACCATAGCAGGCACTGTATGTACCTTAATTTATTTAATCTTCCCATAAACTTGGGAGAAATATTCTGTTCTGAGGATATCCACCAGGAAACTGACTCTTGCAAAGGCTGAGTAATGTGCTCAGTCACACGGCTAGCAAAGGAGCCACTCAGGATTTGAAGCCAGGTTGTTCCAACTTTGTTCTCTCTACTATCTGATGCTTCCTCTTTCAGTACTTTATGGTATTCGGCATCTCCACTGTGCACAGACTTTCTGGGAACCTCTGTTTAACAATTCTTTTGATGAGAAAAAGGAAGGCTGCCACCTCCGCCTCTGTTCCAAAACAAAAGGAAGAAAAAAAGAACCCACTCTCTGCATCTTATCTGCCCATCACTCTTGCATTCCCATGTCTTTCTTTGTGTTTATGGTAGAACAGCTTGGAGGAGTTGATATCTCTGCTTCCTCACCTCCTGTTGCTCCTCCTGGGTCCCTGCAGCTTACTTCTGCTCCCATGACTCGCTTTTTAGGTCACTCCACTCCTCTTAGTTCTCAGAACTTAAAGGACAGCTTTCTGCTCTTACATATTTGACTTTGGAAAATTAACAGTGTTAACCATTCATTCCTTCTTGAACTCCGCTCTTTCCTCACCCCTGTGAGTTATTGTCTCTCCGGTTCTCTTTTTGCCCAACACCTGTCTTACCCGCACTCATCCCCAGGCTTTTTCACTACCTCTTTTTGTTTCATCTTTTCCTTGCATGTCAGAAATTTCTTAGAGTTTTCTGCCCTTTCACTTTCCCCGCTTCTCTTTTTCTCATTTTGTTCTATATATTTTCTCTATGAAGTCCTGCCCTCACCACAGTCTCAACTCGCTAAATATATCTGCAGTTCCAGACTTCATTTGAAAGTACATCTCAGTGCATGTCTCAAGACACCACATTCCCAACCCACTAGCCCCCTTCCCATTGCCTTGCTCAGCACCCTCCCCAAGCCCCCAAACAGTTGATTGCTGTGTATGAGGCAATAATATAATACTTTCAGATACCTCTTTTATTACTTCATGTATTATGATGATTTATTTACACATCTTCACCTTCTGTGGTTGATTAGCTACGAAAAAGCTCATGTTCAATGTTTATAATAGTTTCTTCCACTTTAGCATAGTTTCTGGCCTAAAGTAGTTCAGTGAATGTTTATTGAGTACGTGACTAATACTGCAGATAGGTCTTTACAGAATCAGGTGAATCATTGTGGAACAAATCTGGAAGCACAATAATAAAACTCTCCTTTCCAGCTCAGTTTTCTGTGATCCATGAAGATAACCTGAATTTCTGAGATGAAAATATGGGTCACCTTTGTTGAATATTTAAGTATGTCACTGAGGAACATTGCTCAGTTGTTGACAGAAGTTGATCTCAAGATCTCATCCCAATGACAAAAGTTAAATAAACTTAGCTTTGACCACAATGACTCCATACCAAAGCCCACCAGAACACAATAGAACATTCTAACTCAGGTCCATTAGTTCAGTCCCAGTGCTCAAGCATACTGACCATAGAACCGTAAGGTTACGACAAATGTGATTCATTCCCCAAGTTCCCTTGTCGGGTTTTTTATTTTTTATTATTATTTTTTGATTTATCATGATTTTGGTAATATGAAATGGAGTAAAGGCATTGCAGAAGCCGTCATTCCAGCTTTGCCATCCATGACACCTGCCTTTTCTCTTCTCAACCCTGAATTCATGCTTATAATTATCCCCAGTAGATTTGACTCAGTCTATGTGGCATCACTCTGGTAAGTCAGAAAGCTCTTAGGCCTTAGGAGTAGCCTTAAAGATTTATATTTCTTTACAACCCCATTTCTCAAACAAAAGTCTGACTATTATAGAGACTTTTTTCTTAGTCTTTTTTTTTTTTTTTTTGAGATGGAGTTTCACTCTTGTTGCCCAGGCTGGAGTACAATGGCATGATCTCGGCTCACTGCAACCTCCTCTTCCTGAGTTCAAGCAATTCTCCTGTCTCAGCCCCTTGAGTAGCTGGGATTATAGGTGCCTGCCATGACGCCCAGCTAATTTTTGTATTTTTGGTAGAGACAGGGTTTCACCATGTTGGTCAAGCTGATCTCAAACTCCTGACCTCAGGTGATCCACCCACCTCAGCCTCCCACAGTGCTGGGATTACAGGCGTGAGCCACAGCGCCCAGCCTTCCTTAGTCTTTTACGGAATACAACTGAATTGGATAAGATATAACTGAGTGGGTATTTCTCGCTATAGTCAATCCGTCAATAAGCACTGATTAAGCTCTTAGAGTGAGCAAGGCATTACATTAACACAGTGGGTAATCAAATGAAGACAAAATGTAGTTGTTGTATTTTAGAACGTCTGCATGTTGACTCATTTAGAATGTGATCACATGTTATGTAATAACCTAAGTTGGTCCTAACCACCTAAAGCTGTCTGCACATCATAATCCCCTTGATATCTTTAAAATAATAAAGATGCATTAGCACCACAGACACAGCTGAATCAGCATTTTTAGAGGATTGGGCCTGAAAATATGTATTGTGTTTTTTAAAAACCCAGTTCTCAGCTGGTTCTAAGGCAGCCAATGGAATCACTGGTTCAGATTTTATCTAGGTAAAATCCTGTTGAGATAGTTGGATATGGCAAAACCAAAACAACCATGTTAATTTATGTCTACATTTTTAGTGACCCAATTTTTAGAAATTTAGGCAAATTTGTAGTTTATAATTTTGGAAAGTAAAACCTCAGAGAAAAGAAAAATGTAAGTGCATTTATTTTATCCTAAATGCAATGTCTGTTTTTTTCTTATGTGATTTATATACAATTTGCTTATTATACTGGAGTCATTCATGATTCAGTTTTGCTAATGAGTGCTAATAGGAAGAGCATCTGGCATATTGGAATAGAATTAGTTATAGCAATCATGAAATTAAAATCAAACAACAAATTTTATCAAGTGCCTACAGTGTACCAGGCATAGCGTACAAATCACAAAAAATATTTTTAAGTGGAAATGAGCTATTTAAAAAGTGACACCATGGAAAAGCAATGATTTATAAGTAGTAGCATAATATCGGAGTGATTATCATAATCCCTCTGATTCAATCAAGGGCAAATGGAATTAAGTCTGTAGTATTCAAGCTAATACCATTGATTTTGGTGTTATTAATTTTATTTCTTTACTGTTCATCAAAATGAACTTCAAAGATCTTCTAGAGATGCATACATTTAGCAGGGTGTTCATTAGTTTTCAGTACTCAGTGCGATGGTTAATTTTAATATGTCAACTGGACTGGGCTAAGGGATACCCAGATAACTAGGAAAACATTATTTCCGGGTGTATCTGTGGGGGAGTTTTCTTAAGAAATTAGCATTTGAATCAGTAGACTAAGTAAAGATCACCTACACCAATATGAATTGACATTTTTCAATCCTTTGAGGGCTGATATAGAACAAAAATGCAGAAGAAGGGCAATTCCCTCTCTGCTTGAACTGGTACGTCAGCACTCCTAGCTCATGGACCTTTGGACTCTAATTGGGACTTATACCATTGCTCTTAGTGATCTCAGGCCTTCAAAGCTGGATGGGAACTACACCAGTAACTTTCCTGGGTTTCCAGCTTACAGATGCAGATTCTCAGCTTCCATAATTGCATGAACCAATCTGTTGTAATAAATCTCTTTCTATAGGACCTTTGGGGTTCTGTTTCTCAGGAGAACCCTGGTTAATACACTTAGGAAAGTAAATTTACTGAGTTCCAAGGCAGCTAAGATAATATAGAGGTGGAATAGTAAAGAATTGAGGGTCAGAATGCTGATCCATGGCAATTAACCCAGGAGCAAAATTTAAATTTCTCCTTTGGCCAGAGATGAGGTATGGGGAGGGGTAGAGGAATAAGAGGAATAAATGAGTTGATTTTGGTATAAGTCATGCTGTGTGGGGGAAATAGAGGGAGTGTCTTTAAAGGAGGGTGAAAGAAAATGATATTTGGAATTCATGATGGCATTCTATACTGATGTTCTAGAATCTAGAAAGATATGGTACTCTTTGAAGTAGATGGGGTAGGGGAAGGAATTGGAAAGGGGTGAGACTTTGATATTTTAAGTGTCTGAAAGCAGATTAACTTTCTCCCTCTTCAGTATCAATCAACAGACAATTTTGATATTTTAATTGAGAAAAATTTAGAAGTTTCATAACTCTTCCTATATTTTTAAAGAGTAAATAAATTGCATGGTTAGGTTTTCAACATAGCAGCCCAAACTCCAGAAAATTCTTACATAATAACAAATATATCTAAAGGAAACTTACTCTTATAAACATAATAAAATATTTATTTTGGGGTATTTTCAAATGGTTGCATATTTGTTATAGCCCTCCTAAGTGACTTAGTAATAACACATTCTCCTTTATTGATTATATATCTTTCAAAATAATTCAATGGGATTGTATTAACAAAGAAGAATTCATCATGTTATGACAAATGTTATTCATTCCCCAAGTTCTTTTTTTTTTTTTGGCTTATCATGATATTCGTAATGAAAAGGTTTTGAAATCTTATCCGTTTACTCTGTGTGTTCATTTATATTGAAAGATTTGAGTTTATTTTTGAAAACTCTTGAGGTTTTGTGAGTCTCATTTTGTAAAGAGACTTCTTATTACTTCTTCAGTGGCAAGTAAACACTTGCCACTGAAATCTGTTTTGTTGTTGTTGTTGTTGTTTGAGACAGAGTTTCACTCTGTCACCCAGGCTGGAGTGCAATGGTGCGATCTCGGCTCGCTGCAACCTCCGCCTCCCGGGTTCAAGCGATTCTTACGTCCCAGCCTCCCAAGTAGCTGAGATTACAGGGTTATGTATGCCATCACACCTGGATATTTTTGTATTTTGAGTAGAGATGGGGTTTCACCATGTTGGTCAGACTGGTCTGGAACCCCTGACCTCAAGTGATCCGCTCGCCTTGGCCTCCCGAAGTGCTAGGATTACAGGCGTGAGCCACTGCACCCAGCCCTGCCACTGAAATTTGGATTTTCAAGTAGACTTTGTTTTATTTTGGTTGTGCTTTATAAAAAATGGGTCAGCTTTGAGAGAAGCTGACGCGATCATTCATGAAAGGAAGCTTATTCAGACACGATCATTCATGAAAAGAAGCTGGAAACTTAGAATAAAATTTGGAAAAAAATTGTGGGTTTTGGTGTAGTGGCTGGCATCTGTAATCCCAGCACTTTTGGATGCAGAGGCAGCAGGATTGCTTGAGGCCAAGAGTTCAAGACCAGACGGGGCAACATAGTGAGACCTTGTCTCTATAAAAAAAAGAAGAAATCCAGATAATGTTTAGGGCAGTTAAACTACTCTGTATGATACTATAATGGTGGATACGTGTTCTCATACATTGGTGCAAACCCATAGAATGTACAACACCAAGAGTGAACCCTAATGTATGCTATGGACTCTGGGTGATAATGATGCATCAATATAGGTTCATCAATCATAACAAATGTACACTCTGGTGGGGGATGTTTATGATAATGGGGGTAGGAGTAAATGGAAAAATATCTGTACTTCCTCTGTTCTATTTTGCTGTGAACCTAAAACTGCTCTGAAAAATAAAGCCTATTAAAATGTGTATATATATAAATATATATATGTAATCATCCATCCATATAAACCTTATCCCCAAAAAACTATGTTAATTTACAAAAATGCATGTAATACAAAAGAATATAATAAATTACTTGTACAATCTGGGCCAGAGGAATATCTGTGCAAGAATGTAAAACATAATCATGTTCTAAAGGCATTGCTGAGGGGAAGATAAAAATTTGGCTCTGCATTTTCTAAGTTTTCAGAGAAAAGAGGAAACAACATCCAGTTATAATAATTATGGTGTCCACAAGATCAAAACAGATTAGTTCTCTAGACAAAGCACAACATTTCTTAACCCTGAGACCCAAGGGAGGATTCTTGAGTTTTTGTGAAGACTCTGAGTTGGCCAGGTGTGGTGGCTCGTGTCTGTAATCCCAGCACTTTGGGAGGCCGAGGCAGCAGGGTCGCTTGAGGACAGGCATTCGAGACCACCCTCAGCAACAAAGTGAGATCCTGCTTCTACAAAATAAAAAAATTACCCAGGAATAGTAGCCTGTCCCCTTAGTCCCAGGCTTGGGAGCAGAGGCAGAAGGATTGTTTGAGCCCAGCAGGCTGCAGTAAGCTATGATGGTGCCACCGCACCCCAAGCTGAGCAACAAAGTGAGACCTTGTTTCAAAAAAATAATAATAATTTTTAAAAAGACTCTGAGTGATCTAGGGATGATGTAATCACCATTGTATCCCTGTATTAAGTACAACAGCAGGTTCTGTTTGGCTGTTTATTACAATGTCCTTCAATTTAGATTCAACAAAGCTGAAGTAAAATTTAGTAAATGTAGTTCAATGAGTTACCAAAATAAGATAATCCGAGTATTCAGCTTTCAAACAGAATAATATGATTCAAGAGACAAACCACACTGAATTGCCTTTCCCATATGTTGAATTGTTCTATTAAGGAATGAAATAAGAAAAATTAAATTATAATAGAAAGCTACATAGAAGAATAACATAAGAAATAGCCTCCTGTATGCTGTACAAAATTATAGCTTTGTTTTCGTCCTTCTGTCACTGTAATAATACCTCCCTGAAAGAAAGCAAAAGCCATTGAGAAGATAATGAATAAGGATGTTCTCCATAATATGGAGCTCACCACAGGCATTGAACTCCAAAGACCCAATATTGTACTTTTTTTCTATGTGTTATTTAACACTTGATAATCAAGTTGGCTGCTGATAACATAGCTTTTGAAGAGGTGACTGGTAGGCATATTCAGTTTCTGGTTAGCCTAGGAAAGAGGGAACAGGCAGGGGAACTGAAGAGGCTGGGAGTTCTATAGCCCTCGTTACAGGTGGTGGATGTGTTGCTGAATTAAAAGACTGTCTACCGGGCGTGGTGGCTTATGCCTCTAATCCCAGTGCTTTGGGTGGCTGAGTTGGGTGGATCACCTGAGGTCAGGAGTTCAAGACCAGCCTGGCCAACATGGTGAAACCCGGTCTCCACTAAAAATACAAAAAATTAGCTGAGCATGGTGGTAGGTGCCTGTAATCCCAGCTACTCGGGAGGCTGAGGCAGGAGAATCGCTTGAACCTGGGAGGCGGAGGTTGCAGTGAGCCAAGATCATGCCATTTGCACTCCAGCCTGGGCCAAAAGGGTGAAACTCCGTCTCAAAAACAATGACAACAAAGAAAATATGGTCATTAGTAACTCAGATTGTCTCTCTGTTCATCTCTCTGTTCTTCCCTCTCCACTGCCTTTACTCACCACAAAAATACAGTGTAAATGGCTAACTAGTGACACACAAATAATTTCATTTCCCATTTCTTCAACTGTAATGCAATGGTTATAGGACAAAAGTCATGCAACAGGACAGCTCTAAATGAGCAGCCACACCATGCCACGTACAAGAAAAAAACACATGAGATCAGTACATCACTTTGTGGTTTTTAAGACACTGAGGTAAACAGGGCAGGTGACACTCCTATTTCCAGATAAGAAAACTGAGGATCAGGAAGTTTAAGTAACTTCTTGCCGTCACACAGCTTGTGAGTCAGAACAGGCTGGACAATGAACAGTGATGTCCTAATTCCAGGCCTGGTGATGTTCCCACTACATCACGTATATCAAGCTGCCATTCTGCTGATAATTACAGGTGCCTACTCTATGCAGGCACTGTTCTAGACCTTGGGGACATAGCGCATGATCTAACCAGAGTTCCTACTCTCAGAGAGCTTGTCTTCTAGGGAGGAGTAACAGATAAGAAGAAAAATAAGCAAATGATGTTATGGACTGGTGCTAAGTACTATAAAGGACAAGTAAGAAGGACGGAGAGCTTATGGGTGCATGTGAAGAGGCAGGTGTGGAAGGTGCCGTTTCAAATAGAGATGGTCACATAAGGATTCTCTTATAAGGTGACATTTGAACAGAGATCTGAAGGAAGTGGAGAAGTGCCCTGGGGGAAAATGTTCTTGTTTTATACCAGATATGCCAGCCAAATTATATAACTGTCTTTTCTGATACCTGGCTTATATTGAAAGTACATGCTTTGTCCTATATATTTTAGACTTTTTTTTTGTCTGATGTAAAAATTATCATTGGTGATTATTATCACATTGGTAATTATTATGAACTGTTTCCAGCTTGGTGGGAGTAAAATCTGGTAGACTAAATCTAATTATGTCATCCTAAAATATAATAAGATGTGGCAGAAAATATTGAGGCCACACACAGACAGGTGGGTGGGCTTGACCTCAAAATTGGGCTGAATTAAATAGCAGATGGGGTTTCAGGATATTGTAGAATAAAGATAGCCAGGGTTTTATGGCCAATATTGAATCCTCTGCTAGATTTAATTCAGTAACTCAATTTCATCAGATTTCTAAAAGTATATAATTTCCCTGCTTTCAAAAGGTTTATAATGTAGTTTCGCTGAAAACAAACAAAAGAACAAAGCAAAACACTCGAACATATAAATAAATTAAATAACACATGGTGTATAGCCGAGGTTCATTGTCCAGCCTGTTCCAGCTCACAAGCTGTGTGACAGCAGATAAGTTACTTAATCTTCACTGGGAACTAGTAGATTCTTGGCCGCTCTGTTCAAGCACTCAGGGTCTAGTTAATATTTATTCCTTATTTCGCCCCAGTATTAAAAAATAATATCCCTTATTCTGTAATCTTGAACTTCTTTGTTACACAGAGCTACCCAGTGATGACATGCACCTCCTTTGGTCTCAAAACATTTTACCCTCTCCTTCACCCTCCTAGTTCAGTACTTCTTAACCCTGGCAGTAAGTGAGGAGTCCTTACCTGGAGAGATTAAAACAGTAACAACAAAAATGATGCCTATACCTCTTCCCTGAGATTGAAATGTAACTCTAATCACCGGCCCCCATTAGTTTTTTCCTGCTGCTATAAAAAATAACACAATCTTAATGGCTTAATAAAACACGAACTTATTATCCTAGAATTCTCGAGGCCAGAAGTCTGAAATGAGTGTCCCGGGGCTAAACTCAAGGTGTGGGCAGGACCATGTTCCTACTGGAGGCTCCAGGGAGAATCTGTTTTCTTGTTTCTCCAGCTTTAGAGGGAGCCCACATTCCTGTGTGGTTTCTCCTAGCTTCGAAGCACCTCACTCCAACCCTTCCTTCTGTCGCCAAATCTCTATTTATTGACTTTAACTCTCTCCTCCTTCTCACACTTTTGGGATTACCTTGGGCTCACCTGACTAATCCAGGATAATCTCCCCACCTCAAAATCCTTAATTTAATCAATCTGCAAAGCCCCCTTTTCCATGTAAGGTAACACATGCACAGATTCTGGGGATTCGATGTGGGCATATTTGGGAGAAATTATTCTGTACATCCCCTCACCCCCCTCCCCCCAACACACAGGAAGTGTGATTTTATGAAATTTTCCCTTGTGATTCCAGCGTTCAGCTCTTTGAGAATCATTGCCTTAGTTGATATGCAGAATCTATGCAATTTTTATGTTTTTCTTATCTGTTGATGCAAGAGGACATAATACAACAACATTAAGAATAATGATAATGGCAAGCACTTGACTACTGCTTCCTGTGGGTAGGACAATGAGCATTTTTAATATATTAACTCATTTAATCTTTACAACAACTCTGTGTATTAAGTACCACTCAAATGCCAGAAGGAATGAAATGTCACATGACATTTTTTGCCTGGCCCCAAACCAGTCCCGTTTAGGACATCACCAAGTAACTCTAGCAGCCTTCATCCTTCTCTCACAGCTCACTATTTAGAAATAAAACACAAAATTAATAAGAGCAACTAATCTATTTTTTTAAAGGTACAACATGCAGTAATTCTAAACATCAGGTCATGAGAACAGTTTTGTTCTGTTTAATGCTGTAACGTCGTTTTGAGGGTTTTTTTAACTTTCATTGGTAAATATAGCACAGCTACAGATAATTGAAGAAAACATAGATGTGAAGCTTCATTTATCGTCACCGAGGGAACACCACTGTAGCCATCAGCAAGTCAAGTAATAGAATGTTCCCAGCGGCCAGGAGGCCTCTTCCATGCCCCTTATTTATCAGTCAGTTTCCATCAGAGGAAACAGTGAGGGCTGCTACAGAATGTGGGATTTCTTATGAGGGTTTCACCTTACACAATCATCGTGGCTTGGTGAACAGTTTATATATAGCTGTTGCTTCTGGGTCTTATGCTGGCTCTGAAATGAGCAGGGCAGGCAGTCTGGCCCAGGAGTTGGAAAAGCTAAAGAAGGTCTGGGGTAGTTGTAAGAGCAGAGATTGGCTCATTCCCAAGTGATTCAGGAAATCAGGGACAACATCCACTAAATCCAACAGTACTTTGCACCTGCCTTTTGTGCACAAAAACATATGGCTGCTGTTTCACTTCTGCCTTCTGTATTATACCCAGGTTCAGGTAGCCTATGCTAACTTAGAATTGCATGGAAAAAAATTCTGGATAAAGTGGTTACTTACAGCTAAGCTAAGTTGACACAGTACAAATCTACCATACCGTGTCCCAATAACTACACTTTCCTTCTGCTGAAAAGATAACCACTATCCCAATTCTTCTTATTATTATTTTTTTTGAGACAGAGTTTCACTCTTGTCGCCCAGGCTGGAGTGCAATGGCACAATCTTGGCTCTCTGCAACCTCCGCCTCCCAGGTCCAAGCGATTCTCCTGCCTCAGCCTCCTGAGTAGCTGGGATTACAGGCACCTGACACCACGTCTGGCTAATTTTTGTGTTTTTAGTAGAGATGGGGTTTCACCACATTAGCCAGGCTGGTCTCGAACTCCTGACCTCAGGTGATCCACCCACCTCAGCCTCCCAAAGTGCTGGGATTACAGGCGTGAGCCACCGCTTCCAGCCTTATCCCAATTCTTATGGAAACCACTTCCTTGTGGTTTCTTCCATCTTTTTCTTTCTCTTTCTTTCTTTCTTTCTTTCTTTCTTTTTCTTTCTCTTTCTTTCTTTCTTTTTTTCTTTCTTTTCTTTCTTTCTTTCTTATACAATGCATAATTATTTATTCCTAAACACTTTAGTTTAGTTTTCTATTTTTAAAAAAATTTAAGTGGACTCCTTTAGCTTGGGATAATTTGTGTCTGGCTTCTTTTCAACACTGTATTTTTGAGATTCACCCATGTTTTATGCATAATTAATTTATTCATTTTTATTGTATTCTGTTATATGAATATACCAAGAGTTATTTAGCCATTCCATCAGTAGTGGACATTGAGATTGTTTCCAGTTCTGAGCTGTTGTGAATAATGTGGCTAGAAACATTCTCTTACATGTCTCTTGGTATGCATGTGCACATATTTCTGTTAGATATACACCTAGGAGTGGAACTGCTGAGTCGCAGAATGTTTGTTTGTCAATGTTAGTAGATAATATCAAAGTGTTTCCCAAAATGACTCAACCAATTTACATGTCAACCAGAAGTCCACAAGAATTGCTGTTGTTGCACATCCTTGCTGACATTTGGTATTGTTGGTCCTTTTAATTTAAGTAATTCTGAGGGTTTTGTAGTGGTATAGTGTGTGTGTGTGTGTGTGTAGTTATTTTTTTAACAGACTTTATTTTTTAGAACAATTTTAGTGCATAGCCTTTCCCGATATCAGCATCTCCTACCAGAGTGATATATTTGTTACAAGTGATGAACCTACACTGACACGTCTTTATTATCCAAAGTCCATAGTGTCTATGTTTAGGTTCACACTTGGTGTTGTACATTCTGAATTTGGACATGTATGAAACATATGTATTCACCATTGTAGTGTGATGTGGAGTAGTTTCACTGCCCTAAAAATCTGTGCTTCACCTATTCATCACTCCCTCACTCCCTAACTTCTGGCTACCATTGATCTTTTGACTGTTTCCATACTTTTGCCTTTTCCAGAATGTCATATAGTTGGAATCATACAGTATGCAGCCTTTTCAGAGTGGCTTCTTTCACTCACTTACGTGCATTTACATTTCCTCCCCTCTTTTTATGGCGTAATAGTTCATTTCTTTTTAGTGCAGAGTAATATTTCATTGTCTGGTTGTACTGGTTTATCTATTCACCTACTGAAGGACATTTTCATTGCTTCCAAATTATGGCAGTTATGGATAAAGCTGCTATAAACATCAGCATGCAGGTTTTTGTGTGGACATAAGTTTTCAGCTCTTTTGGGTAAATAACAAGAAGTGTAATTGCTGTATCATATGGTAAGAGTATGTTTAGTTTTATTAAAAAAACTCCCAAGCTGTCTTCCAAAGTGCTTGTGCCATTTTGCACTCCCAGCAGCAATGAATGAGAATTCTTGTTGCTTCACATCCCCACCAGCATTGGTGGTATCATCGTTCTGGATTTTCGTCCTTCTAATACCTGTATAGTGGTATCTCATTGTTTGAATTAGTATTTCATTGATGACATACGATGTTGAGCATCTTTTCATATGCTTGTTTGCCAACTGTATATCTTCCTTGATGAGATGTCTGTTAAAGTCTTTGGCTCATTTTAAAATTGAGTTGTTTGTTTTCTTACTGTTGGGTTTTTTGTTTGTTTGTTTGTTTTGAGACGGAGTCTCACTCTGTCATCCAGGCTGGAGTGCAGTGGTGCGATCTCAGCTCACTGCCACTGTAACCTCCACCTCCTAGGTTCAAGCAATTCTCCTGCCTCAGCCTCCCAAGTAGCTGGGACTACAGGGATGCTCCACCATGCCTGGCTAATTTTTGTATTTTTAGTAGAGACGGGGTTTCACCATGTTGGCCATGCTGGATTCGAACGCCTGACCTCAGGTGATCTGCCCAACTTGGCCTCCCAAAGTGCTGAGATTACAGGTGTGAGCCACCACGCCTGGCCTACTGTCGAATTTTATTATTTATATTTGTTTTGAGGCAGAGTCTTGCTCGGTCGCCCAGGCTGGAGTGTAGCGGTGCAATCTTAGCTCACTGTCACTGCAACCTCTGTCTTCCAGGTTCAAGCATTTCTCCTGCCTCAGCCTCCCGAGTAGCTGGGACTACAGGCATGTGTCACCATGACTGGTAATTTTTGCATTTTTAGTAGAGATGGGGTCACCATGTTGGCCAGGCTGGTCTCGAACTTCTGGCCTTAAGTGATCCACCCATCTTGGCCTCCCAAAGTGCTGGGATTACAGGCCTCAGCCACCATGCCTGGCACTGTGGAGTTTTAATAGTTCTTATATATTAGATAACAGTTCTTTATCAGATGTGTCTTTTGCAAATATTTTCTCCCAGTCTTTGTCTTGTTTTTTCATTCTCTTGACAGTGTCTCTTATAGAGCAGATAATTTTAATCTTAATGAAGTGCAGTTTACAAAGCCAGGCATGGTGGCTTATGCCTATAATCCTAGCATTTTGGGAGGCTGAGGTGAACGGATTGCCTGAGCTCAGGAGTTTGAGACCAGCCTGGGCAACATGGCAAAACCCTGTCTCTACTAAAATGCAAACAAGTAGCAGGGTGTGGTGGCATGTGCCTGTAGTCCCAGCTACTTAGGAGGCTGCGGCACGAGAATTGCTTGAACCTAGGAAGTGGTGGTTGCAGTGAGCAGAGATTGTGCAATTGCACTCCAGCCAGGTGACACAGCAAGACTCTGTCTCCAAAAAAAAAAAAAAAAAAAAAAAAAAGAGAACCTATTTATGAGGTGCAGTTTATCAATTCCTTATTTCATAGATTGTGTCTTTGGTGTTGTATCTAAAACATCATTACCAAATTGAAGGAAATTTAAAATTTCTCCTATGTTACCTTCTAGGAGTTTTACAGTTTTACATCTTACATTTAGGCTTATAATCCATTTTGAGCTAATTTTTGGGAAGGATGTAAGGTTGCATCTGAATTCATTTTTTGCACGTGGATGTCCAGTTGTTCCAGCACCATGTGTGGAAGTGTATCTTTTTCTCCATTGTGTTATCTTTGCTCCTTTGTCAAAGATCAGTTGACTGTATTTATGTGGGTCTGGTGCTGGGCTCTCTATTCTGTCCCATTGATCTGTTTCTTAAATCTGTTGCCAGTACCACACTGTCTTGATCACGATAGCTTTGTACTAAGTCTTGATATCAGTCCCCCAACTTCATTCTTCTTCTTCAACATTGTGTTTGCTATTCTGTGTCTTTTGCTTCTCCATATTAGCTTTGGAATCATTTCCTCAATATCCCCAAAGTAATTTTCTGGGGTTTTGGTTGGGATTGCATTGAATTTTTAGATCAAGTTGGGAAAAACTGACATCTTGATGATATTGAATCTTCTTACCCATTAACATGGAATATTTCTCCTTTATTTAGTTACTTGATTTCTTTCATCAGGGTTTTTGGGGTTTTCCTCATATAGTTCTTCTACATATTTTGTTAGGTTTTTGCCTAAGTATTGTGTTTTTAATTTCAATTCCACGTGTTCATTGCTGGTAAATAGGGAAGCAATTGACTTTTGCGTATTAATCTTATATCCTACAACCTTGGGTATAATTGATTATTAGTCCCAGGAGGTTATTTTTGTTTGTTTTTGGTTGATTCTTTCATCTAATATGGTTCTGATTAGCATTACCTTGATTAGCATTAAGAAAGTTGAGCACTTTTTAATATATGTATTGGCTATTTGCATAACCTCTTCTCGAAAGTGTTAGTTCATGGGTTTTTTTTTGTTTGTTTTTTGCCTATCCTACTGGATTGCCTTGATTTTTCTTATTGATTTGTTGAAGTTCTTTATATATTTTAGATATAAGTCCTTTCTTAATTATATATAATGAAAATCTCTGCCATTCTACAGCTTGCCTTTTTTCTTTCTTAATAGTCTCTCTTTGGTAAACAGGAATTTTAAACTCTAATATAATTCAATTTACCTATCTTTTCTTTTGTACTCAGTGCTTCAAGAGATCTTGTAGCTTCTGTTTTTGCCTTCTTGAAACCATCAGATCATTATGTGAAGAGTCGTGGTCTTGCCTCTTTGTGTTTTTGTTTAGTTTTGTTTTGTGTTTGAGACAGGGTTTCACTCCCTCACTCAGGCTGGTGTGCAGTGGTGTGATCTCAGCTCACTGCAGCCTTGACACCCCAGGCCCTAGTGATCCTCCCACCTCAGCATCTCCAGTAGCTGGAACTACAGGCCTGTGCCACCACACCCAGCTAATTTGTGTATTTACTGTAGAGACAGAGTTTTGCTATGTTGCCTAGGCTGGTCTCAAACTTCTGAGCTCAAGCGACCCTTCCACCTCAGCCTCCCCAAGTTCTGGAATTACAGGTGCGAGCACTGTAATCTGACCCCTTGGCTCTTTGGAGATGAGAGATCACACAGAAAGAGAAGTCCAGCCAGTAGTCAGCATCAAACACAAGGAGGCCATCTTAGACCATTTAGACACTCACTGCAGTTGTGTGAGTGGCACCAGGTGAGACCAGAAGAAATGCCCAGGTGGGGCCATCCCAAATTGCTAACCCACAGAGTTATGAGCAAATAAATGATTGCTGTTTCAAGCCACTCAATTTTTTTTTATTGTTTGTTATGCAGCAATAGATGACTAGTATAGAAAGAACTTACATCTTTACAATATTGAATCCTCAAAGCCATGAACGTAAATATACCTTTGCATTTATATAGAGTTCCTCACAGTTTTCTCTAAAATGTTATATTGATTTCTTCATTAGACTTTTTTCCCTCCTCTCTTTTAATATGGAAAAAAATGAAAACACTCAGAGAATTTGAAAGAATTCTTTAATGAATACCTGTATTCCTACCACCTAGATTCCGTAATTAATGTGGTTTTAGATATGCTCTAACACATACCCATCTATCAGTCCATCCCTCTATCCATTAGTTCATCTTATCTTTTTGATTCATTTCAAAGTAAGTGGAAGACACTAGTAATCCTATTAGCATGCATACCAATGAGAATATTAGTTTACAATTCTTAATTTTTTGAAAAAATTCACATACAATGAAATGCAGAAATATCATCCAGTAAATTTTGAAATGCACACCTAGCTGTATAACACAAACTTTATTAAGATAAAGAACATTACCATTCACCCCAGAAAGTTCTTTCGTACCCCTTCTAAATCTCTAAATCTGTCCGTAACATTTGCCGTCTCTCCCAGAGGCCACCATTGTTTTAATTTTTTGAACTGAATATTAGTCTACCCTGTTGTAGAATTTTATAAACATGGAATCATACAACATGTATTTTTTCTGTAAAGTTTTTTTGAGTTAATATATTCTTGAGATTGGTCTATGTTAATGCATGCATTAGCATTTTATTCCTTTTAATTGCTGAGGATTCCATTGTCCTACCCTACCATAGTTTGTTTAGTCATTCTTCTGTTGTGGAAACTAGGATTTTTCCAATTTTGAGTTATTATTAATAAAACTTCTATAAAGATTCTTGTTTATTTTCTTAAAGTGTATTTTAATATTAATATGGCTATATTGATTTTCTTTAGGTTAGTTTTTGCATCATACATCTTTTTTCATTCTTTTATCTTTAAGAGTTTGGTGTCCTTGTATGTTAGATGTGTTTCTTGTAAACAACATATAGTTGGATTTTGTTTTTTTAATCCATTCTGACAACCTTTTAAATTTGCATACTTAGCCTATCAAAGGTTTCATAATTATTGATATATTGAAGGTTAAATCTACCATGTTACTATGCTCTTTCTATTTCTATGACCCATTTTTCTTCCTTTCTTTGCCTTCTTTGATACTTATCTGGAGTCAGGTCTGGACTACATTTAAATAATTTCTGACTTTAAGAAACTTAGGACATTTTCTTCCAGATAATATTTCTCTAAATGAAGAAGACAAACATCTAGAGATCTGACTGGTACATTTTTCTTTTTAATAATAATTCTCTTTGTACAACACATAGCATGACTTGAAAGTGCCTTTTACTGCACATGTTCTGACAATCATTCTGGCTGTGGAGTAAGGTGACCAATGGGAGGAAGTGGAAAGCTAAACATTGATAACCATATTATTTTAGACCTACTAATGCTGTTGATTTCATTTGTTTTCTTATGTGTCAGTTTGCTGGTAGTAAATAAGAAACATCGCCTAAACTTCTGGCTGCTTGTTGCTTGCTTGGTATTCAGAGTTGAGGTCACCAGAACTCCCTAAGCAATCTTTCCCATCAATAGGATGGCCTGACACCAGAGATGACTGATAGTGTCTGGTGGTTTCTCCCTCTCATCCTGAAATAAAGAGCAGGTATCATCCAAACGTTGCCATTTTATGTGCAGCAGCCATTTCTGATTTTTTCTCCTTACTTGGGTATGGCTGGGAAGAAGGAAGAAGCCAGATTTATTTGTGGGACTAAATTTTTTTTCAAACTTCTTCGTGGTGCCTGTGAAATAAAGAGCATGTCAGTCAGTAACTGGCATTCTACTGACAAACACAATTTTCCGGAGTCAAGTTGTATTGCTAATTTACATAGAGATTTTAATCCTCCTAGAAAAAAATGAATAGTTATTTACTTAACAATCCTATGTGACTTCAGGATAAAAGTATGTTAAAAGTAGGAGTTGGGGCTCCTGAAGGATGTGGTGGACAAGCAGAAGCTGAAGAGCTACTTAACTGGGCAGTTATCCATTCTGGGACTCAGCTGCACAGTGTGGAAAGGGTTGGGTCAAAACAAAACAAAACAAGACTTGGTTAATTAATAATTAATATTGTATATGTGCTGCTGAAATGAGCACGATTAATAATTAATATTGTAGATTAATAACATCAGAGTCCATTGGCTCACAGGAAAATAAAATCAAGTGATTATCAGTCACACAAATGAGGAATAAAAGTTTGGTTTTTGTTGTGTTCTGCTTTGTTTTGAGACAGGGTCTTGCTCTGTCACCCAGGCTGGAGTGCAGTGGCACCATCACAGCCCACTGCAGCCTCAACCTCCTGGGCTCAAGCGATCCTCCAATCTTAGCCTCCCGAGTAACTGGGACCACAGGCGTGTGTCACCACGTCCAGCTAATAAAAGTTTGTTTTGCATTGATCATTTTTGGAAGAAATAGGTATAAAAATTTAAACTAATTTGGTTTAAAAATTCATATCAGTAATGTTCAACCAATATTCACAATACACGTCAATTTGATTTTATGGTCTATTATGGGGAAAAAGAAAGAAAGAAGAAAAAGGGAAGAGGAGATGTAGAGAGTTATAAGGAAAGGGAGAAGACTGAGCTCCTAAGATCAAGATTCAACCACTTATGGATCCTTTAAGCTTGGACATTAACAGCTCACGACTACTCCTCTTTCTCCCACGGACAAGGTAGGAGGCTTAGCTCCCTGGATCAACCTGCTAAACCCCAGCAGAGGGAACTTCCCAAGCTGCACAGATCTTTCTTTTATTTTCTCTTTTTCTTTTTCCACTTGTTTTAAAAGCTAATTCACTATTTCATTCAGCAAATGTTTCTGCAGTGTCTCTTATGTTCTGGATATTGGCACTGCAGCAGAGAGTAAGTTAGGCAAAGTTTCTGCCTTCATGGATCTTACATTCTAGTGGGATAAAGGCAATAAAAATGACTTTTTAGGGGGAAAAATTAAGCTATATGAAAAATACTTTTGGAAAAAATGATTTTTTGTATGATACAATGTCATGTAGTGATCAGAGCTATGAAAAAAATTAAATCAGTGAGGAGACTCAAAAAGATGGGAAGGGTGGGGCTCTCTAGTGTTCATTAATTGTTAATTCTCATAAGGTTATTCTGACCAGGAGAGACCTAGCAGCTCACCCATCTCTGAATTATACTGCATTGCGTTTAAGTGTACAGGCTCTGAAGTTAAGTGACTGGATTTATCCCAGCTCTATGACTTGCTTTTTTTGGAATCTCAGAGGAATTACTTATTCTCTGTGTTTCAGTTTTCTTAATTGTAACAGGAGGATGATCATATGTCCTCCTGAAACATATCTCAAAGTGTTGTTGCAAAGATGAAATGAAAGAGTGCATAGCAAATGTACAGTATCATACCGGGCAACATTGATTTGAAAATAAAGGCTTGCTGTTATCATTAGAAATATTACTGAGTTACAGTTTATATATTCTTTTCACCTAAAATAAAATTGTGAGAATTTTTCTGTCATTAAGTCTTTTTTTTTTTTTTTTTTTTTTTTTGAGACAGAGTTTCATTCTGTCACCCAGGCTGAGATGCTTTGTCATGATCTTGGCTCACTGCAACGTCCACTTTCCAGGCTCAAGAAATCCTCCCACCTCAGCCTCCCAAGTAGCTGGGACTACAGGTGTGCATCACCACACCCGGCTAATTTTTGTATTATTATTATTATTTTTTTTTGTAGAGACAAGGTCTCACTGTGTTTCCCAGACTGGTTTCCAACTCCTGGGTTCAATCAATCCAACTGCCTCAGCCTCCCAAAGTGCTGGGATTACAGGCATGAGCCACTGTGCCTGGCCTGTCATTAAATACTTCGGAAAAACTATGGAGTATGTTATTACATATACCATCTTTCACTTAGCCATTTTTGCATGATTGGATGTGTTTCCACAATTTTGAAAATGGGTTACACTTTCCAAAGTTCACTTTCTTCCCTTCTCTTCCTACATTTAAACTGAAAAGGAAATATAAACTCATGTTCTGATTTATCTTTTGTAAATCATGGTTAATATTTTATAATGTGTTGTACCATGGTTAATATTTTATAATGTGTTGTTTAATTCTAAAGAGACGTATAAATGATTTAAAGAAGTTCATATTCAGAATTAGCATTTCTATATTTAAAAATAATAAGTCAAAAGAGACTAAGATATCTATTATTGAACCTTTTACTCAAAGGACTTTCTTCCAACTCTACTGTAAGTTCCTTAATCTATAAATGGATTCCTGGTGCCCAGAACAGTGCAGGGGACATGATGAATATTTTAAGGTATTCCATCAATATTTGTTTCATAAAAGTGAAATTTCTCCCCCTAAATTTCTGAGGTCGTTTTATGCCCACCATTTTGGAAGTGTTTTTATGAAACTAGGTATTTGGTGTCTAACTATTGATTTTATTTCATCCACTATTTTTCCATTTAGGATCTTTGGAGTTCTAAAATTGTAGACAGTTAACATAGTGGTGCTTTGATCTATCCCAGTTTCCAGATTTTGTCATCTTACTAAGTGCACAATTTTCTAAAAGGGTCTTAATTGTATATTGGAAACCAATTTTGACCCCTGGTGACACTTAACTATTTCTTTTAGTAAACCAGAAGAGAGTTTTATGTCAGGATTTTTCAATTTAAGCAAATTAAGGCACCTATTTTCTATAAACAAATGAAGACATCTATTCCTTTTGTCTTTCTGGTGTGATCGACGATCTATCAGAGTGATTAAGAGAAAATAAAGGATTTGTCAGAACATCAGGTTATTTAGACATCTTAAAAATGTCTTTGTGTTTGGATAAATAATTTATCATTCTTTATGATCTCTAATAAAATTAATTATAGTAGAGTCAAATTCTGGTTATTGGAGTGTAGATTAGTCTTTATGTAGATTAACTGTGAATAATGTTTCATTCCATATTGTCTTCCCCTGGTACCTAAGACATATTTGGCCATCTTCTTTCTGTCACTTAGTATTTACTTAAAGAATGTAAAGTATATTTAACATCAGATGAGATAAAATTTAAATAAGAGTCCAAATAGACATAAAATACATGAATTATAAAACCTAATGCACAGAGTCGTGCAGAAAAAAATACAAATACTTTATTACCTTTAGTTTTGGATTTTTTTTTCATTTCCAGATCTCTAGACAAGGTTTTGGATTATTTATACAACTGTGTTTTATCAGTTACATAAAACAATTAAAAGTAAATGGTATTTTTTAACAGAAAACTCTTCTAATACCAAAAATTCTTATTCAAATAATTGTCAGAGTTGATGATTAACAGAAATTATTCATAGTCTCATTAAGTGCACAAGCTAACATTATTATGGCAAAGTTTTCAATATTAATTAAACAAAGCAGCTTTGAATATTGTTGTTGTTGTCAGTATTTGTTATCTATTACTGAGTTAGGCACAATCAATAAACGCCAACTCCTTTTTAATTTTAATCTGACTTCATGGAAAGGAGACTTATAAAAAATTACCATGTGCTATATCTTCCTCCTAAATGTTTGATCTATTAAGTTAGGCCCCTGAAAGCTTCTAGAATTAGTAGGAGAGCGATAGGTTATATAGGGATAGCTGTGTAGGCTATCATGGTTTAATTGAATGAGCATGGAATTTGGAGTCAGAGTAGGCACCAGCTTATCACTTCATTTGTATGTGATCTTTGGTAAGGCACTTGACCTTACTTTAGGCTCCATTTTTTTCCCAGCTCTAAGAGAGTCTAATATTTTCTTTGTTCTTATTGTGAAAATCAAATGAATCATTTATAAAATCATTGCAAACTCTAAAGCATTGCATGTTAGTTATTTTTATTAATACTGTAGAAAAATTCTTGCAGCTAAGACAGAAACTGATTGATGTCATGGCTTTACTCTGTAGGTACAACCAAATTAAGACACAAGGATGGTTATACAGCCCTCCTCTATGTCGTGTCAAATCTCCTAGTTTCTAAAACAGCTCAGTGAATTTCAGTCATAAAACTCTAGATAAGCTTCATTAGCTCAGGCTTATTGATCTTATTTGATTTTTCTCTTTCTCTGTCCAGCAAATTCATGATTTTCATCTCACTGAGCTAAAACACACACATCTGGAATATTCATAAAAAATATGAACTGAGGCCGGGCACAGTGGCTTATGCCTGTAATCCTAACACTTTGGGAGGCTGAGGTGGGTGGATCACCTGAGGTCAGGAGTTCGAGACCAGCCTGACCAACATGGAAAAACCCCGTCTCTATTAAAAAAAATACAAAATTAGCTGGACACAGTGGCGCATGCCCGTAATCCCAGCTACTTAGGAGGCTGAAGCAGAAGAATCGTTTGAACCTGGAAGGCGGAGGTTGCAGTGAGCTGAGATCGTGCCAAGAGGGAAACTCTGCCTCAAGAAAAAAAAAAAAAAAGTACGAACTGAAATGATTTTAGGTTCAGAATGTTTCTGAAAGCAGAGACATATTTAAAAAAAAAACAGAAATAGGATACACTGAAATTGGAGTTAACTGTGGAATTAGTACTAACTTACTTTTTCACGTTGGGCATGACCTCCCTTCTTCTTTCCTGTAATGCCATCTGAAGAGTCCTTTTGGGCTTCTAGGCCAATCAGTGGAAGAAATCTTAGACTAGTGGGGCTTGATATCTGGAAGCCACAAATTAGTCAGTGAGACACGCTCAAAGTGATTACTTCTGTAATATGAATTCAGGAGTTGGGATGAGGAGTGAGAAGGCCCAGCTGCTTCAAAATACACACCCCCTTCTTCCCAGTTGCTCAGTATTAAATCTTTATTTTATTTTATTTTTTATTTTTAAAATAGAGACAAGGTCCCATTATGTTGCCCAGGCTGGTCTCGAATTTCTGGGCTCAAGCAATCTCCTTGCCTCTGCCTCCCAAAATTCCAGGGTTAGAGATGTGAGACACTGCATTCCGTCTACCTTTTAGAAATTCACTATTAAATCTTGATAGTTCACCCTTTAGCATCATCTGTTAGCTTAAGTATTTGATACCTATTACAACATGTTCTTAGGAAAGATAACATCTAAGATATAAGTTAATTTGAAATATTTGGTCTCTGGCTTATTATTTCTTGGGTTAATTAATTAGTTGTCTAACAAAGGTTACCTGGGGTAGAGACTTGAAGGATGAGTAGGGATTTGGAGGGAAACAAGAAATGAATGAATTCTGGGCAGGGGGGCAGCACGGGCACAGTTTCAGAGGTATTGGAGAGACCAGTGATGCTTAAGGCACGGAAAGTAATTTCATGTGGTTGGAATATAGGCAGAGTATGAGGAGAAGGTGTTGAAAAAAGAGGGTGGATCCTGGAGGTTTTATAAGCCAAGCAAGGGCATTTGGATTTTACCCTGTAGTTGACGAGCCACCAGAGTAATGTTCAAAATAACCACCATGTGGTATGGCAGAGACAAGGGACCCGGTCATTGACACACACAGCCCAAGACTTTTCTGGGACTGCAAATAATACATTTTTGGAAGCAACGGTCCAACTGACTGTATGATTTTTTTCAACCTTGCTTGGTAGCCCAGGGTCAGGAATGAGATGGCAGATTCCCTACTGTTCTGTGACCCCTCTACTCCTAGAAACTCCAACTCACCCTGTATATAGGCAGAGAGCCAAAAACAATCCCTGCCTCTCTGTTTTCAGTCACGAAACCTTCCAAAGGATATCTTCGAATCTGCAAAACAAACGGATGAATGTTTAATGAAAGGGGCACATCCTATCACTGGTAAAATACCTGGGTTCAAATCCTGACTCTGTCACTTATTAGATGTGTAATCTTAGACAAGGGCCTTCCCTGTTACCTAGTTATGAGAGTCAAATGAAATCATGTGTATAGCAAGGTGCTATTCAATTGTAAGATTTAGTACCACTGTGTCATCATTCATGGTCACAATACATCAAAAAAGAAATTAACAGAAGAGGTGAACAGATAAATATCACATAATTGAAAATGAAAAGGAATGGGCAAAACAAGACTGCTGGTGAAAATCAGAGTCCTAAGGGAAAGGCATTTTAATTTAACTTTAGCATTCAACCTTTGTTGTTTTACCAACCAACTGAGGTAAAAAGAGAATAAAGCGGCCGGGCACGGTGGCTTATGCCTGTAATCCCAGCACTTTCAGAGGCCGAGGCGGGCAGATCACGAGGCCAAAAGATCGAGACCATCCTGGCCAACATGGTGAAACCCCGTCTCTACTAAAAATACAAAAATTAGCTGGGCGTGGTGGCAGGTGCCTGTAGTCCCAGCTACTTGGGAGGCTGAGGCAGAAGAATCACTTGAACGCAGGAGGCGGAGGTTGCAATGAGCCGAGATCACAGCACTGCACTCCAGCCTGGATGACAGAGCAAGACACTGTCTCAAAAAAAAAAAAAAAGAGTAAAGCTTAAAATATGTGGGGCATTCAATTATTTCATTTCAAGGGCTCTAAAACTCATTCTAAAGATTTCTCCAAATTTACTTAATGTTTCAGTTAAGTTACTTAAAAAATGATTTCTTATCTCTAAATTGAAAGAGAACTTTAAAAGTGAATTCCAATCTTTATTTCTAGGTTGTACTATTTTAGTCCTATTCAACAAAATTGAGTATCTGTTACAGGCTATGCATGTATCTTTGCTCATAAAGAGCTTATGATTTAGTGATAGGGATGGGAAGTAGAGGTAAGTATACAAATAATTCTTTTTTTTTTTTTTTTTAGACAGAGTTTTGCTCTTGTTGCCCAGGCTGGAGTGCAATGGCGTGATCTCAGCTCACTGCAACCTCTGCCTCCTGAGTTCAAGGGATTCTTCTGCCTCAGCCTCCCAAGTAGCTGGGATTTCAGGCGCCTGCCACCATGCCCCGCTAATTTTTGTATTTTTAGTAAAGACAAGTTTCACCATGTTGGCCAGGCTGGTCTCAAACTCCTGACCTCAGGTGATCCACCCGCCTCAGCCTCCCAAAGTGTTGAGATTACAGGCGTGAGCCACCACACCCAGCTGAATAATTCTATTTTAATGTAGAACACGATAATAGAACATGTTATGAGACACAAAGCAGGGAGACATGGAGCCTTTGGCGAAAGTGGAACTAATGTTTATTGAGAAACTAAAATGTACCTGGTACGTATTTTCTCTCATTTTGTGAGAAAAAAGGGTTTTCTCACAAAAACCCTTTGAAGGATTTTCAGATGAGGAAAGAAAGAACGAACTTATCTAAAATTAAACCGAAGTCTGTTAGACTCCACACCCTGTGGCTTCCCTCCTTAGCACCCTGTCTTCAGGGAAAAGAAGGTACCTGAGCTCCATTTGGACAGAAAGGTAAAGTTTTTGAAAATTGTTTCATTTGAAAAGAATTGAAGATTAAATATTTATTAAATATGAGGTAGATACTGTTAAAGAATAATGATATACTGAACATTCAGGACATACTGGACATTTGTGGATCTGCTGTCTGTTTTACAAATTGGAACAACACCCCCAACTTTGAAGGTAGATACTGTTAAAGGATAATGACATACTGAACATTCAGTGAACGCTTGTGGATCTGCTGCCCTGTTTTACAAATTGGAACAACACCCCCAACTTTGAGCTCTGTATGTGAAGCTCTCCTTCACCTCACTCCTGCTCATCTACCCTCAGACATAAATGGCAATCCAGAATTTTGCGTTTTTAATTCTCTTGCTTTTGTTTATATAATTTTACCTTATACATGTTTCCTGCCCAAACAACATTTTGTTTCGTTTTGCCTGTTTTTGACTGTTACATAAATGAAATTGTTATGGATATACTTATGCAAAATTGTTCTCATTCAATAGTTGCTTCAAACCATCATTCCTGTAGATGAGTGTTACTCTCGTTCATTTATTTTCACAGGTCTATAGTATTCCAGTTTATGAGTATGTCATAATTGATTTGCTCATTATCCTGTTGATGAGCACTTAGGCTGCTTTCGGGATTTGCTATTGCAAACTGCACTTCTCTGAGCATTCTTGTACCTGTCTCCTAAGGAGATGTTCAAGTTTCCCTAAGGTATACATTTAATAGGATAGGCCTATTTTCATCTTTACTAGATAATGCCACATTACTTTCCACAGTGGTTCTACCAATTTACACCACTACCATCAGCAGATTAGTGTTCTGATTGTGCCACAAAACACCAACCCTTGATACTTTCAGACTTTTTGGTATTTGTCAATCTGGCTTCTGTGGAGGAAGGGCTCCTATAGAGTCCTCCTCTGCCATCTTGCTCAGCCACTTTATTTTAAACTATTTTGTGGAATTGTCTCTTTTTTCCTCGCTGATTTTAGGAGTTCTTTCCATATCCTGTATACTAACCTTTTTAAATTTTTATTTTATTTTTATTTATTTATTTATTTTTTGAGACAGAGTCTCACTCTGTCGCCCAGGTTGGAGTGCAGTGGCACGATCTCAGCTCACTGCACTCCTGGGTTCAAGCGATTCTCCTGCCTCAGCCTCCTGAGTAGCTGGGACTACAGGTGCACACCACCATGTCCCACTGTTTTTTTGTATTTTTAGTAGAGACGGGGTTTCACCATGTTAGTCAGGATGGTCTCGATCTCCTGACCTCGTGATCCACCCACCTCGGCCTCCCACAATGCTGGGATTACAGGCGTGAGCCACCGCACCCAGCCCCTGTATACTAACCTTCCTATGTATTACAAAGATAGGGTGGACTTGGACAGATGGAAGAGATTATAGATATGGCAAGGACATCCCAGGGGAACTAAATTGTAGGGCAGAAGACAGAGAGGAATGCTCAGGAAACAGTAATTAGTGTGATTTGTAGAGGGTGGGATAACCGTAGGTTGGTAATGGGAGATACATTTAGAAAGGTTCTTTTGGTTTATTTTGTGGAAAACCTTGAGGAAATCATTTTTATTAATGCTAGACCTTAGCCTAAAGAATCATTTTATATCTGTTCTCTAGAAGTGTTAAAATTAGAAATAGAATGAACAGCAGTACACTTTTCTCTCTTAATTCTGCACAGAGGAAAAACATGTCTGTCTGTGAAAGGTAGAAGAACGGCTACCAAAGATGACCACATCCTTTTCTCCTACTTCTTAACTTGTGAATCTATTGCTTTACTTGGCAAAAGAGACTTTGCAGATATGATTCATGTTAAGAACCTTGAGACAAGCATATTATGCTGTATTATCTAGATAAGCCAAGTCTAATCACTTTAATCTTTTGTTGTTTCTTCTTTTTTTTCCCCCCCCCAGACAGGGTCTCACTCTTTCGCCCAAGCTAGAGTGAAGTGGTGGGATCATAGCTCACTGTAACCTCAAATTCCTGGGCTCAAGGGATCCTCCCACCTCAGCCTCCCAACTAGCTAGGACCACAGGTGGACTGTCACCATGCCCAGCTACTCTTAAAACAATTTTTTAATAGAGACATAGTCGCACTATGTTGCCTAGACTGGTCTTGAACTCCTGGACTCTAGGGATCTTTCCACCTTGACCTCCCAACATGATGGGTTTACAGGCCACTGTGCCCGGCCCACATAAATATTGAAAAGCAGATAATTTTTCCTGCTGGGTCAGAGAGCTATGTGACCACATGGTCAGAGAGGGGACACATTTCTGGCTTTTATTTTATTTTTTTTTTGAGAGGGAGTCTTGCTATGTTGCCAAGGCTGGAGTGCAGCGGTGCGATCTCAGCTCACTGCAAGATCTTAGCTCACTGCAACCCCTGCCTCTTGGGTTCAAGCGATTCTCATGCCTCAGCCTCCTGAGTAGCTGGGACTACAGGCGCTTATCACCATGCCTGGCTGATTTTTTTACTTTTAATAGAGATGGAGTTTCGCCATGTTGATCAGGCTGGTCTCAAACTCCTGACTTCAGGTGATCCACACACCTCGGCCTCCCAAAGTTCTGAGATTACAGAGGTGAGCCACCGTATCTGGCCCATTGCTGGCTTTGAAGATGAAGGAAGGGAGCCACAAGCTAAGGAATACGGGCTTCTCTCTTACAGCCTCCAGAAAGAAACTCAGCTCAGGTGACACCTCAGTATAGCCCCCATGTAGAACTTTTGGCCTCCAAAATTGTGAGATAATTAATTTGTATTGTTTAAGCCACCAAGTTTATGGTAATTTGTAATACCATCAATAAAAAATTAATATGTTATATTACTGGACATACTTGAATTCAGAAAAACAAAAGCAAACGTTTTGTTGTTGTTGCCATTTCTTTTTTTTTTTTTTTTTTTTAAGCTACCTTAGGAGAAGAAAGAGACTTGAAAAACTTGAAATCCTGTTCCACTTCAAAGGCCTTGGGAGGTGTGCGTTTGAAAAGTAAAGACATTGAGCTCATTTTTCTCCATCTGCATATAAAGATACAAGAATAAGTACATACCCATACCTTTTATTCTCTGCCAGCTAAACAAAGATCCATTATGTCCTTCTCTGGTGCCCACATTTCTTGGTTCCTATGGCATCAGTCCCGATGACAGTATCTCTGCACCCAACTCTTATACCACTTGGTTTCCCAAATATTCCTCTATAGAAACGACAGCAACTCGTACTCAACCAGAACATTCCATTTATTTATTTTTATATTTTTTGAGACACGGTCTCGCTGCGTCACCCAGTATGGAGTGTAGTAGTGCAATCTCGGCTCACTGCAACCTCCGCCTCCCAGGTTCAAGTGATTCTTGTGCTTCAGCCTCCCAAGTAGCTGGGATTACAGGTGCACGTCACCACGCCCGGCTAATTTTTATATTTTTAGTAAAGATGGGGTTTCACCATGTTGGCCAGGCTGGTCTCGAACTCCTGACCTCAAGTGATCTGCCTGCCTCAGCCTCCTAAAGTGCTGGGATTACAGGCCTGAGCCACCATGACCGGCCATTTCATGTATTTAAATTCACTAATAGCCCTTGGGGGGTGGGAGGGGAAACTCTATATTAGGAACTAGGAAACCTCTTTTACAAGACCAGTGCTTGACTTCTGTATGATTCAAGGAGGCTTCCCCTATAGTCAAAACTTAATTATGTATATATTTAGAAAGTCATAACTATTTTTTTTAACTTTTATTTAAGTTCAGTGGTACATGTGCAGGTTTGTTATTTCGGTAAACTTGTGTCATGGGGGTTTGTTACACAGATATTTCATCACCCAGGTATTAAGTCTAGTACCCATTAGTTATTTTTCCTGATCCTCTCCCTCCTCCCACCCTCCACCCTCAAGTAGGCCCCAGTGTGTGTTGTTCCCCTCTGTGTGTCCACTTGTTCTCATCATTTAGCTCCCACTTATAAGTGAGAACATGCAGTATTAGGTTTTCTGTTCTTGCATTAGTTTGCTAAGGATAATAGCCTCCAGCTCCATTCATGTTCCTGCAAAGGATATGATCTCATTCTTTTTTATGGGTGCATAGTATTTCGTGGTGTATATGTACCACACTTTCTTTATCCAGTCTACCACTGATGCACACCTAGGTTGATTCCATGTCTTTGCTGTTGTGAATAGTGCTGCAATGAACATACACATGCATGTATCTTTATAGTAGAATGATTTATATTCCTTTGGGTACATACCAAGTAATGAGATTGCTGGGTTGAATGATATTTCTGTTTAACGTTTTCAAAAGACAAGAAATACTATGTCCTGAGATGAAGTCATTCTACAGAAGAAGGCCCATTTTGCTACAGATAAGCCATAATTATTGAGCAATAACAACATAACATGAGCACATCTCCTACACTAAAGCTGTCCTGTATGTACCATGCCCTTTCATGCTTCTGTGTCTACCATTCACATCTGGTCCCTCTGCTTGTGATATTCTCAATTAGTCATTCTTTATTAGTTCCACAAATATCTTTTGAGTGCCTGCTGTGTGGTGAGCACTGAGCTATGAACTGTTTTATACAAAGATATATAAAACAAGGTCCTAGTCTTCAAGGAACTCACAGTATAGAGAAGAAGACGCATATGGACAAATTAGAATCCTGTCTTAAGTACTAGGATATATGAACATTCAAGGCTAAGCAATTGCCCAAAGTAAAACTGAGCAACTTTGCTTGGTAAACTTTACTGCATCTTGGAGCTTGGCTTACTACACCACCTCTTCCATCTCAGCCAGCCTCTTCTCCAGTGCTCCTTACTGGCCAAAGTAGTCCTTGAACACTCTGATGGGGTCACGTGGAACCCTTCTTGATTGTTTTCAAATTGTTCCTGCTTTGATCCAAATCCTGTGTGGCTTCTGATTTTTAGCTTCAATTCCTATTTAGAACCCTTCTAACATCTTTTGAATTAGGTAATGACATTGGGTCTTTCCAGCCTTGAGTGCACTTGGGATTTCCCTAAAGGACTTTAGCTTTGATATCCCTCTCTGATTCTTTCCATTTGGACTCATCTTCCTTGGCTCCCTTAGTGCTGGTCTGTGAGATGTAACCAGTCCAGGCAGGTCTGGTCCCCTGAAGGCTGGACATTATGACATTCACCATCTAGGGTTGAGCTGCACTAATATTGAAAACTCAGAGTACTGATCTTTTCCATTATAACAAATGACATCTAAATCCAGGATTGAAGATTGTAAAAGTGGAAAATAGCTTCTCTCTCACATTCTGTACTCTATCCTTCCTCCCCTATGCCTTTAAGCATGCTCAAATTTTCCCCACTAACAAGTTATTGCACCTTTGGTCTTCTTTGGTTAAATCCTATTTGCCCTTCTGTTACTGTCTTAAGAATCAGATGTTCCCAGAAGTACTACCAATTATAGCTCTGTTTACATACATCTCCCTTCCACTGGATTACAAAATTATTGAAAAGTTCTGGGCCTCATGCCTTGAATTCTCCATCTCAAGGACAGTGCCACAGCATCTCAACAGTTTGATTCTTGTATGCTTATCTAAAGAAGAGCTAATGATCTTACTTTTCCCGGTCAAATATCAGAGGATATTCATATTTTTGCTTCTCTGTGAACTTGCTTTCTTCTTTTATTTCTACGGGATATTCAGTAACATCACAAGGCAAAATGAAATCACTTGTCTGTGATAATTCAAAGAGCCTTCGCTGTCCAAAATATCCACAATAATGCCCATTGAGGGCATGCCAGAGCCTGAGGGAAGGAAAAGGAAGGGAGGAAAAAGTAACTGGAAAATTCGGTCAAAGTTATTCTGTTCATTAGATGGTTTATGTAAATTTGCGCTGGTCCATCAAGGATTTTTTTACTTGAGTTCAAGACTCTTTCTATTAAATATTGTGGAGCTAATCATAATGTAAACTTTTTTTTTTTTGAGATGGAGTTTTGCTCTTGTCGCCCAGGCTAGAGTGCAATGGCATGATCTCGCCTCACTGCAACCTCTGCCTCCTGGGTTCAAGTGATTCTCCTGCCTCAGCTTCCCGAGTAGCTGAGATTACAGAAGCCCACCACCATACTTGGCTAATTCTTGTATTTTTAGTAGAGATGGGGTTTCACCACTTTGGCCAGGCTGGTCTTGAACTCCTGACCTTATGTGATCTGCCCACTCTGGCCTCCCAAACTGCTAGGATTATAGGCATGAGCCACCATGTCCGGCCAACATTTTTTTTTTTTTTTTTGTATTTTTAGTAGAGATGGGGTTTCACTGTGTTAGCTAGGATGGTCTCGATCTTCTGACCTCGTGATCCACCTGCCTCGGCCTCTCAAAGTGCTGGGATTACAGGTGTGAGCCACTGTGCCCGGCCTCCAGCCAACATTTTTATCAGTTAGACTGTAGTCTGCAAACTTTTTGGGAAATATTAGTTTGAATCTGTACTTACGACACCCGTTTATCGAAGCCAGAAAACAAATGGGCAGGGTTATTTCAGGATAATAAAACCGCATTTGGTTGCTAAGGGTAATGGCCTCTAGCTCCATCCATGTCCCTGCAAGAGACATGATCTCGTTCTTTTTTATGGATGCTTAGTATTCCATGTTGTGTGTATACCACATTTGCTTTCTTTCTATTTTCTTTTGGGAAAATAACACTGCCCGTTCAAGCTAATCAGAACACTTGGTGACTAACAGTGTATTCATTGAATTAGGCCTTAGAATGGGCTGTATCTCAGCTGGCTACTTTTCAAATCAGCATCAACCAAACTTAAGGGAGGAGAGATCTCATGCTGCTTTTACTATTATCAAATTCTCCTCAACCTCCATCCACAGCTGCTACTATTGTGCAAATACCCTGCTAATTTTTACAACTGAGTTCTGAAATAGGATGGCAAGAGATGTGACTCGTTACCCATATGCCTTGTTTCACTATCACTTCACTCCAAGAGGTCCCTCTAAACAGCCCATGTGGTTTAAAGTAATACAGAGTATTATTAGCAGGAGTGTGTGCCCTAGGCCATATGGGAACATAAAATAGTATTTGGAAGATCTTCCTTTTATTTCTTGATTTCAACCTCAGAGTGGCAAACGATGGCAATCATCATCATGAGCCCTGCAGCAATGACCTAAAAGGAGGAGGGCAAGCAAGCTAAAGAAACTAAGAGTAGATTCTGCAGAGTCTGAATAGCCTCCCACCTCAGAGAGGTAGATGTTGAGAAGGAGGCAGAAACAGAGGTATCTGTTTGGGACTTCTCCCACTTGACAGTGTCCTGGGGAATTAACATGAGCATCTTCTATCCCTTCCATGTATTAATTCTCCAGCATTATAAAAATGTCGTGGCCTGGCCAGAACCTTTACCAAAGAGAAATAGACCAGCCCTTTAATAGTAAAAATTAGAAGGGTGAGGGGCTAACTTCGGAACAATTCTAAATTTATTCTGCTTTAGGCAGGACTGAAGAGATTGTAGTCTCCTTGTTTCCTGCTATGTGTGGAGCTCTCCCAAATAACTGATCCTGCTTCCCAGCTTGGTTTCCTGGGCCTCAGATATAGAACCTTAGCTACCTTGAGCCCCACTTTGCCTTCCTGAACTTCTGTCTACAAACTGATCACCCATCCTGTATCCCAGAGTTCAGCCTTAATTATGTTTGTTTCATATTTAAAAATCTCATCTTTTTGACAAACAAGATTTAGAATGTTGAAACTGCCTAACTCTTTAGAGAGTGGCAGTGAGTATTAGCAAAGGGACATGGCTTGGTTATGAAGACAGTTGTGTTCTGAGGTAGCTATTAATAGATCTAGGCACTTTGAACTGAGTATCTAGGGAGAATTTCACTGTAAGAAATCATAAAATTAATTTCTCCATGCCAAGGATAACTGGAGTGAGCAGTGCTATGGCGTGAATGTTTTTGTCCCCCTGCCAAATTCATATGTTGAAACTTAATCCCCAAAGTGGTGATATTGATGTGAAATGGGACATGCTTAGGTCACAAGGGCTCAGCCTTCATAAATGGAATTAGTGTCTTTTAAAAAGAGGCCCGAGGGAGCTTGTTTGCCTCTTTCACCATGTAAGGACACAGCTAGAGGGCATCATTTATGAAGCAGAGAGCAAGACCTCAGTAGACACTGAATCTGCCAGCACCTTGATCTTGCACATCCCAGACTTCAGAACAGTGAGCAATAAATTTCTGTTGTTTATAAATTACCCAGTCTAAGGTATTTTGTTACAGCTGCCTGAACAGACCAAGACAAGCAAGGAATACCTTACAACAACAGTGGCATGTACATATGTGGTTGTGCCATGTGTGTGCATCTGTGTGTGTGTTACAAACTCAAATGAACACTTCTGCTCATAGGTAGCTGAAAATAAGCTGGAGCAGAGACCAAGGGACTGAGTTGTTAAAAACATCTATAATAATGACATTTAATGTTCTTACTCTTTCCTGCAAATAAAACAGCAGATGTCCTTTCTTTTTTTTCTTTTTTTTTTTGAGACAGAGTCTCGCTCTGTCACCCAGGCTGGAGTGCAGTGGCGTGATGTTGGCTCACTACAATCTCCGCCTCCCAGGTTCAAGTGATTCTCTTGCCTCAGCCTCCTAAGTAGCTGGGATTACAGGCGCATGCCACCACGCCCGGCTAATTTTCGTATTTTTAGTAGAGACAGGGTTTCGCCAGTTGGTTAGGCTGGTCTCCAACTCCTGACCTCGTGATCCACCCGCCTCGGCCTCCCAAAGTGCTGGGATTACAGGCGTGAGCCACCACGCCCAGCCCAGATGTCCTTTCTTACAGAGGAAGTAACTCTGACCTTTTGCCTCCAAATAGGACCTTACTCCCAAAGATTCATCTTGAATTCAACATTCTAAAGCTCTTTATCCTTCCACATTCTAAACATTTTCCTCTTTTAGAGCCCTGTATCTTAATGAGTGGTTCCAACATTCACCTAGTTGCATAAACCAGGTGTCATTCTTGACATTTATCACTTACCTCCCCTTTGAGTTACAGTTCGTGTCTTCTTGATTTTACCTTCTGGATAGCTATCATCAAATCTAAACCACTTATTTCCAGACTGTTACCACTCCTCTAATCCAAGCCACTACATTCACCCTGGACTTCAAACCGATCTCTTTGCTCCCACTTTTGCTGCCCTGCAATCTATTCCCCACCCATTACCTTCCAAAAATATAAATCAGGTCATATTACTCCCCCACGTAAAATTCTGTGCAGTGGCTATTTCTTTCAGGGGAAAGATCCAAGTTCTTTTCAGTGCCTCCTGGACACTCTGTGGCTTTGGTCTTTCTAACTCTCTAGCCTCAAGCCCACACAGTTAGCTAGGCTCTCTTGAATTTCAGTCCAGCAGCTTTTATGCAACACAAAATATTCCTTCCTTTTGGTTTTGATTACACTGAAACTCCCTAATATACTTCAAAGCCTCTCTACCTCTCTTAATCTTACCTAACTTCGTTCTTTTAAGGGGATAATTCATTACCATGATTTTAAGACATTTCAATATGCAGAAATTTGTTTCTAGAAATGCCATGACATTTCCTTTCTTTCTCTTTATATGTGTATGTGTCTTTAGCATTTTGTGTATAGGTACTTAGCATTATCTAGGTCACTGAAAACAATAGGCTTTGCAAAATCCATCGCAGTGTCAATGAAATAATTAGCTTACCCACTTTTCTGAGCATCAGTTGCTCTTTTCTATTACTTTTCTATGACTCCTGATTCTGAGCCCCCCCTCTATGACTTGGGTCTAACTCTCTGACATACCTATCTTGCTTAATTCTTTGAAATAATTCTACAAAAAAAACTTCACTTTTATCAAAAGCATTTGTGATACCTTTTAACATAGATGAACATGACATCTCATTTCCTTGGTCATGAAAAAGAACTCCAAATCAGTGGCCATCTTTTCAAAGTCCTTTTGTGTCATCTATTTACTTATTTATTTAAATCAGTTTACCAAGATTGCATTTGAAGTATATACTTCAACTTTAGCTTAAAATCCTTTACCTCTCATGCTCACAGTACTGAATTCACAGTATGATGCCATCTTGGCCTACCTTACTGAGCCATCGATGGAGGCAGTAAGTACCACTTGTTTTTCTTCTACATAGATTACTTGAATAATTTCCAAAGAATGAGCACGCCAGGAAAGCAGCTGCTTGAATTTCTAGATAGCAAAAACAAGGCATATTCCTTGGAATAAGTATATGCTAGTCAAAATGTAATCTTCAAGAAAATCATTTCTCATTGAGCCAGGCTTATGAGTGGAAGATGTAGACATCTGTGCTAGATGATTAAGTCCTTGCCCCCAATTAGCTCTTCTCTTGCTTATTGGGATACCAGAAGTCCTGTTTTTAAAGACTTATTAATTCATACATCTCCCTGGGAGAGGAAGTATCTTATGTCTCTGACAATTTATCATGTAACTGAGAATTAGCAATTCATTTAATTGATGATTAGCAGATGACTAGAGGAAAGAGATGCTTTAGGAGAAGGTTGGAGGGGGACTGAAAGTAAATATAATCAAGAATAGAAGGAAACAGAGCTGGAAGGTAAAAGCTAAAGGGGAGATTGGCAAAAAGACTTTTCCTGTGTTCAGATTTTATCTAGAGATAGAACTGGCTGTTTTGTTCTTTTGGGGGGAGTGTGGGATGGGAGATATATGCTATAAGTAGTTAATGAAAAGAATAAAACTCAGCTCATTCTCTTTCAAAAACATCATGAATCATCTGTCACAGGAGTAGAAAAGAAAAAAATCATGAGGCTTGATTGTTTACGTTTCTTCAGGATGTGGCTAGCCTCAAGTTTAGGACCTCTCATGGGCCTCGGGAGACATTCCTGAATTGTGTGAACTAGAGTTGTTAAGTGGAGAGCTTGCTCTGCAGTCACACCCCCTGTGAGTATATTCCCTCTTTATTATTGATAAACCCGGACTAACACCTTACTTTGTCCTGGGTCATTTACCTAGAAGTGTAATGTGATGACAGTCCTGGCAGCTTAGAGTTCTCCTACGAGTCTTCTATTTATTTAGGCTTTAACAAAGGGTAGGCACAATTCCTCCTAAATTTGTCGGCCTTCTGACTCAATTCCCTCTGGTTGTTTTTAGAGAGCCAAAGTAAAATCTGGACTCCTATTTCTTTTTTTTTCTTTTGAGACGGAGTCTTGCTCTGTTGCCAGGCTGCAGTGCAGTGGCGTGATCTCGGCTCACTGCAACCTCTGCCTCCTGGGTTCAAGTGATTCTCCTGCCTCAGCCTCCTGAGTAGCTGTGACTACCGGCACGTGCCACCACGCCCAGCTAATTTTTTTTGTATTTTTAGTAGAGACGGGGTTTCACCATGTTGGCCAGGATGGTCTTAATTTCTTGACCTCGTGATCTGCCTGCCTCAGCCTCCCAAAGTGCTGGGATTACAGGCGTGAGCCACTGTGTCTGGCCTACTTCTTATTGTCTCAAAGCTATTCAAGAATATCTGGTCATTCAAGGTTTCTTTCTCTGCCCTAGGATGGCATTCTCTAACACTGACTGTATTTATAGTAAGATATACATTTTGCTTCATGACCCAGTGAACATATACATATACTTGCACATATGTCTGAAACAAGTTTCACAAAAGGATACTTCACCTATGTGAAATGTACATCAATATGATCTATTCTGTTCTACTGTATTGTATTCCATTCTCTTCTATTTTTATAAAAATACTGGTTATGACTAATTTAATTGATTTCATGACCCCTTAACGGATTGAAACCTGCAATTAGAAACTAAGATTGTCCTTTATGTATGTGTGTATATGTAGTTGTATGTGTGGTCTCTCTTTCTGTGGAGAGGTTTCGACTTATCTTTCAGAATGTCTGTATACCATGGAACTTCTTTTTTTATCAGTAATATCGGGAGAGAACAAGATTAACCTTTTTTTCTAGACTGACCTATTAGGTATTCATTGCAGTTGTAATCTATAGCCGGACCTGGTTTAAGCATTGGTATATGTTGATATATGTAATAATGAGGCATTTTATAGCCAGGTTCTGTGGTTCTGTTGTATATTTATAAATAGGCAGCCATGTACAAATGGCATGATTCCATTGCCTGAGTACAGAAAAGGTTGAAATGAAGTTGAATATGAAAGAATTTAAAATAAGTTACTAAAGATTCTCTAATTTTAAATTTGTGAAAATGCTTTCAAATTATTTCTACTATTTTTATAACTCAATATTATTCTATAACTTTGTTTTGAAGATTTTCTCTGAAGTTTGAAAGACCTCGGTTGCTGGTTTATAGCAATTCCGTTTGCAAAACTGTAGGCTTTGATGACATTTTATCTGTTAAAATTAATAATACAATATAATAATCATCAGCAGTAGCATAAAACAATTACATAACTTTTCATCTATATATGGTTCAAGCATACGGTTTGTTTTTGTTCAGCTTGCAGTATGTCTTCATTATAAGCAATTTATAGTTACTGGTAAATGAAACTTCGTGTTTCCCAAGTTGTTTGAACCTTATTGTTTTTCGTTCGATAGCATAAATATTATATACGGAAAGAGTATTGGATTAGCAATCAGAACCCTGGCCCTGGCCCTGACTTCATCACTAACTGTCTATGTGCTCCTTGGCAAGCTATTCTCTGATTTACCCTCTGCAGGTGGAGATAGTCAAACTAAAGTTGAATACTGAAACCTTAAAAGAGTTAGAATAGATTCTCTGAAACAAAAAGAAAACTCCATTAATCAAATGAAACAATATTTGAAACAATAATTATTCTGAGACACTTTGCAAGGAATCAAATCCTAATCAACATAAACCCCTTGTTAATACTTGTGATCCAAAAAAAAGTATTTAAGCTAATATTTAGCTTTTGATTTGATGTGTTAAAGAAAAATAGAGCTATGCTAAAATAGCTGTTCCTTGGTATAATATTTTAAAAAATGGAATAAAATGTGCTTTAATGTTAGGAAGAATTTAGACTAGAAATAAGAAAAAATTTCTTGAATGGTTCTGCACTAGGTTTGCAAGGAAGGTTATGGAATATCTGATAAAGAATAAGATATAGAAACTGACTGTGGAGGACTATATATCTACGAACTTTTTCTAACTCTGGGTTGCTATATGAATTCTCACAAATAAGTCAAAACATGAAGAAGATGCAAAGTGACCAGTGGCTGGCATACTCACTCCCTCTCCCTCACTCACTTCTTCATCCCTTTTCACCAGCAGACCATTCCTATTTGTCATGTAGCTCCAATTTCAATAGTATATGTGCCTTGACAACAGAGAGTCTTGTATTTCTATCCTTTATGGTGTCTAGCACAGAGAAATGCTCAATAAATATGTGCTGACTCATACATTAAAGTGGAAAACTGAAGTTCTTACCTTTTCATCATGAGGTGGATCCAGGAAAGAGCTAATATTGCAAAGGATAACATGTCCTTCTGTATAAAATTTAAACATTGGAATCTTTAATTAGATATCATGTTATCTAAATCAATACTATCCAAAAGTTATTTTGATTTAGGTATTTATAATGCTGAATAAAACAGAACCTGAGAAAACAGAAATGAAAGCAGAAATTTCATATTCATTTTTATTTATTTGAGATGGAGTCTTGCTCTGTAGCCCAGAATGGAGTGCAAAGGCATGATCTTGGCTCACTGCAACCTCTGCCTCCTGGATTCAAGCAATTCTCCTGCCTCAGCCTCCCGAGTAGCTGGGATTACAGGTGCCTGCCACCACGCCTGGCTAATTTTTTTTTTTTGTATTTTTGGTAGAGATGGGGTTTCACCATGTTGGGCAGGCTGGTCTTGAACTCCTGACCTCAGACGATCCACCCACCTTGGCCTCCTAAAGTGCTGGGATTACAGGCGTGGGCCTCCACATCTGGCCTATATTCATTTTTATGTGTAGAAATTATTTTGTTTCTGTCTTCATAAGTCCTAATGAGATTGCTTCACCCACTTAGAGTTCTTTTAGAGATCAGTGTAATGGAAATGAATATACCACCAAACAGAGTCCAAACTCTTACAGAGATATTCAGTCTACAATTTAAATGATAGTTGCAAAAACTACATATCAAAGAGCAACAATGACTACACCTCAACGTTTAAACTATTTAAACTGCAGGAAAACAAAGATATAAAAAAGAGTCTTGAAAGAAGCCAGATAGAGAAAAAAAAATGAAAACAAACATAAGAATGACATCAAACTTCTTATCAGAAGCAATGCAAGCAAGAAGAGTGGAGTGAAATATTTGACATGTTGAGAGAAAAAAACCGACCAACTTAGAATTCTGTACTTTGCAAAATTAACCTTCAAAAGTAAAAGAGAAAGGAAGACTTTCTCAGACAAACAAAAATTGAGAGAATTTGTCACTAATAGGCCTGCCTTTCAAGAAATGTTAAAAGAAGTTCAGAAAAAATAAAAATGATATAGGTTAAAAAAACTCAGATCTACATAAAGAAAGTAAGAACATAAGACAAGGAATAAGTAAAGATAAAATAAAAACTTTTATTTTTGTTAATTGATCTACCAGATAATGGTTTGTTAAAAATAACGATAGCAACAATATATTTGATCATTATAACTCATAAATACTTGAAATGAATGATAGTAATTATACAGGAGATAAAAGAGAGACATTAGGAATACTTTGGTATTATAAGATACAAAGTGGCATAATATTATTTGAAAATAGGCACAGGCTAATTGTGAATATATATTATAAACTCTAGGGCAACCACTAAAAAACGTTTAAAAGGAAGAATAATAATAAATATGCTAAGAAAGGAGAGAAAATAGAATCACACAAAATGCTCAATTAAAACCACAAAAGGCAGAAAAAGACTGGAAGACAAAAACAGGAACAAAGAGCCAGGGCAACAAATTAAGAATAGTAACAAATATGGTAGATACTAACTCAACTATGTCAATAATCAATTACTTTAGATGCCAACAATCTAAATACACCAATTAGAGCAAAGAGAGTGTCAGAGTGAATTTAAAAACATGACCCAACTGTATGTTGTGTATAAAAAACCTACTTTAAATATAGATACATACAGATTAAAAGCGAAGGAATAGAAAAAGGTATACCATGCTAGCACTAATCAAAAGAAAGCAAGTGTAGCTGCATTAATTTCAGACAGAGCAGACTTCAGAGTGATAAAACTTATCAGGGATAAACAGAGGGCATTACCTAATGATAAAAGGGTCAGTTCTCCAAGAAGATTTGACCATCCTTAATGTGTATGTCCCTAATAACAGATATCAAAATACTTATAGGACAGCAAGTTGAAATAGATGAATCCATTATTATAGTTGGAGACTTCAACACCCCTCTATCAAAAATGGGCAGACTAAGCAGGCAGGAAATCATTAAGGATATAGTTAAAATCAACAGCACCATCAATAAACTGAATATAATTGACATCTATAGATTACTTCATACACACTCATTCATAACACGCATTCTTCTGAAGATCACGTAGACATTCCCCAAGATAGACCATGTTCTGGACCACAGAACACACCTGAACAACTTTAAGAGACATCATACAATGTATGTTTTCAGACCACAATGGAATTAAAGTAGAAACCAGTAACAGAAAGACAACTGGAAAATCCCAAAGTACTTGGAGATTAGGTAGAATATTTCTGACTTTGGGTCAAAGAATAAATCTCAAGGGACATTTAAAAGTATTTTGTATTAAATAAAGGTGAGGCCAGGCATGGTGGCTCATTCCTGTAATCCCAGCACATTGGGAGGCTGAGGTGGGTGGATCACCTGAGGTCGGGAGTTCGAAACCAGCCTGGCCAACATGGTGAAACCCCGTCTCTACTAAAAATACAAAAATTAGCCGGCCGTGGTGTCAGGTGCCTGTAATCCCAGCTACTTGGAAGGCTGAGGTGGGAAAATTGCTTGAACTTGGGAGGTGAAGATTGCGGTGAGCCGAGATTGTGCCACTGCACTCCAACCTGGGCAATAGAGCGAGACTCTGTCTTAATTAAAAAAAAAAAAAAGTGAAATTACAACTTATCAAAATTTGTGGTATGCAGTGAGAGCATTTCTCACATGGAAACTTAGAGCATTCAATGCATATATTAGAAAGGAAGAAAGATCTAAAATCAACAATCTATGCTTCTACTTTAGGAAAATAGAAAAAGAAGTAAGACCTGTCTCTACAGGAAAAAAAAAGCATACACCTGTAGTCTCAGCTACTCAGGAGGCTGAGGTGGAAGGATCACTTGCACCCAGGCGTTGGAGATGACAGTGAGCTATGAGCACACCACTGCACTCCAGCCTGGGCCACAGAGTCAGACCTTGTCTCTCTCTTTTTTTTTTTTTTTTTTTTTTAAAGGCAACAACTAATGATGTAATGATGCCTGAGGGTGTCTGATTTAATCTAATGAATAGATAGCAGCCCTGAAAGAAGTTCTTTTAACATCTACTGAGGCAGAGAAAAAGGAAGCCTAATAGAATCTAGAAGCAGTCCACTTTAGTTATAATGTAGATGAGGATAGATTGGATCCCAAACCCACTCTATTTTCTGGATCACAAACAGAAACCACAAATTTCAGGATGAGAATGGGCTATATGATAGTAAAGTATTCTAGGCATAGGCAAAGAGAGGACTAACCCTAATAGAGGTCCGTGCTGGGAATTCTATAGTTTCAAATTTTAGTTCTCTGTATTTGTCAGAAAAGACTTGCCACATACTAGGCAAAGTTAATGCAAGAATAAGCAGGCTATTTTTAGAAACAACAAAATTTGACCGATCTTAGCTTTCTCTACAAGTTTTCTGTAAAAAGAATTAGTGTCTTTATAAATTATACAGATTGATAGATAAGCGAAAATCAGAAGTATAAGAATATCCGAATGTAAAAGGATCGGTGGTAAGCAAAAAAAAAAACAAAAACCAAAAAACTCCAGGAAAAACAGGGATAACCTTAAATAAATGTAAATTTATTTATAATGCTATATACAAATATAGACAATTATTATCAATAAGGTCCAGACGACTCAATTGACAATACGAAATGGTTTGTTGTAACTTTTTAATAAAATAAATTTTGAGGCTGGGCATGGTGGCTCACGCCTGTAATCCCAGCACTTTGGGAAGCCGAGGGGGGCAGATCAGTTGAGGTCAGGAGTTCAAGACCAGCCTGGCCAACATGGCATGTACTAAAAATACAAAAATTAGCTGGGCGTGGTGGTGCATGCCTGTAGTCCCAGCTACTCAGGAGGCTGAGGCAGGAGAATTGCTTGAACCTAGGAGGCGGAGGTTGCAGTGAGCCGGGATTGCACTACTGCACTCCAGCCTGGGCAACAGGGATAGACTCTGTCTCAAATTAAAAAAGAAAAAAAATTAAAACAAATTTTGAAATGAGAAAAATGTTTATAAAAGAGAATACGAAAACTTCAGTATGAAAATTAAGTAAATTTGAAATGTAAGCATTTAAGCAGATTTAATCTAGATGCAAATCTTACAGTTGCATTAGCAAAACAACAATAAGCAAAGGGTAGATATGGAGAAAAGAGAAAGTGAAAGGGGGCTAAGCTTTTTGTTTTAACTGAAAATATGCTGTTTTATTCTAATTCTAACTAATTAATTGTTTTGAAAAACTTGAAGATAAACACGAGTAAAATAAAAAACCTGTTTTTACACATGCATGTGCATACACATACACGCATAATCTTTCAAAGTGTGGGAGAGAGGAAAGCAAAGACAATGTAGGATTCATTCAGACGACAGAAGAGAAGCATAAAGGAAGAACGTAAGAAAATTTTGTTAGAAAGACTGACCATATTAATTATAATAAATATAAAAAATAAAGTCCCCTACTGAGAAAAAAATCATTCATTTTTTCTCTAATTTATGGCATGACTTCCTTTAATAATTAAGATTAATGCAACATACACTTTCAATGTGAAAAATTAAAACTTTATATTTTTTCCAAAAAAGTAAGATACACAGATGGATAGACACATACGCATTTTAAAGACAGAAGAAGGGCAATGCTTTGCTCTAAGTGAAGAGCTAGGAATGAAACAGGTTCTCCTGACACTCATTTATTCTATTTATTCAGCAGGCTATTTATAACACTTTCTCAGGCTTGAGCATACCTCTTAGTCTCTCTTTTGTCTCACCATATACCATGTGTTTTTCCTAAAGCCATTTTTATATGAGGTAAGTTATTAAGACACCTGTGACTGAATATCTAAGAGTAATGACTCACCCACATTTCCAGCCAGTAGTATCCTCGTACATGAATCAGTATACAGCGATGTCAGAGAAATGGCAGAATGTTTTGTGAAAGGTAGCATATCTTTCAGTAGTCTTCCCTAAATAAAGTATAATGCAAATAAAACTTTTTCTATGCTAGTAAATCTTATAAAATCTTAATATTGAAATTGATTTTTCTATGTAAATAACACATCTCAAGAATGATCTCTACTACTGAACCACGATTCCCCTGTTTGTAATGAAAATAATTTTAAACTATCCATAGGGACTTATTTCCTTGAAATTAAATATACTAAAGGTATGGACAACTGTTAATTAGAAGCATCTAGACTCTGAGTGTTATATACTGTTCTACACCTGGGATTGTTTTTGCATATCCCATGACCCTTTTCGTGCAATTCCTCAGACTTTCTTTCCAATTACATATTTTCTTTTTATTTCTTTTTTTTTTTATTTAACTCAAACAGGCATTGACATATTTTCTTTTTAAACAAACATTTTTTTCAGAAGGGAGACACACTTTTAAGTGTATGTCAGTTGTTTTAAACAGAAAGATTTGCCTTTTCGGAAATATTTATTTTTTAATATTGGTGCAAGACAAAGAATTGTTAAGAGATTTAAATTCAAACGGGTTGTTTTTCAGCGCTCAGTATAAGCCAGCACTGGGAAAGACTTTTACACGTATTGTCTTGCTTAGAGAATAAACGTCATCAACATCAAAGCTTGTGAAGAGTTTGAATCTGCTACTCCTTTCCTTAGACTGCTTGGACATAATCTCTTCTCCTCCTATTTCTTTTACTCTTTCATTTCTGTATTAGAAAAAAAAAGGGCATTGTTCTAATACCAAGATTATCTCAAGGAAAGTTATTATTAGAATACTTTGTATTTTCAAACCAGGGTTGTTTTCACGAATAAGCTAGGATCTACTGGTACACTTAGAGTTTTATCTGGCGGAAAGCCATGTGGTTCTGTGTTGTTGGATCCCATTATCTGCCACACAAAACTGTTGTGTGTTCTGAGTTTCTCTGTAGGAAGGAGCCTTATCACAAGCGAGGTCACCTCCTCTGCTTTTCTAAGGATTTCATTGTCTTCACCCTCAGGCTACTCAAGATCCTTCCTTTCATCATCTTCTGTCCTCTTAATTCCACCCGAAATCATTTTAAATCTTCTGGTAAATGAAGATTGTGTTTTTCTTTGTGAAATGTTGAAGAACACTCAATACGATACAATACCTTCTTTCAACTGTTTGGTAAACTAACAATTTATTGTATACTCAACATTTCAGTGTTCTTACATTCTTTTACTTTAATACACCATTAATATCTTTTAATATTATTTAAATATCCAATAAGATATTTAGTGGCGTGTATTTGTAGCTCAATTTAAAAGAAAGATTTGAATATTTTGAATGTATGAACCCATCAAAACTAATGCCCTCGGCTGGGCACAGTGGCTCACGCCTGTAATCCCAGCACTTTGGGAGGTCGAGGCTGGCGGATCACGAGGTCAGGAGTTTGAGACCAGCCTGGCCAACATGGTGAAACCCTGTCTCTACTAAAAATACAAAAATTAGCTGGGTGTGCTGGCACACGCCTATAGCTCCAGCTACTCAGGAGGCTGAGACAGAAGAATCGCTTGAACCCAGGGGGTGGAGGTTGCGGTGAGCTGAGATCACGCCACTGCACTCCAGCCTGGGTGACAGAGAGAGACTCCATCTTAAAAAAACAAACAAATAAACAACTAATGCCCTCCTCTCCCCAAATAAAAGAATTATAAGCAGGCTCAATAGATTTTTCTAGTAAATCTTCATGCCGGATTCACCTTTCTTGCTTCTATTAGGGACATAAGGGATGAGACTGAAGCAGTGTGCCAAAGGTGAAGACCTTCCCAGAAATTCCAGCTGTGAGGCTTGCATGACCGGTTGAATATTCTTCTCTCAATATGGGTATCTATCTGTATGCAGGTATCTATCCCAGTATGGGTATCTGTCTGTCATGTGTTTGATAGAAAAGTAGAAGAGCTTCCAAAAAGAGAGACAGATTTGAAATAGCTAAGTTAGCAGTTTTGATGATTTGATCTTCTGAGTTACAAAACTCTTCTCTCATAAAGTTTGGATAGCATTATCAATAAACAGGCTGCAAGATCAGCAATTTGGCTAGAAAGTTGAAAAAATATTATAATTGGATGCCATATAGAAGAACACTAAGATTCATTTAATGATTTTTTTTATCTTTCCCATTCTTTCCTATTCCCAGACTTGCTGGGTTCCATTACCTCCAGAGTCCACAAGCGGAGGTGTCCGTCCTCATGAGCAGTGACAAGGATAGGTGGCTGGGCTTCTGGTAAATTGGCAATTCCAGGGTGTTTTTTGTCCATTGGCTGTTGCTGTCCCACCGTGACATCTGTTTGTTCACCTATTTGAGAAATTAATGAACTATCATGAGGCCAGGCGCGGTGGCTCACACCTGTAATCCCAGCACTTTGGGAGGCCAAGGCAGGTGGATCACTTGAGGTCAGGAGTTCCAGATCAGCCTGGCCAACATGGTGAAACCCCATCTCTACTAAAAATACAAAAATTAGCCGGGTGTGGTGGTGGGCACCTGTAATCCCAGCTACTTGGGAGGCTGAGGCAGGAGAATTGTTTGAACCCAGGAAGCAGAGGTTGCAGTGAGCTGAGATGGCACTACTGCACTCCAGCCTAGGGGATAGAGTGAAACTGTCTCAAAAAAAAAAAAAAAAAAAAGGAGATGTCATGGAATTTGCAATACTTGGAATTCCAAATTTTTATGGAATGTAAAACACAAGGCAGACAATAGCAAAAGCAGCACATTATTTTTTCCTTTTCTTTTTTTTTTTTTTTTTTAACCCAGAGAACTTCAGTCAGGGCAAAGTACAAAAAAAGCATTAAAAAATTGAATCCTGGATCACTGAAAAAATATAAAACGTTTATTTTCATCATATTGCAAAAGCTTCTATACTATACATAACAGCTCACACAAGGTATTTATTCATAAATCTTACACATACAGAATGGTGTATAAATGCAGTATAAGTTTTAGAAAAATGGCTAGAGACTAAGAAGTTCAGTAATATTCTGGATTCTTAAAACCTAGAATTAGTATTTAAGAAGGCATCATCATAATGAAAATTCTGCCATTTAGACTACTGAATCCTATAGCACCTCAACGTTTGGTTCCAAAAAGAATATATATATATATATGTATGTATATATGTATATATGTGTGGGTATGTGTGTGTATATTATATATACATATATAATGAATATATATGAATGTATATGAATATATATATAATGAATTTATATATTAAGGAATATATATATTCATTAAGAATACTCTGTCACCTAAATGCCCTGTTGCAAAGGAGTTGCTTTATTATAAAGAAGAGAGGTGATTTCATACTGACCTTTAACCTCACTGTCATGTATGCTTTGCTTGCTTCCCTGAATTATGGGAGGAAAAGAGAAAATATTTCTATGACATTGTAAGAAAATGAGATATACTGGGTGAATAAATTCTCCAGATAGTTGAATTTTCATTTCTAAGCATTACTTTTAAAATTATACTTTAATTTTTTTTTGAAAAAAATGTATTGCAGAGATTTTCATGTCCAGAAATAGAGAATTTATAACACAACATTCTTCTAGTGATTGAGGTACCAGCATAATAACGAGAGTAATTAAAAATGCCTAATGCATGCTGGGTTCTTGGTTGACATGATCTCTAATTGTATTCACAACCATGCAACTTCATCTTTATTGTTCCCTTTTACTGAAACAGAAACAGAAACTCAGATTAAGTGACAGCTCTAAAGCTAATCAGATAATAAAAGAAGGACTTGGGTTCAAGTACAATCTGTCTGGCTTTTGCTTCCATGTAAGTTTATTCTTTCCAGTATGCTGGTGATTTAAAACCAATTTTTGCAGTGACAACTTTCCTTCAAACACAGTTCTAACTAGAAATGTAAAGCATAAAAATATATAAAATTGGAACTGAGAACACAGTTTGAAAACCACTGCATTACAGTACATATTGTAATTATATTACCTGCTGTCTCTTCTCCCTGTGACATATGTACTTTTTAGCAAAAGAGTACTTACATTTTAGCAAAAGAGATAGTCTAAAATTACTTAATTACTTTTTAAGTATCAAAATAACATGCATAATTTATTTTATTTGTGATTGTATATTGATTATTCACAAATGTAAAAACTTTGAAAAAATATATAAAAATTGAAAAATATATAAAATTGAAAAAACAATTTAGACATTGCATTTTTTGCAAAACAATGCATTTTTACATATAAACATGCACACACAGAATTCTTCCACTGTTACCTTCTATCAAAGGAGGGGCTCAAATGTGCTCAATAGCACTATTTTTGAACCAACGTTGAGTATGACAGGAAGACAGACTCTCTCTGTGTCTTGCTTACCTTACTGCTCTGTGGACCTTTGCTGGATTCACACTGGGATGAAGAACATATGGAATCCTGACTTGATCTCCTATAAGGGGAGTGGGGAAGCCCACAGATAAAACTTTAAGATATGCTACCATACTCAAAGGGTGTGCTTCTCTGCTTTAATTTCAGCTGATTGCGTCTTTCATCATCTGTGGATACTGAGGCCACTCAGGAAACAAATCATGCCTTATATTTTGTGTAATAAATGTTGACCAGTATGATATTGGTGGAGACCACTGGGGAGCCTCAGCAAATAAGGTTTGTTGCTCCCTTTGTCAGAAAATAAAAGTCTTGCCTATCCCACTGCAAAGGCTAGATTTAGTCCCAGAGGCTCTTACACTGAAATGGCAGGGGGTGGGGTGGTGGTGGGGGGACCTTACAAGCCTGTCTAACTTCCTGCTTGACAATGTCTAGTTCTAACCAGATCCTAGTCTGTGGCACTCCACTGAAACCGGCTGAAAAGTGGCTTAAGGTCTGGTGCAGATGTCTACAGAATAAGTCCTCAAAATATTCTCAGAACAGTTTTGATGAAATTTCATGCCAAGGGGTAGGGAAGGGGTTACATTCTGGCTCACCTCTGGGTGACCCCAAACCAGCACAGAAGCTTCTGATTTCTCTCCAAAGCTATGTGTAGCATTATCTATTGCCTGCAAACCAGAGCTCTTATGCAAATATAAATAGGAAAAACACTTTTTCTTAAATCCCTTGCTCTCTCAGAAATGGATGACAATTGCTCAGTTATAGTGGATGGTGGATGACCTCCTGCCATATGACCTTCCATACTTGCCTTGCAAGTCCTTCCTTCTGCTTCACACCTGTGTTAGATTTTGGCGAAAAGTAAAGCCAAGTGAGCATTTTTCATCTCTGCTATGTGATAAAGGGTGCTGTGAGGCTGACATGGTGAGGGGACCACACAGCACTTTAAATCCCTGAGGAGAGCCTCACCTCCAAAATGACAGTTATGGGAAGAAAGCTGAAGCCACGTGTCAACCCAACTGATGTCTTTTTTCAGATGTCCCTTCTTTAATGCTGGGATGAAGTAAACTCTTTCTATTACTTTCAATGGCAAAAACCACAATTAATTTTGCATCAACCTAATGTATCAGCCACCTAAGTCCCAGACAGTATTACTGGTTCAGTAAGTAACGAGTTACCTTGCACATTCAGGGGTACGAAAGAGGAACAGTATGTCATTAATTTTAAAGTGCTTGGGATGCAAGTCAGGGTTTACAGTGAAGCAATCTTCAGGTCGGTACCTAGAAGTAAGTATGCATTTATATGAGAAAAATTCACAAATTATGGAGCTTACAGTACTAAGATTGTATATCCCCTGCAGAGCTAAGCAGTTCCTCAAATGCTAATATTATTGAACATGAAAAGAAAATGCAAGGAAGTAGAGTTTGAACATACCTTTTTTAACAAGGTTCTGTTAAATCATGATCCTCAGCGGTTTAAAAGTCTTTTAATTCAACTAACCGGTCTAATCTTCCTACCTTTAGATCAGAGAATGGACTTCTATAAAATCCTGTGGATAAAACTCTATTTTATTTTACTTTTAGAGATGGGGGCCAACTATGTTGCCCAGACTGGTCTTGAACTCCCGGGCTCAAGCGATCCTCCTGCCTCGGCCTCCCAAAGTGCTGGGATTACCGATGGGAGCCACCACGCCGGGCTGGTTTCATACAGTTTAAATAATAGAGTTCTAATATTTTTTAAATAAGTGGAGTAATAAATTTGAATAAAATATTATTACCCTTAAAGAGCTTATAATGGAGTGGAGAAGAACAGGTAGTCCAGTGAGGACACTGCTCTTGCTGCTTCAGTCTCCTGTTGACCCAGATTCCAAGGTCAACATTGAACTTTGTAGGCATCATCCTAGGAACAGGGGAATAGTCCCTAAATGCCTGCACTGAAACATCATGCTTGGCTCTTAAAGCTGCATTCAACATTCATTATAGCAAATAGACCTTACAGCAAAATTTCCCCTTTTTCTTCAGTGGAAATTACTTCTGCAAGAGATAAAGGGGCCTCCTGGAAAGTGAACCCAAGCTCAAAAGAGAAGTCTACGAGCTTGATGACTTGTTGAACTCAAATTTTTTTAGAGATTTCTGTTGTGCAGTGAGCTGAATCATGAAGTGGATTATTAATTAGCAAGAATAATATTAAGTCTGGACTCAAAAAGCCTGAGGCTTAGAGCAGGAAGAGAAGAGTTATTTCCTCTGACTGGTGAAGGGGTCTTAGGTGATGTTTGAGGTAGACAAAGAGATAGACTCTACTGCAAATGTGGAAACCATTTTCAGTTTCAGAACTTTTAAACCTGGGCCGAAATGACCTTCCACAGACCTGTACTAAATCATATGTTTTGCAAAATACTGCACTGATTATAAATCAATTGTCTTATATAATCATCTGCCCATAGGAAAGGGACACTGTGTATGAACCACACTATACGTGGTTGTTTTCCTCTGATTGGATGTTGGATATGCATGCATCCCTTGGCAAAATAACAAGGCACTTTAACAAGGAGGATCTTCACCTTTAAAGTGGGATTATTATCACAAGTGTTGCCCCCCTCTTTAGGCTGTGGCATCAAGATAATGGTCTTCTTAGTCTATCTGCTTTCCCTTCTTAGGAAAGAGTCATACACAAGCTGACACAGCGTGAAAGCATTAGCAAGAAGGAGAGGAAGTTTGCAGTGCAGACAGGTGTGGGTATCAAGTGGCAGGTAGACAATGTATGAGAAAAGGCTGGGGGCATGGGCTGAAGTGAAGGAACGGAAAGATGACAGGAATTCCAGGGGCAGGATCCAGGAGTATGTGGACTGAGGTGCAGAAAGGGGGGTCTGCAGAAACAGCTATTTCAATTAAAGGTTCAAAGAGAAGAAATCCATAGTCCAAACAATAAATGATTATTTCCTCTCAAAAACTGGCTAAAAGGAATGACTCAGACTTGGATGGGAAGGAGCAGGCAGACCAGCAGTATGTTAAGTACTGTAAAGAGAGAGGCAGACATTTCTTTTGTATTTTCCTCTTCTTTTCTCTTGTCCTTTCCAATTCTCCCTTCTCTCCTCTTTTATATCTCTTCCCGTCCCCCAAATGCTTAGATAAACTTTATTTTATTTTCATTCATTATTAAGGTTCTTGGCCATCTTGTATCTGTAAGTAAAATTTTCCAAACCCCCTTGCCATAGGGTGGCCACACATGGCCCTTGCACACGTTCCAGTTACACAGCTGGGGACAACTTATTATTTACAATCCATCCAAACAAATCATTCAGTGTTACTTTAGTTCCTTCTCAACAAATGGGAAAAAAAAAAAAAAAAACATTAAGAAGTGGATGGTATGGGGAGGGTAAGATCTTGGCCATAGTCCAGAATAAATCTAATTGGTTGAGAGGAATAATTGCATCTACCACATTGGCCCTTGTTAGCCCCAATCTGTAATAAATCAGACGTGTTGAGGTGGTGAATGAGAAGGACATGCTACCCAGGAGTCTTCTCACCATGTGACTTTGGTGGCTGAGTAGATAGATGGTGGTGGCACTGGGGATACAGGAAGGGGAGAAGTTTGGGAGCGGGGAGTAGGTTGGGAAGATGTTTCAGGCATGTAGGGCTTTGAGGGTCTTGGTAACAATCAGATGAAAATTGCCAGTAGGCAATTGGTTATGTGTGTTTGAAGCTCTAGAGAGATTAGTTTGAAGTTGTTATGTATTTTAATTATTTGTTGAGGTCATAAATTTGGGCAAGATCACACATGAAAAGCATATACTAGGTGAGAATAGTAAAGATCAAAGCTCTTGGGAATATAGATGCTTACAGTTCACCTTACTTACATCATCCTGGGATTTAGACACTTAGAACACAGTCCGTTCATGAATATAACTTCCAGGAAGGCCTGCCTTGGAAGTTATCACCATTTTTATGTATTGCTTTTTTGTCCCCTGAGGTTTTTTTTGTTTTTTTGTTTTTTGTTTTTTTATACTGAGTTTCACTCACTCTGTCGTCCAGGCTGTAGTGCAGTGGTGTGATCTCAGCTCACTGCTACCTCCACCTCCCAGGTTCAAGCAATTCTCATGCCTCACCCTCTCCATTAGCTAGGATTACAGGCAGGCGCCACTGCGCCCTGCTAATTTTTGTATTTTTAGTAGAGACAGGGTTTCACCATGTTGGTAAGGCTGATCTCGAACTCCTGGCCTTAAGTGATCCTCCTCCCAAAGTTCTGGGTTTACAGACCTGAGCCACCGCGCCCAGCCCTTCCCTGAGTGTTGCATGCTACTGAGCCCTTCTGCAGTAAAGCTTTTACATTGTTTAAGGATAATACACAACTTACACTTTTTTGACAGTAGACGTCACAAAATTCCATAAGATGATCACGCCATTTAAGGTTCCAGCTGCTATCAAATTATATCCTTCTACTTGTAGTAAATCAATGCAGTTCACTCGTAATAAATCCATGGCGGGATTCTGAAGAACGAAGGAAACAGAACACCATAAATATAGTATTCATGATTCACGGTACAAACGCCATGTGTACACTTTGTAATTGTCATCAACTTAAAACAAAATGCCTTATTATATATATTTTTAATATCAGAGCATGAAATTTAGTAAAATCTTATTTTTCTTGTACTAAAATTTTTAACTGGCAGAATTCATTAAAGCAACAAATATATACTCTTCCTCTTTACTGGCTGCTTTTTCTCAGCCTTATTTATTCTTTCTTCCCAACTATTAGATTAACTTCCCGTCTTCCTCTTCCCTTCAAACTTTTTGAAAGGATATTCTACGTTCGTCGTTTCCACTTACTGACTTTTCTTTCACTCAGCAAATTTCATTGGCTTCTGCTTCATAACACCCTGTGATAGCTTTTCCTATTTATCACTAAGATATTTTTCAATTGTCTTGCCTCAAATATTTGTTAGATATCTACTATGTTAGATATTTGGAATACAAAGTCAAGTAGGACATCTGTGATCTGGAGAAACATAATACTTTAAAGTACTCAGATAAAGTGTTGATTACGGTGCAATGTGAAAGTGCTGTATCGGAGGGAGGCATGCATAAAACTTGACAGGATCATAGAAGAGTGACATTTAAATAAGAGGAGAGGTCTATTACCACTGTCAATTACCACTCTCAGTTGCTCTCCCCTTCCTGAAACTCCTTACTCTCCTGACGTCCTTGACTCCAGGCTTTGCTGGTTTTGCTGTGTCTCTACGACTTTTCTTTTTCTGTTTCCTACTTGGTACCCTCTTGCTCTGCCAGCCTTTTAAATATTAATATTTTTGGGGTTTATCTCAAATTCATTTTCTTTTTTTTTTTTCAACTCTTTCTGAAGAATCACAGATTATGTTTCAAATATCTCAATGCTAATGACCTAATTATCTAGTCCAGTCGTCTCCTACAAGCTTCAGGCTTATATGTTTAATTACTTAGACATTTTACAGGTATCTCAATGTTAATATATGTAACTTATCACCTCCTTTAAGCATGTTTCTTTGCTCTATTCTTTTTTTTTTTTTTCAGAGACAGATCTCCCTCTGTTGCCCAGACTGGAGTACAGTGGAATGATCATAGCTTACTGCAGCCTCGACTTCCTGGGCTCAAGCGACCCTCCCACCTTGGGCTCTGGAGTAGCTGGAACTACAGGTGGGTGCCACCATGCCTGGCTAATGTTTTGATTTTTTTTGTAGAGACAAGGTCTCACTATGTTGCTAGGCTGGTGTCAAATTCCTGAGCTCAAGTAATCCACCTGCCTCACCCACCCAAAGTGCTGGGATTATAGGCATGAGCCATAGTGCCCAGTCTTCTATTCTTTATTTCATTGGTTAGCACTATTTTTCAGTTCATCATTCAAGTTAGAAATCCTGGAATAGTCCTTCTTTCCTTCCTTTCTCTCAGTGCCCTCCTCTCCCAACTGCATGGTGTCTATTGCAAGTTATGCTACTTTTACTGCCTAGATATTTCTGAGACCAAAACATTTTCTTCTGCAGCACCTCCATGGTCATGACCTTATATCTTTTATTATTTTTTCATTGTAAATTTCTTTAGAGACAGAGTCTTGATCTGTCACTCAAGCTGGTCTGCAGTGGTGCAATCATAGCTCACTACAACCTCGAACTCCTGGGCTCAAGCATTCCTCCCACCACAGCCTCCCAAATAGCTTGACTAAAGGTGCACACCACTGCACCCAACTAATTTTTTTAAATTTTTTAAAATTTTTTTGTAGAGATGGGGCCTATGTTGCCCAGGCTGGTCTCGAACTCCTGGCCTCAAGTGATCCTCCCACCTTGGCCTCCCAAATTGCTGAGATTACAGGTGTGAGCCACTGAGCCTGGTCATCCTTATATCTTTTAACTAAAACAGGAAGTAGCCTGTTGCCTGAATCTTCTGCCTTTAGTCCTGTCCCTGTCAAATCTGTCATCCAGGCAGCATCAAAGATGAGCTGCCCACAACACAAACCTGATCGTGTCATTTCTCATTTAAAGCCCTTCGATGGCCTTCCATTTGTTATAGGATACTGTAGCTCCTTATTCTTGTAAGCATGGACTGGTCCCTACCTATTTGTTTGTCTTCATTTTTAACTACTCCCAGTATTATTCCAGCCACACTGAGATACTTGTAGTTATCCTTCACAAACCATGCAATATTTTACCTCCATTATTTCGTTCACATTGGCTTCTTCCACTTGAGATTCACTGTCTTTTCACTACCCTCTAGAAACTGCCTATCTGAGCCAAGCTAACTCCTGATAGTTCTTTAGCTATAATTCAGCAATTATCCTCTTCAAAAACCTCCCCCTCTCCCCAGCCCTCCGGGATCTCTGCTGTACTTCTACAGTGCAGGTACTATACCTCATTAATCTTGACATTCCCAGTGCTAAGAACAACGCATGATACGTGGCAGGTATTCAATAAAAAGTGCTTCCTAAATAAAACAGTTTTAGGGAGAGGAATTCCATGCACAATCAAATTTTTTTCCTAATTGACTTTTGCAAACTTTTCTTTGAGACTGAGTCTCGCTCTGTTGCCCAGGCTGGAGTGCAATGGCATGATCTCAGCTCACTGCATCCTCCGCCTTCCAGGTTCAAGTGATTCTCATGCCTCAGCCTCCCCAGTAGCTAGGATTACAGGCGTACGCCACCATACCTGGCTAACTTTTGTATTTTTATTAAGGATGGGGTTTCACCATGCTGGCCAGGCTGGTCTGGAACTTCTGACCTCAAGTTATCTGCCCACCTTGGCCTCCCAAAGTGCCAGGATTATAGGTGTGAGCCACTGTGCCTGGCCGACTTTTGCAAACTTTCAATCTATAATTTTAAAGTCTGTTGCAAAAAGGAAGTGCTATAATGATAATTATGATAACTACAAAAAATAAAGATTCAAAATTGGAGATAATTTACTTTACATTAAAAGCCTAAAAGGCACTTTATTGTGCTTCAATAGTTTATAATTTATCACAATAGTTTTTCTTTTTTTTTTAAGCAATCATTTTTTGGTACCTACGCAATTATTTGCTAACTGCCTGGTTCTGACTCACTATGCAGTCATCTTCTTTCTGTTTTTATTAGCGATAAATAAGATTTCATATATCAAATACATGTAATTGAACCTAGTGTTTCCAATGATATGTAGAGTTGAAAAGGGAAGTAGGCTAGAATTACTCTATGAGGACATGCATTTTGTTCTGTCTTTTGTGCACATTACATGATAACGTTATTATGACATAGTCACTGTGTATATTGATTTCAAAGGGCTTTTAGCTAAGAATAAAACCTACTTATCATTTACACTAGCAATTAATGACATTCAAATTGCAGTTCCAAACTGACATTTGTTTCAATATGAGGAAAACTAATACAGTATCTCTCCATTCTATGACAGAATAATTCTTTCCAAATTCCATAAACCAGCTATATTATTCTTCTATATTATTTTTTTTGCAAGGAAGCTTTATGATTAATAATAATAAAAAAGGAAATAAATTATATTATGGTTGTTTTGCTAATGTCAGGGAGAAAAAAAACTGAAGACTTTTCTCAATTGATCCTGCTGTAACTTGCAGTTTTCTTCCATTCTTTAGTGTCTGACCACTTATCTCTCTAAAAGCTGAAAAGTGCAAATGGTTTGATTAGAGTACTCTAATATTAGAGTAAATCAAAAAAGTTAATGAAGATCCTCATTAAAAAAACAATTGGTTTGAATTTTTTTAGGAACAAAAGGTACAGTTTTCTTACTCTCTATTCTTCAGCCTCAAACATATGCCCCAAACACTTCATCCCTCAGACATGCACACATGCGCCTGCCTTGTTGAGGAGGTGTAAGCATATCACAAAAATAGCTTTCTGAAGAGATGTTAAATTAAGTTGTTGAATTCAACATATACAGCTACTTTACTCAGAAAAAAAAAGATTCCTTTCAAAATATTACTGCTCATTGAAAATGCACCCAGGAGCTCTGATGGAGATGTACAACGTGAATGTTGTTTTCATGCCGGTGAATACAGTATTCCTTCTGTGGCCCATGGATCAAGGGGAAATTTTGACTTTCAAGACTTATTATTTAAGAAATACGTTTTGTAAGGCTATAGCTGCCATAGATAGTGATTCCTATGATAAATCTGGTTGCTCAAAGTAAATTGAAAACTTTCCAGAAAGAATTCACCATTCTAGTTTTCATTAAGACATTTGTGATTCATGGGAGGAGGTCAAAATAGCAACATGAACAGGAATTTGGAAGAAGAGGATTCTAACCCTCAAAGATATTTGGAAGGGTTCAAGACTTCAGTGGAGGAAGTAACTGAAGATGTAGAAATAGCAAGAGAACTAGAATTAGAAGCGAAGCCTAACTTGCTGCAATCTCACGATAAAACTTGAATGGATGAGTTGCTTCTCATGGATGAGCAAAGAAAGTTGTCTCTTAAGATGGAATCTGCTGTGAATATTGCTGAAATGACAACAAAGGACTTAGGATATTACCTAAACTTAGATGACTGGGCAGAGGCACGGTTTAAGAGAATTAACACCAATTTTTGAAAGAAATTTTAGTGTGGGTAAAATGCTATATCAAACAGCATCACATGCTACCGAGAAATCTTTCAGAAAGGACTAATATCCATAATATATCTTCCTAATTATCTATATATACATATATATATATATCTAATGTATCTAATATACAACAAACTTTCAAAACATTAGAAGGAAAAGAACAACAACCTAGATAGAAAAATTGACAAAAGTTATGAACAAATAGTCCATATGTGTATTAAAAAGATGCTGCACTCACTCATTATAAGATAAATGCAAATTAAAGTATACCAAATTATATTTTAACAAGAAGGGTAAGTTTGGGGCTATATTAAAGGTCATAGAATGGTTGTTCATTTTTTTCTGGCCAATTATTATTTCACTATTTTTACATCATGTAATTTTAACTAGATTTTTCAATGTCAGTTAATAAAATTCCAGCTTTCTCTTTTCATAGGTTTTTATCTTTTTAAAAGTCTTCTCATTTTGCTCTCACTTGTTCAAGTATAAAGGCACTTGTTTTGATTTCTCATCTACATTTGAAAAAGTTCAAAAGTTTGACTATAATATACACTGTTGGCAAGGCTGTGGGGAAATAGGCAGTCTCACATATTAGTGGCAGTGCAGAGCTGTGTAACTTCTGTGAAGGGGAGTTTGGTAATGTCTAGGATGATTATATTAGCATTTACTTTTTGACACAGCAACCAGTCCCTCTTCTTGGAATCTATCCCAAAGACACACTGTCAAAAATGGAAACCAACTCTCTCTCTCTATATATATATGTATATATGTATATCATAAAGTATATATATATTTCATAACATATATGTATATACTTTAATTTGAATTTATCTTATAATGAGTGAGTGGAGCATCTTGCTAATACACGCTTGGACTATTTCTTCATATCTTTTGTCAATTTTCTATCTAAGTTGTTCTTTTCCTTCTAATGTTTTAAAAGTTTGCTGTATATTAGATATTAGGAAGATATATTATGGATATTAGTCCTTTTGTGATATAAGTTCCACATATTTTTTCCAGCTTCTTATTAGTGTTTTCATTTTGTGTATGGCCTTCTTTGCCATGACAATGCTAAGTTCTGGGAAGCTGGGTGTAGATGAGGCTTCTGGTTTATCAGGAACTACTTCTTGGAAATAATTATAAGTCTTTTTCATATAAATATAAATATATATATATATATATATATATATATATATATATATAGCTATTTGTTGCAGCACGACTTTTAATTGGAAAAGATTAAAAGCAACCCAAATGGCCACCTACAGGGGACTAGTTGAATAGACAGTGGTACATCTATTCACATGAAATACTATAGCATTTTCAAAAAGACAAATGAAATACATCTACACCTATGTTCATGGCAGCATTCTATTAATAGCAAAAAAGTGAAAGCAACCCAAGTATCCATTGATGGATGAATGGGTAAACAACATGTGTTCTATGCATACAACGGAATAATGTTCAGCCTTTAAAAGGAAGGACGCTGTGACATACGCTACACATAGAGGAACCTTCAGGACATCATGCTGAGTGAAACGAACCAGTCACAAAAGAGAAATACCATATGTTTCTGCTTATATGAGATCCTCAGTGTAAGTTCATAGAGATGGAAATTGGAATGCTGGTTATCAGGAGCTGGAGGGAAGGGGAAATAGGGATATATTGTTTAATAAACAGAGTTTCAGTTTTGCAAGATGAAAGTGTCTGGAGATGCATGGTGATGAAGGTTGCACAACAATGTGAATATACTTAATGTCGTTAACTGTACACCTAAAAATAGTCTAAATGGTAAATATTACTTTATGTGTATTTTACCACAATTAAAAAAAAAAGAAAGATGAAGATCTCTATATACTGCTTATAATGGTCTCCAGAATAGATTATTAAATAAAGCAAGGAATACAAAGATGTAAATAGTATTCTATCATTTGCTTAAGAAGGTGGAGAGGGAACCAAGTATTTGATTATATTTTTTAAAAACAGCATGGAAGCATAAGCCAAAAACTTAAAAACAAAAAATTAACTATAGGTTAAGGAGAGAACAAGGTGGAAAGAACAGGAATACAATAGACCTTGTTTTGTAGCTCAGAATAGAACTTGTTTTGTAATTTGATCTTAGAAATATATAAATGTTTTACATAACAATAAAAACTGAATTTTTAAAACACAATACATTTTAAAAAGGAAGCAAAATTAACTGTGTATAGAGTTGGTGGTACAAGGAATTATTTTAAGCAATTTTAAAGCACAGTAATTTGACAGTACATTCCACATGCTATACACCCTAAGGACAAAAAGAACTGCAAAAAAAGCAAGATTTTGAGCTGTGTTAGGTATCATGTTGCTAGTAATTTTATTGTTTTCTGAAACTAGAATATAATGTAATGTACAATGATAGCATATAAAATGACATAAAGAACCTGTATATTATGTAGAAGAATACATTATATAAATAATAGCATAAAGCAAAAAAGTAATGATGCTTCTATCATTAGAAATCAAAATTTTCTGACAGAAAGATATAAAATAAAATAAAATTAGTAAAAGCCATATAACCTTACATTTGAATTGGGAATATCAGTGCAAAATAGTAGTGTTTTTTTCTCTTAATGTTTTTTCCTAGCTGTCTATTGAAAAAGTCTAAAAATAAGAACCAACCTAGTGGTAATGGGCATCTCTAGAACCCAGGTTGTGGTTTTTTAAAATACTATTTCCCACTAAAAAGAAGTAGAATACATTGGAGAAATAGTGGATTTTAGATCTGGAAAGAAATGTACAAGATGAGCCTGGATCATCTTGTCATACCTGGAAGCTATCCAGAACGTCTGAGGTCACATCAGAGGAGCTCAGGAGCCTGAAGAGGCTCCAGCCAGTTTCAGATGGGACAGTTTGGGCATCAATAATAATAACAAATTAAATTGACTGAAACACATCAAGAGCATTTAAATTTGTGAGTCAATAATGATATTAAGTAAACAAAATTCATGGACCACATTTGGAAGATGCTGGGAAACCTATTCTTCACTTTAAAACTGATAAATATAAGGAGCAAATCATCAATTAGTTTGCTTTTCTATATAAACTGTACCTCAGTGTAACCAAATATTTGATAAATGAGAGGTTTTCTTTAAACACTTTCCAGTAATAAATGAAGCAGAAAGGCAGCATGGCGACTTCAAATGAAAATAATAGACCTAGGTAGTGATCATCAATGGCTGCTGAGATACAAAAAAAAAAGACAACCGGTCATTATGAGAATCTTGATGGAATACAGGACAGCACCTATAAAGGAGTCTTGCTAAAGAAAAAAAAAATCAATGTTGTAGTCAATTAAGCCACCAGATTTAACTACCAGATTGCAGGAAGTACAGCAGAACTTCTTAAATAACACCATGAGGGTGAAATCAGCAAAATCCAGAAAGTGGAAAACTATGGCGTCAACTGTCCAGTTTCTTCAGGACATAAATTGCAAGGAGAGAAAAAAAAGATATTTAACAGATTTTTCCAACCAAATGCAACAAATAAATCTTGTTTGGATCTTGGTTGTTGAAACCAACCATAGGAAAGAAATTATAAGGATATCTGGAAAATTTGAACACTGAATGAATATGTGATGAGGTTAACAACTTCTTACAAATTATTTTTAATATATTTTAGAAAATAATGGTATTATTTTTGAAATAGTCATTATTGTTTAGAGATATATACTGAAATATAAAGGGAAGAAATGACACAATGTTTGACATTTGCTTCAAAATCCATTGGTGGGCCAGGCACGGTGTCTTATGCCTGTAATTCCAGTGTTTTGGGGGGCTGAGGCAGGAGGGTCACTTGAGCCCAGGTGTTGGGGTCTGCAGTGAACTATGATCACACCACTGCACTTTAGCATGGGCAACAGAGCAGGACCCTGTCTCAAAAAAAAAAAAAAAACAAATCCATTGGTGGTGGTCATGGTGAAGAGGTGGAAATAAAGAGTAAGTTTGGCCATATACAGAAAGTTCTCAAAGCTGAGTGATAACACATAGAAGCTCTTTGTATTATTTTCTGTACTTTTATATATGTTTGTAAATTTCCATAACAAAAAGCAAAAGTTAAAAAGAAACCAAGAGAGGAAACTTACATCAGTAGGTTGAGAAAAGTTCCTCTCAACTATCAACTCGACATCTGGGAAAGGAATAGCCATGTTCCTATCTCTAGTAGACATTCTCAGATGCACAGCATGTTTCCCATCTTGTAGGAAAGGCACAACATCAGGCAGCTCCCAGATCACCATGAGGTAAACATCATCTTCCTTACCCTTTAATAGAAATCCAGTGAGTACATGAAAACTTCAATTATTTTATTTTGAACTGTTTTAAAGAGATAGAGAAAATAGAACCTACACTGATGTATCCACCATCTAGCTTTACCAAATCTTCAGCCCCATCTATTCCTTGCTTATTAATATAATTCCTCTTTCTTCCCTCCCTAGAGTAACCAGTAATGTGAATATGATGTTAGTCATGAAAGTTTTAATATTTCTACATATACATACATATACGTTCTACATATACATGATAGTGCTTTCAGACTTTAAGCCATTTTATGAATGCTGTCCAACTGTATGGATTCTTCTTCAACTTTCTAATTTCACTCAATAGGATATTTTTGAGATTTATACAAGTTATTTCATGGAACTCCAGTTCATTTATTTTTAACTGCTTTATCGTATAATATAAACATACTACAATTTATTTATCCATTCCCCTACTGATGGATGTTCAGGATGCCAATTTGGTACTGCTTTCCTTTACAGACAGGTGGCACAGTTTCTAGAGCATATATCTGGGGTAAAATGACCTAACTGTAAGATATGCACATCTTCAACTTTACTAGCTATCACCAAACCACTTCTCTAGGTAGTGTTTAGCTATGTTCATTCTCACCAGGAGTAGATGAGAGTTCCCCTTTCTTCATATTCTTGCTAACACTTGGTATTATTTGATTTTCTTAGTTGTTTTGCCTGATGAATATGAAATGGGACCCTTTAAAACTAATTTTTAATACCCTTTCAAATAGGAAGACAGGAAGTCAAATTGTCTCTGTTTGCAGATGACACAGTCGTACATTTAGAAAACCCCATTGTTTCAGCCCAAAATCTCCTTAAGCAACTTCAGCAAAGTCTCAGGATACAAAATAAATGTGCGAAAATCACAAGCATTCCTATACACCAACAATAGACAAACAGAGAACCAAATCATGAGGGAAGTCACATTCACAATTACTACGAAGAGAATAAAATACATAGGAATACATCTTACAAGGGATGTGAAGGACCTCTTCAAGGAGAACTATAAACCACTGCTCAGGAAATAAGAGAGGACACAAACAAATGGAAAAACATCCCATGCTCATGGATAGGAAGATCAATATCGTGAAAATGGCCATACTACCCAAAGTAATTTATAGATTCAATGCTATCCCCATCAAACTACCATTGACTTTCTTCACAGAATTAGAAACAACTACTTTAAATTTCATATGGAACCAAAAAAGAGCCCCTATAGCCATGAAAATCCTAAGCAAAAAGAACAAAGCTGGAGGCATCACACTCCCTGACTTTGAACTATACTACATGGCTACAGTAACTAAAACAGCATGTTACTGGTACCAAAACAGAAATATAGACCAATGGATCAGAACAGAGGCCTCAGAAATAATGCCACACATCTACAACCATCTGATCTTTGACAAACCTGACAAAAACAAGCAATGGGGAAAGGATTCCCTATTTAATAAATGGCATTGGGCAAACTGGCTAGCCATATATGCAGAAAACTGAAACTGGACCCCTTCCTTAACCTTATACAAAAATTAATTCAAGATGGATTAAAGACTTAAATGTAAGACCTAAAACCGTAAAAACCCTAGAAGAAAACCTAGGCAATACCATTCAGGACATAGGCATGGGCAAAGACTTCATGACTAAAACACCAAAAGCAATGGCAACAAAAGCCAAAATTGACAAGTAAGATCTAATTAAACTAAAGAGCTTCTGCACAGCAAAAGAAACTATCATCAGAGTGAACAGGCAACCTACAGAATGGGAGAAAATTTTTGCAATCTATCTATCTGACAAAGGGGTAATATGCAGAATCTACAAGGAACTTAAACAAATTTATAAGAAAACAACAAACAACCCCATTAAAAAGTGGGTGAAGAATATGAACAGACACTTCTCAAAAGAAGACGTTTATGTGGCCAACAAAGATATGAAAAAAAAGCTCATCATCACTGGTCATTAGAGAAATGCAAATCAAAACCACGATGAGACACCATCTCATGCCAGTTAGATGGCAATCATTAAAAAGTCAGGAAACAACAGATGCTGGAGAGGATATGGAGAAATAGGAATGCTTTTACACTGTTGGTGGGAGTGTAAACTAGTTCAACCATTGTGGAAGACAGTGTGCAATTCCTCAAGGATCTAGAACCAGAAATATCATTAGACCCAGCAATCCTATTACTGGGTATATACCCAAAGGATTATAAATCATTCTACCATAAAGACACATGCACACATATGTTTATTGCAGCCCTGTTCACCATAGCAAAGACCTGGAACCAACCCACATGCCCATCAATGATAGACTGCATAAAGAAAATGTAGCACATATACACCATGGAATACTATGCAGCCATAAAAAGGGAAGAGTTCGTGTCCTTTGCAGGGACATGGATGAAGCTGGAAACTATCATTTTCAGCAGACTAACACAGGAACAGATAAGCAAACACCACATGTTCTCACTCATAAGTGGGAGTTGAACAATGAGAACACATGGACACAGGGAGGGGAACATCACACACTGGGGCCTGTCAGGGGGTGGGGGGCTAGGGGAGGGATGGTGTTAGGAGAAATACGTAATGTAGATGACGGGTTGATGGGGGCAGCAAACCACCATGGCACATATATACCTGCGTAACCTGCACGGGCCAGGCGCGGTGGCTCGCGCCTGTAATCCCAGCACTTTGGGAGGCTGAGGCCAGCGGATCACGAGGTCAAGAGATCGAGACTATCCTGGCCAACATGGTGAAACCCTGTCTCTACTGAAAATACAAAAATTAGCTGGGCGTGGTAGCATGTGCTTGTAGTCCCAGCTACTCGGGAGGCTGAGGCAGGAGAATCACTTGAACTCAAGGCAGAGGTTGCAATGAGCCATGATCATGCCACTGCACTCCAGCCTGGTGACAGAGTGAAACTCCATCTCAAAAGAAAGAAAAAAAGGAAAAAAAAACCCTGCACATGTATCCCAAACCTCAGAGTATATAAAAAAAGATACTAAAAATGAAAACTATTTACCACTATTAAAAAAATTAAAAAAAAATAAAACTAATTTTTAAACATATTAGTTACATTAATAATATTTCCCTGATTGTTGTGAGTTGAACATTTTTTCATGTGTCTGCGAGCCATCTGGATTTCCTTACCTGTCCTTTGTTTTTTTGTTTTGTTTTGTTTTGTTTTGTTTTGTTTTTAATTTATGAAGTATTTATTGATCATTCTTGGGTGTTTCTCGGAGAGGGGGATATGGGAGGGTCATAGGATAATAGTGGAGAGAAGGTCAGGAGATTACCTGTCCTTTGTTCATTTTTCTAATTTGTGGGGTTTTTTTTCCTGCATTTTGGGAGGTTCTTTATATATCCTGGTTCCTAACCCTTCTTCATTTAGCTGGGGTGCAATGGTCTTTTTACGGTCTGTGACTTGTCTTTTCACTTTGTTTTTTTAGACAAGCTTTTATTTTTAATTTGAATGTAATAATGATACCTTTGCCATATCCCATCTGTGGATGTGGTATATCTGTCCATTTATTCAGATTCTTTTCACATCCTTTAAGATTTATTTCCACAAAACTTTTGCATGGTTCTTGCTATGTTTATTTTAGGTAACTTATATTTTTGTTTGCTATTGTGATGTGATCATTTATTCCACCTGTACTATCTTAATGTTTTCTTTCGTGAGTGTGTGTGACAGTGCCTTGCTCTGTTGCCCAGTCTGGAGTGTAGTGGTGCTATTTTGGCTCACTGCAATCTCTGCCTCCCAGGCTCAGGTGATCCTCCCACCTCAGTCTCCGAAGTAGGTGGGACTACAGGCACGCACCACTATACCTGGCTAATTTTTGTATTTTTTGTAGAGATGCAGTTTTGCCATATTGGCCAGGATGGTCTTGAAGTCCTGGCCTCAGGCAATCTGCCTGCCTTGGCCTTCCAAACTGCTAAGATAACAGGCGTGAGCCACCGTGCTGGGCCATGTTTATATTTTCTAACTGGTTATTATTTATGAGAGGCCATTAATTTTTAATTCTTGAATTGTTATATGGGAATAAAAGTCAAAATTTTAAGGTCAATTATTTTGCTTGCAGAACAGGACTCTTTCTATGTTGAAAAGCAGCTATGGAAAAGTGGAGAGAATATTGGTCTAGGAGTGAAGACAGCCGGTTTCTAGTCTTAGTTCTTGTGGGACCTCGGGCAAGGTACATACCTTCTTTGGCCCTATTTTTCTTATTTGCAAAATGAAGACTTTAGCTAGTTGATGGATAAAAGTCCTTCCATTTTTTAAAGCTTTGATTTTACATGTTGCCCTAAGGCCTCTGTTATTTCATATCCATGTTAATTTAAAAGTATGGGCCAATAGTACTCCTACGTACTGGTGGATTCTTTGTTTAGAGTTTGTGCCATTGTGGGACAGAAGGAATGAATCTCAGCAATATCTCAAGAGTGACCAGATATTGACACTGAGTAATAGCTTAGTTAGATTTATGTGCCCATCTGGTGGTATGAGTTATTGACAGTGGTTTGGTTTTTTTGTGTCTTTTTGAGACAGAGTCTTGCTCTGTCGCCCAGGCTGGAGTGCAGTGGTGCAATCATGGCTCATTGCAGCCTTGACTTCCCAGGATCAAGCAATCCTCCCACCTCAGCTCCCCAAGTAGCTGAGACTACAGGTGTGTGACACCATGCCAGGCTAATTTTTATATTTTTTGGTAGAGATGGTGTCTCACTATGTTGCCCAGACTTGTCTCAAACTCCTAGCCTCAAGCTATCCTCCTGCCTTGGCCTCCCAAAGTGCTGAGATCACAGGTATGAGCCACTACACCCAGCCCGACAGTGGTTTTTAATAAGCTTAACCAGTTTCAATGGAACCTACTATGACAGTGGCTCTCGGACTTTCTGAATTCACAGAGCAGCAGAATTTACAAAACATCTTTTGAAGATTGACCTAGAGTTACTAACATTCAATTTTACCAAGTGAGGACATGAGGGAGAAGGAGATGGGAAACTCTACTGCCATTATTTTATGAAAAGAAAGGCTATAGTAATATAAAACAGTAGGAAAGATATAATCTTAAAATTTAAATGAAGTAAGAGTAGCTTTGTGAAAAGTTACCCTTGTTTTCTACATTTCATCTCTAATTGGTGAAATCTTTTATGTTATATTGGAATTGGCTGGTAGGTCTTTAGGAATTGATTATCTAGGAAAACAGCAGTTCATATAATGCTAAGAACATTATTATGTTAATTGCTTCATAAAGAAAGATCATTTACTTTAAAGGACACACAAATACAGCCATATGAGTAGATCCATAAAGCACTGTGGTTAAAAGGAAGGGAAGTAAGTGGGTCTTTAGAATTTGAATGATTTTGGGGTCAATTAATCATCTTCCTGGAGCCCCCGTAGTGCTTTGTTTATTATGTTAGAACAGTAATCTCTCACCAACCTATGGTTTTGTCAACAATGGCTTGGGGGCAAATTTATCTCAAATTTGCCAAAGGTTTCATATAGGCAGAATGCAATTCTATCCCCTTAAAACTGAGATTATGAGAAGAATTGTTGTTTTCTTCTCTTGTTGTCTATGAAGTTGTATTAATAGACCAGTCAATTTACAGTCTGCCCTCTTGTTACATGGCTAGGAAATCATGCCCAGAATATTCAGCACAGTGATGATTTGTGCCCAGAGCGGGCAGTTGCACAAGCGTTTTTCTGAGACTTGAGGAAATAAAACCAAGAACAGAAGTGTAAGAGAGATATTATATTTAAGCCGTTAAGGACTGTCTGAACACATTTAAAAGTACATGATACTTTGGAGACCCTTCTCAGCTCATAATGCATCAGCGATGTTTCCTGAATAACCGAATGTGATCACTGAAGCAGGTTTTGGCTTTTTGGTTTTGTGGGGGAGGGGGTGGGGGTGTTTTTTTGTTTTTAAGGCAGCTGGGAATCTAGGAAGATAGAGAGATAGAGGTTTGGTTTATCTTTCCTCCGTTCCACTCTCAGCTCCAACTTCCACCTGCTCACCTTCCAGTTTCTGGGCAAACAGAGAAATGGGGTTTGGAGTTTAGGGAAATAAATTTATTATAAAGCTTGTTCCCTTTTTAGTTGAAAAAAAAAAAAAAGGCCTGGCTACCAGATTAGTCTGACAACCATCCCACCTTACAAGCTTCTGAGACACTTTGTGAAAGCATTCACAACACTTGCAGTAGGTGGATCACTGCCCCCTTATTAAATTATGCATTTCATGGTGAAAGGGAATATCCTTCTGGAACATGGCAAATATTTGGTAACTGGTCACTGAAAAAAATGAATGAATGAAAGTATTCTAGAAAATAAGTATGTAAATCAAATTATTTTATTTCAAATAGGCAGATATAATAATAAAGTAAATAATAGTAATACACTAATAATAATAAGTAAATAAGTATACTTTCAACATTATATTATAAAGCTGCCCGCTCCAACATTAATAAAAGTTCTCCAAATACCCCTCATAAATGTACTATTGTCTACTTTAGAAGAGGTTCTTTCTTTATTTTTTTTTTTAATTATTTCAATCCTTAATGAGCACCTACTCTGGGCATGGCCAAGAATACAAATATAAATAAGAGAGGTTTTCAGTTCCTACCAAGATCAATCTGCAGGTTCTAAATGCAGAACCAGAATAATCAAAGTGAAAAATGCTACAGTAGAACTAAAAACAATTTTGGAGAGTGAATAGTTCCATGCTACTTTTTGCAGCCCTTAAAAAAGGAGCATTTGTGACAACAGACATTGCCTGGTAGGAAGGGCATCCTGATGAACAATGGCACTTTGTAAAGCAAAAATCAACATTTCATTTCATTTTAGAGTGTATACTAAGAAATTCCTTTCTACAGTGCCGTTTTGGATTGCTCAGACAAGAGAAGAGTATATTACATCAGGGAAGTTTTTCCACTCCTTTTTCCCCATTCTTAGGTCATCAGTTATCTTAAGCTGGTGCTTCATGATTGCTGTGCTATACAAGAGTTTTCTTTTCTGATCTTAGCTTTCAAAAGGGGAATAATAAAGGCAATGAGTCCTTGAGTTCAAGGTGATGGGGTGAGATCCGCTCAGTAGCCAGGATAAATGATCTAGTCTTCATCATAAATCTGAAGAGGGCATTAGCATTCCGAGGTGGTAACAGAGTCATAGGAAAAATAAATTAGCCTACCTCAATCCTCCCCAAACAGCCCTGAGCAGATTGCATCATTGACCTTAAAATAAACAAAGCGATTTTGGTGACAAACTGGAAAAGTGACTTGCGCATCTCTGAATGCATTATGGGTTATAAGGGACAGAGCCTGCTGGAAAGCAGTTCTGCCAGTGAATTATTCCCATATGAGCATATAAAGCATGTCAGAGGTGGCAGCTGAGTATAAATTTAACCTTCTTGACACCTGCCTTAGGAGACCCTGACTAACCCTTCAGCGGAAGCTTGACGGGCAGCATGCAGTGGCCGGGCAGCGATTGTTTTTTGCCCTTTGCTTGAACCTGGGCAAAGTTAATGAGGGGCATCACAGGAAGGCTGAGGATAAATACTATCTTCAGCTGGCTACCAAGAGCGGAGTTACATGGTGGGGATTATCTACTGACTCATTGGATTTTCTCAAAAAGGGCACCTGCAGTACGAATATGAAATGGGATTGTAAACCTGGATCATTTTGACAGTCCCGTTGCACTCCAAGGCCAGGACCAGGTGCTGGTGTTTTTCTTGGGCCTTGAGGAAAATGAGGCGTCGTAGGCAGTGCTCATCCTCCTTCCAGTCTTTCCCCTCCGGCAACACTTTCATCTCCTGCCCACTGCCAAAGTCCCAGATTCTGACTGTTCCTGAGCATACAGAGAAAAAGACTACATGGGTAAAAATGACTTAGAGAAAGCTTGGCTTTTCGCTCAGAGAAAATTCATCTGATCAAAAGCTTTCTGCCAACAATTTATCCTGTATTTCTTCCCTACTCAGATGGGTGAGTCTTCCCAGGCTTGCTGTGCATGAAATTTATTCCTGTATGCCTTGATTTGTCACAGGCTGAAAAAAAAAAAATAAACAGGACCAGGCAACGCCTTGAAATCTATCCTCAGGCTTTCCTACTAAGTTTTTGCTCTAAAGTGAGTCTCTTCTGTTTTTATTCTCCCAACGCTTCTCAGTGTGCTAAACACCCCGTCCCGAACATGGGAATATTCGCTACCATGCCACGACTATTATTCACAGTGAAAGATCATTCCAGTAATCTGTCACAATTCCTAATGTGCTGACATGTTTTAGGACTTTAGCTCTTATTAGATAATAAAAAGTTGGAGGGAATCCCAGCCGGTAAGAAACTGCCAAGCTTGGAGTGGTTTTGTTGGTTACATGGGAGGAAAGTGAAAGAAAAGTGTCGAGTGTTTTTCTTTTCTTTCTTTCCTTCTTTCTTTTTTCTTTTTTTTTTTTTGAGACAGAGTCTTGCTCTGTTGCCCAGGCTGGAGTGCAGTGGCGATCTCGGCTCACTGCAAGCTCTGCCTCCTGGGTTCACACCATTCTCCTGCCTCAGCCTCCCGAGTAGCTGGGACTGCAGGCGCCCACCACCACACCCTGCTAATTTTTCTGTATTTTTAGTAGAGACGAGGTTTCACCATGTTAGCCAGGATGGTCTCGATCTCCTGACCTCGTGATCTGCCCTCCTCGGCCTCCCAAAGTTCTGGGATTACAGGCAGGAGCCACCCTGCTTGGCCGAGTGTTTTTCTTACACTTAAAATTATACTTTCTGTTTGAAACCTAATCCTCAACGTGATGGTATTTGGAGATCATTAGGTCATGGGGGTAGAACCCTCATGAATGGGATTAGTGCCTTTATAAAAAAGGCCTCAAATTCAGATCTGCTGTGGCTCAGACGAAAAAAGAAAAGTAAGTAACAAAATGGGCCCCAAGGATCTGCCTTGCCCCTTTGTCATGTGAGAACACAGTGAGAAGGCACCATCTATAAACCAGGAGGCGGGCCCTTGCCAGACACCAGATCTGCCAGCGCCTTGATCTCGAACTTCCCAGCCTCCAGAACTGAGAGAAATCAATTTCTGTTGTTGAAAAACCCCCAGTCCTCCTGCCCTGAGTGGTAAGGCATGTCAAATGGTCTGAGCCCAGGAGGTTTTCCTACCTCCCCTCAAGAGGTAGAGAAGAATTTGCTCAGCTTTTTCTCCCTTACAATAGGTGTTCATCTACAATATCAGCAGGAGGGTTTGCTGCCCTTCCCTCAGTGGCTTAGGCTTTTGCTTTGTCGGTAAGACGGATGCTGGTGGGACTTTCTGTGGCTCCACAGTGTTGGCTGTTCCTCTCCCCAACATCTGCACCATGAGGGAGGCCAGCACTATGTGACATGTGACGAGCTCTGTGAGGAGCATGGGAATGGACGCACACTCCCTTTGTGTTTCTGGCTTTTAGAAGCGCTGTACTCTCATGCTATCCTACACTCAGATCTCAGCAATTCTTACAAATTTGACTACATTCTCACCCACCTGAATGCCAGCCCAATTTCCTTCTTATCACTGCCCTAGGTAAGCCAGTAATTGTGTCCTGCCTTCCCCGGAAGTGCCTGTCTTTCCCAGGAAGTGCCTGTGTCTTTCCTTCTATTTCAGGCTATTTGCCTGCAGCATCGATTCTCGCATAGGTTCAAGAAAAAGTTCTGATTTCGTAGATCAGCTTGCTTTTTTTCTAGATGTCAGTATGGGCCCAACACTCTTTCCATCTTATTACTTACCAAGGAGACACTGTCTGCTCCAATTCTGATAGTGCTTAAAGCATTTTAATTAATCTGATATATGACATTTGAGACCTCAACTAATGTACAAATTTAAAGATTTGTATCAGTGTTTCAGTGTTTGGCAAAATTTGTTGACTTTCTACATTGTTTTGAACTTTGAAAAATAAAAAGAAACAGAAAGTTGCAAAAATAATAGAGTCCTGTGTACCTTTTCCCAACTTCCCCCATTGCTTACAGCCCATGTGACTACGGTATAATCCTAAAACAAGCAAATTGACATTAGAAAATCCCATTAACTAGACTACAGACCTTGTCCAGATTTTACCAGTTTTTTATGTGCACTCGTGTGTGTGTATGCATCTAGTTCTTCACAATTTTACTGTGTGTATAAATTTGCACAACCAATATACAGAAATGTTCCATCAATCCACAGGAACTTCCTTGTGCTAACCTTCATAGTCACCACCACCCCCGCCATCACTGTTTGGTGATCACTAAGCTGTTTTACTTATCTAAAAGTTTGTCATTTTGAGGACATCTTACTTTGTTATTTTAAGAATGTTATTGGCTGGGTGCGGTGGCTCATGCCTGTAATCCCAGCACTTTGGGAGGCCAAAGCGGGCAGATAATTTGAGGTCAGGAGTTCCAAGACCAGCCTGGGTGACACAGCAAAACCCTGTCTCTACTAAAAATACAAAAATTAGCTGGGCATGATGGCAGGCACCTGTAGTCCCAGCTACTCAGAAGGCTGAGGCAGGAGAATCACTTGAACCCAGGAGGCGGAGGTTGCAGTGAGCCGAGACCCTGCGCCCCTGCACTCCAGCCTGGGTAACAAAGCAAGACTCCATCTCAAAAAAAAAAAAAAAAAGAACTGAAATGGAATATGTAACCTTTTAAGATTGGCTTTTGTCTTTTGTTAGTGCCTTTCAGATTCATTCAAACTGATGCAAATATAACTAGTTTCTTTCTTTGTATTACTTGTAATAACTACAGTATTCCACTGTATTGTTCTACTGCAGTTTGTCTAACCAGTCATCTGTTGAAAAAAAATTTTTTTTCAGTTTTTGGTTATTATAAATAAATCTGCTATAAACTTTTTTTTTTTAAACACCACCCACTCTATGGTATTCCATTGTAGCAGCTTAGATGGATGGAGACACTTTCTTTATTGTTAACTTCATTCATTTGCTTTGGGGGACCTGGAAGAAGGGGCCAGAGGGATGATAAACAGTATAGTTGTGGAATGCCTATTTCTAGGTCATTGCTCAGAGTAGAGAATTCTCTTCTCACATGGGCTTTTATAGTGGTCACCTCAGGTTCAGACTCCAGTGAACCACAGGTCTTTTCCTCTCCTCCTTTAACCCTACCCCATTTCTTATCCCTCAGCTCAAATCCTGCTCGACACCCAGAGTGTTTTCACTGCACTGTTTTCCTTCCCCTACACCAGGTTCTCCCCATCAGCAACACTCACACCCCCAGTATGTGTTGGAACATCATTAAACATTGATTAAATACTCCCTATATACCCAGCACTGTGGTAGGAGCTGGGGATATTTAATGAATAATCATAGTGCCTACCCTCAAGGACTCTGTGGCATTATAGGAAAACAGTCACACAAACAATTAAAAGACATTATTGTGTTCTCATACATTCCTGGGTTATGCAGAGGACAATCTCCTTGTCCAGATTTCCTGCCACCTTGGGACTTGGGCAGTCAGATTTAGTGGAGCAGAGAGCAGGGAGACGTACTCCTCAGCTTTTCCCAGGTGATGGGTGGGTGATAATGAGAGGAGACCAGTGGCTTGTGGTTTGAACTTCTCTGGGAGTCAGAATCTCACTTCCCAGGGTGTCCTGGATCTCTGTCAATTTAACAGAGAGGGCCCGGCACAGTGGCTCACTCCTGTAATCCCAGCAACTCGGGAGGCCAAGGAGGCAGGATCACTTGAAGCCAGGAGTTTAAGACCAGCCTGGGCAACACAGTGAGACTCTCACTCCAAATGAATATACACAATAAAATAAATTTAACTTATGTACCTTTGAGGAGGACAAACTCAATATCTGAAAGAATTCTAGGTTCTAGAACTAACAATGTAAAATATGGCTTGCTTGCATATAAACAATACTATTGTCAGTCATATATTGAATTGCTTAATGCTTCTGCGTGATAATAATTGTGTACATTGCTCAGAATTTCAGCAACCACATTTCATGTCTATGGAGGGTGTGCTTATGGAACAGTTAAGACTGCTTTCTCAAGAACCGATCCATGTGAAGGGCAGTTGCATTTATTCATACCCCATCACCTCAGCATTCATGATTTTATTTCACGTGCTGTTGTCATCTGCTCACACTTAAAAAAGTCAGACTTTCACACATCAGGATGCTCACTCGAGTCATCAATTGGCTTATGCCTATAGGCCTAGGATAAATATGTTCAGAGTAGCTCATGCAATCGGTCATATGGTCTAGATAAAGCAGTTCTTTCATTTAGTATGTCGTGAGTGGGGTGAAAGGCAGGGCAGTCTGTAGCTCTTCAGTTCCTGGAAGTCCTACCAGTGCTCCATAGCGTAAGGCACATCAAACGTCCTAGCCCAAATTGGGCCTGGCATCCTCTCAAGTTTGGCATGGCACATGCCCTCACGAAGGCTGGACATATGAACAACGCCAATATAGAATTCCAATATAGGAGTAATGTGACAAAGTTGGCTGGATGTTTTGTCTGGTCCAGAAATCTACTGTCGGTAAAACTATTGTTAGCAAGCACTGAATCCGATGTCTGTCTCTTGGCTGATGGTACCAAAAGTGGAACGATAGGATGAGTCAGTGCAACACAGATTAGATGAGATGTCATATGCAAAAGACTTCTGCAAACTGTTAAAGCAACTATGTAAATGCAATGTGAGGAATTATTTTTAACATCATATCAAGACATTGATGCCTGTTAGATAAGGGACTCTACCACTGTTTACCCAGGCACAGGAATTTCACTGGCAGCCAGACATATTCCAGCCTGCTTCATGCTCTCCTTCTACCCTAAAGAACGAAAGAGTTTTTGGCAGAAATTCTCAGGACACTAAAGCAGGGACGCCACATTCTGGATGTTAGTCTGACCATTATATGCTCCTGTGGCAAAAAGAAATCCACTTTCATCGACAGCTGCAGAAGTCACTTCAGTATTGAAACCATGAGGTTCTAAAATCTGGTATACTTGGAGCCCAGTCTCGAGTTCCCATACCTATGGGAAAGAACAAAAATATCAAGTAATCCCTTTGAAGAAGCCTTTCAATTCTCATCAGAATTATATCATATTCAAAACAGCCTCAAAAATGGAACTGTGTACATCTAACACATTTCCTAGCACTCTGCCCTGAATGTTGGTTTGATCAAAGAAAGTTCTAAAAGATAAAGTGTGTTTAATAGTTACTGTGCTCTCCCGGACTGTGTCTGCTGCAAATGTAGGGGCTGAGACAAGCAGGGACTCTATTCCAGGCAGCCCCTGGCCGTGGAAGAAGTGGTCAGTTGGTACTGTAAGCTTGAAGCGAGGTTAGCAATGGAACAATTGCAAGCTCAGCAGACAAAAGAAATATGAACTGGATTTATTCCCTGGTGACACTCATCCTAGTTATCCAGGGATCATGGGACAGGATCTGTGGTTAATAGCATGAGACCTGAGAGAAGAACCCTGAGGAAAGAGCTCACTGACCTTTCCTAGGAATGTTCTGACTAGAGACGTGGGCCCAGCGAGAGAGAGCATGGGAGAGAGACACACATACGTAGAGAGAAAGAGAGAGACAGAAAGAGACTGACCTCAGAGGAGGCCATCTGTGTAATTAGGATGGGTGTAATCAGAAATTCTAGAGACATGTCAAGACTCAAGAGTCATCATTATCTCTCTCTGGAAACACAGTAGAGGCTTTAGACCTGCAGATTTTCTGTCTGAGTCTCTCCTTCTTCATGGAGTTGCCATGTTCAGATGTAAATTGCACTGCCAGTTAGTGACAGCACGGAACTGGCAACACAGAATGATTGCACTCTAGGTATTGTGGCGGAGAGGACAGCATATACAAAGTGCCAGGGGTGAGAAAGTTCATCTTTCCTCCAGGGAATGGAAAGCAAGCCACTGCAGCTGGGTAAGAGGGGGAGTGTGGAGGGGATGGAGCTGATGAGATAGTCTGGGGGCCAGATAATGAAGGGCCACTTGCCAGGAAGTGGTAGAGCTGGGATTAGAGTGAAGTCAGTCTGGCCCTAGAGTCCATACTTTTAACCTCTGCGTGTCCCTGCTTATAGACGGGGTTCTTAAGGGAGAAAGAAATGTGGGTCATTGCATGAATGGGTCTCAGGGGTCACCCATCTCCTGGCCTGCAGTGTGATCCCTCTCCAGCCAACCCGGCATGAAAATTCACCTTCATGTAGTCCTTCCACTCTTTTGTCCCACACAGGGATGACATTTTCCCCATAAGAGGTGACTGCATGAAATACTGATTGCACAAAAGCAGGACAGGTTTCAGTTTTCGTTTTCCTCTACCTCTCTCTTTAGGCATTACCAGAAATACACTAATACAATGAACTCAGGAGATTCTCACTTGAGAAAATCTCTAGCAAACAATCACAGAAGTCAGAGACTGAGAGGTAATTTGAAGGGTCCCCAGAGGAATGCTGTCTGCTAGTCCACACGTCTCCTTTTGGAGAGCATGCATGAAATGAAAGGACCAACACCTGAAGCAAACACCTCCAGCCATCACTGCCGGATGACTTCAGTGGTTGTAATGATAGACACGGTTAGCATGGCCAGGAGCCCTGGCCTCTAGGAAATGCTGTGATGGCCGTGTTACAGGAAAGGGGTCCTGATCCAGACTCCCAAGAGAGGGTTCTTGGATCTCACACAAGTAAGAATTCAAGGCAATTCTTTCACAGAGTAAAGCGAAAGCAAGTTTACGAGGAAAGGAAAGGAACAAAGAATGGCTACTTCATAAACAACCCCTTAGGGCTGCCTATTTTTACGGTTACTTCTTGATGACATGCTAAACAAGGGGTGAATTATTCATACCTCCCCTATTTAGACCATGTAGGGTAACTTCCCGACATTGCCATGGCATTTGTAAACTGTCATGGTGCTGGTGGGAGTGTAGCAGTGAGGATGACCAGAGGTCACTCTCGTCGCCATCTTGGTTTTGGTGGGTTTTGGCCGGCTTCTTTACTGCAACTTGTTTTTATCAGCAAGGTCTTTATGACCTGTATCTTGTGTCAACCTCCTATCTCACCCTGTGACTTAGAATGCCTTAACCGTCTGGGAATGCAGCCCAGTAGGTCTCAGCCTCATTTTACCCAGCCTCATTCAAGATGGAGTTGCTGTGGTTCAAATGCCTCTGGCAGCTGGGCTGGAGGAATGCAGCAGAAAGGGCATGGGTGCTTACATCAGAAAAACTTGGGTTCATATTCCAGCCCTCATGCTTATCCCAGCTATGTTGCTTGATCTCTCTAAGCCCTAGTTTCCTCATCTTTAAAATAAAAACTCTTTATCTGTCCACAGAGAACTGTTGTGAAGATTAAAGCAGATCACAGAGACTTAAGGCTCTTGGCACGTATTCTGAATCTACAGGGGTTACAGTAAACACCTATAAATTTGTTCCCCTTCCTTCTTAACATAAATCCTCTTCCCGTACTCCTTTAAAAAAATCAAAATGCAGACTAGTTCTGTCTCCTTGATATATTTCCGTTAAAATTCCTATTTTGATTGTGAAAACTAGTCGCGTTTATTCAATTGAGCATGTGGGTTGATGGCAAGCAGTCTGAACTGGCTTAATTAAAATGCTTGTTTTTCACGTACTCATGAAAGCTTAAAAATCATTCTAATGTATGGTCTCATCATATGTGCCACTACATTTGCTTAATCACTCAATGATTTATTTTAAGAAGAGAAAATTATATCTGCATTGCCTTTTTTCTGTTTGAAAAGCCAATAGGTACTTACTCTAATTATGGATTCAGAGCAGATAGTGAGTACTTGGTGAAAATATTTGTTGTAAAGCATGACATTGATTTCTCGTTCATGAGTGTGAGGAACCTGTTTTGTATCTTGTATCATCCTAGTCAAAGGATACATGTCCATAACACTAGATCCTGGAACAGAAGTAAGAATCTCATAAATACATAATATTAGAAGTTTCTAATCACAAAGGGTTTCAGCCAAGCAGTTGGGTTTGGAAACAGCCAAACAGTGAGATTAGCAATATTAATCAATGCCTAGGAAATGTAATGAGGTGAGAATATTTTCATTTATTCTAGAACATTTTTGACAGATAAAGCACATACAATTCAGCCACAGAAAAGCATTCATTTTGGACTGGATTATTTTTCAATTGCAGGCCATTTGGACTTCATTGATATCCTTTTTAGTGAACCTCATTTTCCTATATTTCATAGTCCACTTCTCTCCTTCTTTATTGTGCCTGCAGCATGCCTCTCCATCTGTTGCACAGCAATAATGGTGATGACTAGCTTTCTGCTGAAGGTTGGCCTCCACTTAGTGGTGGAAATTTATTGTTAGAGAGCCCCTTTCAACCAATAAATTGATAAAGCACTCTGTAAACATGGTCTTATTAAATATAACGAATGAGAATGATCACAAGCCAGTGCTTACAACATCAATATAAAATAAGATTAATTTCTAAATCACCACTGTAAAGTAGAAGTAGATGAGGAGCAGGTATGCTTTACTTGCATTTTTCTAAGTATGATTTAAGTATCAAAATTAACTGTGGCTCTGTTTTAGTGTGATGTCTAGAAATATTAATAAGAATCTCAATTAGCCGGACATGGTGGTGGGTGCCTGTAATCCCAGCTACTTGAGAGGCTGAGGCAGGAGAATCACTTGAACCTGGGAGGGAGGTCGCAGTGAGCCGAGGTCACGCCATTGCACTCCAGCCTGGGCGACAGAGCGAGACTCCTTCTCAAAAAAATAAAAATTAAGATTAAAAAAAAAGAATCTCACAGCATTCTTGTGGCTCAAGCAAAACTGAAATTTCTTCCTGATTTTATCGATGTAAAGATGAAGTTAATAAGGCAGATTTTGCATTGAGTTTCTCAAGTTTCTCCAAAGAATTCTCAACTTTAGGAGAAGTTTCAACAGGAGTTACTAAACACTCTCTGAAGTGTTTAAATTTTAAGATAAAACCTGTTCATGTGTAAATACGGACTGAGATGGCTCATCTGGTTGTATTTCTCAGTTCAGATACCTTAATATGGAAATGTGAGCAGAATATGGTAACCAGATAGTCAAATCATACTTGGACCTTTTGGTAGATCCTTTTCATTACAGTGACAGTAACTGACTTCATTCAGAGTGGATGTCAACAAATCTTGATATGCTTATGGAAAACTGGCAATCTCTACTTTTCGGCTAGTTACACTACTGCTATAGAAATGATGCAGTGCCAAGAAAGAATGTGGAGTCCAGAGTTAGAAGCTCTGATATTGAATCTCAGTTCTATGTTTTAACCTTGTGTCCTGCCACTAGTCAGTTGGGCTGTTTGAGATTCAGTTTCTCCATTTATAAAATAGAAAAAATAATTACTACCTCATATGGTGGCTGTGCAGATCAAATGAAAAAATAGGTGATTGTAATGGTAGTTGTCTTAATAAAAGTAATAATGATAACAACAGTGACAGTGGCAACAACATATTCTACAAAGCATTTCTAGAACGTGGTGCTACTGTCATTGGGATTCAGAGGACTGATGGCTGCTTCATTTGAATCAAAGGATGAATTAAAATCCTAGACATAAGCTTCGTGTAATTCTGATGTCAAGTTCATGGTTGCAGTAAGTGTCTGCAATTTTGGTGATTAAACAATACACAGAGCTTTATATTTTTGCAAACAGAGGTGCTATCAGAATGATATAAAATTGGGAAGAAATCTTGATTTTTATGTCTTCTTTTCTTTTTCTTCTTTGCCTTACTATTTGAGTCCTTAGTGACTATGATGATAAATGGGATGGAAATGCTAAGCCTAGTAATCAAACATGCAAATTGGGGTACTAAGAGAGAAAATTTGCTTATAGTCATTAGTATGTTCCTTTTAGAGGAGGTAAAACAGAGAATAGGTGTTTACAACTAAAACTAAGTCGTGTTTTATAATGTGGAAAGTTCTTTATCAAGTATGAAGTGCTAGTTCACTCCTAATCCAGGAAATAAAAACACTGAATGTCAAAAATAATTACATTCTCCACCAGCAGAGATAGCACCAACCTCTTCCCTGCCTTAATTAATCCCACAGGAACTCAGAGCAGCTGGCCAGTGGGAAAATGCTTAGGAAATTCACTCATTTTGTCTTCTAGAAGGAGGACCTACTATTAATATAATGCATTTTTATCCTGAAGCCTAAAGGTATGCGTATAAAAAGTGCTCAACCTAGATGTCTAGCAGGGCCCCTTGTTTCTTTAGTAGGCATGTCTTTTTAAGAGGCCACAAGAAAAATCAGCAACAAATCTGTTGGCATCAGCACTAGGACTCTATCCTCACTCTCCATTGGTCTTCGTCGAGAGGCAAAGGCTGGTGAAGGTGTTAGCACTTTTCCTACTGAGTAATGACTCGTTATCAGAATGGCATGGGCCCAAATTTCCTCACTGCAGAAAAGGGGCATTGACTCGGTACGCTGGTGCAGCCACTGTAAGATAGGATCATATTCCTGCTCCAGAGTCAAAACAGAGCTGTGTGTGGGAGCTGGATTTGCCCTATACATAGCAACAAGTTACATACATCCCACTTCTTTGCTTAGTGTAGGCATTTCTTCCTAGGTCCAAGAACTTAAAGCAATAACCTGGTGGTTTCAGATTATTAAAACTATCCTTTCAGGGAGGAACGGTAACTATAGAATTACTCAAATAGAACTTTCTTCCTAGGTTCCAGAACTTAAAGCAATAACCAATCTGGTATTTTCAGAAAAGTGCAGTTACACATTTCATTCACCCAGCCACAGAAATATATAGGAAAGAGCAGAATTGAATTAAATATCTACTGTCATGAATCATGGTTTGATAAATTACCCTTCTAGTTTTGTTTTTCTTGTAGTTAGTGCTCAAGTGCTAGTTTAAAAAAAAGGTTAAAAATCAAGACATGAGTTTAATTTGACATTAATTGGGTACACTTACCCGTAATAAGCATGCCGTGATTGGCATCATATATCATAGAGTAAATCTGCATGTCTCCTGGTCCTCCCTGGCTGTCATGGAAGACTTGTAATAGTGAAAGAGTTTGTATATCCCACACCCTGAAAACCTGGAAGAATAACAAACACAGTTCACCACTATTCATACTCACCTTTCCCACCCAAGATATTTAGGTGAAGCATTTTCAGTTTGAAATACGCTCTTATAAACTTATACCAAAGTCTTATTTATATGATAAGGATACATTTGCTAAGCTCCAATTTAGTTCTGGGTTGGATTATTGTTCATTAATATCAGAGGAAAATAGCAGCAGTGATTACTTTGCTTAAAGGTATACCTTTAGGAATTCGATTTTTTCTATCATTATAGGGGAGGAACATAGTATTTATTAATCTTTAAAAATGTGGAGGAATAATAAAAGATCATGACTTACAGTTGAATTAAAGTCACATTTCTCTTTGTATTATGGATGAGAAAATAGGGAGAAGACATATTTTACGTGGAAGCTTTCAAATTGCTCTCTTATGATGATGGGAACATCTTACTAAGTGAAGTTACTAAAAACCTCCCTCTCCATTTGCCCAGAGAAGTAAGAATTATAAAAGCAGTTTTTAGGGATGGTATAGACACACTAGGAGTATGAGAATATAGGTTTTTAAAACTATCCTTTGAGGGAGGAGAGGTAACTATATAATTACTCAAATAGAACTTGAGTTGATATCAGAGAACAGAAAGAACCGTGAAGTACAAATTCAGCAAAACTAGGTTAAGTCTGTGATCTGAAAGAACTGGTCTTAGCCTCTTCACTATTCTGCTTTTTTAGTAGGTTAGTGTTATTGAATTCCAGAAATAAGTGTTGATTGATCAATAATTACATTTCTTCAGTTGTAGAAGCTGGGGGGAAATTACATTTTCTAGCTATACATCAGCTCTTAAATAATATTTTCATGTTATAGTACATTTATTAACCTATTAATTTGGAGTATTTGTTGAGTAAATGGGTGACCATTAACAGAACTACATATAAAACTTTAGTAAGTAGTTTAGTTAAGAGAGCTACTAACTTCTAATTTGCGGCACTTATAATTGAGTTCATTATAAGTTAATTAGGTTCAAATCTTCACTATTGCTAAGGCAGGTTAGTCCTCATATGTAAGAACACAAAGTTGTCTGGGTCCCGTGACTTGGAGAACATTGGTGAGGAGCTTTTGCTCAAATGTAAACCCTCTGTAGGCTAGTATTACTCAGAACTTGCACCACTGAAATTTATTTTCTTTGTTCTAGTGAAAATGCCAATTTTGGAAGAGTAGATAGAACATTGAGCCTTTTCAGCCTTTTGTATCATAAAGTAAACAAGTATAATGGATTATATGAATTTCAATCCGGAGCATAGAATGAGAGACAAGTAGAGGAAGAGACACAAAAGTGGATTCAAGGAATTCACCAAAAAATGTGTTTCTATGCAAACTGTTTTTTATTTTATTGCCTTGGCTAAGGTATGTTCATGGTGGGCAGTCTTTCTGCTGTATGTATATACACTCTGAATTGTAACTAACAAAAAGAACAAGAGACTAGGCAAAGGAGGATTAGGGTTTCAATTCTAGTTCATCACTTAAACTCCTTGAGTCTCAGTTTTCTTGTTTCTTGAATGGCCATGATGACATCAGCACCATTCACCTTATTTAATTGATGTGATTATGTTTTGAAATCTGTGATGTTCTCTATAGAGTTATTATGTTTGCTTTTGTCTTCTTTCTCTTCTTCAGTGTGCAGTTCTTCGGGTCTTTCCTGTGTGTTTTAGAGAAGTGGCAGTTGCTGGGCTGTAGGAGGCACAAAAACCTTCTGCGTCATACTGCTCCTACCCTCTAGGTTTTTTTGCTGCCCCTCTCCCTGTATGCCTTCTTTGCTACTGTCATACCGAAGTGTTTTGCATTTCCAAAAAGCTTCTTATTCTGGTCTCTGTGCATTCACACAAACTCTTCCTTTCATCTGCAATTTCCTCTCAAAGGCCTTCTCTATCTAGCTAACTCCTACTCTTTTTTTTTTTTTTTTTTTTTTTTTTTAACTCTTCCATAAAGAGAACTGAAGAGTTCAGGTCAGAATAGTGCTAAAAGTTTTTGCTTTGATGAACTATTTCTTCTCCAAACACACAGAAAATATATCTTCAAAAAAGCAAAAAGAAACAGCAGGGCTCCAAAGCAAGATATATATCTCTCTAGATCCAAACAAGAGAGAAGCATAAAGCAATGAATGGGCTGAAGCCTGAGACCTGGGTGCTTGGTCTGGAGCAGGCAGTGGCAGCAGAGCAGCTTCTGCAGACAGACAGGACCAGAAGACCTCCATGCCTGGGCTCCACAGCAGAGGTAGCAGCATGTCTTCCAATTCAGAAAAGCAACAGGCTGTGCTCTGTCCTTGTCTGGATGTGTAGCTTTTTCAAAGATATGAGACCAGTGAGGGCAGGGCACATCACTTTTTGACCAGGAACTAGAGCAAGGCAACCTCTGTCTCAGGGACAAGAACTATTTCTGAACTGGGACCTGAAGGACCAGGTAGAGGAAAGTGTAGATTGGAAGGAGTGAGCATATAGACACACACACACACACACACACACACATATACACAGAGAGAGAGAGAGAAAGAGAAAGACAGGCTGGGAGCAGTGGCTCACATCTGTAATCCCAGTCCTTTGGTAGGCCGAGGTGGGTGGATCACTTGAGGTCAGGAGTTCAAGATCAGCCTGGCCAACATGGTAAAACTCTGTTTCTACTAAAAATATAAAAATTAGTCAAGCATGGTGATGCACGCCTGTAATCCCAGCTACTCAGGAGGCTGAGACAGGAGAATCGCTTGAACCCAGGAGGTGGAAGTTACAGTGAGCCAAGATCATGCTACAGCACTCTAGCCTGGATGACAGAGCGAGATTCCACATCAAAAAAAAGAAAAAAAAAAAAAAGAAAAAGAGAGAGAGAGGGAGACAGAGAACTAAATATTAAAAGGAGACTATACTTTTTAGAAAAATATAGGAGAGGAGGGTATCTTCAAGAACTTAAGAGTTGGAAGAGATTTCTTAAATAAGCACAAAAAGCATAAGCCATAAAAACTTTAAAAATTAAAATTAAAAACTTCCGTTCAACCAAAGCAACAAGCACAAAGACACAAAGTGTAGAAACTACTCAAATGTTCATTGGCCAAGTTAGACAAATAATATGTGCTGCGTTCATACAACAGGATTCCATCAGCATTTAAAACAAATGAACTAGAGCTATATGTAACAACATAAATAAATATCAAAACAGAGTGTTGAGGGAAAAACTGCAATGGGGTATATTCATTATAATATTTATATTATAAATATTATATAAAACATGCAAAATAAAACTATATCAGGGACACTTGCACTAATGCTGTAAAAACATGGTGCTGGTTAAAAATTAACAAAAACTCAAAAAAATTAATCTTTAAACAACTTTCGTTGCACACCCTTCCAATTAGATGTTCTTTCTCTAGATGCCCATAATATAGCCATGTGCTGCTTAAGGACAGGGGTATGTTCTGAGAAATGTGTCCTTAGGCGATTTTGTCATTGTGTGAACATCATAGAGTATACTTACACAAACCTAGCTGGTATAGCTTACCATACACCTAGGTTATATGGTATAGTTATATGATCACCATATATGCGGTCCATCGTTGACAGAAACATGGTTATGCAGCATATGACACTATCTGTCTATATTAATAGCAATTAGCAATTATAATATGATGACTCATTCGGTGGCCTTCTCTACTAGACTATAACTCTCGAGGGAAGAACCACAGCCTATTTGACTCTTTTTTTTTTTCCCAATGTCTTGTGTATTCTGTTTAGCTTGATTGGTTAGTCAGTTTTTGGTCTTATTCTCTGTCTTGGTCAAATAGGAATTTACATGGCTTCGCATTGTACAGACAATACATTTTAAATTTAATAAATCAATTAATAAATAGGACAGCCTCAGAAAACATAATCTATTTACTTTATTCTTAGGTGTTCACAATATATTGGTTGCTTTGGGGAAAGACAGTGGTGATATTTGTGAAGTCCAAATATCTGAGAGAGGTTAATTCAGAAAGTTTATTTTGCCAAGGTTGAGGACACACGCCCGTGACTTAGCCTTACTCAGGAGGTCCTCACGATATGTACCCAAGGTGGTCGGGGCACAGCTTGGTTTTATACATTTTAGGGGGACATGAGATATCAATTAATATATGTAAGATGTACATTGGTTAAGTCCGGAAAGGCAGGACAGCTCAAGTAGGGAGGGGGCTTCCAGGATACAGGTAGGTAAGAGACACAGGTTGCATTCTTTTAAGTTTCTGATGAGCCTTTCCCAGGAGGGCAATCAGATATGCATTTATCTCAGTGAGCAGAGGGATGACTTTGCATAGAATGGGAGGCAGGTTTGCCCTAAGCAGTTCCCAGATTGACTTTTCCCTTTAGCTTAGTGATTTTCGGCGCCTCAAGGCTTACTTTCCTTTTACGCGTTAATTAGGCTCTAGTCTTCTTTCACTTATTCTCCTAGAGGTTGTCAGTGTTCTTATGACAGGTATTAGTGATGCAAAGCTTGGGAGGACAGAAGTGGAGCCAGGTCAGCACTGAGGGGGTTTAGGAAGAAAACAAAGGGCAAAACATGGCAGAAGCAGACTAAGTTGGTATAAAAGGAGACTAAGTTGGTATAAAAGGAGACTAAGTGGCTTTACGACAGAGAGATATGTTGTTAAGACTTGTAGAGAAAATCAAGGAGGACAGGTGGCTTCTACTAAAGAGGCCAGGACAGAATGGAACATTTATAAGTTACAAATTAAATATTATATACATATAATATATGTATATAAGTAATAAATGTTATATTCATATAATATGTGCATATAATATATGTATATATGCATTATGTATAATATATTAATTATATGCATATAAACTGAAATTATTTTAAAAATTTATCTTCTAGTAGCAGTAAAAATAATAATGATTATTCTCTTCTCTTCTCTTTTCTTCTCTTTTCTTTTCTTTTTTTTGAGACAGAGTTTTGCTCTTGTTGCCCAGGCTGGAGTGCAATGGCATGACCTTGGCTCACTGCAACCTCCGCCTCCCGGGTTCAAGCAATTCTCCAGCCTGAGCTTTCCGAGTAGCTGGGATTACAGGCATGTGCCACCACACCCAGCTAATTTTTGTAGTTTTAGTAGAGACGAGGTTTCACCACGTTGGCCAGGCTGGTCTTAAACTCCTGACCTCAGGTGATCCATCCATCTTGGCCTCCCAAAGTGCTGGGATTACAGGTGTGAGCCATCATGCCCGGCCAATAATGATTTTCAGATAAATTGGGAATGGAGTGAGATGGAGGGATTTTTTTAACAATGGGAAAAACATTCAACTATAAGGTTGATTAAGTGTTTTGAGGGTAATTTGTAATTGAAGTCATGTATCACAAAATATCAAAGAAAAGGACAAGAGAAAGACTTCTGGAGTCTTTTGTAAGAATTAAGAAATAATGATGAAGTAGAAGTTTAAAAATATATACATGTGTGTACCTGAAGTGAGGGTTGTTTCGATTCAACTGTATTTCCCGACATTTCTTCCTGCAAACTTTATGCCAATTATTATTGTCCAAATTATTATAAAGTGTCTGGGTTTTGTTTTGTTTTTTGTTTTTGTTTTTGTTTTTGACAGAGTTTCACTCTTGTTGCCCAGGCTGGAGTGCAATGGCACCGTCTCAGCTCACTGCAACCTCTGCCTCTCAGGTTCAAGTGATTCTCCTGCCTCAGCCTCCCAAGTAGCTGGGATTACAGGAGCCCGTCACCATGCTCAGCTAATTTTTGTATTTTTAGTAGAGACGGGGTTTCACCATGTTGGCCAGGCTGGTCTCAAACTCCTGACTTCAAGTTATCCACCCGCCTCAGCCTCCCAAAGTGTTGGGATTACAGGTGTGAGCCACCGCGCCCAGCCAGGTATCTGTTTTTTGATGGGTGTTTATTATAGAGTGACTAGAGCAGAATGTCTGATTTATAAGAAGATACAACACTAACAAGCCATACAGAATTCATTATATATCAAATAATTATGAAATTCTAGCCTAGGTGTTACAGATACAAAGATTAATAGAAGCCCTATTGTTCTTGAGTATATCTAAGTCTTGCCAGGAGAGTAGATAGATGACAAATGGTGATACTGCATTGTAAGAAACACTTGAATAGAAGTTTGAACATTATTCCATAATGAAAATTGTACCAGTAGAAATCTTTAGAATTAGAATCACAGTATCATTTAGATAGAGCAAGGGGTCTGGGGAATTCGCCATTTTCTGATTGTAAAGGAAAGTCAGAATTTGGCCTGCCTTTCTAATTTTACCCGATGGCTATAAGAGGCTAATGAGATTTTTAGTCCCCATATAAATCAAATCAGGGTCACTCAATTGATTACATGATTTTACATTAAGGAGCCTGAAGATATATGAGATTATGAAAGTCTTTTGAGAGTTAACATAGTACTACATACAAATGGTACATTTGAAAATCAGGGTATGTATGACAGTACAGTATAAATGGCAGGCACTCAACACTGTTTAGGAAATTCAATGCTAAATGTATTTATTAAGTTCTTACAGATTACTTAATAAGAAAAAATATTTTTAGCACTGTATGTAGAACTAAACCTGTTAATTTTATTATCTTGTTTTCACATTTTTCCTGTGTGATAACTGGCAAATAGAAAATGAAGACATCCAGCATGTCTTTAAAAATTAACTTTTTAATTACCAAACTAATGTATCTAGTACACAGATTCAAACAGTACAAAAACCAAAGTCCTCCTCCCCACCTACCACTTAACTCTAGACTCCTCAGTCCCACTCCTTAGGTAATAATTGTTGGAAGATACCACCTCAGTAGGCAGACTATCTCAGTTGAATCCTGATTCACCTCCAATAACTGTGTGCACTTGGGCAAATCTCTTGACTTCTCTGAGCCTTAGTTATCATACTTGTAGGGAGAATACTGCTAGTAGCTATCTCAACCTATCTCATAGGGTTGTTATGAACATTAAATGAGTTCATACATATAAAGAGCTTACATCTATGTTAGGACATATTTATGTACTTAGATTTATCTCATTCTTTTTTTTTTTTTTTTTTTTTTTTAAGAGACGAGGTCTCTCTATGTTGCCCAGGTTGGTCTTGAACTCCTGAGCTCAAGTGATCCTCCCGCTTCAGCCTCCTGCATAGCTGGGACTGCAGGCATGCACCACTGTACCTGGCTTTGTCTCATTTTTTAATGGCTGAATAGTATTCTGTTTGTGAATGCTCTGTAATTTATTGTAATTAGTTCCCTGTTCATATGTATTATATTTCTTTATTTTCTTTTATTAAAGCAGTAGTGAACCTCTTTGCACATATATTTTTGTAAAGTACACTGGCTTTATTAAGCAATATAGATATAACTGAATGATAAATTCCTACAAATAGAATGTTTGTGTCAAAGGGTGTGATTATTTTGAGTTTTGAGAGATATACCAGATCAACCTTGCCTTTTGAGAAGATTACAGGCAGTTTGATAACTTCCTGATTTCAAGTTGCACAATCAAGTTCAATTTTCCCAGTCCAATTTACCAGGAAAATAGAACTTGATGTCTGTGTCCTTCCTAGGTTTGGTCATCCTAGGTTTGGTCATCAAAGATTTGGGGCAGCTATGCTTTATTTACTCAACTAGATTTTTAGCTTCTTTTTGACAAAGATTACATCAAAATATAAATAGGCACAGAGCCTAATGCACTCTCAGGCATTTAGCAGGGGGTCATATATTGGTTGACATATTAATGCAGTAGAAAGTTGGGATTCCTAGTTATACAGCCCTGAGACACAGTTTACCAGCCAAGAAACAATGCAAGGGAACCACATTTTGTGAGAGATAAAAGGTTAATGTCAATAGAATACCCAGATAGTTACCTTAGGGAGGCTGTAGTGAATATGTGTATGTGTGTGTGCAAGGGTTCTGAAAGCTGGTAGAGGTGTCTAGAGAAAGTCTAGAGGATAAAATAAAGACACTCAGAAACACAATAAAAATTACAAAGGAAAGAGTCCCAAAGGGCAACAATCACAAACAGCCTGCCTCATCTTAAGCAAATGTGCAATCATAGCTAAGAGCTCCTGGTTAGAGAAGTGTGATAGCCACACTCAGAAGGAAGCCTCATGTAGGGACTGCTTCCTGGTCTTGGTAGGCATGTTTGCTCCCAGGACTCAGAGCCATCCACAGGGTCTTCCTTTGAAGGTTGTCAAGGAGCTGTCCTGGGTGATGAACTAAAGAAAAAGCAACAAGACCTGCACATAAGCAAAAAGTATTGCAAGTTGAGAACTGAATTCCAAAGCATGTGCCCTCACCCCTTTTTCTTAGTTTTTATTTTTTCTTCCTAGATGGCCACTCACATTTTATGTTTTCTAATACACTGTATATTTGTCTTCCCCAGAAAATTTTCCTACAGTCACTCAGGAAAGTTTTGAAACAAGTCTTACTCTTAAGAACGTTGCAAACAGTTTACTCAAAAGGAAATGTCTCAAGCCGCAGAACAAGGACAGAAGGTAGTAAAATATGAAGGCAGTGAAACCAGGTTCTCAATCATGGATGTTTCCAATTATCAAAGAAACAAGTAAAATAAATCTTTGAACTTAAGTCATTTACGATAATCCCATACAAACAAAGCACAAGGAACTAAAGCAAGGAAAGATTTCAAATATTTAAAACTTGAAGGTAACATTTTAAAAGGTTAGTTTTTCTATCTCCAGGTTTATTTCAAATTGACACATTTCTCACTCACCAAAAGGAAAAAAACTCAATTTTTATCTTACTGAAGGCTTTGTGCATGACATGATATTTCACTGAGATGTAAAGGATACATACGATGGCTGGGAACGGGAGGAGAATTGTTTCAGACAAAGATGGGAATGCGCAAAGCCTTTGGAGAAGAATTTGGTAAGGCTTGGAATTTCTGAAGCCAAACAAAGCTGAAAAGATATTCTTGTTCCAGACCCTAGAGAACCTTAAGAACTAGAAAAAATAATTTGAACTTTATTTGTAAGGCATGAGGGGCCTTTGAATATATGTGAGAAGGCAATGACAAGGTTATAAATGGGTTGGAGGAGGATCAACGTGGCAGTACAATATCTGGATGGTTTAGGGAGAGAAGAAACTGAAGATAAGAGGTCTACAAGTGCTTTCTAATGGGCCACCTGCAACTGGGAGCCCCTTGGTGGATGGATCTGAACTAAGGCCATGACTCTGGGGAGAAGAATGAGGTAATTTATAGGAGACACATTTCAGAGACTTCAAACTGACCAGTGGCAAGGCTTACAGAGATAGAAGGATCAAAGGTGACTTTGAAGTTGGATCACGGCTCACTGGGAAACAAATGATACCATTAACAGTTAGAGGAAAATCAGAAGTAAGGAAGAGAAGACTTGAAGTAGAAAATAAATTCAGTTTTAGGTATGCAGAATTTTTTTTTAAAGATAACTGCCTTTGAAGATATGCACACTCACAATCTAGTCAAACTGCCTTTTCTCAGGTTTCTACATACCACTTCCAAAGTGAAAATGTACAAAAAATAGCAACTTTTACATACATTTGTAATCTGTTATAAATCATCAAAGTATGTAAATTTCTCCCCTTCATAGAAAAAAAAAAAAAAAGAAGAGAATCAGCCCTTTGGTCAATAGAACTGTGCTTGAGAAGGTTTCCAACCATTGCTCCCATTGGTGCTGATGAAATGAAAGTAAGTGAAGATTATATTTGTCTCTGCATTTTTCAACATTCGTCAATTCTTCTTCAGGTGTAATAGATGTGGCACATCTGTTCAATACTTGGGCTCTGTGACTAGACATACAATTTTAGCAGTTGGGGAAGAAAGTAATATCCTGGTGGAAAGACTGCAAAATTAGGAGAAAGAGTAAAAATCTTGCTATTTTAAGAGCTTATGAAAAGGCATGTAGTGGGCACACAACTACGCATGGTGATTTATGTGCTTTCTGCTTAATGTGATGAAAGCTAATTTATATGAAAGAGTTTGAAGGGATGTTGTCTGTTCCTTTTTCTGTAAATAATAATAATATAGCTTCAATAAGAAAACCAAAAACATGTATGTGCCTAGTTTGCTTTTTTTTTCTTCTTCTTCTTTTTTGAGACTGAGTCTCGCTCTATTGCCCAGGCTAGAGTGCAGTGGTGCAATCTCGGCTCTCTGCAACCTCCACCTCCCAGGTTCAAGCGATTCTCCTGCCTCATCCTTCCAAGTAGCTGGGGTTACAGGTGCCTGCCACCATGCCAGGCTAATTTTTGTAGTTTTAGTAGCAATGGGGTTCCACCATGTTGGCCAGGCTGATCTCGAACTCCTAACCTCAAATAATCCACCCACCTCAGCCTCCCAAAGTGCTGGGATTACAGGCATGAACTACGGCACCCAGCCTAGTTTGCTCTTCTTTCTGCCTAAATTGCCCTTTTCCTTTTCCTAGATCTTCACAGGGCTGGTTCCCCTGATCATTCAGGCTTCAGCTTTTATGTCACCTCCTCAGAGGTGAGATTCAATCACACTGCACCACTATGTTTTCTATTTCTTTTCTTCTTCTTTTTCTTTGTTTTTGTAGAGATGGGGTCTTGCTATTTTGCCTAGGCTGGTTTTGAACTCCTGGCCTCAAGCAATCCTCCGTCTCAGCCTCCCAAAGTGCTGGGATTACAGGCTTGAGCCATTACACCCAGCCCTGTGTTTCCTATTTCTTACCATACTTATCATACTGTTTTCTTATGTACTTGTTACTTTGCTTGTTTGTCTGTCTCTTCCCCTAGCATGTCAACTTTCTCATTGCAGGGCCCTGGTCCTCCTTGTTCAATGCTTTGTCCCTAGAACTCAGAACTCAGAACTCAGAACAGTATCTAACATAATAGACACTCAAGAAATAAATAAATATTTGTTAAATAACCAAATGAATGACCTCCTTTCATCTTTATAATGGCCCTCTGGGCTAAACATTCCTACATTTACAGATGAGGAAACCAAGTGGAAAGATATTAAGTAATTTTCCCAAGTGGTGCTACTGAGATGCATGAATGAGTATCATGTTAATATACTCATTACATTTAAAAGAAACAGGAAAGATTCTCTCTTCTGTCTCTTCATCTCTGAGCATGAGTGATCTCAACTTTTGCTAGAAAGATATCTTATTTCTCTTTAAATTATCTGTAGGAGACTCCAGGTCTCAATCATAACATGTTTTTAGTTTTAGTGTCTCAAAACCTTCACTGTCTTTCCTATACTACTTAAAAAAATTAAAGTTTCCTAAGCCAGGCATGGTGGCTCACACCTGTAATCCCAGCACTTTGGGAGGCTGAGGCAGGTGGATAACCTGAGGTCAGGAGTTCGAGACCAGCCTGGCCAACATGACGAAACCCCATCTCTACTAAAAATACAAAAATCAGCTGGGCATGGTGGCAGGAGCCTGTAATCCCAGCTACTTGGGAAGCTGAGGCAGGAGAATAGCTTGAACCTGGGAGGCAGAGGTTGCAGTGAGCTGAGATGGTGCCATTGCACTCCAGCCTGGGCAACAAGAATGAAACTTCGTCTCAAAAAAAAAAAAAAAAATGTTTCCTCATTACAAAGTAATGTGTATTTACTATTTAAAAAAAAAAAAAAAGAGAAAACAAAAGAAAAAAAATCCATCCATGTATATCCACAATCTTGTTAGCCTCACTAAAACATCTTGCTATTAATCATTTCCAATACCATATGATAGACACGTTATGTTTTAAAATTGATTTAAAATTGATTGCTTACATATTGTTGTATTTTATATATTATTTAGATATTTTCATATGACTATTCATTTACATAATGTTGAATGTCTGTGATATTTCTGTTGTATATGAGGATACAGCATAATTTACTGAATCAAAGCCTCTTTTTCCTCTTGAATTTTACTTTATTGGTACATCACCCTAATTATCTCTTTTCTTCAACTGCAATATTGAGGTGTAATCTACTTACCTTAAAACTCACCCGTTTTTAGTGTAAGGTTCTGTGAGTTTTAGTCTATTTAAATAGTTGTGCAACCATTATCATAATCTCTTTTTAAAGATGGTGTCTCCCTGTGTTGCCCAGGCTGGTCTTGAACTCCTGGGCTCAAGCGGTCCGCCCACCTCGACCTCCCAAAGTGCCAGGATTACAAGCATGAGCCACTGCATGCGGTCCCTTGCTCTTTTTGTAAAACTAATTTTATTAATGTATTTTTTAACCCTATATAGCCAAATTATTATCACCTCAATATATAATCAATATAAAAATGATTGGCCCAGTGCCATGGCTCAGGCCTATACTAGTGCTTTGAGGCAGGAGGCTCACTTGAGCCCAGAAGTTCGGGCAACATAGCAAGACCCCATCTCTACCAAAAATTGAAAAATTAGCAAATTAGACAGACCTACAAAAAAATAAAAGAGAGCTCTCTACAAAAAATAAAAATAATTAGCTTTGTATGGTGGCCCCCACCTGTAGTCCCAGCTACTGGGGAGGCTGAGGTGGGAGGATCCCTGGAGCCCAGTAGGTCAAGACAGCAGAGAGCCCCGAGACTGCAATGAGCCCCATTGCACCATGCCACTGTACTGTAGCCTGGACGACAGAGCAAGATCCTGTCTCAAAAAATTGAGAGTTTTTTTTTTTGGATTGGGGGGATACTGAATCTTTGGAGTCTTGTGTATTTTACACTCACAGCGGACCTCAATTTGGACTAGCCATGTTTTAAAAATTTGTGGCTACCATATTGGCAGGTGAGGGCTGCTGGCCTGCTGGGGAATCCTGCAGGTCAGGTCACGTCCTCAGCTATGAGCTGGAGGAGGCAGGTGCTGGGTGCATTTTCCTCTCTAACCTGGGAGGAACCCCTCAAAGGTCCTTAGAGTCTTTCCCTTGTGGTTGCACATGGCAAGCATGGGCTCCAGGGAGATTCGCATAGTTCCGTGAGCATGGAGGGAACGACTGGGCCTTGGAGATCCTGATTGCTTCCATCGAAGGGTTTTGCATCGAGTAGAGGGTGTATGAGGGGTAGGGGGTGTATGAGGAGGGAGGTGGGGGACGTGGGGCAAAGAGGGAAAGCATCCGGGGTTTTTTCTTTCCCTTCCCTTCCCTCTTTCATTTCCTTTCTGTATTTCCTGTTTCCTCCCTATTTTCTTGTTTTTCTTTTTTCCTTCTTAAATCAGTATAAGCAATAGTGCAATGAGCATCCTTTTATACAGATCTTTGCGCACTCATCTGAGTATTTTATTAGAACAAATATGCAGGAAGTTTTTGCCAGTTTTATTTCCACCCAGCAGTATGGAAACCTGTCTGTGTTCTTAAACTTTTGCCCTTCACTCCTCTTTCTTTCCCCTACTGATTTGCTAAAGATTTTTGGTATTTGTTCAAGGATATTATTCCAGTTTCTCTGCTTTTTATTGCATTTTTGCCCCCCTGCCCCCGCTGTCTGCCTTTAACTTTGTTTATGAGTATAGGAAGGCAGGCTGAGGAAGGGCAAATATGGGATTGACCACACTTCGGCACTAGATAGCTCTGTGACCTTGTGTAAGTGATTTAGATGTCATTTTCCCTGACGTGTGTAAAATGGGGAGAATTACTTTATAGGGTTGTTATTAGCATCAATGAGTTGCATATGTAAAATACTTAGCACAGCGCCTGGCACTTAAGCACTCAATAAATGATAGTTATTATAATTTACAGAAAGTTTGAATGTTTATTTAGTCATATTTATTTTCTCCTTAGTCATAGGTGCTATGCTTAGGAATTACCCAAAAGTTATAAGACTATTCACCTATATTTTCTTCTGGAAATTTGGAATTTCTATGGTTTTGTATTTTAAATTTAAAATCTTTAATTCATATGTAATGTATTGTGCTGTATATTATGAAATCATGATCTGATCACATCTTTCTTTCTTTATGGCTAATCAGTTTTCCCAACACTTATTGAACAAACCATCCTTTGCTCACATATTTGAAACATTATTTCTGTCCTATACAAAATTCCCACATAGACATAAACTAATTCCTGCATTTTCTCCTTTGCTTCATAGATGTGATTATTTCTGCATTGACTATTGCTCTGTTTTATTTATTTTGGCTTTATGATATGCTTTAATATTGGACAGGGAAAGTGCCATCTCATAATTATATCTTCCGAAGTTTCTAGGATATTCCTATATACCAGTATTTTTACATTAACTTTAAACTTGGCAAGCTGATGCTTAAGTAATTCTGACTAGCAATAAATAAATATATTAATCTGATGGAGAATATCTTACAGCACAATATTTCCATGTAGGAACATAGTATGTCCCTTAATTTGTGTTCTTAAACACAGTAAAACTTCATAGTTATCTTAATGTTAGTAGTGAATGTTGCTTATTAAGTTTATTCCTAGGTATTTCATATTTTTTACTCTGGTAAATGCTATCTCTTTGACCTTTTTTCCTCACTAATTATTGTTCTTATATAGAAATTTATTTATTTATTTCCTTTTTTATATTTAGAAATTTTATTTTATTTTATTTTTAAGTTGCTATTGCAACTAGCCACCTTATGGAATTTATCTATTCCTACACTGAAAGTTGATTTTATTGATTTTTTTTCAAGCAGACAATCCCATTATTTGCAAATATAATTCAATCTCCTAATTCTAATATTTATAACTTTTTTTTGTTTTGTTACGTTGGTTAGAATGTTTCAAACACTGTTTAATAACAGCAACAATAACAGAAATCCTCATTTTTTTCCTAATGTTCCTATCTATTGAAAGGCCTCTTATGTTTTACTTTTGAGGGTAATATTTGCTATCTTTTCAATATTGTTTTTCTTTTACACTTGTTTTTAAACATGTTCTTTCTTATGCTATAATCAATAGAAACAGAGAACATTGGCTTATCATTTCCTTTTCCATACTGACAATATTTTTCTCAATGATTCAATGACTATCATTTATTTCAGTCAAAAATTGTATAATCCCTATGCCTTCCAACAGATAATTTTACGGAAAAAAACTAGTTTTGTTTTGTTATTTTCTTTCTGTTACCTTTGCAGAGGAAAGGCTGACGACATGTTGATCTTTTTCGTTGGTTACGATCTCGGTGATACTGAACATGTGTCCCACAAGTTTCCCCACTGGCTTGGTGCTGATATTGGGGTGCCACAACCGGATGATTTTATCATCTCCTGAAAAGGAGGACAGGGAAAGATTGTTTGTTTTCTGAGGTGGTCAGAGTTTCAAATGTATCTCTCACTGTATCATACCCATATCTTTCTTCTAACAGCAAATCACAGTCTGTTTCTGGCAGGATGCATTATTCTGTGATTGATGTGCTAAGGGGCTGGCCTTGGTTTGGATCTGCTGCTTCTTGTGAAGGCTGTTTTGTAAAGACTGTATTTACATACACAAATGTGAATTATCATAAATATTTTATGAGTTCTTTTCTTGACTCAATCCTTTCCTATACTTTCATGCATTAATGTATTATTTATACTTTATTTACTTCCAAAAATATTTAAGGTAGCTGTTCTTTTGTTTTCATTCTTAAATTATGCAAACATTATAATAATGAAAGAAATCAAGGAAAGAGGAAACTGCACTTAATCTTCACCATTATAACAAATCAACTGTTGTCATTTTTCCGTCTTCCCTTCTAGCATGTATTCATAGGCATATATAATTTATGTGTAGTTACTACCATAGAATAAATATGGTTTTTTAATTGCTAAAAATCATAGAAGGGTATAATTTTTATAAAAATGTCTTTTCCTCCATAATCTCTAACTCCCTGTAGGAAATCACTGTTAACTTTTTAAAAATACAAATTAGATATATTTCTAGATACATATTTATACCCACGACTTTTTTTTTATTTATGAAAGGCCATGAGCTCATGCCCGCATAATTATCCTTTTAGTTACTATTTCAGAATTTCTTAACCCCTTGTCCATTGATTAGTCCGCTAATTCTAGTTTTTTACTTTATTCAACAATACTGCAACGAATGGTTATTGTACTTCTGTGGCCTTTTTTTCCTTTTGGATTATTTACTGTGGATAAAGTCCCAAGTGTGGCATCATTATGTTACAGGCTGTATACATTTTTATCACTTTTAAACATATTGCTAGCTTACTTTCCAAAATGGCTGTAGTAAATCCCAAAGCCATCAATGATATATTCTGTCAGTTTCATTAAATTCTGGCCAGCACATGAATATTGTCATGATTTAAAATGTTTGCTATGTTTATAGGTCTAAATGATACCTTATTTTTAACTACATTTTATGATAGCTAATGCTGTTGGGTATTTTTTCCCAAATATATCTGCTAATTGTATCTTATTCTCCTGTAAATTTTTTGACTATATCCTTTAGCCATGATCTGTTGGAACTTTGATAGCACTGAAAATAAAATTTGAACCAGGAATGTATTATCATATGTACACACACACACACACACACACACACACACACACAGTTTTCTGAAAAAGCTGGCTACATGTTCACCAAAACCATATCCTCTCTTCCTGGGTACACATTTCCAGGCTCCTTTGCAATTAGGCGTGGTCAGATTACTGAGTTTTAGCCAGTGAATTCTGAGAGCTGATTTTAAACTTTACATTTTCATTGTGTCTGACCCATTCACATTTTGGGAGTTATTTTTTACAGTAGCCAGCATTACTTAAACAAATGTGCAGCTGTAATCTAATTATGTTTCCAAAAAGAATAAAAACTGTAATCATTTACAAAACACAGAATATTTTTAAGATATTAAATTTTATATTTCATAAATAATTCTTTAAATGTCATCCTGGAAACTGAGTCATAAAAGCATCAAAGAACTTCAAACTGGGATCCTAGAAGTTGCATAATCCAACTTTCTTATCTCACAAAAGAAAGAAACTAACTCCCAAAGATTAAGTAATTTTAATTGAATGATTTAATTTAATTATTTAAATGTGATTTGTACATCTGAGAAAATGGAGTTGAGTTAGTAATACAACAAAGCATGCCTAAGCACCTTACATATTACCAAGGACCTTTAGTCTACTAGACAAAAAGGCTGTATAAAGGCATTATAACCTAAGTTATGATTTATATATAACCTAAATTATTAACAGTCATAATTTACATATAAAAAGCCTAAAATTCAAAATAGTCATTTTACATTCTTCACAGAATTAGAAGAAACTATTTTAAAATTCAAGTGGAACCAAAAAAGAGCCTGAATAGCAAAGACAGTCCTAAGCAAAAAGAACAAAGCTGACGGCATCACACTACCCCACTTCAAACTATACTACAAAGCTCCCGTAATCAAAACAGCGTGGTACTGGTACGAAAAGAGACACATAGACCAATGGAACAGAATAGAGTTCTCAGAAATAAAACCACACATCTACAACCAGCTGTCAACAAACCTGACCAAAACAAGCAATGGGGAAAGGATTCCCTATTTAATAAATGGTGCTGGGAGAACTGGCTAGCCACATGCAGAAAACTGAAATTGGACTCTTTTCTTACACCTTATACAAAAATTAACTCAAGATGGTTTAAAGACTTGAATATAAACCCCAAAACCATAAAAGCCCTAGAAGAAAATCTAGGCAATACCATTCAGGATATAGGCACGGGCAAGGACTTCATGACAAAAACACCAAAGGCAATAGCAACAAAAGCAAAAATTGACAAATGGGATCTAATTAAACTAAGGAGCTTCCGCACAGCAAAAGAAACTATCATCAGAGTGAACAGACAACCTACAGAATGGGAGAAAATTTTTGCAATCTATCCATCTGACAAAGATCTAATATCCAGAGTCTAAAAGCAACTTAAACAAATTTACTAGAACAAAAACTACCCCATTAAAAAGTGAACAAAAGACATGAACAGATACTCCTGAAAAGAAGACATTTATGCGGTCAAAAAACATATAAAAAAAGCTCAACATCGTTGGTCATTGGAGAAATGCAAATCAAAACCACAATGAGATACCATCTCATGCCAGTGAGAATGGTGATTATTAAAAAGTCCGGAAACAACAGATGCTGGCAAAGTTGCGGAGAAAAAGAAATGCTTTTACAGTGTTGGTGGGAGCGTAAATTAGTTCAACCACTGTGGAAGGCAGTGTAGCAATTCCTCAAATATTTAGGGACAGAAATACCATTTGACCCAGCAATCCCATTACTGGGTATATACCCAAAGGAATACAAATCATTCTATTATAAAGATACATGGCTGCGGATCTTAATTGCAACACTGTTCACAATAGCAAAGACATGGAATCAACCCAAATGCCCATCGATGATATATTGGATAAAGAAAATGTGGTACATATACACCATGAAATACTGTGCAGCCATAAAAAGGAACAAGATCATGTCCTTTGCAAGGATGTGGATGGAGCTGGAAGCCGTTATCCTCAGCAGACTAACACAGAAACAGAAAACCAAACACTGTATGTTCTCATTTATAAGTGGGAGCTGAACCTTGAGAATGGACACATGGACTCACGGTGGGGAAAAACTCACATTCACTGGGTGGTGAGGAAGAGAGAGGATCAGGAAGAATAGCTAATGGATGCTGGACTTAATATCCAGGTGATAGGTTGATCTGTGCAGCAAACCACCATGGCACATGTTTACCTATGTAACAAACCTGCACATCCTTCACATGTACCCTGGAACTTAAAATAAATTTGAAGAAAAGAAAGACAATAAATAAATTTTTAAAACCCAAAATAGTAATTCTAGTTAATCTGGTATTATATATTGGGCCACCCATTAGGATGTATTTCCTGATGTATATTGGATTTTTATTTTGATAGATTATCCACACTGAAAGAGCATCTCAGGTATGGAGGGATAATTAGGTGACTTGTTAGTTGGGTATTTATAAACCAGGCAAATTTGATAGATGCTTCCATAATTCTATGATTATTTTATTGGGCCTCATGAAAAAGCATAGTATTTTTCTCTACCTTTTTTCTCTTCTTTGAGTATCCCAATCCATCCATCAAGTCTCAGCATAGCTTTTCCTCCAATAACATTCCAGAATACTTCCATATTCTTCAAACCTGGGTGCCCTACCTATGTGCCTCTTTCATCCCCATCATCCTTCGTAGTTAATTATTTGTCTGGACCATTATTAGACTCCAGGTGCCTTGAGGACAGGACTTGTTGTTGTTTACTGTCACATATAATCTATAGTAAGAATTCAAAAGATATTTTTTGAACCACTTCAATAACTTCATTGTTGGAATGATGAATCACAGCTCAGAGGTTTAACTATCAAGTGCCCAAAGAGGGGAAAAACATGTATTCAAACAAAAAAAATGGATCTTCATTGAATGTTCATCTAATTTTTTTGGAAGGTCATTTGTTCATTTCAAAGGCTCTCACTTCTTGGAGTGTTATTAAAGGCAGGCTGAAAAAAACTCATTGCATAGCTGATTCTTGGTTTCCATTTCTTAAGAATTGCAATGGAGTGAATTCATTCCCTCCCAAATTTATATATTGAAGCCCTAGCCCCAACACGATGGTGTTTGGAAATGGGGGGCCTTTGGGAGATAATTAGGTTCTGATGAGGTAATGAAAGTGGGCCCTCATGATGGGATTAATGTCCTTATTAGAAGAGACACCAGCTCCTGCTGCCCCAACCCACCCTCTCTCCCCTCTCTCTCCCTGCCATTTGAGATCCTGCACTTCTAGCCTCCAGAAAATTTCTGTTGCTTAAACCTTTCTGTTTACAGTATTTTGTTAAGGCAGCTCAAGTTGGCTAAAACATCAAACAAGATATTTTAGGGGTTGTGGTTGATGAGGAAGTGGAATATTTTCTTAAATTTCAAACTTCCATGCTGCCCTTATTAACAACAAGAGAGAAAATCTCTTGAGAAGTTAACTGTGCACTTAGAAATTTTTTTAAATCTATGCTCCCCCTTCTCTTCTGATACCTTTGTGTTCTTAGTATTTTGCAAGATGTGAAGGATACAAAGAAATTCTAGATATTGTTCCTGCCCAAGGTCTACTTTTTCAGAAGACCCAAGTTTACACCCTTTTAGACTTAGTTTGGTTATTACTCTCCGCAGTGCCTTCCCTAATCACCTTCCTCTGCCCTAAACGGAGTTCAGACTCCTTCTTCTGTGTTTTTACTGTGCTTTCTTCAGCTTTCTTTTACAGCACTAATAATTGTCTGTTTACCTATCTGTTTACCCATTATCTGGTGAGCCTAGTAGTTCTCATTGATAGCAGTGTTTGGCAAGTAGTAAGCGCTTGATACATGTTTGCTAAGTAAATGGGTTGGCTTGTAGAGTCACTCGTGAAGTGGTTAAGGACAAATATTTTGAGCGAATCATATTTGATTTGAAACCTGGCTCTATCACTTAACTAGCTTTATGACTTCGAGTAAGTTGCTTTGCCTCTCTGCATCTGAGTTTTCTTATCTATAAAATGGGGATAAATGGAACTTACATCATAGTTTTATTGTGAAGATTGAGTGGAGTTGTAAATGTGTAACTGAACAGTTTCTGGACCATAAACTAACAATTACTATTACTATTATTCTAAGTTCCTACAATGCATTTAGATTATATTTAGGGGAGAGGAACTGATACACAGATATATGAAATATGATCCCTGCTCTTAAGAGTTTACAATCTAGTAGTAGCAATAAGGTAAGGAGATATAGAGGGTAAACAACTATTTGTAAAGAGTACGTTAAATCTGAAGATAGGTCTTTATACTATAAATATTATGGTTCATAAAGAGTTAATTTCCTGTTTTTTTGTTGCTTTCTATTTTTTCTTTCTTTTTTTTCTTTTCTGTGTGTGTGAAGCCAGAATTTAGATAAAGTCACATATCAAAGAGAGGGTTTTCTTTCCTTTAGCAGATTCTTCTCTCAGTTGGGTGAGTCACTTCATCTAAGTGCATCACTTTTGATGAGATGAGCGGGCTCAGTTCACACAAAAAAGCAGGAGAGAGAGAGTATCTAGTAAACCAGATTTCTGTGGTCCAGGAAGAACACGGGGCTGAGTGGGTGCAAAAAGAACTGATTCAGTCTTAGCTCTGCCAGCTAACTAGTTGTGTGACTTGTCTGGGGCCTCGATTTCCTCATGTAAAATTATAATCTTCAAGGCTCCATCCAGCTCTAAAATTTCATGATTATGTGCTCCAGAGGGAGACATCACTACAGTGAAAGCAGAGGGCAATCTGGAATTTTTATAGGTAGTAAGAAACTCACCAGATATTCAGTTACATGACTCAAACTGACTAATTCCAATAATGCAGTATCTTGCCTGCATTTGCTTTTCATTGGGAATTGCCAAGATGTATCATGCTATTCAGACATGTTCAGAACCTAAGCTTTGCACCCACAGGTGATCTTACATCATGTTGGTAGGACATCCCCTGAAATGGGCATTATCATTCCTGGATGATGAGGCTAGGCAATAGGCTATATCCCCAGAAGAAAATCTATGACTTGTATATCACACGAAGAAGAATGCAATAGAGATCTGCCACCTGAGAAATATCTAGGCCTCTTAAACTAATGGCTTTGTCCATTATTCGTTGTGAAGAAAATCCAATCTTCTGGAGGTTCCCTATTGCCTACTCCACAGATGTCCTCCAGCTCTGCTTGCTTTCGTTGCTTGGAATGGAATCATATGTGGTGGCTTTGTGGAGGCAGAATTAGCAGAAAGGGACAGATGCTAAGCTCTCAAAGCCTATATTATTTCACCTGTATTATTATCACCATCACCATCATCATCATCATCATCATATGTTGATTCATGCTATACTTTGTAGTTATCTATGAACTTGTCTTATACTATTAGGCTTTAAATGTTCGCAGGTTAGGAATACAACCTGACCTTTATAAGGTTAATAGCTTAATCTATAGCAATTGTGCAGAAAATATTTGTTGAACAAAACATGAAAAAAATGCATGCAGAGCCCCCAAAATATCTTTTTGGGAGGTAATTGTGTTTCTACTCTGAACCTTCCATACTGAGAACTTAATTCCTAAAAAGGCTAGTGCAAACACTGTTCATCAAAAATATTCTTGATGGTCACCAAAATAATGCTCAGGAAATTTTTAGGTTTTCTTGGTAAACACTCTGTCCTGGTTTGGCTTTTTTTTTTTTTTTTCCCCTGCAAAACTTGTGCTTTTTTGAAGCTCATCAAATGTCCCTGCACATTTAACACATTCAACTATGCCTAGCAAAGCTGCTTTTATTGTATATTTTGAGTCATCAGCGGGTACATACCGTACATTTAGCAATGGTGCTTGGCTGAGTCACTAATCAACAAGAGTACTCTCCTGAGGAAAATGTGTTTTCAGTTACTGGGAATTGCATTTTCTACTAATAGAGGCTCCATAACTGTGACAATTCAATAAATTATGCATGATGAAAAGTATTAGTTGCTTGTCGGTCATACTACTAAGTGTTTTCTTCCCTCTGTGAGAGAGCTAGAAAACCTATAATTAATACGTTTTCAAGCTGTAGATGAGGGTCTTATAATATAATGAACACTGAGGTTAATGAGAGTCAAATGACTTAATCCAAAAACACTGAAGTGGTTTAAGTCCGAAAACTTTACCAAACACATTTTTCCCCCAGAAATGATTAAAATACTAAGATTACAAAGCCTATAAAAACTGGTAAGTTCTTAACATTTTGTATTCTTTTGTGTGTGAGGGCAAAGGGCTGTGAAGAGAAGTTGGTTAAGATTGATGTGACAGCATAATGTGACAATCAGATTTTGGAGTCAAATTTCACATTAGCCATATATTTAAGTACTGCTTTTTCAAAGGGTTTCATGTGCAGGGTTTGCATTGAAAGAGGAAGAGGGCTAATATTTTTGCCTAACTAAAGACATGCAACGGAGAGAGGAGGATTCATTGCAGTTTGATTCTCAAACGTGTTTGCTGCTTTATCTCTCACACCAAGGGGCTCTCCCTCCCTCATCTCTTGCGTCTTCCTTCTGATGTGTGGTCCAGACCAAAAACTGTGCCCATTTCCGTTGGAAGTAATAAGCCAAGACAGTCATTAACTCAGGAAGGAGCAATGGGGATCAAGCAATTGGGATATAAGTAACCCACGTCTTTTTCTGAAAGTATCCCACTTCTTTTTCTGATTCTAGCATTTGTTTCTTGATGTGTTCTAGACCTCAGTATGGAGATCTTTAAATAACTGTAATTAGTTTGGTTGAGAGACTTGGATTCCTGTTTTTCTTAGAATCATCACTACCAAGTATCAAGAAACTTGCTCCCTACCCAATCCATGACTCCCACACACTTCTTTACAGACTTCTTATCCATATGCCTTCCTTTCTTTTCTTCATGTCCTCACTTGAGTCTTAGAGGTTTGTGGACAATTAATGCTTTGGTTTTTCTGAGTGCACAAAGCTGTAATTATATATTGAGTAGCATCTAATTGGCAAACTGGGTTCCAAATTTTCCAAAGGACATTTTTAGTTTATCTCCCTGTGAACAGGCAGTTATTTAAAAAATAGAATCACAGTATTTTAGGCTCAGAGGGATCTTGAAATGTATTTAGTCCCACTTCCTCATTTTCACCAGATAAGGAAAATGAGCAAAAGGGAGCGATTAAGTGATTGCTGAAAAATCAGAGTTGGTGATTGGCCAGGCAATGGCTAAACCCAGCTGTTCTAACTTCTAGTGCATTGTTTTTATTTGTTGTGCTTGCCAATAGACTACTATATTATCTTTGTAATACTGTTGGAACCATAAGCTAATTTCAGTTTAGTGTTGTAGAAGGCCCAAAGCTGAGCATAGATTTAAATATACATTTTGAATGCACATGTAGTTGAAAAAAAGAATTAACTTTATGGCCTTAGGGGAGATTCCCCAGCCATGAAATAGGAGCTCAGCTCTCTTTATATTTAGCAATATAGGCACTTCAGGGGTGAGGCAGGACACTTTAGATAGGAAACCAAACCGCCCGCTGTGTATGTTTGAGAGTGAGAAATTTGAAGAAATCTTACTATAGACAGAGCCAGTAGCACTTACTCACTAAACATCATGGCTCCTTTAATAGATATTTTTGCTGTAAACTCTTTTGCCAATGAAATATTTATTGATATTTTTATTGATGACGCAGTTTTCTTCTTTTTTAAAAAAATATTTATTGTTTCTTCCCTTTTTAAAGTTTGGGTTTGCAATATAGGCCGCTTTCTTGATGTTTGTTTGTGTTTCTGTTTTGCTCATTTAGGTCTTGCAAGCCTACATGCCTCCTGTCTCTTACAAGGCCACCCTGGCCTCCTTGAGGAACCTCTGGGAGCTCATCTTCTCCCAGATCCAGGTAGCCTAGGGAGCTCTGACATCATTCATCTCCAACCAGATCTTCTCCTGTCACCAAAAGGAATCTTCTCTTGGATGTCTAATCAACACTTGACATTTAAGTTCACAATTGAGCTTTCTTTTGTTCTCCTTCCCCAGGTAAGCACCCACTTCCTAATTTCTTTGTAACTATCAACACAATTGGTACTCTTTCATTTCTCCCACTGTGCAAACGTGGAGCTGGTTGATTTCTCTTACTAATCCCCAAAAGCATTGCATCTTCAAGTCTTATGAATAATTAATTTCCCATGTCTTTGAGGTCGAGTCTTTCTTTTTTTAAATAATAGCACCTACAGTAATTCAGACCCTCTCCATCTGACTCATGTCTTTTCTAACAGTCTCCTAACTGGAATTGCAAATTTCATTTTATCCCAACAAAACCTCCACATTTGCCAAAGTGATTTTGCCAATGTGTTTAAACAGAGAGGATTAATATTTATTGAGAACCTATTATACACCAAGCATAAATTATCTCAATTAATCTTAAACACCATCCTATGAAGTAGGCATCCTTCCTTCCTCCCTCCCTCCCTCCCTTCCTTCCTTCCTCCCTTGCTTTTTCTCTTTCTTTATTTCTTTTCTTTTTTCTTTCCCTTCCTTCCTTCTTTCTTTCCCTTCCTTTCTTTCCTTCCTTTCCTTCCTTCCCTTCCTTCCCTTCTTCCCTCCCTTCCTTCCTTCCTTCCTTCATTCCTTCTTTCCTTCCTTCTTTCGTCCTTTCTTTTTGAGACAGGGTCTTGCTCTGTCACCCAGGATGGAGTGCAGTGGCACAGTCACGGCTCACTGCAGCCTCAACATCCTGGGTTCCAGCAATCCTCACACCTTAGCCTCCCTAGTAGCTGGGGCTACAGGTACACACCAAATGCTCAGCTAATTTTTAATTTTTTTTTTTTTAGAGACAAGGTCTCACTGTATTGCCCAGGCTAGTCTTGAGCTCCTGGGCTCAAGAGATCCTCCTGTCTCAGCCTCCAAAATTGCTGGGATTACTGCTGTGAGCCACTGCGCCTGGCCAGGTATTATTTTCTTATTGTTTGTATTATTAGTAACAAATTTGTATTGAGGACTTTGAATTAGTTTAGTTTTGTTGTTGTTGTTGTTGTTGTTTTGAGACAGGCTCTTGCTGTTGCCTAGGCTGGAGTGCAGTAGTGCAAACATGGCTCACTGCAGCCTCAACCTCCTGGGCTCAAGTGATCCTCTGCCTCAGCCTCTTGAGTAGCGGGGACTAGCAGTCTTTTCATGTTGCCTAGGGCAGTCTTGAACTCCTAGGCTCAAGCAATCCTCCTGCCTCAGCCTCCCAAAGTGCTGAGATTACAGGTGTAAACCATGGAGCCCAGTCAGTTTAATTCCTATAACAACGTTATGGGTAGGTACTATGATCAATTCCACTTACAAATGAGATTGGAGCTTAAAGGAATGAATAGCCTGCCCACCACACAGCTCGCAAGTGAGAGAGCCAGGAGTTGTACCCCCATAGTCTGACTCCAGGGCCCAGGCTCAAGGCCATCCTATGGATATTAAAACCCCAGTATTATAAATAAGGAGTCTGAGTCTCAAAGATCATTTCAGTCCCCTACCTTCCCCCCGAAACTTATTGTGTTACCTTTTTCCTTCCTCTTAGCAGATAACCTTTTTTCTTATTTTCTACCTAACCTATCCCTTAAATGTTGGTATTCTTCATGATTCTCTTCTTGGTCTTCTCGTCTGTTAACTCTAAACCATTGGCTCTTGACCTTTTTTGGTCATGATCTCCTTTGGAGGATTTGATGAAATTTTGAAATTTTTCTCCAGAAAAAGGCACACACACACACATAAGTGCCGAGGGCTCCAGGTCTCCTGGGAGACCCAGGAACTCATGCTCTCACATATAAAAATAAGCTCTAGAGGGATTAAAGCTCTAAAGGTAAAACAAAACAAAACAATAAGAACAAATTCTAGTAAAATACAGGAAAATTTGTCTCACACACTCTTGGGCTGAAGAAGGCTTTTCTAAGTATGTTATCAAATCCGGACGCCAGAAAGAAAAAGACAAACAGATTTGACTTGATACAAATTTGTAAATTCCCTAATGCGTTTTTCCCAGCACCAAAACTCAAAGAGAACAATGTTTGCAAAGTAGAAAACCTGTATGTAATGTGAACCATCCTCTTACCTCCAGTGACAATCACATTTGCTTTAACACAGTAGCAAAAAGTGTTTGCTCCTCTTGGCATGGAAAACTCTCTGACAGGCCTGGAAAACACAAATTAGATGTAAAACGTATATATTTTTCTTTATCAAGTTAATTCTGACTTATAAATAGATTATGTTTGATAGGCTCATTTCTAAGTTGGTTATAAATCCATTTGCCCACAGGCCATATTATAAGTAATGATTAAGTCGTAATTAACAGTAAGAATCTACTTACTCCATTATGTGGTGATATTCACATAGTACTTTGTATTGTTCCTGTTTAAAAGAAAATCCAGCCCTCCATGCTGGGTTTGTGGTTTTGCTTGTGGTGAGGATGGGCCGACCTGTATAAGGTCTTAATCAGGAAAGGATATTGGGTGGTTAAGTGAGTCTGTTGGGTAGCACATAATGCCAGGAACCCTTTTGGACACTTCTCCCTTGCTCACCAGCCACATCCAATCTGCTGTCAAGTCCTGTTAATTTTTCCTCTGAAATATACCTGAAATCTGACCACTTCTTCCCAGTCCCACTGCAGTATGTTGGTTCAACTCTCCATCCTCTCTCCCCAGAACTACTGCAATAAACTGGTAATTTTTCTGCTTCTACTATTTTTTTTTTTGAGACAGGGTCTCGTTTTGTCACCCAGGCTGGAGTGCAGTGGCACAATCTTGGCTCACTGTAACCTCTGTCTCCCAGGTTCAAGCAATTTTCCTGCCTCAGCCTCCTGAGTAGCTGGGATCACAGGCGTGTGCCACCACACCCGGGTAATTTTTGTATTTTTAGTAGAGATAGTGTTTAACCATATTGGACAGGCTGGTCTCGAACTCCCGACCTCACGTGATCCACCTGCTTCAGCCTCCCAAAGTGCTGGGACTACAGGCGTGAGCCACGCGCCTGGCCTGCTTCCACTATTGCCCGTTCTTCTTTCCTCATTCCCAACCCAAATCCCATTGTCATGCTGCAGACAGAGTGACCCTTGTAAAATATGAATTAGATCACATCACTTCTCTCCAGTGGCTCCCTGGTGCTCTAAGAAGACTTCATTTCTTTTACTTGGCTGGCCTGGCCCTGAGTGATCCCTATCACCCTTCCAGGCTCACCCCATGCCCTCCTCTTGCCCCTGTGCTGGATTCTAATCCAGCTATACTAGTCTCTCTCATCAGCCTCCCTTCTGGACATACTGAGCTCTTTCTGTCCTCAAGAGCTTTTGCACAGGCCAGAGATGTTCATCTCCCAGGCCCCAGCCCCACTAACAACCATCCTCCTTTGGGTGTCAGCTTAAATGTAACTTTCTTAGGCCTTTCCTGGACATCACCCTCCCACCTTCCCACCCATCTCCACCAGTGAAACTCTGCCTTTTGTCTTATTCTCCCTTAAAGCATGTAGCATCTACTATATAATATTCATATGTATGTTTTGGGTGTTAGTATCTGTGAATAGTATTGTGCCATGGTTAAAAAAGCTCAAGCTTGAGTGACAATGTGTGGGCTTCCATCCTGGCTCCATCACCATGCTTCAGTTGCCTCACTTAGTAGATGAGACAATGGACAATAATAATACCGACCTCAGAGACTAGCAACAGCTGAAAGCTGTTACTTCCATTGATCAGATGGGGTAACAGGAGGAAACAGGGTTATTGGAAAACAGGGGCCACCCAGAAGGAGCCTAGACAAGATGCCCAGACAAGGAGGTCTGGGAGGAGGCACTTGCAGATCTGAGACACACAAGCAGGGAAGGGGCAGGGAAGAAGAAACCTGGCCTTGTTGCTGTGTATGTACATGTTTTTCTTTTTTTTTCCTTTTCTTTTTTAAAAATACAGAGGGTAGCATATACCATTCTGCTCATTGCTTTTTCACTTAATAATGTATTTTGAAAAGCTGTCTAAATCATATTTTAAAACTGTTCTTTTTTGTATTGCCACCAAATACTCCTTTGTATTACTAAATTAGCACTTATTTAATGTCTGAGGAGAACCCACCTGTCTCAAATTTCCTGTGATTACAAATAATATTGTAATAAACAGTCTCTTGTGAAAGGGCCATTTTTGTATATATAAGTATTTCTATTTTTGTATATATATGAATTTCTAGAAATAGTATTGCAAGTTAAAAGGTATATGTATTTATAATTTTGAAAGATACTGCAGTTCCTTTTTAATTCCCTTTACCCACTGGACTATACTTTTTAAAATGTATCTCTTTACAGAAACTGGGGCTCACAAAGCCTTTCTTTCTTTAGCAGAGACAGAGTCTCACTCTGTTGCCCTGGCTGGAATGCAATGGCATGATCATAGCTCACTGCAGCCTCAGACTCTTGGGCTCAAGCGATCCTCCTGCCTCAGCCTCCCAAGTAGCTGGAACCACAGTATGAGCCACTGCACCTGGCCAAAGCCTAACTTTAATGTAGTTTATATTTTGGAGTTGTGTCTGAGATATTGAACCTAAGGGGTAATAACCAGAAATATCTTGCATTGCAATTATCACCCTAGACCTCGGGCAAGAATGAATTCTTGCCATAGCTGCCCAACTATTGAACTTTCATATTTCTCAATATGAAAGAAATGGATGCAAAATAAACAAAAGTCCATAGAGTCCTCAGAGCACAGTCACAAAATCAGTGAGACAGCATGGAAATAAAGTCTGAACTGCAAACTTTAGGCGGATGCAGATTTATGATTCAGCTGAAACATATCTTATTAGTTTAATGTCAGAAAAAGATGTGAAAAAAAGTTTGCTCAACTAAATTTGAGCATCACAAAGGAGAGATCCATACTCAGCAGTTCAGGCATTCATCTGAGTCTATACTGGATACCATGGGTCATACGTAGCTTTTCCAATTAAATTACTTTATTCTTCCTTAAGCCTAAAGTAAATAGTTATCCTTAGACCTGTATATACAACTTTATCAACATCTTAACTTTACCTAGGTCAGAATGCTCAAGACCTTAGCGTAGTCGTTCCAAAATCTGGTTGTGCATCAGAATCACTTTGGATATTAAAAAAGAAATTCCTAGGCTGGGTGCAGTGGCTCACGCTTGTCATCAAATACTTTGAGAGGCCGAGGTAGGAGGATTGCTTGAGCCCAGGAATTCCAGACCAGCCTGGGCAAATGGTGAAACCCCATCCTTACAAAAACAAAAAACATGGACCTCAGCCCTAACTTGATAAATCAGACTCTCCAAGGGTGGAGTCATAAATGTCTATTAAAATTTTTCTTAAAGACTGGGTGCAGTGGCTCATGCCTGTAATCCCAGCACTTTGGGAGGCCGAGGCGGGCGGATCATGTGAGGTCAGGAGTTCGAGACCAGCCTGGCCAACATGCTGAAACCCTGTCTCTAGTAAAAATACAAAAATTAGCCAGGCGTGGTGGTGCACGCCTGTCATCCTAGCTACTCAGAAGGCTGAGACAGGAGCCACTGGACCCTTGAAGGGGAATTTCCAGTGAGCCGAAATTGTGCCACTGCACTCTGGCCTGGGGAAGTCTGTCTCAAAACATAAAAAATTCTTACAATTATTTTTCATGCACACCACTGACATTTATTTGTAAATTATGTTCATATATTACTGAATTAAAATTATATAAACATAAAACAGACAACAATAAAATAATGAGATAATAATTTAAAGGAAAGAAAACTTCTAGAGTTTTCTGCCCCCATTTGATGGATCATCTTGCATACCCCCTGGAGTATATTCGTCCTGCTTTGCAGACCTCACAGGACATGGGCTGGCTCCTGATAGTTTCAAGAAAGAATGAGCACTCTTTGGCTCTTCTTATGAGAGCCCCAGTAAAAAGAAGAGGTGGGATGGGCAGACTTCTATAGGGCCCTACCATAGAGTGGGTGGAGCAGGACAGGGCCAACTGGTAAAGTGGACTTAGAATGTACTGTGGACGTGAGGTCAGGAGACCTAGATTCTGGCTGTGTTCTGTTGCTAAATATATGACCTTAGAAAAGTCACTTAATCTTGCTGAGCTACAGTGTCCCCACTTATGAAATCAAGGGTTGACTATGACCTAAATAGTTTCTTCCATTCGTAAAATCTTAGATACTGTCCTTCCCCTATAGCTGCAGCTGGGGCGGGGTCAAGCAGGGCAACTGCGCAGCCTTTGTGGATGGCATCCCAGAGCTGTGTGGGGCACAGCCTGCACAGCCTATCACAGTGGTCCCTGGTTGGGGTACACATACATGAATAAGGACTCTCATAATTCATCATACTTTCTGAGCAGCAATGCACCTAGATGTGGAGGAAGAAGCAAAATCAGAACAGGCTGGTGGGTGGTGAGAGATCTTGATTTCTGGATTCTTTGAAGGTTGCTGGCTATAAAATTTTATATTGGAAAGGCTTAGGCTTGTAATATGTTTGAAAAGTTCTGCTGTGTCTAAGATTGCTAAAAAATTAGTTTTTCATGTCAAAAAATGTCTAGGGCTCGTAAGAGAGTTAAGGAGAGAGGACAGTTGACTCTAAGTGTACTCCAAAAGGGAAATACGCAAGGTAGGAAAGTTGCCAGGGGCAGCAAAACCTATGAAGGAAGTAGAGTTTTTAGGGCTTACTCAGTGGGTCCTCAGTCAGTGAGTCAACAACATTTATGAGTGCCAGCTCTACGCCCAACACTGCCCTAGGGGATAGATACATCAGTGAACTTCAAGAAGAGAGGTGAGAGTGTCCATCAGTTGAGGGTCACAAACTCAAAGTCTGCAGCAGCCAGGCAGGTAAACTAGCTGGGAGAAGGGGTTGGATGTGACACCACAGGGAGAAGGGGGGCTGTGGTGAACTGAGAGTGCATGCCCATGAAAAGGGGGAGCCCGGGCCCAGAGCCAGCCAACGTGCACAACAGGAAAGGCAGGTTCACCGCAACAAGCAGAGATCAAAAAAATAAGTGATCCCCCAAACACATTTTATAGCTGCATTTAGCTAACAGGCTACCAGTTTGCAGGAATAGCTCTCATATTTTTTGAAATAGACACTACAATTACAAATCAATTATTTAAATAAAATTTGTTAAAATGTCTTAATGGGTGAAAATAATCACCTGAAAAAAATTGATTTTTAAAAATTGAATAAAAAATAATGCAAAATAACCAAACACTGCTAGATAGAAAGCTTTACTAAATGGAAGAACAGATAGTAATATCTCTATGTGAAAGAATACTTCTAAAATATTTAAAACAGTTTTTTGAACTAATTTAAATCTACTTTGTAAGTAGTTATCCTTCTATCAAATGCAAAGTTCATAAAAGGAGTCTCAATTTAGTAACACAAATCAAAAGTCAGTATTTAGACTTTTGAAAATGCTTAAATGTTCCAGATGAGAAGTGGTTAAGTTCTAACTGATGACTCATTTACAGGTTTGCCAGTGACATACTTTGTCACCATAGCTGCTTGGCTGAATGAACTGAACTGGATGTAGTACAAACCAGGAAGGGCATTATTTTCTTTTACCCTGTCTTATCTTGTCACCTCGCCCCAACAGCAAATCTTCTTGGGCCAATTCCCATTAGGATGGCTCCAGCGAAGCTACCTTCTGTGGCCCAAAGGGAATTCACAGGATGCTGGACAGTATCAGTGTGAATGCAGCCTTGCCACTCTGTGGCAGGTTCCTCCAGCCAGGGTCGACCTGATCCTTAGGCACAGCTGGCACAAGGCCTGGAGCCCAAAGTACTTTTAGGGGCCCGTGGAAATATTCTAATTGCACTTAAAATCAGAAGGCAAAAATAAAAGCTTAGGGTCATAGGACATTAGAATTTTTAGGGCCCATGAAAACATACTGAATTTTTCCTAAGACAGAAGAAAAATGTTGAAGACATAAAAGTATATGAAAAATAATGTGTAAGATTGATAGTATTATGGTGGGAGGGACCTATAAAGGCAAAAATACCCAGGGCCAGGAAAGTCAGAATGTGGCCCAGCCTGCAGCCTTCAGAATTCTCCATGAGGGCCAGGCATGGCGGCTCACACCTGTAATCTCAGCACTTTGGGAGGCCAAGGTGGGAGGATCATTTGAAGCCAAGAGTCTGAGACCAGTCTGGGCAACATAACAAGACTCCATCTCTACCAAAATTAAGAAAAATTAGCCAGGCGTGGTGGCACACGTCTGTATCCCCAGCCACTCAGGAGGTTGAGGCAGGAAGATTGCTTGATCCCAGGAACTCGAAGGTGCAATGAGCTATAATCATGCCCCTGCCTTCCAGTCCAGGTGACGGGGTAACATTAAGACCTTGTATCTTTTATTATTATTTATTTATTTATTTATTTTTTTAGAGACGGAGTCTCGCTCTATCGCCCAGGCTGGACTGCAGTGGTGTGATCTCGGCTCATTGCAAGCTCTGCCTCCCGGGTTCACACCATTCTCCTGCCTCAGCCTCCTGAGTAGCTGGGACTACAGGTGCCCACCACCATGCCCTGCTATTTTTTTTTTTTTTTTGTATTTTTAGTAGAGATGGGGTTTCACCGTGTTAGCCAGGATGGTCTCGATCTCCCGACCTCGTGATCCACCCGCCTTGGCCTCCCAAAGTGCTGGGATTATAGGCTTGAGCCACTGCGCCAGGCCAAGACATTGTCTCTAAAAAGAAAAAAAATAAATTCTCCATGAGGAAGCGAGTAGTGGTCATTGCGTACATGTGTCACATGTCAAGCTTGCCCAAGGTAAGCCTGTGAGTTCTGAGCCTCAGCAACTAGCTACTGGGGAGCTAAATGCGTTTCCCCACTTTAGGCTCTTCTGGAGTAGATCTTCCTGGACCTACCAGCACTTGCTTTGTAGCACCAGAAGCTCTCGCCCCAACCTTCACTCCCATTTTGGGGAAGGCAGACAAAATGCCCTGCATTCCCCCATTGGCCCACAACTAGGTACCTTAATCCCTCTTTTCAATTATTTTAGAATTGCTGGTTGTATCATATTCACATTTGCTGGCAAGGGATGATGGTGTAAAGGTCATGGGTCTAGAACGATCCTCTCCAGTAATTCTTGAGGATGGTCTACTATACCTCTCTTTAGAATGGCATTAGCTGAAATTCTAAGACAGCAGGAAAAGAGCCATTTGATACCCTATTAACCAATTATGAACAAATCTAACAACTTTTTACTTAAATTTCTCAGCATGTGGAATTGTGTTCATACTTCCCATTTTAAAAATTTCAGTTTCTTAAGGATATTTGCCCTTTAGATGTAATTACTCTATTTTCCTATAAAAAATAATGATAGGAGCCCACATAATTAAATGAATTACAAATGAGTGAACTGTGCCTTTAAATAAAACTTGTTTCAAGTAGAAAGGCTCATATAATTGATGTCAATTTGGAAAATGAAAGATGGCCTGCTTTCCAGTATTTCATGTTCATATTCAGCTGCATATTCTTTGAAAGATTGCTTTTTCATTCTGTTACTAGAAGTATCTTACTCTAACCAGCATGCATAAAAAATCAAACATTTTGTGAGAAATCTATCATGATAATATTAACCAGCATTTCGATAGCACTTTAAGAGTGAAGAGTGTTTTCTCATATACTTTCCAGTGCATTGAGATATCAGTTTGGTGTTTGCACTTGAGCCCAGGTCCACCACATCATGCTCCCTTCTCAGGATGGCAGGGGTGGGGTTGGGAAGGAAAGAGACTGTCCTCTTGGCCAGGACACCTTAGTGAGCCCCACCTGTAAACACCACCCATAACAGAGTGGCACCAGACTCACAGTTTCATGTACAACGTGGGCCCATGATGTTCATTCATAACAAGATAAAATGTAGATACCATGTGATATGGTTAGGCTTTGTGTCCTCACCCAGATCTCATCTTGAATTGTAATCCCCAAGTATTGAGGAAGGAACCTAGTGGGAGGTGATTGGATCATGGTGGGGGCTTCTCCCAACGTGTTGTTCTTGTGTTAGTGAGTGAGTTCTCATGAGATCTGATGATTTTATAAGTGTTTGGCAAGTTCCTCTTTTGCTCACTTTTCTCTCTCCTGCCATCATGTGAAGAAGGTCCTTGCTTCCCTTTCACCTTCCACCATGATTGTAAGTTTCCTGAAGCCTCCCCAGCCATGTGGAACTGTGAGTCAATTAACCTCTTTCCTTTATAAATTACCCAGTCTCAGATAGTATCTTTATAGCAGTGTGAAAATGGATTAATACACACGGTTCTTTGAATAAGAAGGCTCCCAATAAATATTTGTTTGAATATCCTTAAGGGACAAATACCTGATTGACAATAACCACTTCCCGGAGTCACACAGAATAGAAATGTATTGATTCTGGGAAGTTCATTGTGACTTTTTCCCTGATCCCCCTGAAATGATAGCAATTTTAAAGAGAAACATTTTCTGACAGTTTCTTCAAAACAGAAAAAAAAAAAACAACAACTTTTGATAGAGTCCCCTATCAAAAGTCCCTGGCTGAATTACCACATGCTTCGTCTCAGACTTTTCTCCTGTTGTTCCATGAATTAATGAGCGTGATGCTGGGAGAGAAGCAGAGTCATCAGGTAGAAGGTAAAGGGGTGACTCTTTTCAGGGGGCATGCGTTACACGATTCGGGTTGTTCACTGAATGGAAGGCAATGCTGCAGATGGGAAGCATCCCAAGGGAACTGTGTGATTGCTGAAGAAGCAGCGCTATTGAGTCAGCAGAGTCCCTCAATATTTTCTCCCGGTGACGGTGAGGTAGTTGGTGGGGAATGAGGGCAGGAAACAAGGAATAAGGCGTTTCCGTTTTCTCCTTTATGATATAAGAGGAAAGAAATTTCAGAATGCCTCAGGTAAGGCATTTTTTAAAAGTGGCCCTAACTCTGTATTACTGCCTCTTATTGATCCATATTGTGCCCATTCCCAAGGGGCAAGGGAGGGTGCAATAGAAAATTCTACATCAGTCATTGGCAAACTTTTTCCATAAAGAATAAGATAACAAATATTGTAGATTTTGCCATAAAGTCTCTGTTGTCACAACTACTCAACTCTGCCACTGTAGCATGAAAACAATCATAGATAACACAAATAAGTATGGCTATGATTCCCTTACAACTCTATTCATGAGCAGTGAAATTTAAATTTCATATCAATTTTATGGGTCATAAGATATTATTCTTTTTTAAAACTTTTGTTTCAGTCATTGAAAAATGTAAAAACCATTCTTAGTTTGCGGATGTTATAAAAACAGGTGACTCATTGGATCTGGCCTTGGGCTACAGTTTGCTAATCCCTGCTCTAGATGTAGGAACAGGAAGCTTAAACCAGTGCACAGACTAATCTATGATAGCTTCATCTCTTCTCCTTTGTATTCAAGTTCTTTTTTTTTTCCTTTAAATCTTTTCAGTATCTTTCTTAGGGGAACAAGAAAAGGAGCCAACATTTATTGAGTACTTTGTGTCAGGCATTAAACAAGGCACTTTACATGATTTAACAAGTAATTTTTATAAGACTATCATGTAGGTATATTCATTACCATTTAAAGATGGGGAAACTGAGGTAAGAAGAACTAATGGTAAAGTGTTCAATGGTCACAGGGTTAGTGAGTGCTAGGACAGAAACCAGTTCTGTCTCCGCAGCAACCTTACCAAGGGGCACTATACCCTTTCTAATATTATAATCTGCCTCTGAGTTGGGTAACTAATGAAAAGTAATTCTGAGTAGTTAGTTGCATATCTCTTGGAAACTGTCGAGCTATCAAAGGGTTTGAAGGTTCAGCTTATGTCTTGCAACAGGCAACATGTTTGCATGGCATAATTAATTGCAGATGTTTATTTTCTTGCTAGTACAGAACTCCATTTGTGAAATTACCATACAAAATTACAAACAGAATGGTAATCACTTCTGAAATGGAAATTTTTTTGAGAGGATTTTTTTCCTGTCTTCTTGGGAGCTATTGGCTCCCATTTTAACAGCTGGCCAATTATGTATTGTATAAATGCAGCTTTATCTGGCTCAACTTAAGATTCATTATAGGAAATTACAAAAATAGGAATATGTTGAGTCCAGGGATGGAGTGGACCCAATTCTCAGTCTATTGAGATGACTTTACAATGGCAGTAGCTGCTCAGGAAAATATGATTACACTACCTCACTTGAGAAGGCTCTTCAGCTTCTAGATTTAGGAGCGTGGCCCAAGTGAGGAAGTAGTTGAAAAGCTCATCTAGAGTTTGACTCAACAGATCAATGACCACTGTTTGCTGAGGTTGTCATTACTACTCAACTGACTTCCTGAGTTCTTCTCAGACGAATACATTACCAACCAAATTCCAGGAAGCCCAGAACCGGGCTCAAAGACAAACTCCTGACTATTGCAAAGTAGATATTGTTCAGAGAAAAGATCAGATTGCACTGGTTAATCAGAAAAGTAAAACCTTCTAGATAATCTAAGTGTTCACAATTACTGAGTACCAAACCTGTGGAACACGATGGAGAGTAGGAATTTAATGCCCCTACAATACCATTACGTAACTTACAAATATTTACAAATATACATTTTGAAAAAAACATATAAACAACAAAAAATTGCTTTAAACCCAAAGAATGGCTGTGTGTGTGTGTGTGTGTGTGTGTGCACGTGCACACGCGTGTGTGTGTGTAAATGGAATGGAGTGAATTAAGAGAAGGAGATTGTGAAAATGTGCGTAACTCAACTTTGCTTTTGAGGTTACTCCCCGCAAAAGGTATTATATTTGATTAAACCATGCTAGTTGAAGGGCATATTTTTGTTGTCAAAAAGAAGACGATGTCCAGTCTTTAGATAGAAAAAGATTACTACCTCATTTAAAGCCTAACACAAACTTCACAACCTGATTGACAGATCCTAATGCTTGAACAAAGGGAATGTTGGCATCATCATAATTGGTTCCCAGAGGAAAATATGAGTGCCTTTCCTTTTCTCTGGTGTTGGGGTATTTATTATTTTCATGGATTTTGACAGCACACGGAAATCAAAGTGTTCTTTAAAAGTCCATTCTTCAGGAAAGCTTAAAGGACTGTAAGCAAATAATAATACTTTCCATTCGTATAGCATTTTACAATTTCCAGAGCACCTTCACCCATCTCAGCTTATTTGACCATCACAAAAATCCTGAGATAAGAAAGTTAGTGCTATTTCCATTCATAAAGGAGGTTATTGAGGTTCAAATAACATCAGTAACATGCCCAAGACCACATGGCCAACAAATAAGTTGGCAAAGGTTACATTAGAATTCTTTTGCTCCCTTGAAGCAAGTGAGCAAAGTGCTCCCTTGCTCACTTATATTCTATTATAGTAAATAGTGCCATGTAAACAGTCCTTCCAGCCAGAAGCCTGACAGTCACCTGTTCTCAAACATTCTTCCTCTAGATATTTGTATGATTTGATATTCACCACATTCAGATCTCTGCTCAAATGTTGTCTCTTCAGAGCAGTCTCTCCTGACCATCCTATCAAATATACTGCCTCCCCTCACTATCTATCCTCTCCCTTCAATTTGTACTACTTATTTAATTGTTTATTATCTGTCTCTCCCACTAGAAGAGGAGCCCCATGAGAGCTGTTAGTCTCTTTTGCATGCCATTATATTATATCACTACCTGGAACAGTTAGTTTTTGGTCTAAAATAGGTATGCAATAAATATGCTAATAATAAAAAAGGAAACAGATTCCTCCCTCTCCTTTATTCTTCTCATCCAGTAGGCCACCAATTCTTGTAAGTTATGCAAGAATATCTGTTCTCTCTCTGTCCCTACTTCCACTGGTGAAGCCCAAATGCTCATCATTTCTCTTCTAAAGTAGTATTGTCAGATCTTCATCAATTGGTCTGCCTCCTTTGAGCTTGCCCTTCCCCAGTCCATTCTCCACTCTGCTGTTAGGGTGATCTGCTGTCAAAAACATTTTTTTACTCTCTTGTTGAAAGCATTCAATGGCTTCCGATAGCTTTCAGGTTAAAATCCCAACTCTTTAGCATGGTATGCAGGTCGTTTCATGTTTGGATTGTCTAGCCTCATCTTTCCCAACTCTTCTCTCACTCAGTTCTCCAATTATATTGAACCATTTGCAATTTTGAGAACTCACCATCTTCTCTTTCTCTTCCATATCTTTGTGAACACCACTTCTGTATTGTGTCTATTTATCCACTCTGCTACCTCTCAATTGTTTTGCCTAATTTTTACCAATTCTTCAAAATTCGGCATTTGTGACATCTTCAGGAAGCCTTCCTCAATTCCCCGCCACCCCTACAATCCTAACCTAAGATGTTCTAAGCACTCCCATCATACCCCTCTCTTACATCTGTATCATGGCACTTATCACCCTCTGTGGGAATTCATTCATTTGTTTTCTCCTTCATTACACATGAGGTCAACAACCTAGTCTTATTCATCTTTAAATTCCTAGCACCTACTACAGTGTCTTAAACATAGTAATTCATCAATAAGTATTTGCTAAGTAAATACATATTCAGATGGCTGCTGTAGAGTTTCTTCTGGAATTATTTTTGTAGTTTTGCCTAAAAAATGGAGTAATCAGAAAGTGAATGTTGCATGTATTGGTAACCCTCACCAATCTTAGTGTCTTATAAAGACACATCTTTCAACATAATTAAGATGCAATAAATAAAAATTGAGGCATGTGATATGGTTTGGCTGTGTCCCCACCCAAATCTCATCTTGAATTGTAGCTCCCATAATCCTCACATGTCATGGGAGAGACTCTGTGGGAGATAATTGAATCATGGGGGCAGTTACCCTCATGCTGTTCTTGGGATAGTGCATGAGTTCTCATGAGATTTGATGGTTTTATAAAGGCCTTTTCCCTCAGTTTGCTCATTCTTCTCTTTCCTGCCACCATGTGAAGAAGGATGTGTTTGCTTCCCCTTCCACCATGATTGTATGTTTCCTGAACCCTTTGCAGCCCTGCGGAACTGTGAGTCAATTAAACCTCTTTCCTTTATAAATTACCCAGTCTTGGGTATGTCCTTATAGCAGCGGAAGAATGGACTAATACAGCATGAAAAGGGTATCTAACCTATCTTGGAAGAAAGGTGCTGGGGAGCAGTCAGGAAAATTCCTTGGAGTAGGTACCATCTGATCCTTAAAGATCTCTGGAGGATGGGGGACAGAAAGAAGAGGAAGAATGGGGAGGGTATTTCAGGCTCAAAATATGTCCAAAGTTCCAGTATGGGGGTTTCAAGGGAGCAGCAAGCAGTTCAGATTTACAGGAAGCTAAGTACAAGGCAGTGAAGGGCACTGAAGGGGATGAAGTGAGGGGTATCCGGGGGGCTAGATCATGAAAGTGCTGTGGGGAGGGGACAGAGAACTGTGAAAAGTATTGAGATGTTTGGATGTCATCTTCAGGAGAATACCCTGGAAGATTAATGAACAATAGTTTTGACAGGGATAATATTGAGGCAAGAGGGCAGTTGGAGATAAGGGCCAGGAGAGTGAAAGGAATAGAGATAAAGAAGATAGGACAGATTCCATGAGTGGTTATGAGGCAATATGGACAAATTTGGCGATTACTGGTTTGTGGGGATCAAGGAAGAGAAGAAAATCATGTGAGGTGACAGGTTTCCAGCTAGAGTGATGGATGGAGCATAGTGCCATCAAGCAAAATACAAAATGCTATAGAAGGTATATATTTTAGAGTGGGGGAAGTTAAGCTCAGATATGATCATATGAGTCTGAGGGACTATGAGATATCCAAGTGCAGATGTTGAGCAAGAATAAGTCCCAAATTCAAGATAGCTTGGGTTTCATCAGTACATAGTTAGCAGTGTATTGAAGAATACAACTATCACCCAAGAAGAGGATAGAATGTAAGAAGAAAAGTTGGCTAAGGACCAGATGCTAGAGAATGCCACCATTAAGAGAAGGCATGAAAAGAAGAATCACAAGAAAAAAGAACCAACAGTAAGATACTGGGAGAGAACTCTGGCTTCCCAGAAACCAGGAGAATAGTTTCAGGGTAGGTGAGATCAGTAATGCTGAGTGTCCTGAGGCTTTCTGATTCCACAGAGTAGATAGGGAAGAAACTACATTAGAGAGGGTTATGGAGGGAATGAATAACATCAAGGAACTGGAGGCAGTGAATGCAGAGTACTCTTCTGGGAAGTTAAAATAAGAAGGAAAGAAAAGGTGTAGTGTGATTGTTAGAAGGAAAATGTAGGTCAAAGGAAGGGTTACTCATATCAACAGAGACTTGAGCATTATAGTTTGAAAATAAGAGTTTTAAGCTGGCCATGGTGGCTCCTGCCTGTAGTTCCAGCTAGCCTGTTCAACCCTGCACCGCTCACTCCAGTCAGGGTGACACAGTGAGACCCTGTCTCTAAAAATAGAGAAAGAAAATAAGGAGACAGTGGAAGAGCTGAGACAGCAAGATCCTGGAGAAGATGGAAGGAGTTGAGCATAAGGTCACCAATGGAAGGTTTGATACTTTAACCTCTGAAACAAAAAGAAAAGAAGAATAGGTACGGCCAGAGATAATTTTGAAAGGTATGATGTGTTGAAGAATTCCCCTTGAGGCTCCAGGTTTTGTCATCATATAGGAGGACAGGATATCAGTGAAGAGTGAAAGGGGCAGAAGTCTGGAATAGTCGCTGGAGAAAATGAGACAGGAAGTAGAGCAAAGTCATGTAAAGGGATTAGGAGTCTAGGCTAAGGGCTCTGCTAACAGAAGGGTTGGGGTTCTGCAATCAGATGCAGTGAGCAGATAGGGATGTAAGGCCAAGAAAATGCTGGTGAGATATTATCAAAGATGATTAACCTGGGGTCCAGGTCAATAGGAAGGGAAAAAAGTAGAGGAGAGGGCTGACAAAATTTGAGATAATGAAGAGATCAAGGTGTCAGAGGCATTTGAACCAGAGCAACTCCATCTGGAATAGGGGCTGGGTAAAATAAGGCTGAGACCTGCTGGGCTACATTTACAGAAGTTAGGCATTCTTAGTCACAGGATGAAATAGGAGGTCAGCACAAGATACAGGTCCCAAAGACCTTGCTCATAAAACAGGTTGCAGTAAAGAAGCCAGCCAAATCCCACCAAACCCAAGATGGCCATGAGAGTGACCTCTGGTCATCCTCACTGCTCATTATATGCAAATTATAATGCAGTAGCAGGCTAAGAGACACTCCCACCAGTGCCATGACGGTTTACAAACACAAGGACAATGTCAGGAAGTTACCCTATATGGTCTAAAAAAGGGAGAAACCCTCAGTTCCAGGAATTGCTCACCCCTCTCCCAGAAAACTCAGAAATAATCCATTCTTTGTTTACCATATAATTAAGGAGTAACTATACATGTATTCGGTCAAGCAGCCCATGTCGCTGCCTGGCCTATGGAGTAGCCTTTCTTTTATTCCTTTACTTTCTTAATAAACTTGCTTTCACTTTACTCTATGGACTCGCCCCAAATTCTTTCTTGTGTGAGGTCCAAGAACCTTTTCTTGGGGTCAGGATCAGGATCCCTCTCCAATAACAAAGATATCTGAGACTTCAGTGAGGTCATTGAGTAGCTGTAGTGGGAGTTAGAGTGTTCAAGAGCTGATAAGATAAAAGAGGAGGTCAGAGAAAGGAACTTTCTCTGAAGATAACTTTTTCTGAAAGAAAAAATTCCAGGTGCTGTAAGTTGTTAGGGTCTTATCAGTGTTATTCAGACTAATGCTTTTTTCTTTTTTTTTTTTTTTTTTTTTTCTTGATACAGGGTCTCATTCCATCCCGCAGGCTGGAGTACAGTGGTGTCATCACTCACTGCAGCCTCTACCTTCCAGGCTAAAGTGATCCTCCCATCTCAGCCTCCCGAGTAGCTGGGACCACAGGCGCATGCCACCATATCTGGCTAATTTTAAAATTATTTGTAGCAACAGGATCTCCCTATGTTGCCCAGGCTGGTCTTGAACTCCTGGGCTCGAGTGATTCTCCCACTTTGGCCTCCCGAAGTGCTGGGATTACAGGCTGAGCCACTATGTCTGGTCTCAGAATAATGCCTTGATTTCTATTTTATAATCTCAGCATCGGCAGTAGGCAATTAAATGCACCAGTATAAAGATACTCTTTAAGAAAGTAGAAATAAGCCACTTCAACCCCCCAAATGCAGACTTGGTATGTTTATTGTGGCTGTTATAACATTTCTTGTTAATGAAATCACTGCCAAGTTTATTTTTATAGTCCTCTAAATAAGATTTCTTGTTCTTATCTTTTTAGGCTTGCTGAGAACTATTGTTTATTACTCCCTTTTCTTCTACTGTGCCTATAATTCTAAACCATTCAACTGATCTTTGATATATCATGCTTTGCGCTGATAATTATCATCCTATGCAATGGTGTGCTGGTAAATGTGTAATATTCAGCTGCAGCCAGGGAAAGCAGGGTGGGTCGACTGATTTTTAGAGTTTGCTGTTTTCCATGCTATAAATATGGTAGCATGGCTGCTTCCAAATTACCAATGTGACAGCTCTAAACACGGAGTTAGGAAAAAAACATATAGTTGTGCACCATTGTACTGTGTAGTATTTTCTGAGGATATTTTTAAAAAAACCCTCAAGAACATAGACAATGGTAAATTGTAATAAATAAAAAAGAAGTGACGTATTTTGAGTATTTACTGACTTTGTTCTTTATATAATTGAATTACTAGCTTATATAATTCAATTTTGAATGATGACAGTGATTGTTTGTTTGATTGTTTTTGGCTTAGGTTTGACATCCCAAGATGACAATGTTTAACAACAGGCTTGCCTAATTCCTGAAATTTTAACAATCAACTCTCATAAGCTAATATGAGCTGGCTTCAACATACCACTGACTTTATGTCTGTATTTTTTATCTTACCACTTAAATTTTAAGCATGTAGAGGCAGGGGTCATGGCTTAGATATATTTGTATTGTCCATAGTGCTTATCCCATAGCGACTTACTAAATATTTGTTGGATAACAGATATATTTCTGGACTAAAAGCTATATATGACCTGTATAAGTTTCTGGTTGCTACATTAGTTGTTATAATCACCCTGGTAAATGTGCTGGAAATGTTTGCCCTGGTAAAATCGAGGCTATAGATCTGTGTATCTTGGAAATGAACATGTTTTCTCTGGATGTTGAAGTAGAATATGTCTTCTGTAGGACTACAAGGGCATATCAATCTGCATATGTTTTCACAGTGTTCCTTTATGGTTATCAATGTATCATGAATTGCCAGCATAGGATACAATCACATTGGATATAAACTTGCATCTATTTCTTAATTAAATGTTTCAGAAATGCACTCCTTTAAAATGCAAGAGTATAATCACTAGCAGTTAATTATATTACAGAAACTAAATGAAACTATGCAATTAATTATGCCATATAAATGATATTTGTGGAATCCAATCTGGTGTCAAGAAATGAAATTGTTTTTAATGTGCTGTGAAGGGTTTCTAATTTGTCTCTCAGTGCAATATGTTATACACCAAAATAAACATTTCATCCTTTCTAGAGGAGTGAAAAAAAAAGTATCTTTCATGAAGTCTACAATTTTCAAGAAAATCACATTTTAGAAAAAATCACATCTTAGAGATGTGATACGCTGTTCTTCCATTAAATTTCTAATTCTGTTATTTCATTGCTTAAATTAAAAACCTCAGAATTTAAATGAATTCTAACTCTGTATATGCAGAGGCTATTTTTTGTGACTCTTTTTTTGTGTGAATTTCATTTAAACAGCTCAAGAGCACCTAAAGGACATCATGCATTTTGTTAGGGGGACAGGCTACTCACCATTTTTCCTAGTACTACTTTTAGTTGTTCTCTAAATGTAAAGGTGGGGAAGGAGACCAAGTTCTGTAGCTAACAATCAATCTCATTTCGACTCACCCATTTTTTAGATTAAAAAGCTGAAATTCAGAAAAATTTATTAGGGTTTTGAAAATAAATTTTTAAGAATGGAATTAAATCACCAGAGAAGGGTTGTATGTTTTAACCAATTGTGTTTTAGATAGGTTTATGCTCTTCCTTAAAGCTAAATCTGAATAATATGACTGTTGTTGTTGCAACAAGTCAGATTCTTGTTTGTAGCTCAGCACATTTTTAAAATAGATTTTATTTTTCAGAACAGTTTTAGATTCACAGCAGAACTGAGGGGAAGGCACAGAGATTTCCCATATACTCCCTGTCCCCACACATGCACAGTCTTTCCCGAAATCAAAATCCCACACGACAGTGGTATATTGGTTATAATAATGGACACATTATTATAAACCAAAGTCCATAGTTTACATTAGGGTTCACAATTGGTGTTGTACACTCCATAGGTTTTGATACATGTGTAATGACATTATCCCCCATTACAGTATCATACAAAGTAGTTTCAGTGCCATAAAATTCTCTATGCGCCCTCCCTCCCCTCAAAGCCCTGGAAACCACTGATCTTTTTACTGTCTCCACAGTTTTACATTTTCCAGAATGTCATATAATCGGAATCATACAGTACGTAGCCTTTTCAGTTTGGCTTCTTTAACTTAGTAATATGCATTTAAGGGTCCTCCATGTCTTTTTATGTCTTGATAGCTCATTTCCTTTTAGCACTGACTAATATTCCATCATCTGGATTACCAGAGTCTGTGTATCCATTCAGCTACTGAAGATTTCTTTGTTGCCTCCAAGTTTTGGCAATAATGAATAAAGCTGCTATGAACATCCATGTACAGATTTTTGTGTGAATATAAGTTTTCAACTTCTTTGGGTAAATACCACGTAGTATGACTGCTGGATCATGTAGTAAGGGTATGTTTCATTTTCTTAAGAAACTGTCAAGCGGAATTCTAAAGTCGCTGCACCATTTTGCATTCCCATCAGCAATGAATGAGAGTCCCTTTTGCTCCACACCCCACCAGCATTCGGTGGTGTTAGTGTTCTGCATTTTGACAACTCTAATATGTATGTACTGGTATCTTATTTTAATTTACATTTCCTTCATGACTTAAAGTGTTTAGCATCCTTCGTTATGCTTCTTTCCCATCTGTATATCTTAGTATTTATTCAGATCTTTTGTCCATTTTTCAATTGGGTTGTTTGTTTACTTATTATAAAGTTGAAATAATTTTTTGTATATTTTGGATAACATTCCTTTATCAGATATGTCTTTTGCAAATACTTTCTTTCAGTCTGTATCTTGTCTTCTCATTCTCTTGGCAGTGTCTTTTGCAGAACAGAAGGTTTCAATTTTAATGAAGTACAGCTTATCAATTATTTCTTTGTTCCAGAACTATTTGTTAAAAAGAATATCTTGCTCCATTGTATTCCCTTTGCTCCTTTGTCAAAAATGTGTTCACTATATTTATGTGGGTCTATTTCTGCTTTGTTGATCTATTTTTTCCACTGTTTTACAATACTGCACTGTCTTTATTACTATAGCTTTATGTCTTGACTTGTCAGTCCTATGATATTTTTCTTCCTCTTCATTATTGTGTTGAATACTCAAGACCTTTTGCTTTTCCATATAAATGTTAAAATGAACTTGTCAAGATTCACAAAATAACTTGCTGAATTTTGGATGAGATAGCATTGACTCTACATATCAAGTTGGGAAAAACTGGTATCTTGGCAATATTGAGTCTTCCTATTCATGAACATGGAATATCTCTTCATTTAATTCCTTGATTTCTTTAATTGGAGTTTTGTGGTTGTCCTCATTTGGATCTTGCATATTTTGTTAGACTTATACCTAAGTATTTCATTTCCAAATGCTAGTGTAGATGGCATTGTGATTCTGTTTTGTTTTGTTCTTTTTTTTTTTTTTTTTTTTTTTGAGAAGGAGTCTTGCTCTGTTGCCCAGGCTGGAATGCAATGGTGCGATCTCAGCCCACGGCAACCTCTGCCTCCTGGGTTCAAGCAATTCTCCTGCCTCAGCCTCCCAAGTAGCTGGGATTACAGGCACTTGCCATCATGCCTGGCTAATTTCTGTATTTTTGTAGAGACGGGGTTTCACCATGTTGGCCAGGCTGGTCTTGAACTCCTGTCCACAGGTGATCTGCCCGCCTTGGCCCCCCCAAAGTGCTGGGATTACAAGCATGAGCCACTGTGCCCAGCCTATGTTTTTAATTTAAAATGCCACTTGTTAATTGTTAGGATATAGGAAAGTTATTGACTTGTATACAATAACCTTGTATTGCACAAACATGCTATACCTGATCTTAGTGGGAAAACTGTTTGTCCAGTTCTATAGATGATGTTAATTGGAGGTTTTTTGTAGATGTTTTTTACAAGTTGATGATGTTCCCTCTATTCCTACTTTGCTAAGTGTTTTTATAGTAACTCCTGTTTTCTTTTGATAAGTGTTAGCATGGTATATCTTACCCTATCCCTATACTTTTAATCTATATGTGCCATTATATTTAAAGTGAGTTTCTTATAGACAACATAGAGTTAGGTCTTGTTTTGTGATCACTCTGACAATCTCTGTCTCTTAACTAGTGTATTTAGACCATTGACTTTTAAAGTAATTATTGACATAGTTGGATTAATATCTACTATATTTGTTACTGTTTTCTATTAATTGCTCCTTTTCTTTGTTTCTGTTTTTGTCTTTTACTCTTTTTCTGCCTTTTGTGTTTTAAACACTTTACATGATTTCTTCTTCTCTATTTTCTTAGAATAAAAGTTACACATTTTTTAAAAAACAATTTTTTGTGGTTGACCTATCATTTGCAATATACATTTACAACTAATCCACGTCCACTTTCAAGCAACACTGTGCTACAGGCAGTACAAGTATATTAAAATAAACAAAAATCCTAATTCCTTCCACTATTTGTATTATTGCTGTTATTTATTTTGCTTACACATAGCAAACATACCATATATACATATATATGTTTATATGTGTGTATATTGTGTATATAATTGAATACATTGCTGTCATTATTATTCGAACAAATTATCTGTTAGAAAAGTTAAGAATAACAAAAATAACAATTTTTATTTTACCTTTACTTTTTCTTCCTCTGATGCTGTTCTTTTCTTTATATAGATGCAAGTTTCTGACTTACGGCTTTTCTTTCTCTCTGAAGAACTTCTTTTACCCTTTCTTGAAAGGCAGGTCTACTGATAGCATATTTCCTCAATTTCTGTTTGTCTGAGAAAGTTTTATTTCTCCTTCACTTTTAAAGGGTAATTTCACAGTGTACAGGATTCTAGGCTGGTAGGTCTTCTAACACTTTAAATATTTCACTCAACTGTTCTTGCTTATGATTTCTGAGGAAAAATCACAAGTAATTCTTGTCTTTGCTTTTCTACGGATAAGTTGTTTTTTTCCCCTGTGGCTCATTTCAAGTTTTTTTTTTTTTTTTTTTTTAGACAGAGTCTCCCTCTGTCGCCCAGGCTGGAGTGCAGTGGTGCGATCTCCACTCACTACAACCTCCGCCTCCCAGGTTTAAGCGATTCTCCTGCCTCAGCCTCCTGAGTAGCTGGGATTACAGGCGTGCGCCACCATGCCCGGCTAATTTTTGTTATTTTTAGTAGAGACGGGGTTTTACCATGTTGGTCAGGCTGATCTCTAACTCCTGACCTTGTGATGCACCCGCCTTGGCCTCCCAAAGTCCTGGGATTACAGGTGTGAGCCACTGCACCCAGCCAGTTTTTTTCCTTTATGTTTACTTTTCTGCTGTTTGAACATGATATGACTAGTTATAGTTATTTTTTGGCATTTATCCTTCTTGGTGTTTTCTGATATTACTGGATCTGGGATTTGGTGTCTCATTTTAATTTGTGGACATTCTTAGTCATTACTTCAAATGTTCCTTTTCTTCCTTTCTCTCTTTCTTCTTCTGGTGTTCTCATCACACATATGTTACACCTTTCACAGTTGCCCACAGTTTTTGGATATCCTATTTTTTTTTTCAGTTTTTTTCTCTTTGCTTTCTGTTTTTGAATCTTCTATAAATTCTTTTCTCAGCTATGTCCAGTATACTAATGAGCCCATCAAAGGCATTACTCATTTCTATGAGTGTTTTCGATCTTTAGAATTTTTTATTCTTAGAATTTTCATCTCTCTGTTTACAATGCCCGTCTGTTCTTGTCTGCTGCCTGCTTTATACGAGCCCTTAGCCTGTTAATTATAATTGTTTTATATTCCCATTCTGATAATTCCAACCTCCTTGCCATGTCTGAATCTGATTCTGATGCTTGCTCTATCTCTTGCAGTTTTAGTTTTTGCCTCATTAATTTTGATGCTCTGTTGTTAGGTGCATACGCATTAAGGATTGTCAGGGCGTCTTTAAGAATTGACCCCTTTATCATTGTGTAATGCCCTTCTTTATCCCTGATAATTTTCCTTGCACTGATATCTGTTCTATATAAAACTAGCATAGCTTCTTCTGCTTTCTTTTGATAAGTTTTAGCATAGTATATCTTTCTGCATCGTTTTATTTTTAGCCTATATGTGTCTTTATATTTAAAGTGTGTTTCTCATAGACAACATATAGTTGGGTCTTGTTTTTTGATCACTCTGACAATCTGTTTTCTGCCTTTTAGTATGCCTTGTAATTTTTTTCTTGATAGCTGGACATGATTTACTGGGTAAAGGGAACTGCTATAAATAGGCCATTAGTAACATGTTAGTAAGCTGTGGGGGAAGGTGAATCCTGTAAGTCTCGTTCTTTTGATGAGCCTGTGTGTCTGGATTGCGAATTTCACAAGTGCTTCTCAGTCTTCCTCACCCTCCCTCTTAGGTGCGACCAGAGGTTAGAGTGGATATTTTCCTTCCCTCTGTGAGTTATTCCCTGACAAAGTTCCAATAGCTTAGACTCTGATAACATAGTTTCTCTTGAGGGCAGGCCTTGGAAAGAACAACGTGTTCTGGCACATTTCAAAATGGTGCCTTTTCCTTCCCCTCCGCCAGAAGCAAGAGAGAATTTTTCACTGATACTCACTTTAAGAATCTGTTGAACTCCTGGAAGTAAAACTCACAAAAGCATAGGGGCCCCTATGACTGGGCACCCCTGGAATTTTTAACTCTAAAATTGTCCATGCTGAGCACTTGTCCATTACAATGTAGGTTTTTCTGCCCTATACTGGTTATTCAGGGGGTTCCTGCCTGTGAATTTCTGCTCCAGTAAGTTGTGATTCTCAGTGTTTGCCTCTCTATCTCTCCAATGTGGGGGCAACAAAACTGCCTTGTGACCTTACTTCTCTGATGGATCTAAGAAAAATTATTTATTTTTTAGTTTGTTACATTTTTACTTGTTAGGATGGAACGGCAACTTCCAAGCTCTTTACATGCCAGACTGGAAGGCAGCCAGGAGTCTCAATGAGCTTTTCTGAGACATCTTTATTAGGGTATGTAATACCCCAATAGGTACCATAACATTTGCATGTCATAAAATTCACTCATTGTAGGGGTACAACTCAATAATTTTTAGTAAATTTAGAGAATTGTGTAACAATCAACAGTCGCCACAATAAGTTTAGAACATTTTCATCACCCCAGAAAGTCCCCTTGTGCCCATTTGGGATCCCTGCTTCTACCACCAGTCCTAGGCAACCACTGATGTACTTTCTGTCTCTATAAATGTGCCCTTTTTTTGATATTATGTATAAATGGAATCATACAATATGCAGTCTTTTTGTCTGGCGTCTGTTATTCAGCTTAATGTTTTTGATATTCATCCATGTTGTAGCATACATCTCAATGCAATTTTAAAACCCCAAATTAAGATACAGTAACGGTTTTCTAGTTATTAATACATATTTAACCAGATTGAAAATAAGACAATATTAAAATGAACCTTTCTATGAGGATGCCAACTTGTATATTACACATGAAACATGATGACTGGTCTACAGATCATACTCACAAGCTCTTGGTTAGCCAACTGACCTGTAAGAATGATTTTAAAATTATAAAGTTTTACCAACAGAACTATATTTTGAAATATGTTATAGATGCACTCATATTGATTAATTTCAGTAGATGATAGAAATAAACAACAAATGAGCACAGTTGATGTTAGAACACATCGTGTTCAAATTTGCATAAGTGGCTTCAATTTCTTCCTAAGAAATCTAATTAACCTTCCCAAACAAATGGAATAGTTAACGTCTGATTTTTCTGAAAGCCAGTTTGAAAGTTTCAAAGCTGTCATGGTTTTATCATTGTAAAAAGTTTGAAATTCACAGACTGTTCATGTATATAAATTACTGTACTTACAAATTATCCTCGAGTCTTTTCAAGGATTCCAAAACTAATGAGTGATTACTGTCTAAGGAGCAGGATCCAAAACAATTTAGGGCTGAAATATATCTAATTTTCATAACCCAGTCATTATGTAGCTTCCTTTTAACACTGGGGATTAAGAAAAGGCAGGGGAGATTTATGTTAGACACACAAATGTATAATGTAAGTTTCTATTCAGCAATTTATTTTGACTGTAACTAAATTGTGCTAAACCCAAATGTAGAATACAGCCCAATGCATTATAACACCTTTTTTTTTTTAGATGGAGTCTTGCTCTCTTGCCTAGGCTGGAGTGTGCAGTGGTGCAATCTCGGCTCACTGCAACCTCTGCCTCCTGGGTTCATGCAATTCTCTTGCCTCAGCCTCCCAAGTAACTGGAATTACAGGTGTGCACCTCCATGCCCGGCTAATTTTGTATTTTTAGTAGAGACGGGTTTCATAATGTTGGCTAGGCTGGTCTCGAACTCCTGACCTCAGGTGATCTGCCTGCCTCAGCCTCCCAAAGTACTGGGATTACAGGCATGAGCCATTGCACCTGGCCCACTTTTAACTGTTTATTTATAATCAAGCATACTTAAAATGGAAAAGTAACTTTAAAAGACCCACAAAAATTTGAGCTGTGAATTCAGAATTAAAAGAATAATCTAGAAGAATCCCAGTTCAATAATGGCACTATTAATTTTATTTTACTAGAAAATTTCTAATGATCCCAATGGAGCAGTATGCTTCATATTCTTTTATATCTTATTTGAATCAATTCATTTGAAAATATATTTATATTTTCCATTAATACTTTTCAAACTGAAGTACTGGGTAATGTAAAATCTCAGATCACTGGTGAAGCTGAGTGGGGGATAGTGATAACATTCCTTGTCAGAGTGTTGGCCATCAGTTCACAAAACATTTGAATGTGGGGCTTAAGGTTACAGACAAAACCTCTGCCTCAAAATTCTTGTCTTCGTGGTGTTATATTTACCAGTATTTAATGGCTTCTTTGTCTCCTCATTCACATCTATTGAACACCTACTGCATCCCAGGTACTAAGGACACAAGGATGATTAAGGTAAAAATTCTTGTCACCAAGTTGCTTAAATTCTAGTTGAGGAATAGAAATGCTTACAGCTCAAGGCGTGAAAGTTCTACAATATGACATTAAACAGAGTGGAGAGGAAGCTTTCTATTCTCATGCCAGATATGTTTGAACTCTGGATGCTGGCTACTTCTTTCTTTAATTTGTATAATGGTTTGCATATCAGTGTTTACTACCCCCATATCCACCCATTCAACAAGAATGAATTCTATGGATGTCAGCTTCAGGAAAACTCGTATGATAGCTCCAGAATTTAATTATCTCTTTGGCCTTAATACTTTTCATTCTGGTGAGGTTTGAAGATCTCTTGGTGTAAGAAAATGCTGCAACACTCAGCTTATATATACACCGCAGTCTTGAATGATTTAAATCATCTGCATGATTAAATCATCTACATGAATATAATAACCACAAGAACTAATGTGAATTAGCATTCATTTAACTGTACCCAGATTCCTTAACTTCCTCAGATTTCTAAATCTCATTTTTAACATATCTATTTGATGAAAACAGGGATTGGGATTGAAAAATGAGCCATGGAATTTTCTGACAGGTGGCACACACATTAATAAAAAGCAGATTCATGTCTCAGCATCTATTCTAAGAGCCTAGCATAACTAGAATGAAATGCTTAATAGTATATAGAGCAGCACATCACAGATTGGGGAAGTCCTCCATCAGGTCTAATTCTTTGTTGGGACTAAGTAATACTGCTTATATGTGAAGGATTGAAAATGGAGCCAGTTAATTTTATTTTATCATTCTTAGGGTTCCAGCAATGGGACTAGTCTTAATTCCACGTAGTATCAGTTGTAATGAGCTTTTAATTGCATATTCTAACTCTGGGATAAAGTATTTGTTACATAATAACAAAGTATAATCCATTTTTTAATGTCTTTATAAGGAAAAAATGTTCACTGTACAAAATTTAGAAAGCAAATAAAATTTTAAAAATCACCTCTTTGAAGCCCTATAGAAATCATTTATTAAAGTTTTGGATACTTATACTCAATATTTTTCTAAGTAGAAATACACACACATATATACATTTATAAGACTGGATTCATATATACATAAAAAATTAATTAAATTAAAATTTTTTATCCCCCAAATTCATATGTTGAAAGATAAATAATTTTTACTTGACATTATGTCATAAACACTTTTCATGCTATTAAACATTTTTCAAAACAATTAAATGGGTGCATGACATATGGTTATACTATGATTTACTGAACATCCTTGAAATCTGAATGTATTTTAGGTGTTGGACAAAAAATGTATTTTATATATAAATATATTATATATAATTTAAGTTTATATTATATATTTATATATCTGATTTATGTAAATGATTAATATCTAAATTAATCATTCCCCTTTTGTTGGACACTAGATAATTTACCATCAGAAATAATGCTGTGGGCTGGGCGCGGTGGCTCAAGCCTGTAATCCCAGCACTTTGGGAGGCTGAGGCGGGCGGATCATGAAGTCAGGAGTTTGAGACCAGCCTGACCAACATGGTGAAACCCCGTTGCTACTAAAAATACAAAAATTAGCCTGGCATAGTGGCACGTGCCTGTAATCTCAGCTACTCAGGAGGCTGAGGCAGGAGAATCGCTTGAACCCGGGAGGCGGAGGTTGCAGTGAGCTGAGACTGTGCCACTGCACTCCAGCCTGGGCGACAGAGTGAGACTCCGTCAAAAAAGGAAAGAAAGGCAAGGCAAGGCGAAGCTGTGATAACCATACTTATATTTTTGAAGACAGGGATACCAAGTCCCAATGTATTAATGGTTATGAAGGCACTTGACGCAGCTTCCGAAATTCTTTCCAGAAAGGTGGATCCAACTCATACTTTTGCCACCAACTAGTGTGAGAATTCCCAGCTCACAGCGTCTTCCCCATTTTTAATCATTTCTGATTTTATAAGTGAAAAATTGTATCTGATTTTAACTTGTACTTCTTTGATAAATAAGGAAGACCATTTAATATAAAATTTAGGTTTTTCAGCTAATAAAAGTAATACATACCTTTCTCAAAAACTTTAAAGACATTGCAATTATAAGGAAGACAATAATTGTCAGTTGGGGGTAACTATTGTTAGCATTTTTTTCTGATGATCACCTTGAAATGTTTATTGACCATTTGTACTGTGTGCACATGTTTGTGAATCACATGTCCATGACCTTTGCTTATTTTTCTCTTGGAGGATTATATCTTTTAATTGAACTCTAAGATCTTTTAAAAATATCAACCCATTGTCTGTCATATTTGTCACAAATATTTATTCCAGTTTGCTTTTAAAATACTATCTTTGTAACTTACCTGCACGTTGCGCACATGTACCATAGAGCCTAAAGTATAATAATAATAATAATAATAATAATAATAATACTATCTTTTGATGTCCAGAGGTTTTATTTTGTATATAGTCAAATCTATCAAACTTTTTCTTTGAATTCTATATCCATTGCTTTTATATTTAGAATTTTTCCTATGTTCAAGTGTTAGTAACTAGTCACATGTATCTTTTATAGTTTTTTTCACGATTTAATTTTTTCATTTAACTTTTCAATCTACTCAACTACCTGTAAGTTTTAGTTGTCAATAGCACTTAAATTAGGAGCTATTATACTGACAGTTTCTTGAGGCCAGAAGCATTTCACTGTGTGTGTGTGTGTGTGTGTGTGTGTATACATGAACAATGACTATAATTGTTTATATTACTTTAATTTTGCCTTAATTTCTTATTTTCTATAATTTAAATCTCATTTTTCACTTTGTACCATAAAGCTTACTTGCAAAAGACTATAATTATTAAAAGAATTAAATTAACCATATGATACTCTTACCTTTTAAAGTTCTTTGAGTCTAAGACCTGATTTTGTAATTTTCTTTTGGATTTTGCCTGCTTTATTCCAAAGTCATCACTGTTGACTGTGAATCTGTTCACAAAACCCCCATCATCCCCCAAGAGGATGTCATCTCGGCAGAGATGGTCAGGCAAAGGCACCACACACACACACAGGACGCAATGATCCATTGGCTTTATGACAAAATAATTTTCCTAGAAACAGAAAAATGACTTTAATGAATTGTCACTTTGCTCTATTCAATAAATATTTCCCTTATTATTTGACAAAAATTTCACTTTCCGCTGTTTCTTATTGTAGATACACCTATCATATAAGATAATTTGAGAAAAAAACCAGTTAACCAAATAAAAGTTATAGAACACTCGCTGTGAGCCCAACATTGTTATTTTGGGTGTTTGGTGGAGAAAGGAGTAGAGTGCCTACCCTGGGCCAATAAGTAATGAGATTTTTCTGATGTGTGACTATAAATGGCCCTTTTTTGGATTTATAAGAAAATATTAAAGTAAGCATAACAAGGTTCAGGTGTTACCAGACTATTGACATAAAACTGGGTGGCAAACAGGAAAATCAAATATCAAAGTCCCAAGGAGTCACCAGAAGAAAAATTATTCTACCATCCAAGTTTATTCAGAAATATTTAGCATTTGTCAAGCTTATTTTGTACTATTGAATGGGGCCACTAAGCTATACAGCTATTGCTCTTACAGGATTCAGTCTCTATAAATTTGGTCAGTCAACAAACATTTATCTACATATTTCCTTCCATGTGCCAAGAACGATTGCAGCACGACTGTGCAATGATGAACAAGACAGTTTCTGACTTTGTAGAGCTACCATTCTGGTAGAAGTGCATTTAAGGAAATAAATTATAGTGCTCTGATACACAGTAACTGAAAAGGCCACATCAGGTCCCGTAGCCAGAGAAAGTGACATTTGATCTGGGACCTGAATTGATTGAGAGGAAGATTAAGAGGAGGTTGAGAGGAAGGAGTCTAGCAGGAGAGTGAAATCATTCTTCACTGAACTAGAAAAAAAAAATCCTAAAATTCTTATGGAGCCAAAAAAGAGACTGCATAGCCAAAGCAAGACTAAGCAAAAAGAACAAATCTGGAGGCATCATACTGTCTGATTTCAAACTATACTATAAGGCCATAGTCACCAAAATAGCATGGTACTGATATAAAAATAGGCACATAGACCAATGGAACAGAATAGAGAACAAATCCAAATACTTACAGCCAACTTATCTTCAACAATGCAAACAAAAACATTAAGTGGGAAAAGGACACCCTATTCAACAAATGGTGCTGGGATCATTGGCTAGCCACATGTAGGAGAATGAAACTGGATCCTCATCCCTCACCTTATACAAAAATCAACTCAAGATGGATCAAAGACTTAAATCTAAGACCTGAAACTACAAAAATTCTAGAAGATAACATTGGAAAAACCTTTCTAGACATTGGCTTAGGCAAGGATTTCATGACCAAGAATCCAAGAGCAAATGCAATAAAAAGAAAGATAAATAGCTGGGACTTAATTAAGCTAAAGAGCTTTTGCATGGCAAAAAGAAGCCAGCAGAGTAAACAGACAACCCACAGAGTGGGAGAAAATCTTCACAATCTACATCTGACAAAGGACTAATATCCAGAATCTACAAGAAACTCAAACAAATTAGCAAGAAAAAAAACAAACAATCTCATCAAAAAGTGGGCTAAGGACATGAATAGACAGTTCTCAAAAGAAGATATACAAATGGCCAACAAAAATATGGAAAAAAATGCTCAGCATCATTAATGATCAGGAAAATGCAAATCACAACCACAATATGATACCATCTTACTCCTGAAAGAATGGCCATAATCAAAAACTCAAAAAATAATAGACGTTGGTGTGGATGCAGCGAAAAGGGAACACTTCTACACTGCTGGTGGGAATGTAAACTAGTACAACCACTGTGGAAAACAGTATGGAGATTCCTTAAAGAACTAAAAGTAGAACTACCATTTGATCCAGCAATCCCACTACTGGATATCTACCCAGAGGAAAAGAAGTCCTTATATGTAAAAGCTACTTGCTCACTCATGTTTATAGCAGCACAATTTGCAATTGCAAAAATGTGAAACCAACCCAAATGCCCATCAATCAACGAGTGGATAAAGAAACTGTGGTATATATATACAATGGAATACTACTTAGCCATAAAAAGGGATGAATTAATGGCATTCACAGCAACCTGGATGGGATTGGAGACTATTATTGTAAGTGAAGTAACTCAGGAATGGAAAACCAAACATCACATATTCTCACTCATAAGAGGGAGATAAGCTTTGAGGATGCAAAGGCATAAAAATGACACAATGGACTTTGGCGACTCTGGGGAAAAGGGTGGGAAGGGGGTAAGGGATAAATGGCTACAAATTGCGTTCAGTACATACTGCTTGGGAGATGGGTGCACCAAAATCTCACAAATCGCCACTAAAGAGCTTACTCATGTAACCAAATACCATCTGTTCCCCCCAAACCTATGGAAATAAAAAAATTTAAACAATTTTTAAAGAGAGAGAGAGAGAAGAGGCTGTAGAGCCTTGTCCTGACCAAGACAGGAGGGGAGGGGGTGTCAAATGCAAGGATATTTTGCCTTCAGAGAGAGGACGAAAGTAAGGATGTGGTTGCCAGTTAAATCTGTAGGTGACAGCACTGGAATTTGAAAGAGGACAAGTCTGATAGTAGACTCAGTTTTTGCAGGAAAATAGAGTGCAAGTCCATCTACTAGAGGGAGAAGCCTGAGAAGAATACTGAAATTGTGGATTACTTACAAGAAATGGGCCAGAGAGCTGGTTAGGGCCAGAAAGAGATTGATGGAAGCCACTGAGAGCCCAGCTGAGTCTGCAGACCCCAAGTTCGTAATTGTGCCATATAGCACTGTTTGTTTTTTTTCAGCAGTGCTTAGCCACTGTGAAGGAGCAGAGAAGGGCTAGGACATCTCTCCAGGTTGAAGGACAAAGATTGAAGAGAATGAAGGGTGAGGCTGACCAGCTCAGATGATACCCCCAGAGGGTGTAGGCAAGAAGGGAAGAAGAGAAGAGTTGAGGGGGAGTGAAGACTGGAACATGATGTTTTCAAGGAACTAAAGGCTTCTATGGGATTGAAAAGCAAGAGTGAAAACAGAACAGTGTTAGGAGAAGAGGTTATGATCAAAGTTCAGGATCTTGGAGTTTAGGGGTTTGGAAATTAATAAACCTGGTCTATAACACAGCACATAATAAAGTATGTTGACCAACAAGCTGCTGTCTTTAAAATTATTCTGGCATCACTAGTTGGTTACAACATTATGAACAAACAGCAAAGGAAGGTTAGTTTTTTACCAAGGCTAGGAACAAGCAAGGCATGAAGGAAGGTTAATTTATTTCTTAATCCTCCATGTCCTTAGAAGTCAGTCTGCTTCCTGAAGACATTTTTAAATAACCTCGGTGCTCAGTGATCTCACCCTCCCTGAGTCCCCGTTGCACCATATAATTTGCTGTATCATCGTATTATATATTATATTTATTCATGAGGAACTTCAAGACTGAGTTTTGTTTGAGTGCAGAGAACATAATCCTTACTTCTAAGTGTCTGCAAATGCTCAATAAATACTATAGATTGGTTAAGCGGTAACATCTCAGCCACTGAAGGGCTGCCTCATTAGATGTTTTTGCCAGACTTAGACATTTGATTTTAGTAATTTTCTTACCTAATGAAGCTGGACTCGGGAGAAAAGATTTCAACTTGATAACTTGAGTATACCCAAAGAAAGATAATACTTGGATTCAGAGAAGGGCATAAAAGAAGAAAGGAATTACCCCCTCTCTCAAAAACAACCCAACCCCCACTGAACAAAATATACACTAAATGAAAACAATGGTCCCTTTTAATTAGAGAGTATACATGCTGAACTTGATCTAAGAGATTACTTACTTAAATCCTCTCATTTTATAGATGAAGGAACTGATGTTCAATAGAGAAAGTGGATTGCTCATATCGTACCACTACTGAAAAGACAATCTCATTTCTTTGAGTATTTCTCTTGGCACAATACCTGGCTGCTCCCTTGAGCTTTATAATCCCAGACAATAATGGTCCTTTCGGTTGTGGCTACGATTCGTTTCAGCTGCAAGAGGTAATCACACCCTGTAATCCAGGAGGTGTCCTGATAGAAAAGCAGAGAATTGGGGAATATAATGCATTTCCTTCTATGACCTGGTGATGGTCACCAAAGAGCAGGTTAGTCACACTAAAAGCCCCATTTTGCTGCCTTATTACAGAGAAGCCTTGCAGTACATCCTGTCTGAGTGTCTGGGATACAGGCTCCCATCTTTTCCCCTTTCACCCTTACCCTGAGTTTCTCAGTACTAGCAGCTGGAGAACGATTGTTAGTGATAGGATTGCTCCCTGGAAGCACACAGCAGTTTTGGAGCATCTTTGTGCACTATTCACTGCTGTGAGACTGCTTCTTCACATGGGCAGTAGGAGACTAGATTTAGGGCACTGATTAAGCGAGCTCTCGAGCCCTGTCCCCATGATAGAAAACAAAGACCTTAGTAATTACCTGGTCCATGATAAGTGGAGCCCAAGGAGAATTTCTTGTGTCCTACCTAAAGACACCATGCTGGCATGGCTAGGATGTGTAATATCAACAACACACTCCTGAACAGAAACAGAAGCTTCCATTTATGACTGCTGCATGCATTTCAGGCATGGCCTCTAACTTTCTGTAAAACCTGTTAGAAATTCCAGTGTTGGCTTTTTTTTTTTTTTTTTTTTTCAGTTTAAGAAATGGAGGTTCAGAAGTTTACAGAGAATCCAGACTCTTTTGCCAGGCAGCATGGCACCCTCCTTTGTAGTTCAGAGTATTCAGTGCATGCAAGCAATGAAAAAGTCCAGCATTCTCCCAGCTCTCATAAATCCGTAATGAGATTCTGCAAGCCAGTCACTGTAGCTTTACAACATCTGCTGCAATTACTATTCCGATTAATGATGTGGATTAAATAAATCACAAAATTGTACTCAAACTTTTAATGTTATTTTCAACTTTAAAATAAAAATATTTTCTAATTATTTCCATGGGCTAGTTCCTTGTTCTTGCAACTTGGGTTGTGTCCATTCTTTGCATTCTCCAATAGCAGATGCTCAGAAAAACTCAGAAGCTTTTAAATTGACGCTTCCAAGGAGTAACCAGTTTCCAAGACATTCTCTGCAGTCAGTTTAGCTCCAGAAAGCAAGACCTGGGTCCTCTTTGCTGTTGCTCAAGGCTTAGTTTTGATCCTAGTCAGTAAACATAAATTTATAATATATGAAACATATACCCAGAGCCTATTCAGTACTTCATTGAGATTTTAATGAATTGTGAAGGAGCCATCATCATAGCCCTAACTTTGACTTAATTAGAAATTTTTAAAGTGTACTTACTGTAACATTGGTGCTGGTCTGAACTCTCATCTATGAACAAAGGAAAAGAATAATGAAACCTAGTTGGCACTACCATTAAAGATGAGAATGCTGACTCTAAAACAACACAGTATCTTCTTGGTTTAATCTCAGTTGTCATTCTACCTTCTGTAAGTCTCCTCCCTGTTTCTCCTTCTGAAACATCTAGCTCTGGAATAATGCACACTGTTTGCTGTGAGCAAGGCTTATACCTCTGTAGCTCATTGTTAAACCTGGTGACTGTGCTGTTAACACTTCACTAATCATTGTCTTCCTTCTTTATGCAAACTACATCACATTTTTTTTAGTTGTTTGGAGCAACATTTGATGCCCAAAAAATAGGAATGCAAAATAATCTAACAGCAATGGCAAGAGTAGTTACATGAATGCTAAATAGATCAATATTTAATAGAGTGATGGAGAAAAACTACCATTGTTTCGTTTAAAGTTATCTCTCCAAGTTGAGACTTCAAAGAACATTTTATCCAGTGGGCCTCCTCTTTTATTCAGTAAGCACCTATTGAGTGAATATCATGCATTGGGTACTATACCAGTTAAGAACCACAGATTTATCCCATGCAGAGAGCTAGTGTATATATGAGCAGCCTTTCATACTCTTGTGGCATGGAAATTGCTCCCAAGATGAAGGCAAGTAGTTGAAGTATTTCAATGACCTTGTTTCTTTTACATACTCAGATGGCCTTGAGAAGTATCTAGGAAACAGCGGCCCAGAAGAAACGGATTATGTGAAACAGAGAAAGCAGATCAGAGAGATCACTAAAGCTGTTAGTCATGGCTACCCACAGACTGTCTTTCATCTGAAGAGTTCAAAAAGGCTTTTCTAACCCGGGACTGACTTCTAGATGGAAAAAATACATCACTGTAGGAAAACCGGTGAGTAGCCGAACAGACCACCTGTGGTTTCTGCTTCTCTTTCTCTCTATATATCTTTAGTGGAAGTCACCTGTTTAAAGTCCTCTCAGCTTCTTTAAAAGTTTCATAATCCCTATAGATATATTTTGAATTTTTAATTTCTTACTTTGGTAAGATACTAAAAATATACTTTTATTAATAACATTTAATGTTTATCTCACCAAGAAAATCCTGAACTATATTTATTGTATTTCAGATAGAGCCTAAATTATGAATTAATCCAAGATATTTTGAGTTGTTAATGGCTACGTTTTAATAAATTACTCCTGTGAGCTACACTTCCAGCTTAACTTTTTTCACATGATGTGTCATATTTGTAAGGCTGCAACAATCAAAACAATATTTATTCCTGCTGTGTCAAATCTTAAAATAATTAATTTTGGGCCGGGCATGGCTCACTCCCGTAATCCCCGCAATTTGGGAGGCCGTGAGGTGGGAGGTTGGCTTGAGACCACGAGTTCGAGACTAGCCTGGACAACACAGCGAGACCCTGTTTCTACAAAAAAACAAAACCAAAACAAAACCATTAATTTTTTAGCCATTTTTTCTCCAGTTACATTATCTTATAAAAAACATATGTGTTTGCACGTTTGTGAGTATACACGTGCCCATCTGTAAGCTTTTGTGTGTATGTGCGTGTTTGTAAAGCATCTCTGGAAATGTGATAATGCCACCTGACTTATTTCACATCATTCTGAATATTTTAATATGCACACAATTATTTTCCTTCTCCTGTTATTTTCTAGATACCATCTTAGTTCTGTTTTTGAGGTAATAAAGGTAACAACAGAGAAGGGAAATAATGCACCAAGAGAAAAAGATTGAGAAGGTTTTAATATTTAAATGAGGCAAATTCATTTTTGTTTTCACATTATTTGTTTATTATAGCAATTGCCAACATTTACTGAGGAACTCTAATGATGCTAAGCACTTCATGGGTATTAACTCACTTAAACAGCAAGAAAGAAAGTCTATGATTCGGGATGAGGAACCAGGGCATGCAGATATTAAATAACACGCACAGCTGTAAGTGTTAGTGCGAGGCTGGAGCCCAGACTCCATGCCCACACTCTGCATCCCTCACTGCACCACCTCCAGGGCCCACACAGCCCCCTCCTCTGACAGAATCTGGCTGTCTGTGACGTCAACTTCTGAAAGATTTCCTGAGCTGGAGATTACTGAAGAACTGAAAATTATGATAAAATTTTAATCACATAATGATTATTTCAAAGGTATTTTACTTGCATAAAGCTTGTTTCTAGTTGGAAATGAACTAATCATTAGGATTTTTAAAATAATTAACACCAAAGATTCATCTTTTATCTTCATAGCAAAATATTATGTAGGGTATATTGTAACATATTCCATTAAAGTGAAAGTCCAAAACTTACAAATTTAGAAATGACATTGATAATAGCAAAGCCTTACATTCATGTAGGAATTTATTGCTCGTAAAGTGTTTCTACACTCATTCTCTCATTTGACCCTCACTACAATCCTTTCAGGGAGGACAGGTTTTATTGTCCTCATTCCACAGATGTAGAAAAAGAGATGTGAAAGATGTAAGTGGCTCACTAAGCTCCCTACTTAATGACATAATTAGTAAAACAGTAGGGCTAGAATTTGAGCAATTCATTTTTATTTCAAGTCCAAAGTTCCTGATGGGACCTTTTATTAATCACTTGCTTGTCAGTGTTTCTGATTTTAACTGAGATATTGTCCAGGATCAAGTTTTAATTGTGTTGATGCCACATGGTTCCATATGACACCCTGAGGAACAATGCCAAATGCAGTCACCAGTTTCAAAGAATTGCCACAGGGCACAGCCATCTCCTCATTACTAAATATTTGGGTTTGTTTTTTGGAATAACTCTAAAATATAATTTATGGTTTCCACTGTACCTGATACATATGCATAATGCAGAGACAAACCAAAAGAGAGAAAAGGAAGGGAGGAGAGAGGAGGGAAGAAGAGAGGAGGGGAGGAGAAGAGAGAGGAAGGGAGGAAGGGAGGGAGGAAGGAAGGAAAGGAGGAAGGAAGGAAGAAGGGAGGGAAGGAGGGAAGAAGGGAGGGAGGGAGGAAGGAAGGAAAGGAGGAAGGAAGGGAGGGAGGAACGGAGGGAGGGAGAAAGGAAGAAGGGAGGGAGGAAGGAAGGAAGGGAGGGAGGGAGGAGGACAGGGAGGGAGGAAGGAAGGATGAAGGGAGGGAGGAAGGGAGGGAGGAAGGAAGGAAGAAGGGAGAAAGGAAGGAAGGCAGGAAGGAAGGGAGGGAGGAAGGAAGGAAGAAGGGAGGGAGGAAGGAAGGAGGAAGGGAGAAAAGGAAGGAGGGAGGGAGGGAAGGAAGGAAGAAAGGAAAGAAAGAAGGGAGGAGAGAGGAAGGAAGGAGGGAGGGAGGGAGGAAGGAAAGAGAAGGAAGGAAGGAATAAAAGGAAGGAAATGAAAGAAAGAAGGAAAGAAAGAAAGGAGGAGGGAGGGAGGAAGGAAGGAAAGAAGGAAGGAAGGAAAGAAGGGAGGAAAGAAGGAAGGAGGGAAGGAAGGAAGGAAGGGAGGGAGGGGTGAGAAATCCAAGCTTTTAAATTACCTGGTTATTGTAAAATGAGTCACTCAGTTAAAAAAAGAAAAAGAAAAAGAAATTACCTGGTTATTAAAAACTGTTATTAATCCTTTCTGAGTAGCTGTTATTAGTAAATCCAGGTGAGGTATCTTGACAATGCTCTTAATCACATCTCGTCTTCTACTACCTGTCAACAGCATAATATTCATTTCAACTTTCAGCAGTAAAGGTGCTGAAACTCATTTGTTAGATTCGTTTTTTAAAAAGATGATATGGCCAGGGCACAAGTGGCTCACTCCTGTAATCCCAGAATTTTGAGAGGCTGAGGAAGGTGGATTGCTCAAGTCCAGGAGTTCAAGACCAGCCTGGGCAGCATGACAAAATCCATCTCTACCAAAAATACAAAATTAGCTGAGTGTGATGGGTCATGCCTATAGTCCCAGTTCCTCGGGAGGCTGAGGTGGGAGGATCTCTGGAGCCCAGGAGGTTGAGGTGCAGTGAGTTGTGATTGCACCACTGCCCTCCAGCCTGGGTGACAGAGCGAGACCCTGTCTCAAAAAAAAAAAAAAAAAAAAAAGATAAACTGCCAGCTTTTTTGCTAGAAAGCCCCAAGTTACTTAAAAATTAAAGTAGAATAAAACCTAAAACCCAGCAACCATTGTGTTTTAATGATCCTCAGAGATACTAATTTGCATATATAGAGCTTTCTAACTAAATGTGGTACATTAATTCCCAGAGAAAAGGCAAGACACACACCCACCCACCCCCTACACATACACGTGCATGTGCATATTTCACAGAGAACACGTTTTCTAAACATCGTTTGGAATCATTTCTTTTTTGAGATATTTCACATCTTTTAGGACTCCTTTCTTTGAATTCTCACCATTGTGGTTTACGCATGATAAAAGCTTAGTACCATCTCAGGCTTTTCAATATAAAAGAATGAAACTAGGGCTGTCATTAAGACTTAAAAAAAAAGTGCATTTTGAAATAAAAAAAAAGACTAGCTAGACACTTTTATGTTTCTATGGCCATGTACTGAATGATAAAGCCATATATATATAGAATTTCTTCCAGGGCACTTAATTTTTATAATTGCAAACTCTTAGGAAAGAAAGGCAGGTGAACAGGTGTCATACCCTAGTATTACCACCCTCATCCATGTATCTCAACAGAGAAGATATTGCCCCCAAAGGGGTACAAATTAGTTCTTGGAGAGAACACGAATCCATTTTACGCTTTTTGTGCAGAAAGCACAGATATGCATGTAGTATATAATTGGATACACTTAATAATTAATACCTGAGGCATTAAAATGGCATGGAGCGGGATAAGGCAGAGGGGAAGGCAATTAGGAACAAAAAATCTAAAAAGGCTCCTTAGGGGTTAGTAATTTAAAAAAAAGATGGAGAAACACTGCCCTATTGCAAGTCGCCATCATTCTCTCTGCTTCCACCCCTTCCACACTGCACACTATTTTTTTTAAATTTTATTATTATTATACTTTAAGTTTTAGGGTACATGTGCACAATGTGCAGGTTTGTTACATATGTATACATGTGCCATGTTGGTGTGCTGCACCCATTAACTCGTCATTTAGCATTAGGTTTATCTCCTAATGCTATCCCTCCACCCACCCTACAACAGTCCCCAGTGTGTAATGTTCCCCTTCTTGTGTCCATGTGTTCTCATTGTTCAATTCCCACCTATGAGTGAGAACATTCGGTGTTTGGTTTTTTGTCCTTGCGATAGTTTGCTGAGAATGATGGTTTCCAGCTTCATCCACGTCCCTACAAAGGACATGAATGAGTACAGACTATTTTAAATGCAGAAGCTGGAAAAGAATATAAAGGATAACTCAGGTTACTCCTCTCCTCTATCCACAGCCCCCTTGTAGCTTTCTGCCTCATTCAGAAGTCTTCAGCATGTCATGCAAGTCCCAATACATCTGTCCCCACTCCCACTGTTGCCTCTCCAACCTTACCTTCCACCACTCTCCCCACTATCTGAAATGCATGGTTTGCTCTCTCACTTTCTACAGATCTTTTTCACCTTCTCAGTGGGGAGGGACTTCCCTGACCACCCTATCAAACACCATGCTCCCATCCTCAAACCACCTTCTCCTTCCCACATTCCTGCTTTATTTTCCCCACAACCTGCTTACATTTTGTCCTATAGTATGTATTACTATCTGACATACTGTATATTTTACTTGTTTAATTTTTGCTATTGTCTGCCTCTCCCTATTGGAATGTAAACTCCATGAGGTCAGGGATTTGTGTCTGTTTGTTCACCACTCTGTCTCTAGCATTTAGAAAGGCATCTGGCCTACATAGTAGACTTTAACAAATATTTGTTGAATGATAAATGAATTGTAGAATATGGCTGCCATCTAGAAAAATACTTGTAAAGCTCTAACATAGACTGCCAGCAACACTTCTCCCCTGCTCTGGGGCCCCTCCTTAGCTCAGTGTGGTGGCAGCAGGGACAGCCCTTTTGTGTCTCTGTGTGTGTGTGTGTGTGTGTGTGTGTGTGTGTGTGTGTGTTTATAGTTCCCATGGCCAGAGGCCAGGCTCTGTTGAGGTCAGTGGTTGGACTAAGGAAGAGTCAAGGATGAAGGTGGGTTTGGCTCACAAAGCATTCCAGGTGCTTTGTTTGTTTGTTTGTTTGTTTGTTTGTTTGAGACAGAGTCTCACTCTGTCACCCAGGCTGGAGTGCAGTGGTACCATCTCAGCTCACTGCAACCTCCACCTCTGAAGTTCAAGCGATTCTCCTGCCTCAGCCTCCCAAGTAGCTGGGACTACAGGTGTGCACCACCATGGCTGGCTAATTTTTGTATTTTTAGTAGAGACAGGGTTTCATCATGTTGGCCAGGCTGGTCTCGAACTCCTGACCTCAGGTGATCCACCCACCTTGACCTCCTCAAAGTGCCAGGATTACAGGCATGACCCACTGTGCCCAGCCTCCTGGTACTTTTTTAAGAGACATCACATTTGACCTTCATCTCAGAATATGGGAGGAAATGCTGGAAGACAGGAGTATGTTTGAAGGTTTGTCTTCCCTCTTCCTGACCTCCTCCCACCATGGAGGGAAGAAGGAGAAGAAACCCCAAGGTGTTAAGAGTGGAGAGGGATGGGAGGTCCTGGGTCCCAGGCTCAAAGTTGAAAATGAAGAACACATACATTGGGGACTTCCCAGACTGGGACAGTGCCCCCCCATGACTGGCCCAAGCTCTCAATAGATGTCAGGTTAAACTTCTTATTTTATTTTATTTTATTTTATTTTATTATTATTACACTTTAAGTTTTAGGGTACATGTGCACAATGTGCAGGTTAGTTACATATGTATACATGTGCCATGCTGGTGTGCTGCACCCATTAACTCGTCATTTAGCATTAGGTATATCTCCTAATGCTATCCCTCCCCCCTCCCCCCACCCCACAACAGTCCCCAGAGTGTGATGTTCCCCTTCCTGTGTCCATGTGTTCTCCTTGTTCAATTCCCACCTATGAGTGAGAACATGAGGTGTTTGGTTTTTTGTCCTTGCGATAGATTACTGAGAATGATGATTTCCAGTTTCATCCATGTCCCTATAAAGGACATGAACTCATCAGTTTTTATGGCTGCATAGTATTCCGTGGTGTACATGTGCCACATTTTCTTAATCCAGTCTATCATTGTTGGACATTTGGGTTGGTTTCAAGTCTTTGCTATTGTGAATAGTGCCGCAATCCCGAGTAGATGAGAGTGAATGGAAGAGTCACGTTTAGTGAAAACTCAAAAACTTAATTTTAAGAATATTTTAAAAGAAACATGACTTCTTTTACTGGAGCATGCATTATTGTGACATCATTGCAGAGAGGTTTGACTGGAAGTCTGAGCCTTTTCAGGAAAATGTGAATTTTCTCCCATCACATTCTCTATTTAGTGTCCTTCAAAGCAATTATAATATTTCCATTTCAACAGTAGTAGAGTTTCTTCTGATACTGCATATGAAACTCTCACCACCTCCGACACCCAGTGATAAAGTATTGAACAAATACATAAAATTAAAAGTGATTCTATGGAAACATATAGTTCCAATATTCTTGAGGAAAATATTAAAACTCATACTAATTTGGAAGAGAAAATTAAAATGTCACCTGAAATTAAAATTCGCCGTTTTCTAGACACAAAGAAAACCAAATTTTCTTCATCCAACTGGGAAGCAATAGGATCTTCTTCAGAGGAGAAGTATCCAAAGATCTGAAATCCCAAACAGCACATATAAATATGCACCATGTCTCAGAATTAGCTATAAAGTAGCAGATTCCATGTCGGCTGAATTTAAAGCTAATTAGGATTAACAGCCAGCACCTTGCTTTGTGAATGTCAGGGGGTTCCCTATACCAGGAGACAGTTTAATACAGCGGTCCCCAACCTTCTTGACACCAGGCACCAGTTTCATGGAAGACACTTTTTCCACGGACCAGGGCAGGGGATGGTTTCGGGATGAAACTCTTCCACCTCAGATCATCAGGCAGTAGATTCTCATAAGGAGCACACAGTCTAGATCCCTTGCATGCACAGTTCACAACAGGGTTGACGCTCCTATGAGAATCTAGTGCCACTGCTGATCTGAGAGGAGGCGGCGCTCAGGCAGTGATGCTGTCTCCCCCACTGATCACCTCCTGCTGTGCGGCCCAATTCCTAACAGTCCATGGACTGGTGGGGTTGAGAACCCCTGGTTTAATATATTCAACAAACTGTATACTGATAATGCATGATTTTTGAGCAGTTACTGATTTTTCTTTTCAATAGAACTGACGCTCAGACTCATAGGTCTATTCGGAGCTGGCACTTGTTTGGAAATCAAATCAGTCTTCATCACGCAGGGCCCCAGCTAAGAACTTTGACACTGAGTTTGGCCACTCTCAAATGACTATCTTACCCATTTTCCATGAATTTTTCAGGGCTAGATTTTTTTTTTCTTTATCCCTGTTGGGGGAGTTTTTATGGCTGTTGGTGGGAATTTAAGAGTTTCCTTAAGTGTTCCAAATCCTACTCTCTAGGCATTGCATGAGAATAAATTACCATGAAAAAAAAAATTGTGAGGAAGAAAAGAGTTCTTATCTGTGAATAAACTGTCAAATTATATAACTCTGAAAAATGAAGAAAATAAGATAGCTGTTCTTTAATTGTCTTATTAACCAACAGAAATAAAATTCTTATAAATTAATGAGCGAACTTAAAAATAATTATGTACTTAAATTTTTAAATTAATAAAATGCTTATAAAAGTCATATAATTAGTATATCAATATTTCTCATAAAGTTGAATGCACGAAATGAACTGAGGAGTCCTTTTGAAATTTCAGTGTGCATACTAGCCACCCGGGTATCTTGTTAAAATGCAGATTTGGCTTCAGTAGGTCTGGAGTGGGTCTGAGAATCTGCATTTCTAACAAGCTTTTCATGAGAGACTACTTTGAGTTTAAAGGAACTAGTGACTAAATGACTGAATTGAAATAAATCAAAACCAGCAATATGCCAGTTTGTTTTAATAATATTGATTTAGATGCTAGATGATGGCTTAACATTATATTAATATTTTAATATATATCCTGTCAGCAGTTGCTTCACAAATGTTACCACTTCTTCATGTACATTCCCCCACATTCAAACCTCCCAACATACAATTGCCCTAATTATTCCCCACAGTTAGATTCCCTTCTGTGGGAAAATCAGGCTCACCGAGACTTGCTTGTATTTTCCCTTTTTCCCACCAGCAAAATTAGCACTCAATAAAAGCTTAACTTATTATCTTCTCAGAAATCATTGCTCATTTTTTATGGGTACAAAACCCTCTAGGTTTAATATCTAATTCCCTCTGAAGGACAGAGAAAAGAAAAGGAAAATTAATAGACCTATGTTGGAGTGGACAGGAAGGTTTTGTTACTGCAATCTTTGTCATCATTCACAGATGCACTATTCAGTTAACAATTATGTATCAATCTGTACCTCAGCCCTGTATCATTGGAACCCACAATACCACTTTATGGCAAAGAGCATGTGCTGTGGAGTCAGGTGGTCCAGGGTCAGGGTTCAGACTGTACAATGAATTGATAGTCATTACTTGGAAAAATACCTTCACCTTCTGAAGTCTTAACTTCCTCATCAGTAGAATAAAAGAACAAACTTCTGAATTTTGTTTTTGTTTTTGTTTTTGTTTTATTGAGGTTTAAATGACATAATGGATGGCATCATGTCATGTCAAAATGAGCATTTTGCAGCATGCCCAAAATATAGTAATCGTTTTAAAACATTAGCTATTGTTATCATCGGAAAGCCTACATTGATCATTTTAAAACATTAGCTATTGTTATCATTGGAAAGCCTACACTGAGAAGGCCTCTTGGAAGAGAGAAAAATAAATGATATGTTATATCCACACCACAGCCTCTAATGAGAACAGTAGGCTGTCTTTAAGGGTAGTAGTTTTTTTGTTTGTTTGTTTGTTTTCTCTTTTGACGGAGTCCTGCCCTGTCACCCAGGCTGGAGTGCAGTGGTGTAATCTCGACTCACTGCAGCCTCCACCTCCTGGGTTCAAGCAATTCTCCTGCCCAAGTAGCTGGGACTATAGGCCTGTGCCATCACACCTGACTAATTTTTGTATTTTTAGTAGAGATGGAGTTTCACTATATTGGCCATGCTGGTCTTGACCTCCTGACCCTGTGATCCACCCACCTCAGCCTCCCAAAGTGCTGGGATTACAGGTGTGAGCCACCGCACCCGGCCAAGGGTAGTATTTTAAAACCATCAGTCCATGAAGGATGAGACTGTTTTTTTCTGATAAGATTAGTCAGGTGGGCACGTCAATAAATTGATAGTGCATGAAACTTTGCTGAGAAAGTTATATGACTCCTACAGACAATCAGACCCTGAGAGGGAAATTCCTTCCTAACCTGTCATTTCCCTGTGGTTACTGCTTCCTTTCTTACCCAGTTTAGAACTGGTGGTCTGTCACCTCAATCATATATTTCCACAATCCTGCCACCACGCCCAGCTAGTTTTTGTATTTTTAATAGAGATGTGGTTTCACCATATTGGCCAGGCTGGTCTCGAACTCCTGACCTCGTGATCCACCCCCCTCGGCCTCCCAAAGTGCTGGGATTACAGCGTAAGCCACCACGCCCAGCCCAGAGGCTGTCTTCTTTTACTTTCCCCAGAATCTTCAACATATTTCTGTCTACTGACTTTTCCTTTCAGCATTCAGACAAGTGCAGATCTCTCCCATCTTAAAAACAAAAATACAAAAACACCTTCCAAAGTCAATTACAGATAATACAGTAAACCTGCGTCCTATTTTTGCTTTTGTCTTCTCTAGCTTCCTTCTCCAAGTGCTGCACCTCCTTAGTTTGAATTCCTCTTTTAGCTACATTTTGTTTTCTGTTGGTTGTAACAGCAGACATACGTTTATTGAACTTTGACACTTTTCCTCTATGAATTAGTTTTCTATTGCTGCTGAAACAAATTACCACAACAGTAGCAATTTAAAACAACAATGGTTTCAACTTATTGGCTCTCAGTTCAGTAGGTTAGAAGTCCAGTATGGTTCTCATTTTCCTAATATGAAGGTGTCAGTAGAGATGTATTCTTTGCTGGAGACTTTCAGGAAAGAATCTACTTCCAAGCTCATTGGGATTGTTGGTCTGAAGGCCTGTTCCGGGCTGGCTGTCAGCTTGTACTGCCCTTAGCTCCTAGAGGTCTCTATCTAGTCCTAGTACATGGGCCCTCCTATGTCTCAGCAGCAGCAATGGAGCTTCAAGTCCCCCATCATGCTTGGAATCTCTTTTCTTTCTTCCTCTTCTGTTTCTAAGGACTCATATGATGAGTTTGGACCCACCTAGATAATCCAGGATAATTTTCTTATATTAAGGTTAACTGATTAGTACCTTAATTCCATCTGCAAAGCTCCTTCCCAGCAGTGTCTATGTTCATGTTTGATGGAATAACCAGGGGACAGGAATCTTGGGGAAGACGGGCACCTTCAGAATTCTGCCAGTCACACCCTCATTTTATAAACACAACTTGGTACAATTTAAAGGACTTATGCAAAATAGACAATTGATAAATGTTGGCAGCAAATTTAACCTCAGAGAATAGTGTGAAATAATAATTTTCAGAGAATGTGTAATGATAATGGTGATGATGATTCTTTGTTTCTACGTTAATGAATTCCAGTGTTTATCAGAGATGGGAGAACTCCACACCGTACATGCTATCATCTACTTTGAAATTATGTCTCCTACGTCAATGATACTCATACTCAAAGAGCAGTTTACAGACAGCCATTTAACTTTATTTTAATTTTGTGGGGATAGTGCCAAGGCATCAAGTGTCTAAGAAGAGATGTGAAGAAATTCAGGAGCAATATCCTATGCGAGGAAGTATTCAGTGCTTTAGGAATTGGACATGGGTCCAAATCTTGGTTCTACTGCCTGCTAGTCACATGACCTCAAGCAAGATCCTTAATTTCTCTGTACTTGAGTCTTTCCCGTGTGTAAAATAAGGATAATCAGTAATAATCCCCATGTTATGCTCTGTTGTAAGGATTAACTGAGGAAGTGCATGATTAGATTACTTAGTAATGAGAAAGATTAGCACATACTTAGATTGCACCAAGTGCCAGGTAGGAGCTCAATCAATGTCAACATTTGAGTAACTATAATTCCTAACTTTTCCAGAGACAGTACAGGAAACAGAATTCAAGTATCTTCCTTGCTAATTTAAAACTGCGCATTAAGCATTTTTGTTATTTACCCAAACAACACATCAGCTATGCATTTTATCATGCATATATTTTATAATCACATCTACATGTAGGTAGATGGCAGATTGTGGACATATGCTCGTATGACAATAATAAATTTTGTTACTTTCACTTGTAAATAACAAACTATTACAATGCTTACTAAATGATAACTTCCAAAGGATATGACAAATATCAAATTACTTGAATTTATTGAGAAAAATTTAGGTATTATACCAGATAAACTCCTTCAGAAGCAACAGTGAAAGTTTTACATTTTGAAAGGGAATGTTTCAAGCAAATAATGTTGTTAAAGAGCAGCAAATACCCGTTTCTCCTATGATGAGCCATAGC